>NC_141154.1:66530531-67236156 GCF_053477565.2 Lygodium microphyllum | reverse complement strand
GAAATCAGCACATAGATATGCCCACAGGTTTCTTTACAGTGGCTGAAAATTTTGAAGCAAAAGTAAACCTGATCACTTTGGAAATGGGGCCTATAGACAGTGTACTCGGTTGTGATTGGTTTATGACATTAGGCAGGATCACTATGGATTTCTCACAGTTGTATATGGAGTTTATCTTCAATGGATAGCTTATCTATTTACAGAGAATTCCTAGTAGATCAGATTTTCAGCTTATTACCATTCAACAACTCAAAAGGGAGTACAAGAGGTGCTCACAAATATTTGTTTTGCATTTGAATAAAGAGATGCAACATCAACCCAATAATTTAGCAAACCATCCAACTTTGACAGCTCTTCTTGAGGAGTATAGGGATTTTTTTGAGGTATCTACTTCATTGCCTCCCAAGAGAGCAGTAGATCACCCCATTGATTTGGAGCCCAACTCAAAGATAACCAATAAGCCACCTTACATATTATCAAAGTGTGAACGAGAGGAAGTAGCCAAGAAAATCAAGGAACTTCTTGAGATGGGATTCATTGAACCAAGTTGTTCACCTTATGCATCTCCAGTTCTGTTAGTAAAAAAAGAAAGATGGATATTTCAAAATGTGCATTCACTATAGGGATCTTAATAAGGTCACAGTGAAGAACAGGTATCCGATACCCAGGATTGATGATTTGCTTGATGAGCTCAAGGGGGCTCGATCATTTACAAAGATTGATTTGAGTTCATGGTATCATCAGATTTGCATGCGAGAGGGTGATGAGGTCAAACTGCTTTCAGGACTAATCGCGGGCTCTATTATTTCTTAGTGATGTCATTTGGGCTTACAAATGCTCTAGCTACCTTCCAAAGCCTGATGAATAAGATTTTATAACCTTTTCTCTTTTAGTTTGTCTTGGTGTTCTTTGATGACATTTTGATCTACAGTAAGACTTTACAGAATCACTTGGTACATATGAGGAGGGTTTTTGATGTATTGAGACATCACATGCTTTTTGCTAAGGAGAAGAAGTGTTCTTTCATGCAGACTGAAGTGGAATACTCAGGACATATTGTTAGTGAAAAAGGAATACAGGATGATCCCAAGAAGGTGCAATATATAAAAGATTGGCCAACACCTACTACTACTACCTCTCTTAGAGGATTCCTTGGTTTATCTTCATTCTATCGCCGATTCATTAAGCATTATGAGGCCATTGCAGCTCCTTTGATTGATAGGTTGAAGAAGGAGGCTTTCTTTTGGGATGTTCTTGCAGATAGCAGCTTCAACCAATTAAAGGGACTCCTTACCTCTGCTCCTATCTTAGTATGCCTGGAATTTTCTAAAGAATTTACTATACAGTGTGATGCTAGTGGCCGTGGCATTGGGACTTTTTTGCTACAGGAGCACGGAGTGATTGCCTTTGAGAGCTGTAAGCTTATAGATAAAGAAATGACCATGAATGTTTATGACCACAGGAGATGTTGGCTATCTTGCATGCAATTAAGAAGTGGCACCATTACTTGTATGGCAGTCGATTCAGAGTGCACAGTGATCATAGGGTACTTAAGTATTTCCTTACTCAATCCAATCTTACTCCTAAGCAGCATCATTGGGTAGCTACATTACAAAATTATGATTTTGACATCACTCATACAAGGGGCAAAGATAATATAGTGGCTGATTCTCTTTCTCGTATGTGGGCTTGCAAAGTTTCAACTATGATAGAATTGCATAATGATTGGATTGAGGAATTACAGGAGGCTTATCTTCTAGATGAAGAATTCAGCCATATTTTTCAGAAATTACAGCAAGGTCTTATGGAATAAAACTCGCATTATCAGTTCAAAAATGGCCTTATTTGGTTGAAAGGCAAGATTGTTATTCCTTCTACCTCTTCTTTTACACGGAAAATTATGGAGGAACTACATTCTTTGCCTCTAGCTGGACATTTAGGAGTTTTCAAGACCTATGAAAGGATCAGCAAAAGTTTCTATTTGAAAGGACTATGAAGAGATGTCAAGGACTTTGTCATGAAGTGTATGCCTTGTTAGCAGAATACCAAAGGAAGCATCAAGCTGATACAAAATAGATACACACTTAAACACAACACAATGCTCACCCTACCCCTTGACAAAACCAAGGCATGACATCCACAAGGAGTAGGCCTAGCATAATCTGATAGAAGGTCCGAAGCTATCACTAACCAACTGTTCTAACACAGCCAAACTAAAAAGAACTGTCAAAGAGGTTTCCCTAAGTGGTGGTCTGAACTACCTACCTAACTAAGGACAACACACCCAGGAGCTCCGACTAGGCGAGGACTCCTATAGCCTGTTTCTTTAAGCACATTTCTTCTTTTAGGGTTTTATTTCATACTCGGGCATGTAAAAAGGAGGGAGCTGAGCGTAGTGACCCAAGGAGAACGGGGTATTGGCCTTAGGTCCTGTCTCGGTACCCAAGAACCTACCAAGCCCTCGCAAGGCGACACTTAATCCTTTTCTGACGCTCACTTTTATTTTCGCTCCAACCTTCCTTACTTTCTTCTTTTCTAGCAAGAAGCCACCCCTAGGAAGACAAGGCATCGGCCCCGGTTCTGACTCGTCCCCAGGAACCTACCAGGCCTTTTTACACACCTTTTTATAGGGGGTTAGAACCCCTTTTTACACACCTTTTTATAGGGGGTTAGAACACCTTTTTACACACCTTTGTATATATTGAGGTCTTTGAGATATTTAGGGTTTCTCTTTCTTTATCATCATTATTTTTCATCTAGCACGCTTCTCTAACTGCCTCACAACTAACAAGAACGCCTAGCACGGCTGCCTAGCAGGCTAGCAGAATAGGGTCACTAGGACTACTATCTAAAACAAGTCTTTTGATGCCTGGCAATGTCTTCACAGGAGGCAACGACTACTCAGACCTCCCTCAAACATACCTAACCTAAACCTGGGACTTCATGTCTTGGACATGCTGGTCCCCAACAAGAAAAGAAAAATCCCCTAACAAGTACACAGACACATATAGCATAAACCATGGTACTCATAAAGGAGAAATATCACCTGGATAGGGCCACGAGAAGCTTCCACGCAACAAAAGGCTCCTTCCAAGCTCTTCTTTCGAACCTGTCTAGCATAAGACTAAAACAAGAAACCATTAACCGCACCTGTACTAAGTAGAGGACTGGCCCTCTTGGCCTAATGAAATAAAACAGAATAGCACTTCACATCCCTCCCCGAAAGAGTACAGATATACAATAATAGCCTCCTTTCCAAGGAGGAAAAACCAGGGCTCCCAGCCCTAAACTAAATGCATAAGGTTATGACCCATCCCTCCTGCATATATAGCAAGAGGCGTACGCATAACATGTTGTTTAATCAGCCTATGGGTCCTGGATAATAACGGTAGATTGGTCATTGCTACTCTTTGCATCACCCATATCAACCATCGTCTGCCATACATTGCATGCTCTGATAACATTCCCCACAAGCGACCAGCACCTGTTTCATTATTGATAACAATATCCAAACTAGGACCACAGTTAAAGAAAAGGTCTTCTTCATAAGCAATATTTGCCAATGAATCTACAAACTGATTCCAGTAACGTGGAATCAGCTGAAAAGACACTCTCTCAAACTCCTCAAGTAGGGTCATGGCAGTTCGATGATAAATACAAAGAATGGGATTCCGCACTGTGTAAGTCCCATCTAGCTGATTCAGGATCAACTGGGAATCCCCTTTTACTAACAACTGTCGAATACCACCTTGTTTGGCAATATGCAGTCCCATAATCAAGGCTTTATACTCTGCCATATTGATAGTTAATCCTACCCCAATATAAACAGCTAACTTCATCTTAACTCTACGTCGGGGATCTCGGATTACTACTCCAACACTCCCTTTTTTATTAGGGCCCCTGGATGCTCCGTTAAAATATAGTGTATACGTCCACAATGGGTTTACACAGCCTGCCATCACGCCTCTATTCATAATCATGATAGTCAAAATTTAGCATGTTGAGAGGGTGAACTGACGGCTCCATCCCACCTTCTTCATTGAACTCAACAGGGATACTTGTCAACAGTCGTAAGCAGTGATGGCAGAAGACTTTGATCTCCCACACAAAGGTTCCGTCCTCTTGCTCAATCACTTTGTATCCTTTGCTCCACCAGATAAGTTTCCCCTGATGGTATCTCTGCTTCAGATATGGGTGCTCCAAATAAGGAATTAACCACCCCATCAACCATCTTTAAGCTCTTTTGCAGGTCTCAAATCATCCCCATCATGGACCTGCAATGCATTTTCCCCATGTTAGCATACTTAGAAATAATAAGGTTTAATCTTATTAAACTCTACTCCCTACAAATCATCTAGTAGAGCCATAGACCTATTTTTTCCCTATTCTAACAATCTTGTAGGGGCCATCCCATTTAGGTTCCAGCTTCCCTGGAAACAACTCCCTATGCACATCATAATATAGGACTAATTGCCCTTTTGTAAAGGTATACTTCTTTGCTCTAAGGTCATGCAACTGCTTCATCTGACGTTTGGCTACTTCCTGGTATAATAAGCTCTGCAACTTCAGTTCATCCAGATGGGCTATGGTCGTGAAACATTCAAAGAGAGAATCCTCATCTCCCAAAGAGTGGTTAATTGCAAACCATATGATTGGCAACTCGATTTCGAGGGGTAACACACACTCTTCTCCATAAACTAATTTAAATGGAGTATGGCCGGTAGCTCACTTGAATGTTGTATTGTACGCCCATACTGGCACATATAACTTCCTGTCCCAGTCTCGTTTCTTCTCAGAGAGTATTTTAGACAAGATACACACAAGCTGCTTATTAGTACTTTCGACTTAACCATTTGCTTGGGGATTATAGGGGGTCATTTTATTATGCTTGATTTGCCAAGCTTCAATCAAGCTTTTGATCATTTTGTTCAAAAAATGGGTTCCACGGTCCAACACTAATTCCTTCGGTGGACCGAAACGACAGATAATCTGATCTAAAAGAAAACTTGCAGTCTCTTTTGCATTGTCCTATCTCGTCGCCCGCGCTTCTGACCATTTTGTAAAATAATCAGTTGCTACTATAATGTACCTTTTTTGAGTAGTAGATGACGGGGTGATAGGACCCACAAAATCAATGCCCCACTTCTCAAATGGAAGGATAGCCATGATAGGTGTAAGTGGCCGTTTCCTATTCTCTCTACTGTCATGTCTTTGACAGGTATCACATCTCTTAACATACTCAAAGGAATCTTGGAAGATGGACGGCCACCAATATCCAGCTCTTAACGCTTTCTGTGCTGTCAACCGTCCTACGAAGTACCCTCCACATGCAGAGTCATGGCACTCTTCTAAGATAAAAGGAACCTCGTCAGGCATCACACATCGGTGATAGATATCGTCAACACCCTGCCGATATAGTGTCCTTGTGATCAAGGAAAACTTCAAAGCCTATTGTTTAATTTTCCTCTTTTCTGACTTTGATAGACCAGCTCCCATCTCTCTCATTGATAGATAATGCGTAATAGCAGCATACCAAGATGGAATAGAAGCTGTATCAATTTTAAACATTTTCTCAATATCACTTCCTTTAGCCAAAGTCTCTTTCGGCTCCTCGTAATCCACAAGGCATTCCACAATACCCTGCAACCTCGGTGGCTTACTCTTAATCTCATAATCAAACTCCCGTAAAGTGATTAACCACTTTGCCAAACGATCAGGCAGTTGCAGCTTGTTCATAAGCAATCTAAGCCCTTCCGCCTTCGTATAGAACACTACCTTTTCATAGAGGATGTAGTGCCTAAATTTCTTAGTCCCAAAGACCATCACAAGACACAACTTCTCCATGTAGGTATAGTTGATCTCTGAAACGCCCAATTTCCGACTAGCAAAAGCTATCGGATGATACCACTTGTCCTCCCAAATTTGGGCTAAACAACAGCTTATACTATACATGGTGGCTGCTGAAAATATATAGAACACCTCACCTCTTTTAGGTGCTTTTAAAAGGGGTGCTTTTACTAGCTCCTATTTCACATCCTCGAAAGCTACCTTACAAGGGTCACTCCATTCAAATAGACAGCTAAAGGATAATAAGTTCGTTAATGGCAACGTTCTTTCTGCCAAGGCATTTATAAACCTCTGGTAGTACCCTATCGATGACAGAAAGCTATGAACCTCTTTTGGAGTGCATGGTGGACTCATAGCGACTATAACCTTGATCTTTTCAGGGTCAGTTTTGCGATTCCCACTGAACTGACCACATGGCCTAGCAATAGCCCATAAGGCACTCCAAAGACACACTTTCATAGGTTAAAAGCGATACAAAATTGTCTACAGTGCTCAAAGAACTTTCTTAAGATAATCAACATCCTTCCCCTTACAGTGGCTGCCCCCAGGCCATCAATAAATACTTTCAACTCATCTGGGGAGATGTCACCAAAGATCTTCTCTGCTGTTCGTTGCCATGATCCAGGTGCATTGCACAAACCAAAGGCCATCACATGGTACACAAAAGTACCAAAGACAGTAATAAAAGTCGTTTTCAACTTGTCCTCTTCTGCAATTGCCATCTGGTTGTATCCCGCAAAGCAATCCATAAACGAATATATTTTCCTACCCGCTAATTGATCCAAAATCTGGTCAATAAATGGCAACGGGTAGTAATCCTTAACCATCTACTTATTCAACTCTCTAAAATCTACACATAGTCGGATCTGGTTGTTTTTCTTCTTCCTGATAACAACTGGTGAACACGATTCTGTATGTTGAATAGGGAAGATTAACCCAACTTTCTGTAACTTCTGTAAAACCTCAAACAGCCCGTCCCTCAATTCAAAAGGCATACACCTTACTTTCTGACGCATAGGACGATTGCCTACTTTTACAGGAATAGTATGAACCACTAGGCTGGGAGGAATGCCTCTCAGCTCATCATAACTCCAAGCAAAGATGTCGCGGAATTCTTGAATCAAGGACACATAGTCCTCCCTTTCTGCTGAACTAAGCATGGAACCTAATTTAATTGGCCGCGAATCATTCGGCGTGCCATGGTCTAACTCAATCACATCCGCTTCTCTTATCCTATCTTGCGGCTCTATCGGCTCATTTAGAGTTATTTGATAAATATCCTCTATAGTGGACCCCTCTTTAGACTCGTCACTGGATGATGTCTCACTACCAGATGGATCATCTGCTGTCTCTAATTCAGTAGAGGATAAAGGAGCTCTCTCACTCTGAGGAGACTTAGGGTAAGCATCGACTACTACGCGATTAGCACCTCCACCTGGAACCACTCGGCCGGCGGGTATATCGACTTGACAGTATGTTCGTAAGATCCAAGGCCTACCTAGAAAGACTCTATAGCTAGGATGTCCTGCAAATCTGATCACCCTAAAGTCCAAGAAGCATTCTACACTTGCAACTGTAACATCGACCTTAGTAACGCAACCTTCTGGTTGTCTCAGACTATCATCAGCCATTCTAAGAAGGGTGGAGCTGCCTTTTTGGATGCCTAGACCCAACCTCTCCATCAATTCTGAACTCATGATATTGATGGAGAATCCAGTGTCTACAATAGCATGCTCCACCAACATTCCATCCACATAAGCTGGAACCCTAGGGCAATTCTTTTCAGCATGGTCAAACCAATCTTCCCCTACTCGTGTTATGCCCAAAGGCTCTACAATATACCCAATATGCAGGAACTTCTTAAATTCCTTGCGTACTCCTGGAGATAATTTGATCAACTGTAGAAGGTTTACGCCTGGTTTGACTTCGGAAAGAGAACTTGCTAAATCAAAGTCATGATAAGTAGCCAAAGCTCTCTTTTCTCGCCAAACTATTCTTTCTTTTGGTCTTTGGACCGGTTTTGGTGCTTCTTTCTTAGCTCTTGCCTTCTTTCTTGGCACTTCCTCTTCCTTCTTAGGATCAACTTTCTTGTCAAACAGGCCTTAGAGGTCCACCTTCCATGCTAGGACTCTGGACTTGCAGCCCCTTATCCCCTTGCTTAGGGTTTCCCTCAATCGGTTTCCCCTTATCTTGGTCAACCTCTTTAGCCTTTTGGCCTCTTGTCACAGCTCTTAAGTTAGAGGTTTCAGCGTCATTGACTCGTACAGCCTCAATAAGGCTGACTCCATTGCCTTGTGGAAACTCTTCTATAGTGGTCTTTCCCCTTTATAATGTTTGTCTTGGTACATCATTTTGTTGCAGGTTATTTCCTTGCGCTCTATGATTAACGGGACCCGGCTATTTACTCCCTTGTTGGAGGGAACTAATCTTACTCCAACAGGTAGCAGCTAAATGGCCCGACTTCGCACAAATATCACATTTAATATTTGGACAGTTTCTAGGGAAATGTTGTCCACCACACCACTTACAGCTGAATCTTGAGGGTCCACCCTCTTCAGGGCGTCGACTCTCTATCAGATTCTGCTGCTTCTTCAAGAAATTGATGTCAACAGCTATTTGCCGATATTGTTCGAAAATCATGTCCATGTAATGCTTCATCATATCCTTCACTTTTCCAAGAACATTAGATGCACTCGACTCATAGCCTCGATCATCGACCCATTGTTCCATTGGCCTAACAATCTGATTTGGCATTGGTTGTTGACTCACAGGAACAACATTAGAATTCGAAACTTAGCCTCCAACATTTGGTGAAGCCAACTGACTTGCCATAGGCATAGTCACACTGGGAGGAGCTGGCAGCAAAGGTACATTCTGAACCATGTTTCCTCTCCCATTAGGGTTAGTCATAGGCATCCCTTGACTTCCATTCGTCAATGGTAGATTGCCTCCAGGTACTAAACCCACATTAACATTTATTCGATAGGAGTAGGCTGTCTTGTAATCGTGCTTCTACTCCCTCTACCCGCATAATAGCATGTCTATATCAGCCAAACCCACACTGCTCAATTGCACCTGAATATTGAGATCCAATCCATGCAAGAAGTATTGCAATTGGGCAGCCGGCGGAATAGGAATGTAAGTTTGTAACTTATGAAACACTTCCTTAAGCTTCTTGGCATAGGATTTCACATTCTCATGGGGGTCTTGGCGTGTTACATTCAACACACGCAACCAATATTGGCCACCTCTTTCAAGGGCATATTCCCCTCGGAAAGCTGCATAAAATTGATCAACTATGGTTATGGTTCCAGACTCTATGCTGTGATACCATACCGCAGCCCTTCCTTTCAAAGTCATATTAAAGAACATCATGAGATGTCCCTCATCTTGGATGTGATAATTGAACATTAATCTTTGGAATTCACAAATGTGAAACTCCGCATCCTCTTCAGCTAACCCATTAAAAATGGGCAAGGGAACTCCTAAAGCTGGCGAATTCCGCGTCCCTATAGGAATTGCAATGGGTTGTGCCATGGCGACAATCGGATTAGCAATGGGAGTTTTAACTGACGGAATCACACCCCCACTTGAAGTGGGTAGACTTGGTGGAAAAGGGGAAGAACTTACGCTTCCGCCTGCACCTAACAGACTATGTGGAGCAATTGGGTTACTAAGACCACTGCCTCTTATACGTACCGGGCTACTCCTTTGAGGAGAATAATGGCTTACGATCTCTAACTGCCATCTAGCCCTCTCAACACGTTCTGATTTTTGTATTTCGGCTTGACGGTCCTTGTCAGAGGACATAAACAAACTGTCTTTTGGTCCCTAGAAACCCTAGATTCGAGAACCACCACTTGTTGGCGGCTCCCGGAAAACACACCACTGATGGGACCTGAAATGGGCCGGCACTGGCTATAGCACTAGCCAGACCTCATGCTCATGACACACAAACACCCTCACGGCCTTGCGGACCAGGAGCGTCAATCTAATGCTAAAGGATAAACTGCCCTAAAGCTTAACCTATGTGTATATAGTTTATAGTCCAACATTTCCCTTAAACTCCTCAGAGGGAGAACCCATACTTATTGGCAATGCCACGATCACACACATATGGAGGCAACCTCTCGGTAGAAACACCACGGCCCCACTGCAGCCCTCCTACATCGCAGGGATTGGCCCCTTGATGCGTTGCTCAACATATAACACAAACGAACACAAACTCCTCTCTTTTATATTTATCGTATTTCTAGGAGATATACCATGTTTCCTCACTTGACAGTCCCTTAGGAAACCGTCCCTCTATCCTACGGCAAGGGATAACCTTTTGCTCTCAATCGTGGGTCAAAGTCCTAAGAAAACAATTGCTATGCAGTTCAGGAGTTTTTCCTTTGATACTATGAACCATGCATAGTGCATAATGTGAATGGTTTAGTGCGCAAACAAAAGAAAATCAGCATTGTGCACCGTGTGAAACCAATCTTTTCATGATTTCCATGCTAACGTTTATGTATTGAAACGAGGAGAGACACCGAGCCTTACGCTCATGCTGCCTTTTCCTTTATTTTAAAACCACGTCCTATAGGCATGATGCAACACATAAATCAGATTTAAGATTATACTTTGATGCTCAAATTCCCCTCTCACCCTACCGTTTAATGTTTTGCATTCATTGATAGGTGAAAGAGTCGTTTTATGTGTATTTCTTTATAGAGAAAGCGATAAACACGGACAAAAACATAGAAACGAGGGTAAACCGAGGCCAACCTCGTGCTCTACCTTCATTATACATTGCACAAACACTTATGTAATTTTCTGGAATTTTTCTTTTATCGGTTTCTAATTTTCTCCCATTTAAAACCAATTTTTTTCCATTTTTGGTATTTTTTCTCTATTTTCTTCAATCAAAATTGATTAGAAATTAAGATTTATTGTGGGCTGTGGCCCTTAGGGTTCTTGACAACAAAATTTCAGGTTTTGTTGATGTTATAGCTCATACTTCCCCTTTATTTTGCAAAAAACCCCCATTTTACCCCTTAAACGTGTGTTTTACGGGTTTTATACTACTAATTTCAGCCATACCACTTATTATTTTCTGATTTTCAGAGCATAATCTGATCAAAATCATAGCAAACAACATCATGATGCATAATCAGCCCATGGGAACAACATTTCATCAACCAAGTAGCATGAAAACTCATTTTTTCTTCATAAAATTTGAATTACCGCTTAGGCTTTGTATCTCGGGATCTCGATTTTGCTACGGGACTGTGGATCAGCCCTCATTCAATGTCCAACATCTTCAAGATCAGCAATCTTCATATCTTCATTGATCCGGAAGCAATCCGGTCTCATCCGGACAAGCTTTCCTCCATCATTCCTCATTTTCCTCTTGCACACAAGAATAGCCCCTTAGGGGAGAGAGAGAGAGAGGAGAGAGAAAGACTAGAATTGGCTCTTCTCATTCATGCCATCATTGGACGGGCAAAGCCAAGCGATAAGATCAGCAGGGAAGGAGTAGTTCGGGGGTAATGTCGATTGCATAGGTTGTGTGTAGGCAGGTATCATGATCCCCTCCATCCATGGCGCATTTTTCGGCGCCTGTCTGGCCACGCTCCCTTCTTCCTTCTCTCCACGATTTTGCATGAAATTTTCATGTGACATTAAAATTTGGGGCTCCCAAAGGTCACCACCCACTTGGCCCAAGTTTTGTCCACCCCTTCGCATCTTGACCAGTTTCTTGGCCATTTCCCCGTCCGGACTCCAAATCGAGCTCTGAAAAATCCTGGGCGCCTGGCTTGACATCCTGCATTGGCTGGCAAATCCTGACAACTCGCACGGAATTCTGAAAAATGATCAAAAATCAACAAGTGTCACTCGGGCGCCTTTTAAAAGTCGTATTTCACTTGGTGCTTAAAATCGTCCTAGTTGGAGTTGGTGCCTTTGATGTTGAATATTTTTCCCCTAAATTCCGGATTTTTTGGCAAATTTTAGGCACATCCCGAGCTCAAAACTCCGCTCTCATAAATGTTAGCTAAGGTGTTAAGTGATTAAATCACTTAGCTAGAAAGTTATGCTAGTCATATTAACATCATATGGGAATGTATGATAAGATGTTAACATAAAGAATCTTATTACCCAAATGCAACCCCAAGCGCAAGTTCCAAATTCGACTCCTGCACTAAGTCCAACTGTGGTTCAAGAGAAGAAGTTCCTTCTCAAACAAATTAAGCCACCCGAGTTTGATGGCAAGGAAAGGACTATTCAGCTGACGCCGAGATCTGGATTGAGTCCATGGAGGACTATTTTGAGACAACAGGAACTGCACCTGCTAACCAAGCCATGCTCGCCAAACTTAAGCTTACAGGCGAAGCGATACTTTGGTGGAAACAGTGGTGCAGAGACCAAGCGATCTCGAAGGGGACATTCACTTGGGATAAGCTTAAGGAAGCTGTGCAAGGGAGGTATCCGCCACTTGCCTACCGCACACAAAAGATGAATGAATTCTATGACTTGAAGCAGCTAGGATTATCCCTGGAAGCATATTATTCGAAGTTTGTTTCACTCCTAAAGTATGTGACTCCAATGGATATGACACAACAGGTGTCAAAATTTTGTGTTGGGTTGAATCCACCCATAAACACTCGATTGGAATCAATGCGCCCAACGGACCTACAAGACGCACTCATTCGAGCTGCTCCAATAATACAAGAGGTGTAGACCAAACCAAGGAACAACACGATTTGGCCTTACAAAGATCAGAATAAGGGTATATCTATGGCTCAGACAAAGAGAGCGCAGGATCAAAATCAGGGCCAAAGAAAGAAAGCTAGGGCCAATGTTGTCAATAACTTTGTTCCAACACAAAGCAATGATCACAACCCACGTTGCTTCCATTGCAATGAGCCCGGACACTTCAAGAGGGAGTATCCCAAGCTTAGCAAAGGACATCGCCAAAGGCAATTCCAAGGTCAAAATAGAGCTGCTCATGGCCAAGGAACCACCATTATGGCCAGAGGGAGAACCTCCAGTGTTTCCAACAAGGAGCTGGACAATGAAGAAGATCCATCCATGGATGCTGATATTGAGAGGGCAACGGTTCACGCCACTCTTCACAAGAAGGGTCCAAATCGCCAAATCTCGGTGATTCAAACCCCATCAAAATATCAAGGTAAAAGCTTCAAAACCCTGATTGACTGCGGCAGTACACATTCCTTCATTTCACCAATCTGTGAGAAAAGATTAGGGATAGCCACAATAGATGCATCTACCTTACTTGTGGAATTAGCAAATGGTTGTGAAGTCACTTGTACTAGGCAAACTGCTAAGGTGAAATTCCTACTGGGTGGGAAGCCAACTTCTGTGAGATTAAGGGTAATGAACCTAGGTGTCCACAAATGTTTACTCAGAATGGATTGGCTAATACCCAATGATGCCCACATCACTATGGGAAATGCCAAGTCTCCTTTTGAAATTCTGAAGGGGAACTAGTCACGACTCAAGGTGAGGCTGGTAAGCCAAAAATACAGTTGGCAAAAGCAACACGGATAATAAAAGGTGTTCAAAAAGGTCTACCTGTCTATCTGATTAAACTGAATAAGCTAGATCAGAATCAGGAATCCGGAGAAGAACCTTCATGGTTAAAGGAATACACAGATGTATTCCCTGAAGATCTGACAGAACTTCCTCCCCAAAGGGAAGTCGACCACAAAATCAAACTTGTGCCAGGAGCTGCACCGGTCGCAAAGAGGCCGTATAAGATGTCCATCCCGAAAGCTATCGAACTAAAAGAGCAACTCAAGCAACTGTTAGATCAAGGCTACATCCGACCTAGTAGTTCTCCATGGGGAGCTCCAGTGTTGTTCCAAAAGAAGAAAGATGGAACGCTTCGCCTATGCATTGACTACAGAGGGTTGAATTAGGCAACCATCAAAAATAAATACCCCATTCCAAGAATAGATGAATTACTTGACCGTCTTTAAGGAGCAAAGATCTTCTCAAAGATAGATCTCAGATTTGGATATTATCAGATAAGGATCAAGGAAGAAGATATTCCAAAGACTGCATTCAGTACAAGGTATGGATACTTCAAATTCCTAGTGATGTCATTCGGACTGACGAATGGTCCTGCTACCTTCAACAGGTTAATGCAGGATATCTTTAGGCCCTATCTTGATGAATTCATACTCGTCTTCTTTGACGATACCCTAGTCTACTCAAAGCAAGAAAAAGATCATGAACCCCAGCTTCGCATTGTTCTTGAAACAATAAGAGCACACAGGCTTTATGCCAAGAAGAAGAAGTGCGCATTTTTCAAGTGACAAATTGAATATCTGGGATTCATTGTATCAACAGAAGGAATTTCATTAGATCTAGCTAAGGTCAAAGACGTTTTGGAATGGACAAAACCAACTTCTGTCAAAGAAATACATAGTTTTCTTTGGTTGACAGGATGGTATAGAATTTTCATCAAAGATTATGCTTGATTGCAACACCTCTGACTGATCTACTAAAGAAGCAAGTAGTAATTGCATGGTCACCTGTTGAACAGACCAACTTTGACAAACTAAAGCAAAGCTTAGTATCAGCACCCATCCTGAAACTTCCTGATCTTAGTAAGGAGTTTGAAGTGGTAACTGATGCTATCATACTTGCTTTAGGATGTGTACTTATGCAAGAAGGTCACCCTGTAGCATATTCTTCAAGAAAATTAAAGATCCATGAAAGGAATTATGCTACCCATGACCTGGAGTTGTTGGCTGTCATCCATGCTCTCAATCTTTGGATACATTACTTGCTAGGTAACAAATTTTCATTAGTAACGGACCACAAGAGTCTTAGATGGAACTTCACCCAGAATGAGCTTAATATGAGGCAACGTCGATGGATCGAAGTGCTAGAAGAATATGATTTTGAAATCAAATATAGGCTTGGAAAAGAGATTGTAGTTTCCAATGCACTCAGTCGCAAGGCATTTCTAAATTCTCTTATTTTGCAAGATCCATCAATAGCAAGGTCTCTAGCCACAAAGGTATCAATGCCAAACAACCCGATTCTTGAGCTACCAAAAGAAGGGGCATATCATGACCCAGTCTATCAGAAAATGCTAAGAGAGATCCCCATCAAGGATTAATACCCGAAGCTAAAGACAAAGTATCACTGTCAGTAGTGGGCTTGTCTACTTTAGGACAAAATTATGTATCCTTGCAAGCTAAACTCTCAAGCAGAAGATACTATGGGAAGCCCATGACTCCCCTTTCTCAGGACATCCTGGTTATGCCAAGACCCTTAATGTGGTCAGAAAGAACTATTATTGGAAAAGGCTCAAGGGAGATGTACTCAAATACGTCATGGAATGTTTGTCTTGTCAGGGCATTAAGGCAGAGCATATTAAAATGCCTGGGAAATTGCAACCACTTGACATTCCCCAAATGAAATGGGAATTCATTAGTATGGACTTCATTGTTGGATTACCCCAATTTCAGCGAGGATATAACTCTATTATGGTTGTAGTAAATATGCTCACCAAGGTTGCACATCTCATCCCTGTCAAGACGAACTATATAGCTTCAGACATCGCAAGATTATTCATCAAGGAAATATTCAAACTTCATGGGTTACCCAGAAGAATCATTAGTGATTGTGACTCTCTTTTCACATCACACTTCTGGAGGGCTATCTTTGAGGCTATTGGAACTCAACTCTGTTTCAGTACAGCTTACCATCCCCAAATTGATGGTCAAATAGAACGAGTAAATCAAGTCATTGAAGATATGCTTAGGGCATACTGTTGTCGCTAACCCAAAAAGTGGATTCAATACTTACCACTGGTTGAGTTTGCCTATAATGCTTCTTACCAACAAAGTATTCAGATGACCCCTTTCCAAGCATTGTACAGGCATGATTGTCTACCCCTTTGAAATTCTCAGATCCAACTTTGAGGGTAGAAGCTTCAAGATAGATGCTGAAAGACATGGATGATCAAATCAAATCAATAAGACAAGACATTCAAGCTACCAAGGATAGACAGAAGGCTTACGCTGACTTGAAACGGCAAGACAAATCCTTCATTGAAGGTGATATGGTCTTCATCCGTGTACATCCTAAAAAGAGTTCACTGTCTTTTGGAGAGTACAAGAATCTAAGTCCAAGGTATTGTGGACCTTATAAGATCACCAAGTGCCTAGGGCCTAATGCTTATAGACTACAGCTGCCCGCAACTCTAAAGATTCATAATGTATTCCACGTTAAACTAATGAAAAATTATCTACCTAATCTGAATGATGTACTTGATGATCAGCAAATTGTAATGCCTAGCCAAGGAGTCCTTGAGCTACGGCCTGATAGAATCCTAGATGTTAGGGAGAGGCATTTGAGATCAAGGACCTTGAGAGAATACCTCATCCAATGGAAAGATTATCCCAAAGAGGATGCGTGCATTGCTCCAAGTTGCAAAAGTTCTTGCTTAAAATGCATTTCAGAGGACATTGAAAGAAACAAAGTGCATGTCCGTATCGCAAGAAGGATTCTAAGGTACATGTAATAATCTACAGAAAAGATTAAAGTGTGGCTAGACTCATACAATGATCACATAAAGTTAGATCATTCAAGAAGGTTATAGATTGTGTAAATAATTACATTGAGGATAATGTTACGATTGCATGCATAGAAAGTACCTTCGCATGTGTGGCATAAAATATCACATGGATTATATCAAAATTGTAAGCATTGAAATGAAGGCATGACATTACGTTGCGTGCATTAAAGTTGTTGAGAAAATTCAATGTTGTTCACAATTTACCAAATGGGACTGAGATCCATGAATCCCATGACAAAGCCCTTGGTAACTTCAAGAGGGATAGGTAAAAGCTTAGTGCTTGTGAGCATTATTAAGAGGGCTTAAGAAGATTATACTTAAGTCAGAGTAGGAACTGTTCTAAACAGAGCCATCTTGACCAGCCATGGTCAAGGGGATAGACAATCTTGATCAATTAGGATCAAAGATAAAGGTACATAGGTACTTCAGGGAATCTAGGAGATAACCAGCAAGTTGACCAACCGAGGACGATGGGGTTGTCCATGATCTATTTTACAAGGAGACCTAAGGTAAGGATAATTAGGGTCGGTAGGGTACAAACCCTAACCCAAAGAAAAAGGGAATACAAGCAACCTAGCTTGCCAAGCCCTTGGGATCTTGCCAAGTCGCGAACAATCCAGGATCGGATGTTGGGAGCATTTGAGAAAAAGGGATCACACCTTAGCAGTTGGTCGTACAAACAGTCGTACAAAAGACCTAGATCGCAAACCCTGTGACATTCCTTGCAAGTGCCAGGCAGCGCTTTCTAGACTCTCTTCCTGATGGGCTACTAAGACGTGTCCCCCAAGTGGACGAGCAAACACGTTACAGCTGTAGGATTTGTCTTTGGAATTTCAGGTTCACCTTCAACACTTGTCACCAAGTCCCAATATCATTTTCCTATCAAGAAATTCTCCATGCGGAACTTCCATATGGCATAATTATTGCTATCAAGCTTTTCCCCCACTTTTTGAGTTATATTATCAGTTCTATCTGCATTTGCCATGTTGCAAACAATGCCTGACTACCTGCAAGCCAACAAGTCTAATTGACTAACTGTAAAATTTGACTATTTATGACAGTTTTCTACAACAAATTCACTCTTAAAACATAGTATTTCAGCCCATCAACATCTCAAAACCATCCACAAACATGTGGCATAACCCGTAGGTATATCAGTCAGTACATAGACCATGCAGTTGCTTTAAGTCTATATCATGCAACCTTACTCCCAAGGTAGTTGAAATTTGTAGGCTGTAAATGACTAGCAACCAATTTACAGCCAAAAACAAGTTGTATGCATGTCATACATGTCCCAAAAGCTCACATTGCATAGACATCAAGTACAAGTATCAAATATCTTTCCTGCAAGTTGTAGTCAACAAATATTCACCAAAGCAAGGTTTATCAAACTCTAAAATGTCTTCAAATCACTTCATACATTTGCTTTAGTGTGTCGGGGTCAATACCTGACCAATCATACAACCATAGACACTATGTCTTCAAGAAACAATATCATGGACTGCATTTACTATTTGTAACCATCCAAGACACTTTAAATGCATTTTTTTTCAGCTCCAAACTTCAATTTTTAATAGCATTCAATGCTTTTCCTAATGCTCCAAACATTCCTAGACATATCCCAAACCATACATTTGATTGGGACTAATCAGTGTCATGTAGTGCTTCACACAAAGATCATGTGTCCTGTCCATAGTTTATGATAGTTTTCAGCCTATAATAATCAGATCTATAAATGCATTCCAAAACTGAATTTTTAATCCTTTTGATCATGCCCAAGTTTATACGAGTATTGCCCAAACATTCACCCAACATTCTAGCTAGTCATAACCATCATTCCAAGGCATATATGGACCGGATGGTGCCCCATAGTAGTGCTGGAAATTCCTCGACAGATTTCATCCTATCAGATACTTCCAAATCTGAGTATTTTTGTCAAAAAACTTCAGCCCATAAGCATGACAACCAATGCACATGTCTCCCTGAGCATACGTATGCTCTAATGAGGTCTTCCAGACATTTCCAAGAACTCCAAAACCTTTCCAATGTAAAGCATATGCTATATATTCTTTGTTACCGGTAGTTTCAAATCTATAACCAATTTTTCCAACTCATATATCATCTCCAGACCAGGTATTTTCATGTTAGAATCTTCAAGTACCTTCCAAAATGGGTATACAAGTTGTAGATCACTTGAGCAGTGACTAATTTACTGATTTGCAACCATGGGAGCAATTAGGGCAGCAGGCGCAATTCATGTGATGCATCAGGGGGGTATATTCATCAATTCTTCAGCCCACTGATGATTAATACTCTCTCTACTGTGGCCAATGAAGCCTCCAAATGCTCCAAACAGGACCTTGGCACAATTCACTAGCAAAAAGGAATACAAATGACCTGATACTTACTTAGCATGAGTAATGGTAACCTACTCCTCTTCACAAAGATCTGGACTTCAAGTTCTTCAGGTCTTCTTCACAGCCTCCTTCTCCAGAGAGCCCATTCATGGCTATGATACCATATTAGGGGAGAGAGAGAGAGAGAGAGAGAGGAGGGTTGGAGCAACTGTAAGGAGCCGTATGTTCTCCACTCATTTTATTCATATTTAATTACCTATATAACTAAAGTGATTACAACACTCTAAGGTTTGTAAGACCATTCACACATAGCCTTAATCCACCAACTTATTTAATGTCCCACACTTGCTGATACAATTGGACACAGCTAAGACTCTATCAGTAGTCACACACACGAGCTTGAAGTCTCAACAAGAGAAGATCTATATCTTCTCTTTGCTTTTGTTTTTCTTCTTCCTATTCATGGTAAGAAGGTTAAGATTGGAGTTGTAAATGAGGTTCTAAGATCCTGAGAGAATAACAGATCTTGCAAGATGAAGCTCTTCTCTATCTTCTTTTTTCTTACTTCTTTTTTCCAAATTATTCTCTCGACCTTGATATATGTGGTGGTGGATGTGAAGGAATGATGACATTGAATTGTGCTTCTTGATCATAGAACTATCTTCATTTCTTTAAGATTTTAGACTATAATAGGGGAATATAATTTGATGAGTTCACTATACCTCAAAGCTAGTCTTTTGTTCTTACTTTCAAGGGCTATAGAGAAAGCTATGTGGTTAGTTATAGTGGAGTGTCTAGAAGATAAGGTGAGAGATTGTAATCTAAGTGATTTGTAACTTTTGAAAGAGTAGAAGTCCATCCAATGTCCCAACTGTTGTGTGTTTATCCCAATGTTTAGAAAATATTGGATTAAATACATAAGAGTTAGAACATTAGATAGACTTCTACTCTTTTAGAAGCTACAACTCATTTTAATAATGATTTTTTAGCTTGAATTTTTGACATGGAACACTCTAACTAGCCATCTATCCTTCTCTCAAACTTAAAAAAGTAAGAATACAAGAATAGTTTTGAGTTGTAGTAAGCTCTCTTATCTTTTCCATATTTTAGTCCAAAATCTTGATGGTTTCACAAATGAATGCAAGCAACACATTCGAATTCCATTACTCCTTCTTCCATCAATTACAAAGCATGCCAATTATGAGAGGAAAAGGCATCCCACACATCTATCCTAAAGGATACATCTCAATACATGGCTCATCCTCAATTATCTTGCATGTAGATGTCCATATAGACTTCGGTAAGAATCCCTTGTACCATGATACCCATTGCCATATCCACTCAACAATCTCCATCATATCTACAACCTCCATCAATACACTATTCCTAACAAAGTGGTAGTGGTCACATGGACATGGTAGAGAGTGAGTAGTAGAGATAGAGGAGATTTGGAAAGCTATTTTGGGGTGGGGATAGTTGTTCAATGTCACCCCACCTTCTCAATAGCATATGACATAGTACTTGCTCATTAATAAGTGTGCACGAAGTAGACAACATGCAAAAGAGATAGTGAGATACCTCCATTCCATAACATATGCAAATTATATTTATTTATACTTTTTCTTTAAAGAAAAATTCTAACCATCTTGAAGGAAACCATCAAGGTTGTGCATAGGAGGCTTTCTCATCTTGAGAAACTGAGATTCACTAACAAATCAGAACCATGAAAGGTCTGATCAATCCAATACAACAAGAGATCCTTATTATAGAGAAAAGCCTTAGAAGATAATGAAAGGGTAGAGAAAGGACTTCCTCCATTAGGCTAGCTTATAATAGCTTACAAGAGCAACTAGAGGCAAGTGAAGAAGTCAATGGTAGGAGTCCTTAGTCCACAAAAGAGAAGTCATGATGAATCAAAATGGAGCAAGCATATATCCTCACAATTTGGATCAAGAGCTATCAAAAAATGGGAGATTGAGTCTATAAGTGTCTAATCTCTTTGTTAATTTCATATTTTTCATGTTATGGTTGATTTTCTCTAACACTCATTATATTTTTATTTTATAGATTAATCTTCTGGATAAACATTCCACTTCCTCCTATCATCATTAGCCGAATAGGAGAGATACATGGATGCTTTCTACAAGGAGGACTACATTACAAAGCAACAATACAGCCACATTATACGAATGAAAATACATGAGGAGATAATTATATATAATTTATTTAAGACATTAATTATCTAAAGAAATGTAATATTTTACTTGATGATAATGTTTATTTTGTCTCATATTACATGCAAGAAGCTATGAAGTAAAAGAGAAGGATATTGCCTTGGAGGAATATAATGATATTTTAATTAAACAAAGAGGAGGATATTGGCTTCAAAGACAAAAATTTTGAGGAGGATTGATTGGATAGGGCATGAGGCCTTTTAAGAGTTGGCTTTTTGTATAACAGATAAATAAATTTATTAAAAAATACATATACACAAGCATAATTATAAGTGTATCTACACAAGTTTCTAAATTATAGATATCACACACATATAGATGCACTTCTATGGATATACTTTTAAACACATATAAAGACTGTGGTTGAGACATTGTGTATTTGAAGTGTGAAAACAAACAAGTTACTTAATGTTATAGGGTTTTAGTGTATTATAATGAAAGCTTTATCATCCCACATCTCAACTCAATGCCTTAGTCCTTCTTCATACATTGCATATGATCAAATGGGCTTCATGTTGAGATGACAAGCTCAACACATGCGGACATTGATGATGGACCGCCTGGTTAGGTGGGTCCACACGTCTACACTTAGCATGTCGGTGGTCATTATGACTCTCACATGGCCACTGACTCATTAATTATTATATTCAGGTTGTTACACCTATTTACAGCTGTCATAGTTATTTCGCCAGTCAATTAGTGTGGTCGGTTATGCATTGTTTGACTTGGTAGGCCACTTTCCTTTATGTTGTATCTTATCTATACTTTGTATACATTGTAAAGTGTGTGGAAGAAGAAGAAGAAACCAGCAAGAAAACGTTTTGGCCTCCATCTCTCTTCTTGTCTCTTGAGTGAGCTTCTCCTTGTGCATTCTGTGTGTGTTTGGCGCAGCATCTTGAGCAAGTCCCCCCACCACGCGATTCTTGACATGGTATCAGAGCCGCACCACTGAGAGAGGCTGCTTTTGAAGGCTGAAGTGAAGGAGAAGAAGCAAGGTTTGATCAAGCAAGCCACGGGTAAGAAGCTCTCCCATTCTTCCACTCTCTCTCTTGGATAGTGCATGTGGAGGCACCGGAAGAAGGGCGAGCAAAAATCTAAGATTGCAATGAGATTTGGTGTGCGCGAAGAGCGCTGTGTATTCTGCAAACTATCCCTTTAGGGCTTTTCCGCAGTTCTTTTGGGCATCTGAGGCCGTTTCAGGCCCCGTTTTAGAGCCGCAAGGTTGCGGATAACAGTTTCAGGGTACACTGTGACTTCGACTATATTGACTGAAAGTGGGTGTGCAGGTTATAGATTTCAGATCTGTAAGTTCAAAGGTGTTTACAGCGAGTAAACACAAGGTTTATCTGCAAATTGGTTACAGATTGCATGTATTGTTGAGCAAACAGTGAAAAAGGATGTCTGGTGTATTGTTGTGCACTACAAGTCGAGGGTTGCAAAAGATTTGCTTGCTGTTTTGTATTAATTTTGTGATAATGGCAGAGAACAGTGGAAGCTCCATCATTGAGAAGCTCGACAAGAACAACTACCCTTCATGGAAGTTCCGTGTCACGAACTTCCTTATTGGAAAAGGCCTCTAGGAGTTTGTTTTAGGTGAAGAAAAGGAGCCGAAGGTGAGTGATCCTCCAACTGCAGAAGAGACAAAGGCATGAAAGGAATGGAATGCAAAAGATAAAAAGGTCATGTATTGGTTGTCTGCAATAATTGACAATAATATGCTGGGACACATTAGAAATGCAGAGAATTCATATGCATCTTGGACCACACTTGAAAGTATGTTTTCTGTAAATACAAAGGCACGAAAGATTCAACTCAAGCAAGAGTTGAATACATTGAAGAAAGGGAAGATGTCTATCAATGAGTATGCACTGAAGGTAAGGAGCATTGCAGATGCCTTGGCAGCGATTGATGCAATGCTCGATGATGATGATTTGGTATCGTCTACCTTGGGTGGACTTAACAATGAAAAGGCTTGGAATTCTTTTGTAACTTCCGTATATGTTAGAAAGCCATTTCCAGATTTCGATGAGTTGGTCTCCCTTATGATCACTGAAGAGATCAACATACAGAGTGAGACATCTGAAAAAAGTGGTGAATAGGTCCAAGCTTTCTACTCCAGTTCAAGAAGGGGACGTGGAAGGTTCTCTTCAAGAGGCCGTGGTACAGGACGTGGTAGTGACAACCAGCAAAACAGATTGAATCAGCAATTTGGCGATATGCAGGTTTCAGGAGGTCGTGGTAACTTTAGAGGCAGGGGGAGCTTTAGAGGAAGAAGTGAATGGCAGAACAGAGGTTCTAACAACTCTAGTATTGTGTGTCACTACTGTGGCAAAACAGGTCATATTGCAGCCCAATGTTATGCTAAGAAAGATGATATCCGCAGTGGTGCATCCAATCATATGACCAGCCATGCAGAATGGTTTGGAGAGATGCAGGATTTGCAAAATACAGGTTATGTGCAGACGGGTGATGATTCATGCCACCCAATTTCACACATTGGAAAAGTTCCCTTGTCCTTGCATGATGGTAAGACAAAGAGTCTTTTAGATATATTACATGTGCCATCTATTACAAAGAACTTGGTGTCAGTCGGTCAAATGGTAGAGCAAGGGCTGCAAGTGAGATTTAATGCAAAGGGCTGCTTTGTAGAAAACTTCAATGACAAGTGCAAGTTAGTTGCAAAGGGAAGTAGATTTGGACGTATATTTACTCTGGATGCTGGAATTCCTACTATGAATGCTGCTATGTATGCTAAAGGAAAAGGTGTTGTTGCAAATATTGAAATTTGGCACAAACGCATTGGACATGCAAATGTACAAAGACTGAAATTAATGCAGTCCAAAGGGTTGGTTACAGATTTGCCTACATTTAGAGTTGTAGAATTTTATAAGGTATGCGAAGCATGTCAGTTTGGTAAGCAGGCAATACAACCCTTTTCACATGACAGAGATGTAAGCATAAATATCCTTGATGTTGTGCATACAGACATTTGGGGGCCTACACAAAATGTATCCCTTGGAGGCAGTTCATACTTTGTCATATTCATTGATTATTGTTCTAGAAAGCTATGGGTATATTTTATGAAGGAAAAGAGTGAAGCTTTTGAGCACTTTAGAACTTTCAAGGCTACAGTTGAAAGAGAAACAGGCTTGAAAGTAAAGTGCTTGAGGTCAGATGGAGGGGGAGAGTACCTCTCAAATGAGTTCAGTGATTTTCTGAGGTCTCATGGGATAAAGAGACAGTTCACATGCAGGTATACCCCACAGCAAAATGGGTTTGCAGAAAGGAAAAACAGGCATATTGCAGAAGTTGCACGCGCCTTGATGGCTTAAAAGAATATGCCTAAGCATTTTTTGTCTGAGGCTATTCATACTGCTGTCTATATTATGAACAGAACTCCCACAGCTGCAGTTCATGGTATGACCCCCGAAGAATGTTTTACAGGTAAGAAGCCTGATGTCTCACACTTGAAAGTGTTTGGCTGCATTGCGTATATTCATGTGCCAGATGAGTTGCGGAAGAAACTGGATCCAAAGGCTGAAAAGTGTGTCTTTATTGGATACTCTTTAGAGCAGAAAGGGTATCGCTGTTATAACCCTGTCACATGTAAGTTTAGAGTGAGCATGGATGTCATCTTTGATGAAATGAGTAGTTGGTATGCATCTAGTGGTGATGCATTGGATGATGATGATGATCATGACACTCATGTGCAGGCTGAAAAGCAAGAATCACAGACTCTTAGTGGACTAGAGACATCATCTAGTAGTCCTTGGTCAGGGAGACTAAGGAGTATCTCTACATCTTCAGGTGCATCTAGTAGCATTACAGGTAAAGACAAAGGAAAGAATAAAGTGTCAAATGGCATTGATGCAGTCCTTGATGGAGACTCCAGTGGCTCAGAGAGCTTAGAGATGAACTTGGTATTCCTTCTGTCAAGACACCAGGTGTACAAAGAGCTCATAATAATGTAAAGGCTCCATTGAGTGATCCGGTGGTATGTAGATCTAGCAGGGTCAGATACCCTGTTAGAAGATTTGGTTTTGAAGGTTATGTAGCTCACCATTATGCTTATATGGTGAGACTAGTTGAGCATGTTGAGCCCACTTGTTTTGAGGATGCCGTTGGTCATACTCATTGGGATGCAGCAATGGATGAGGAGATGGCTGCATTAGAGGCCAATAAGACTTGGGATCTAGTATCATTGCCGAAGGGCAAGAAAGCTATTGGATGTAAGTGGGTTTATAAGATTAAGCACAATGCAGATGGTTCTATTAGTAGGTACAAAGCTAGGCTGTTGCAAAAGGCTATGCCCAGACATATGGCATAGATTATGATGAAACCTTCAGTCCAGTTGCTAGGATGGTAACTGTCATATGTGTGATTTCTTTGGCAGCAGCCAAAGGTTGGAGGTTGCAGCAAATGGATGTGAAGAATGCATTCTTGCATGGTGATTTGCAGGAAGAAGTGTATATGGATCAACCAGTAGGTTATGAAGATTTAGAGCATCCCACGTATGTGTGCAGGTTGAAGAAGGCGCTCTATGGGCTCAAGCAAGCACCTAGAGCATGGTCTGACAAGATCAGAGAGTATCTTGTCAATATTGGCTTTTATGTTTCTGATGCTGATCACTCACTTTATGTGAGAAAGGGAGATGCAGGTTTGGTCATCATAGTCATCTATGTGGATGACTTGATTATTACAGGTGACAGTGATAGTGGGATTGCTGAAGTCAAGGATTTTTTGAAGAAGAAGTTTGAGATGAAGGATTTAGGTGAGCTAAGGTACTTCCTTGGCATTGAGGTGATCAGATGTGATGATGGTATATGGCTGTCCCAAAGACAGTATGGCTTGGATATGTTGTCCAAGTATGGTATGACAGCATGCAAACCACTTTCAATTCCGTTGGAGCAGAATGTAAAGTTGAGTGCTGATGTTGGGGATGAGATAAAAGACCCTACTATGTTCAGGAGGATAGTGGGGAGTTTGATCTACATGACCATTACAAGGCCAGACTTGAGCTACGTTGTTGGTCTTATGAGTCAGTTTATGCAAGTACCTAGAAAGCCACATTTGGATGCAGTCAGACGCATATTGAGATATGTGAAGTCCACATTACATTATGGACTTTTCTATGATACAGGTACAGATGTACATGTGTTTGGATACACAAATGCAGATTGGGCTGGTAGTATGTCTGATAGAAGATCTACCAACGGATACATATTCTCTCTTGGTAGTGTAGCAGTTGCTTGGAGCAGCAAAAAGCAATCTACAGTTGCTTTGTCGAGTACAGAGGCTGCATACAGAGGTGTTGCTGTTGCAGCATGTGAGGTAGTATGGCTACAAAAGTTAATGGCTGATTTGGATGTGTAGGTGGAAGGTCCAGTTGTCATTTATTGTGACAACATGAGCAATATACAGTTGGCTAGGAACCCTGTGTTCCATGCCAGGACAAAACATATTGAGGTACACTACCACTTTGTGAGAGAGAAGGTACTAGCAGGTGAGATTGACTTAGTGTATGTCAGCACACAGGATCAAATAGCTGACATCTTCACGAAGGCATTGGGTGCAAAGAAGCTTTAAAAGTTTCGAAGCTTACTTGGAGTTGCAGAGGTGCAGCTGAGCTTGAGGGGGAGTGTTGAGATGACAAGCTCAACACATGCGGACATTGATGATGGACTGCCTGGTTAGGTGGGTCCACACGTCTACACTTAGCACGTCGGTGGTCATTATGACTCTCACATGGCCACTGACTCATTACTTATTATATTCAGGTTGTTACACCTATTTACAGCTGGCATAGTTATAGCGCCAGTCGACTAGTGTAGTCGGCTATGCATTGTTTGACTTAGTAGGCCACTTTCCTTTATGTTGTATCTTATCTATACTTTGTGTACATTATAAAGTGTATGGAAGAAGAAGAAGAAACTAGCAAGAAAACGTTTTGGCCTCTATCTCTCTTCTTGTCTCTTGAGTGAGCTTCTCCTTGTGCATTTTGTGTGTGTTCGGCGCAGCATCTTGAGCAAGTCCCCCCACCACGCGATTCTTGACACTTCATTAGACCCATGAGGAAGTTCTCATTAAATATACTAGTGAACAACTAGATTACTAGGTTGCATTCTACTTCCAGGTTGCAGAGGATGTATGGATAAGAAAGCCTCCCTCATATTCTCATTTGTGTGTCTTTGGATGTGATGCCTTCTATCATGTGCCCAAGGACAAATGCAATAAGCTAGATCCTAAAAGTGTGAAATGCATTTTCTTTGGCTATGGAGATGCAAGTGAGATGGGATATCATCTTTGGGATCTATTGGCGCGAAAAGTGATCCACAACCACCATGATGTTGTGTTCCATGAGGAAAAATGCATATGCAGCCTAAGAAAGTTGTTGAGGTACGCAAGATTATCTTTCAAGAGGAGCCTCCTTCTCCCACACAACCAACTAGACAAACTACTCTAGCAGTAGATCTTCATGGCCAAGATGTTTGACAAGATATTGGACAAGCGGCATAGCCTGCATTGAGGCATTCTATTAGAGATAGAGGACCTCCTAACCATTATGAGCCCTCCATAAATTATGTCTTAGTTACAGATGCAGGAGAGCCTCTTACCTAAGATGAGGCTATGCGCAGGGGTGACATTCACTCCTATAGGAGAGAGCTATGCAGTCTAAGATTGACTCATTGCATATGAATCGTATATGGGATTTGGTTTCCTTGCCTAATGGCAAGAGGGCTTGCCTGTCAAGATTGTGGGAGAGAAGGAAGGAGTCTCGCTTGAAGCTTTCTTGCTTGCACAATGGGGGAAGACACACAAGGGTGGAGGCTGAAAACAGTTTTCCTCTTCTTAGTTGTGTAAGCCAAAAGAACTCTAGTACAAAGAAATAGAAGAACCCTATATATGGGTCTCAAACCAAACTCAACTAGCTAAGGTGGCATACTAACTGAGCCACGAACTAGAGTAGATAAGGATAGCTATCATGTAGCTATTATTCATGGGCGGTGTACCAACCGCGTCTGCAACTGACAAGTCGGTGACATAAATATACAACGGTCACCCTGGCGTATCACGAGTGGAGCTCGATATCTCAACACTCCCCCTCGAGCTCAATCCCAATTCCTGCACACCAAGCAGGTCTCTGAACTTGCGCAGCTTCTCTGCGCCCAATGCCTTCGTGAATATGTCAGCTACCTGATCCTCTGTGCTGACATAAACTAGATCAATAAGACCTAGTAAAACCCTCTCTCGCACATAGTGATAATGCACCTCAATGTGCTTTGTTCTAGCATGATAGACTGGGTTATTTGCCAAGTGTATACTACTCATGTTGTCACAATAAATGACAACTGGCCCATCTGTAGACTGATGCATATCATAAAGTAGCTTATGCAACCAAGCTACCTCACATGCAGCCATTGCTGCACCCCTGTACTCAGCCTCTGTGCTCGACAAGGCAACTGTAGGCTGTTTCTTGCTGCTCCAAGTGACTGCAGCACTCCCAAAAGAGAATACATATCCACTGGTAGATCGTCTATCAGAAATACTACCAGCCCAATCAGCATCAGTGTATCCATGCAACTGTATCTGAACCCCAGTCTCATAAAATAGTCCATACTGCAATGTGGACTTCACATACCTAAGTATGCGTCTAGCCGCATCCAAATGTGGTTTCCTTGGAGCCTGCATAAACTGACTTACCAATCCAACAGCATAGCTCAAATCTGGCCTGGTAATAGTCATATAAATCAAACTTCCTACTATGCGTCTGTACATAGTAGGGTCTTCTAGAAGCTCACCTGCATCTGTGCTCAGCTTCACATTTTGCTCCAAAGGAACTGAAATAGGCTTACAGCCTGTCATCCCATATTTGGACAGCATGTCCAATCCATACTGCCTCTGCAAGAGCTGTATCCCACTTGGTGATCTAATCACCTCAATGCCCAAGAAATAACGCAGCTCTCCCAAATCCTTCATCTCAAACTTCTGCTTCAATAGCATTTTCACATGAAGGATATCTTCATCACTGTCACCTGTCATAATCAAATCATCAACATAAATGACAAGCAGCATAATACCTTTCTCTGTTTTTCTCACATAAAGTGAGAAATCTGCCTTGGAAATCTGAAAGCCAATAGTGACAAGATACTGTCCTATCTTGTCAGACCATGCTCTAGGTGCTTGCTTCAAGCCATACAAGGCTTTCTTCAACCTGCAAACAAACTCAGGATGAACAGCATGCACATAACCTGGTGGCTGCTCCATATAGACCTCTTCTTGCAAATCACCATGCAAGAAGGCATTCTTTACATCCATCTGATGTAAAGACCATCCCTTTGATGCAGCCATAGCAATGACTGCTCTTACGGTTGCCATCCTTGCAACCGGACTAAATGTTTCTTCATAGTCAATGCCATATGTTTGTGCATACCCCTTGACTACTAATCTTGCCTTGTATCTATTCACAGAACCATCAGCATTGTGCTTCACCTTATAAACCCACTTACAGCCAATTGCATTCTTACCTTTAGGCAAAGGTACTAACTCCCATGTAGCATTTGCTTCCAAGGCATCCATTTCTTCATCCATGGCTTTCTCCCATTTTTCTTTTCCCATGGCTTGCTCAAAAGATGTGGGTTCTGGTTCCTGTATCACTTTGACCATATATGCATAGTGAATGGCGGTAAATCCATCATATTTCAGCCTATCCACAGGATACCTTGCTCTTGTAGACCTGCGCAAAGTAGGTTCACTCCCAGGTGCTCTCAAAACATCCCTGGTCTTCCTTACTCCAGGTGTAACAATAGAAGGAATACCCAACTCATCATCAATGCTCTGTTCTGAGCCACTGGATTCACCATCCACATAAGAGTGACCTGCATTCACATCAAACATGGGCTGATCAACCTTCTCTTTTCCTTTTCGTGATACCTGCATACCACTATCTGCATTGCTTTGAGAAGATTCTCCTGATCTCAATCTGCCTGTCCATGGCGAAGAATGTGAACCACTGCTAGAGGACGCTCCAGGTCCACTAATATTTTGTGACTGCTGCTGTGAATTCTGTGCAGCATTACCATTTTGTGCATCTACATCATCAATCACATTTACTGGTTTATACCAGCTACTCATCTCATCAAAAACAACATCTCTGCTCACTGTAAACTTACGAGTAGAAGGGTTATAGCATCTATACCCTTTTTGCTGCAGAGAGTAACCAATAAAGATGCACTTCTCAGCTTTTGGATCCATCTTGGATCTCAGCTCATCTGGCACATGTACATAGGCAATGCAACCAAAAATTTTCAGATGAGAAATATCTGGTTTCCTACCAGTATACCTCTCCTCTGGAGTCATTCCATGTATTGCTACAGTGGGAGTCCTGTTCATTATGTAGACTGCTGTAGCAACTGCTTCAGCCCAATAAAAATCTGGCAAGTCTTTTTCATTGAGCATGGCACGAGATACCTCTCCAATATGCCTGTTCTTCCTTTCTGCAATTCCATTTTGTTGTGGGGTATAACTGCATGAATATTGCTGCTTTATGCCATGCTCCTGCAAGAACTTTGCAAACTCATTTGAGAGGTACTCTCCCCCTCCATCTGACCTCAGGCATTTTATTTGCAGACCTGTTTCTTTTTCAGCCATAGCTTTAAGGGTTTTGAAATGCCCAAAAACTTCACTTTTCTTTTTCATAAAATACACCCAAACTTTTCTGCTATAGTCATCAATAAAAGTGACAAAATAATGACAGCCTCCAAGAGATGCAGCTTTAGTAGTCCACACATCAGAGTGGATTAATTCCAATGGCTTCTCACTCTCTTGAACATGTCTAGGAAATGGTTTCCTTGCCTGTTTTCCAAACTGACAGGCTTCACATACCTTATGCATTTCTGCAACCTTGAATTTGGGCAATCCTGCAACAATATTTTGGGCCTGCATTGATTTAAGTCGTTGTACATTAACATGACCAATGCGTTTATGCCAGATATCAATATCTGCAACTACACCGGTCCCATGTGCAAACATTGCTGCACTCAATTCAGACATGTCTGCATCCAATGTAAACATTCTGCCCTTCTTTTTTCCTTTTGCTATCAAGCGACCTTTATTTTTCATATCCTCAACAAAGCATCCATGAGGATTAAATCTGACCTGCAAGCCCTGTTCAACCATTTGACCAACTGAAACCAGATTCTTGGTAATATTCGGGACATGAAATACATCGGATAGGTATTTCTTTTTCCCTCCCTGCATAGACAAGGGAATTTTTCCAATCTGCACAATAGGATGTGCAGTATCATCACCAGTCTCCACAAATCCTGGTTTTTCCATTTTCCTTGCATCCTCCATCCATTCTGCATGACCTGTCATGTGGTTTGATGCACCTGAGTCAACATACCATACATCATTGCTTTCTTCTGCACTTGTCATAGAATTGTTCATGTGCTGCACCATGAACAAATGCTCATTTCTGTCATCACCCTGTCTACTAGAAGATGCATAATTCCCTTGTTGCAGTTTTCCATTCATGATGTCATTCTGCTTTTTATAGCAGTCTTTAGCCATATGACCCATTTTACCACAGTAGTAGCATTCAACATTACTGTTTGCATTTTGGCCTCTTTGCCATCCACCACGACCTCTTTGGCTCCCCCTGCCTCTAGAGTTACCACGTCCTCCTCCATAGGACTGGTTTTCTTGAGTTTGCTGCATATTCTGATTTCTGCCACGGCCTCCAAATCGGCCTCCTCTACCTCTGCCTCTACCTCTTCCAGCATTTGAGTAGAAGACAGCTTCTTTTGAAGTTCCTCCTGAAGAAGATGCACCACCATTTCTCTGTTCCTCAAAAATTAGAAGAGCAATCAACTCCTCAAAATCAGGAAATCTTTCACGAACTGAAATGGATGTCCGAAACTGTGCATAATCCTTTCCTAGACCATTCAAGGTCACGGAAACTAAATCATCATCTTCCACTGGCGACCCAATGGAAGCAAGTGCATCTGCAATCTTCTTCACCTTCATGTGGTAGTCGTTGATGCTCATACTTTCTCTTTGCACATTATGCAACTCTTGCTTGAGCTGCATTTTCCTAGCTTGCGTATTTGTGCTATACATTTTTGACAAAGTATCCCATGCCTCCTTTGGCGTACTTGCATCCTGAATATGCACAATCATAGAGTCTGAAATACTGATAGACAACCAATACATAACTTTCCTGGCTCTCTCATGCCATGTTTTAAATGCCTGCATTTGTTGTTGATTGGGAACATCAGGAAGAACTGGTTCTTCTTCATTTCCTGCAACAAATTCCCAATATCCTTTTCCCATAAGGAAATTCGTCATTCTAAACTTCCATGCCTGGAAGTTGTTCTTGTCAAGCTTTTCAGTGACAATCTGTGAAAGAGAATCAGACGCCATTACAGAATACTGCAAGAAATTCTGTCACTGCAAAAAACACAGCTTCACCCTCACAAGGGCAAATCTGCAAAACTGGCGAAAGTGGTATTTGACCACACAGTCACTTCCTAGTGACGATTTTGCATAAACAGGAACCAAGGATGATTCTGAAACTCCCAATGTCTCTGCGCACAAGCATACGATGCAATTTCTACAGTAACTTTTCACCGACCTGTAGAACAGTGGTCGCACAGCATAAAACTGAGCCTTTTCTTGAGTGCGTGCAGAAAACTTCCGTCTGCAAAACAGGCCCCGAAATGGCCTCAAATCAAAAAGACAAGGTCGCCAAGGGCTAAAGCCCTTTCCCGCAGCATATACTGCCCTCTTGCTTCACCGCGAAGGGCGTCTCAACCTGAGACAATGCACTCCTGCAATTTCCGGCTGTGCTACCTGCAGAGATCTGCTCCCAAAATAGGAAATGAAAGCAACACTGCTCCTCTTACCAGACCACCGCGAGCTTGGCTTGCTTTCTTGAGCTCCTTACCACGAACAAGGCTCTGATACCATGTCAAGATTGTGGGAGAGAAGGAAGGAGTCTCGCTTGAAGCTTTCTTGCTTGCACAATGGGGGAAGACACACAAGGGTGGAGGCTGAAAACAGTTTTCCTCTTCTTAGTTGTGTAAGCCAAAAGAACTCTAGTACAAAGAAATAGAAGAACCCTATATATGGGTCTCAAACCAAACTCAACTAGCTAAGGTGGCATACTAACTGAGCCACGAACTAGAGTAGATAAGGATAGCTATCATGTAGCTATTATTCATGGGCGGTGTACCAACCGCGTCTGCAACTGACAAGTCGGTGACATAAATATACAACGGTCACCCTGGCGTATCACGAGTGGAGCTCGATATCTCAACATTGCCTTGCAAGTGGGTGTACAAGTTGAAAAGTACCCTTGGACACACCAAGCCAGCATACAAGGTCAGATTGGTATCGCAAAGGGTTTTAAGAAACAGCATGGTATTGACTTTGATGAGGTCTTCTCTCTTGTGGTCAAGATGACCACCCTATGCTTAGTCTTGGCTTTGGTTGCATAGCTTGACTTGGACTTGCATCAGTTGGATGTCAAGACGACTTTCTTACATGGGAACTTGCATGATGAGATATACATGGAGTAGCCAAAGGGCTTTGCAGAGCTTGGTAGGGAATACATAGTGTGCGGATTGAGAAAGATTATTTATGGCTTGAAGAATGCACCTAGGAAATGGTACCACAAATTTGATGCATTCACGGAGTCATAGGGCTACAACTGTAGTGCTATGGATCTGTGCTTGTATATGGAGAAAGCTTGTGATGGTTCATTACTGATTTTGATACTCTATGTGGATTACATGCTTTTAGCACGGAAAGCTCATGATGAGCTAGATGCTATAAGGCTCTACTCAAGAAGAGCTTTGAGATGAAAGATCTGGGACATGCCTCTCATATACTTGGTATGCGCATTATGTGTGATAGGTCTTAGGGACTACTCTATTTGTCACATAGAAGGAGTATATCCATATAGTCCTTGATCACTTCTATATGCAAGATGTGAATCATGCCATTTTGACATCACCATCACAAGTGGAACATGCTAAAACCCCCAATGCAACTCAAAAAGCTTTGAATTTTGAGTTGAAATAAGGGAGAAACAACAAAATTAAATTTTTACCATGTATTCTTGTTTTGCGCACAATCCTATTGCTTTTCTAAGGAAACAAAGGAAAGCTTTCTAAAAATGAACCACATATGAAAATAATAAATCATCCTTGGAGAAAGCTTATTTTAATAAAATTATATCTTAAATCTATTATTTTAAGGTTGTTTATATTAAAGAGATCAAATCAAATAATTTATTAGTAAATACCAATGATTCATTTAAAATTACCACTGAAAAGTCCTAAACTTGTAATTTACAAATAAATTAATCATTTTAATAATATAATATGACATATGAATATATATTATTACGCATTATATAGATTTACTAAAGATTATTTACATAATACTCTGGTCAACACATCACAAAGTACATTAGTATTCTTTTGTATGTTTGCTAGGCATAATGCAACTAGTATTACACATGTGCCTTGTGTGATAAGTCACTAATCATGTAATATATATATATATATATATATATATATATATATATATATATATATATATATATATAATTTTATTATTACAATATTTTTTATAATATATATTACATGATTTCATGTTATGGATTCCTATCATATTATTAGCATTATAACCTTTAAAAAAACTTGCAAAATGACAAGTCTATTTTTCATAACATACTCTCTTATTGAGAAGCAATTGTTCTCAATTATATATACTCCTAATGAAAGAGACATAAACTAGTATCAACGATTAAACAAAAAGTACTACAAATTTAAGATGCTCATGACAAAGGTATAAACAACTCAAGTATTATGTCACCCACAAACTACACATTCTAGTGTCCCATACTACTCAAATATGGAATATATGCCATATTCTGATAAATCAAAAAATCATTGGTAACCAAGCTCGATAAAATTTAACTTTAACATATTAATGTTGCCTCCTACAGTGAATCTACACTTTTTAAACTCTATAATAGATACGTGTGATTGGCGTAACGTGCTCGACTAAGAACCCCTCCATACCATGATTTAGTGGTCCATAGAGAGGCTGCTCCTAAGCAACGTCACTCGATACTCCTTAGAATAACATGACATTTATCACCTAGGATCTCTTAAGTCCACACCACAAACAAAAGTTTTTTACTATAGCCCATAAGAATCTAAATCTTGGTTCTTAATTTGGTGCTAAGGTCACCTATCAATTTAAACTAGTATCAATTCTTGAGACACTACATTCGCAAGCCAACTCAAACTAAAACATATCACTGCTTCATTTGGTTCATAGTGAGTGAGAAATGAGGGGGAGTGATACACATTGACCCCTCTACTTGTAGAGTATATCCTCGACTCTGTTCCCCTAAAACAGTATTAATCAGGATCTCTCGGGGAAGTTACTTTATTATATCCTCTACATCAAGTGTGTTCAAGGCCTATTTATAAATATCCTTATCTATGAATTTTTTTGAATAAAATATAACCCTTTTCTATTCAATCTATAAATAACCCCTTTATATTACATCCTTCTGTATGTAAAAAATGTATAAAAACTGTATTTTAAAAATACCTTATTTTGAACCCACATGATGCACACATATATTCATGACTAACTTACCCAAGCAACAAGGCCTACACTAGATAGTCACATATTCAACCACTTTTTAAATCTACCACCTTGAAGAAAAACTCTCGGCTCACTAAGACTACCCATCTGTAGAACGGACTGGTTGAGGATATCGCCCATCCACTTTCCTCATGGGCCGTATTTTAGTTATCTAATTATCCTAATACATTTAGGTTTAACATGCAAAGACAGCTTCCTTAATTAGCCATTAAACTCTAGTTCCTTTATTTAAAATTATGGTCACAAACATAAGTACAATATCAAAGAAATCCTTTGAAAGCAGTTATAAAACAATGTACTTATCTTGCACGTTCTCCACAGTATAATGCCAATCACAACAATCCATTTCTGAATTCAAGACTCGAGTCTAATCTCAAGTATAAGATCCACTAATCCACCCTTACCTAGCATCAAGGCCTTCCAAGAAGTCCATCCTAGGTCATGATGGTTGGATGGCTCCTAAGAGCATAAGGGATTTACTAGCTAGAGCCCCCATGGCACCCTCATCTCCTCATGCCGCCCAAGGGTTTCCTATACAGAGACCTCTCATATCTAAAGGTAGTTCAAACCTCCAACCTGGTCAAACTTCCCTTTGGTGAAGAGCTCATGCCACTAACCTTGCGAGAGGTTTAGTATGTGACTATAGATCCACCCATGAGGATTTAAGAACTTTTGTGTAAACATAGTCAAGCAATTAGCCTATCAACAACAACCTAGGAAAACATTCATTTTCCATTCTATCAATCCAAATGGTCACTTAGATATTTCATAAGATTCAAGCCCATTTATCTTTGGATACAAGACCATCTCTTTCCCCAAGTAATCTACCTTTTCTTTAAAAGATCAATTTGACAAACCAAAAACAACGTCCTTGAATTTCGCAAAAGAAAATGTGATCCACAACAACTTATTCTTCCATCAGAGTACAATCATATAAAGTGATATATGCCTTCTTAGGTCACAATTAAAAACAATACACCACTAACCAAGACATTTCTCTAATGGATTCAATGTTTATCAACCTATTCGTAGCTTCCTTATAACACCACAAGATATTTATCCTTTATACCTAATTTAAACTTAAAGGTTTAACTTTACTTAGTCCCCCTCTCCACTATTCCTCATTCACATAGGGTGGGAAAATAGAAGGAGAGGGGTGAATATTACATCTCTGTGACTCCTTCAATGGGATCTGATTCTCTCTTCTCTGTCAATCTCTTCTTCTCCTTCAACCTCTCTCTCTCTCTCTCTCTCTCTCTCTCTCTCTCTCTCTCTCTCTCTCTCTCTCTCTCACACACACACACACACACACACACACACACACACACACACACACACACACACACACACACACACACACACACACACACACACACACACACACACACACACACACACACACACACACACACACACACACACACACACACACACACACACACACACACACACACACACACACACACACACACACACACACACACACACATAGCATGCTAGTGATCATTCAAAAAAACTAGCCTTAAGTCTTAGTATTAAGGCTTATATAGCCTTATGAGGCAACTAATCTCTCATCCTCCCCTCTTAGTTTCTCCCCTTACTTGCATTCTCTCTCTCTCTCTCTCTCTCTCTCTCTCTCTCTCTCTCTCTCTCTCTCTCTCTCTCTCTCTTTCTTTCAAGAGAGTCCGTGGCAAAATTGATGCCATCAAGGTGACAACTACAAGGTATTTAAGGATTGGTTGCATGGTGAAAGAGGAAACTCAATCTGTGCGAGCTGAGGTAGTCAAACTAGTCATGTTGCTAGTGGCTGCTAGCAACGAATTAATTCAAGTACATTGTCTCATTTTAATAGTAAATATAAACTTAAAGGTTTAACCTTAATTAGTCCCCCCCTCCAATATCCCTCATTTATATGAGGAGGGAAAATAGAGGGGAATAATACATCCTCTCCCTCCTTAGAGGAATTGAGATGTCCTTATCTTGAGAGAACATATGGATTGTTGTTTTCTAGCATAAGTGGTAATGTAGAACTTGTGGGTTAAGACCTATCACATTTTTGTCGTGCTACTCTGATTATACACACGAGTATTCAATTTCAATGAAATTAAGAAAAAATTATTGCAACATATTAGAACTCAATTGTTATTGTAATAATAGGAATCATTACAAATTTAGGGTTTATTACATCTTATGAAGATCATCCTCAAAGATTTTAGTTAAAACAAGGTTGGCCAAAGTCAAGATTTGGATTAATCTAAATAAATAGGTTCCCTTTCTTTGAAATATAGTGTTTAACAATGAAGATAGGTAAGAGTTTATCGATAGTGTGCATAGCTTCTATGAAAAGAAGGTGAAAGCATGGGACAAAAGTTCTATTACACATTACACAGTCTATACTAAATCAACATTTTAAAAGTGTATGAATTGTATAAATTATAAGCATACTTTTATTCTTATGTGATATGTGCCTTTGTAGCATATCCTCCTTGAGCAACATGGGCCATATTTTGCAGAAAAGGGAAGCATTGAGGTTCAATCCACATAAGGGATGGAAAATTCACCTTGAATAAGGTGTGATGCTAAGTGAAGAAAAATCGATCATGGTCGAGGGGTGAACAGTAGCAATCAAATGATTCAATTACTATCTTGGTGGTATAGGATCATCGTAGCAAATGAAGCTTAACTTTTGCAAAAGGCATCAAATGAAAGTTTTGATGAATTAAGTGTATAGACATGGTAAAATTTCCTCATGTTACTAAAAGAGCATGTTATGATGCCTCAAAGTGCCAAAGAAAACCATACCAAGTGGCTAGAAACAAGGCTTCGAGAAGGTAACAAATGGGTCCAAAAAGAGCCAAGATAGTAAGATCAAGAATATATTCAACACAATTCATTGTTTAAGAGAGAATGAGAGACTATGCATCTATGTGAATGAGTCTTAAAGTTTAAGTGCTATATAAGAGGGTTTCACTTTCTATCTTGTTCATTGAGTTTTCAAATCTCTTAATGTTTAGGAAATATGGCTAGATCTAAGATAGCTACAAATAAGCTTTCCCTTAGATCCCTATATAATGTTCATGTCTTTGGAGTATTTATGAGCTCAAATTCAATCTTAAACAATGATACTTCACAGCCTAGGAACGAACCACCCCCTTCTCAATCTAACCCAACTTTCTCAAGCTGCCCTAAGAGGGATCCTCCTTAGCATCCCCATAAGAAACACAAGTAGAAGCCAAGTATTGTGGCCTAAAGAAATTAAGAAGCATCATTGCTCTTTTAATTTCATCATTTTAAAGGCAAGTTTCTTAATACTTGTTCACAAGATTATGCAAGATCTCTACCACATAGAAAGCAAGTTATGGTTTCTAGCACGAGGTCAAGATTGTTGGGGATAAATGCGCCTCTGCCTAGCCGCCCATGTATTACTACACTAAGACTACCCATACCTGCATACTATAGGTAGCAAGCGCCTATCACTGTCACTTCATTCTTTATTCTTTCAGTTACATTTGAATAAAGGGAAGGTCGGTCACACATTGTGACTGTTGGAGTTCCCACATTGTGTGTGTCTCTCTCTCTTGCTCTTGTTCCTTCCACCATAGCTCTTGCTCTCTTGCTCATGCTTCCACTTTAGGGCTCACCTCCCTTTGACTAATATCATAGCCTTCTTCTTTGTGAGCTTGAGCTTGGTCACTCTCAACTTCATTCCAATAACTACAATAGTCATCTCTTTGTTGGTAGCCATAGCCACTCTGTTTGAGCTTCCTGTCAATTGCATTATTCTTGGAAACTCTTTGAGCCTTCTCAAGTAAGTTGGAGAAGCCCCCATAGCCCTCACCTTGATGATGTAGCATCATGTTGTGTGGAACAGGCCCTTTTTTAGCAACAGCTCACGTTTTTCATCGCCTACAACATATCTTCTTCATTGGACATCTATACAAGCACTTATACACTTGATTTTGATGCTTGGCATTGATCCTTCCACTTTTGGCATTCCATTTGAGCACTAAGCTTCAAATTTGGACTATTATAACATTTCATAAGATAGTACAGCACTTATCTTTGATGTCTACACTCATTGCCATTGGTTGGATGATGCCCGGTTGATGCTTATATATTCAGGGATGCTATGTCATTGCTTGGAGTTGATTTTGGCCTGATTTAACAACTTCATTTACTCTGTTTTGTTGAGGTTTTCTTGCTAGAAATACAAGGCAATGCTCTATTTGATGCTTCTATGGTCAACTTTGTTAGTCTTATGTAGCCTGATTATATTGAAGTGATGTCTACATGTATGGGAATGCTATGCCTATGTTATGGGTTGGATTTGGAGCTAATTTTGGTACTAAAATTTCTTGGTTTGACAGTGTATTCACTATTGTATATAGCATGGCTGAACCTCTTTTAACAAGGATTTTATGTGTCTATTAATTCTGGCTATAATTCAGGTGTTCTATATGCACACTTGATGTGTACTATTGATGCTAGTATATTGGTATATCATATGGACATGATTTGAGGTGGATTTGAGCTTCATTTGAGGACTAATTTATTTAGTTTTGACAATTAATTTATTTCTATAATTGTAGTGGGAGATCACGCTCAACCGCCAAGACCCACGGACCGAAGCATTTCAAGCGAGCACAAATGGCTATCTCTCACCTAGCTGATTTGCCTTCGATCCTATGGGGGTCTACTGAGCCTACCTTGATTCTCGAATGAGTAGCTTGCTCCCTTAAGCAACCTGGTAGCTCCATGATTTGAGAAGAAAGCTCAAGCAACCTAAAGCTTCCTCCTTTGAGCTCCATCCTCCATAGCCGCACACGAGACAAGAGAGAGAAAAGAAGAGAAGAAGAAGAAAGGAGATGATGGAGAGCTTCTTCTCCATGATCCCTCACCCTCACACACTCACTCCCTCACACTCCCTCTCTCAAGCACACATAAGTAAGCAAGAAGGAGAGAAGAAGAGATCACTTTTGCCACACACTAAAGATTGAGCTTTTCACTCACTTTTTGAGTTTATATACAAAACCCTAAATCCCTTGGCCACCCATCCCTGTTTTTACATGACCGGCATCTTGCTAAGGTCTTCTTTCTCCATTCCCTTCTAGTTTCCTTATCCCTTCACCCATGTTCATTTACAATTTACAACTTGCACAGGAGGGAGCATGTCACTCTTATAAAATGAATTATATTTCTTCCCACACTTTCCTTGTGAGAGCCCTTGGCGGTTCTCCCTCATCATTTAGAGAGCATTGCTAGAACATTCGGTGGTTTTCTTCATCCTTGAGAGCACCTTACTAGAATATTCAATGGTCTCTCACATTTTTTTTGAGCTTGCCTTCTCCTCAACTTTTCCTGCATGGGTAGAATGAGCTTCTTCATTCACTTTTTGACTTGGGCTTCCTTGGTCTTTCTTTGTTTCATTTTGGATGTGTGTCCGTGACATGTCTTGTAACATTGTAACATTACCCCCTCCTAGATGAGTGCTAGTTCCATGATTTGGTGAGTTGATAGGCATTCATATGCATAAATGATGATGGGGCCTTGGAAGTTGGTGGCTTGCATTGTTTGGAGTTACCTGTAAAGAAAAGAAGGTGCACTACTTGGGGATGTGTCTATATTTCCATATTGTGCCTTTTGCTCTGCTGCTAGTGGAACTGGGAGTTGGGTCAAACCACAAGACTAGGTGTTGTCCCACACTTGAGGACCCAATTAGTGCATAAGGGTGGTGTAGTGAATGTGGCTTAGGGATATAGGTCTAACCATAACCGTAGGCAAGGGTGACCTCCCTAGGTATGTCATGCTATTGTTGTGCCCTAAGGATGGAGCTGGCCAACCAAAGCCATTGGACATTTCTAACTTGAGGACCCCTAGGAGCAGTAACTGTGGCCTACATGGAGCGAGATTGTTTGGTTGCTTTCCCTATAATTTTCTTCTTCTAATCTCTTATTTATTTGTTATCCTTCTTTTTTTCTTTTTCTTTTTTTTGAGGGCCATGCAAAAAGGATGGTAAAAGGGCCACATGCATCATTGACCTAACTATTGCACATCTATCTTTGCCAGCGTTGAGATAAAAAAAGAGTGGCAGGAGGCGGTATTCTTGCGAATAGGGTCTTGTCCTAAAAACCTTCTACTAAGGAGTCGCGTCTCGCTGACCCCTTTCAAAACTTGGCCTTATTTTTTAGTCATCCTTTGCCTCTCTTCTCCCTTATGCTCTAGTGGCTCTGCCTCTTTGGGCACTGCAGTTTGTGGTTGGGGACATGCAGTCTGTGTTCTAGTGCCCTGCGGGTGATCTCCAACTTTCTCCTCAATGATTCAACGGCCTCCTCCTCTTTAGATTGTGCAGGGTCCAAGAGAGTGTTGAGGAAGGTGCATTGTTGGGCTTCCAAAGTAACTTGTGTGGCCTCTGCCCTGCTCTCTACTAAGACACTGTCACCTTTTGTAAGGGCTAGCAGGAATGCTAAGTCTCTCACCCTTCCTTCGCTTCTATCCACCCATTCATATGTTTTTTTCTTCATTTCTTACATGCTTTTGTTATGCTTGTAGGTTAACTCCCTTAGCCTCCTCTCCTATTCATCAATTTCTCTTTCCAATCATTGTTGCTCTTCAAGCTCCGAGTCCATTCTCTTTTTGAGATCTTTTATGTGCTTTTGGTGTTGTCGACTTCTCTCTACTTCTGTTGTTGCTAGTTAGAGGAGTTTTTCGAAAATGCCTTTTAGGATGTGGAGAGAGAGTACTCTAGACCAATAAGAGCAAAGCCTCCGTAACGAAACTTCTATTTTAAAAAAATTAAAAAATCATTTTATAAAAATATATAAATATGATAATATTACAAATTTGTATTTTTATTATGTATTTTGTCTCTTATATTCGTGATTATGACATCTTTTGCATTAATGGCATAGAGTCTCGGCTACTTTTATTTAACGATGTTTCTAGATTAATGATAATGACTGATGTAATTGAAATTCAAATTGGTGAAAAGCATGGCGCTCAATTTTTTCCCTCCTTTCTTTTATTCCTCTATTGTTTTTCCCTCCGTTATGGTAGCCTAGTCCTCTCTCTCTCTCTCTCTCTCTCTCTCTCTCTCTCTCTCTCTCTTTGTGCATGTATCTCTCTCTTCTACCATGGATACAGAAATTCGACATTCAACAAGGCATCCAAGCTCCCAAATCACATCCATATCAATGTTTAACTCATTCCAAACTGATGGAAGATGGATTCCTACTATCATTGGCAAAGGTAGTTGGATCACCATGCAACAAGCAAAACGTGGAAAAAGGCAAAGACATGAGAGCTCATTTATCTCTGCTTGGAAGGGCAGAATCTGAGATTTTAAGCTTGGATCAAATAAGAATAGCATCAAAGAGGTACTAGTGCAACATGTGTTCATGCATAGAGAGCTGTGTTTGAAACCTGGTTCTTCAAAGCTTCCAATGCATAGACCAAATTGTAAGAATTTGATTCTTAAAGTTTTTCCTTTCTTAAACATGGTTTAGGTTTTTCCATTATAATATTTGTTTGTCTTGTAGATGTCTATCCCTCTAATCTTGAGGAATGGCAACCAGTGGAATCTATTATTGATGTTATATATGGTTCAATTGGAGAAGAAATGTATAGAGGCAGAAAGAAGACAAAGCTTGCAAAGAATGGAATATTCTTTTATGACCATTCTTATGTTATTCCTATGCTGCGTTGCCAATGGGGATCAATAAAACTCCTTCCTTTGCCAGATTTTTCAAGCTTTGAGTGGCCTTTGCCAAGTCTAGCTACTAGTGAGGGCTATAGATGTAAGATATTTTCTGAGATCTAGAAAGCACTAAAATCTAATATCTCAAGTAGGCTAAGCAAAGTTACTTTATTTATGCCTATTAATATATTTATTGATTTCTTCTCTAATATGGAGATAAGAATAACAAAAACCATGCTTTCAGTGAAGAGACTAACATATGATCATATCATACAATTTGTTGATGAAGGATGGGATAGAAGGACAGAAGGAAAAATTATATGTAAGATAGATCAAGACTCTATAGCTTGTAAATATATGATTGCTACTCAAAATTTTATCCTTAGCTTTTACTATAGTCGATGGCATTTTGTTGGTAGTAGTCTAGTTGCTTTAGACCAGAATCTTAATGATTTCAGCAAGGATCCTATAGTGGATCTTGATATTTGGTTCAACGAGGATATTATTGCAATCTTAAAGATCAGAAAATCATGTACGCTACATCAAGTGAGGATGGATTTACAAAATGAAGACATTGAACTACCATGCTCCTTTGTATTCCAACTTGACAAGAAACAAGTAAGTTTTCACATCATATTATATCTACTTAGATGTATATCAAGATCTCACTTTCTAAGTAACAAACATTTGTAATTTATTTTTTGCAGATATCGAAAAGGAGAGAAAATAATATACACTGCAAGGACATTCAAGAAAAGATATCTTTACTATCAATATAAAATATATGTACAAATTTTGTAGCAGATGTCTATCTGCCATCTCTATGAGATATACAAGGGCTGAAGGGCAAATTTCTATATATGAAGGCTTACAAGGTGATATGGCAAAGCTATTTCTTTTTTGGAGAACTATCCTTTCTAGGAGTCCTTTTGCCTTTCTTTGATGTCTTGGGTATACAAGGTGTTGAAGCTGTGGATTTGCCTTCCGTGGTTATAGGCACCGCATCTCCTTCATGGTGCAAATCCCCACCAATCTCTATTGTTGGTTGTATACAATTGACCATTATATACTTCAAGAGCTTTGCTTTGATGTACCAAACATGCTCAGATGTATAGCAATCCTTCGAAAACTGTCACACATTTATAGAAAAAAGAGTTTTAGTTCATTATTGTTCTTACAATAGACTATATTTTTATCATCAATGGACTATTTGCAATTAATATCTATCTTAAAGTTTAGCATATTTCATATTACCTTTACATGTTTATCATCATTAAGATAAACAAAGTTAACCATTCTTCTAGCATTTGCAATCACCCTCCAGCCACAAGAATGGCTATCATCCTGATGGGGACACTGCAACCACCAACACAAAGTAAAACTATAAAGAGGACGAATGGTAGTTCATAGAATAAACTCATGTTTCAATTATTTTAATGAATAACTTACCGCAACTTGTCTATATTGCATTGTTACAAGCAAATCAGACGGCATAGGGGGTCTTTTCTCTAGCTCTTCAATTAATCTTTTGGCACATCTGTATATAAAATATGTTAAAATTTAGAGTACTTACAAAAAAAAGAATCGAAATATCAAGGAGCCCTTGGATAATATAACTTACAATTTAGCATTTCCATGGCTTCCTTTCATAGAGTTAATTAAAAAGCATTGCTTATCCACAAGGTCTATTGCAATCAAGCTCCAATGAGAACTAAAAGCAATCATATCTCAACAAATTAGTAGGATAAAATCTCAAAAACTCTAATAGAATATTGAATCACTTACTTTTCATTATATGGAATTATAAGGAGCTCCAAAGTATCGAAGTCAATCAAATTGAGCCAGTGCTCAATAAAACTTGTATCAAGCTCATTCCTCATAAAGAATGAGATAGATGGATCAATAACCTCAATTTTTTGTTGTATATCCAAAGGAAACTCATACATTATACACCTAGAAAAGGCATAGAAATAGTGAGTATAAACAAGAAAAATCTTATTGTTAAAAAAATATCAAAAGTATAAGTCATTATGGATGGACATACCTTAGGCCGACAAGAATAATACTATCATTTACTTCTCTTCTTTTATCCTTAAGAATCTGAACACATGCAGCATCAAAGGAGATAACCTTAGTTCTTTTGCCTAAGTCACCAGGTAAGAAACAAAGCACACTGAATCCTTTTGGATTAGCTGCTTCAAGAAGGGTGGCTAGCTCATTTTCAAAGGACTCTAGTTGCTCTGTTTCCCTTTCTTCAACCCTTTGCCTCCTATACTCTCTCCATTTATCTGCGTGTTCCTCTTTAGCTTTCTCCTCTTTTTCATGTTGCCTTGTATCCTTCTCATGGGTTACATCCTCAACCCTGAGACCAGAATCATCTTTCTTTCTCCTAGTTGGGGGCACATTAAGGATATTAAATGTCTTCATATCAGTGAGGGAAATTGGCTCAAGGACCTTTGAAAATCTATATCTTAGCCTCCTAAGAATTACCATGTCCTTGTCCATGAGTGTGAGCCTATGAGCATGAGCAGCACAAATGTAGGCATCTTGAAAAAACTCAACTAAAAAATCCTCTATGGTTTCTTGTATACAATTAAGAGCTGTTCTTGTCCATGAAAACTATCCAAACTATATCTGTCACAAATTTCCCTGACAAGCCTCTGAAAAGACAACTTTGGAATTGCATTGTCAAGAGCATTTACTGCCTTCCTAATCTCCCTTAGGCACCTGACATTTTGAGAAAACTTTCTCCTTGGCTTTGACTTTCTAGAGAGCTTCTGAGGCTTTGAAGACTGATGAATCTTTGATGCTAAATCCCTAGGATCAATCTTCTCTTTTCTTGCTGTTACCTTAGTCCTAGCCATCTGCCAAAAAAAGACATGCTACTTCTTCTCCAGCATGTCCAGTGAAACGCGTGTCCCAGACAAGAGGTATCCATACTGCATGGTGTTTTCGTGTTTCAGCTGAATTTTTCTCGAGCGTGTCTAGTGAAACGCGAGTGTCAAGCAAGGCGCCTCCTTGTAGCTGCTTCTTTTTGTGTTTCACCGGACTTGTTGTCCATTGTGTCCAGTGAAACGCGAATTTAAGCCAGGAGACCTCCTTGAAGCACCTTATTTTCGCGTTTCACCGGACAACTCATGAATAGCATAAAAATCGACAAAACCAAGAAAAAAGAGCTTTGATCTAAGGAAAGCTTTTAAGATTACATAAAATATCCACAGAATTAGGGAAGAAGTTTGAAGATTTCCTTAAATCTCCACAACATTAAGTAATGCTCTCACTGTGGAAAAAATTCTTTTGTAGTGGTGATAAGCTCATAATAACATAAAGGATTAAGGAAAAGTATCAAAAGAATGCATTGAATGGAGCCTGTTATTGAAAAGCAAGATACAGAAACCATACCTTCTTTTTAGCTTGTTCTTCACAATCTCAGCCTAATGACGACAATATGCTCAAAGGTTTCCTTTGTTGGGGAAGCAGTGAAATGCTTGGAGATTGGAAGGAACACCAAAGGTAAAGGTGGAGTAGCAATGTTTTCTGCTTGCTGGAAATGCGATGAAAGGCGAAGGCGGTGAATTTGCATGGACTCAACATTCTTGGCAAAGTGTTAATAACACACGTGTGATGTACTCTCGCTTACCGAAAATTTTTTTACTTGGAAAAGGGTTATATAACACGCGTGTGATGTATTTTTGGAAAAAGAGAGTGCGCACGTCTTCTGAAGAGTTTGATACGGTGTGTTAAGTGAGACACGTGTACACGTATTTTTCCATTATTACACAAACTTTTTCGTTGGAACTATCACCACATGCTTAACGGTCAATATAAAAGCATTTCAAAGCCATTTCTCCGACATTGTCTTCTTTTCTGCCAAAATTTCATCTCGACTTCCCTTCAAGGTCCTTGCTTCCTGTGTGGAGAGCAGTTCAACAATCTTTGATAGGTAACAAATTTTTTTTATTACAAGTATTTTAACAAAATAAATTTGATTAATATAGAAAGAATTTTTAATAATACTTGAATAATTACAGATGTTATGTGCTTCGTATCTTTTAAAAGTAGCATAGCTTTTCCAGAAAGGATTTTTTAAATCAATTTCTGTGTTTCCATAGAATTAATTTATAGTTTATGGTTCTCTTCTTGATTTGCATCTTTTGACCAGTGAAACGCGAAACAATGTCCCTGTTAGTGATATTTTGCTAAGTATCGCGTTTCACCGGCGAGATATTGGAATAATTTTTGTCTTCAAGGTAGTGTCCGGTGAAATGCGATTTCTTCACAGGCATTTGCCTTGGACACTTTAATTTTCGCGTTTCACCGGTCAACTAAAAAAATTTCTCCTTTTTTTATTTTTTTGTCTTGGAAAATCAATTTTGGGCATCTTTCCATGGTTCCATCTTGTTTTATTGGATATTGGTTCTATTCTGCTTTTTTTTCAGGGATAAATATTTTCCTGGTCAAGATGACAAAGAGGAAGCTATCTCTGGAAGGAATGGATGAGGAGGAGATAATTGAGACATCTGATGATAGGCTCTTTGATTTCTTACACACCACTGGAAATTCTTCCAAGTTTGGCTATATTAGGGAAATTTTCAATGTTCCTTTTGATTTGAAGGAGTTATTGGAGGATCTTGAAGATAAACTTAAGGAGTACATATGTTTTTATGATAGACATGTGCAAGGTTTGGAAGTCAATGGATTTGTTCATTATAGTGATGTCATGGGAGCCACCAATACATCCAGGTCAACTTTGCTAGGCAGGTTCAACCTCATTGATGAGGAATTCAAAAAGAAAGAAACATGTTGCCCTTTCCACAGGTACCAACACCAATGCCTTCTGATCCACAAGGACGTTGGATTTATTGTGTATCTTCAGTACATGGAAAATTCTTCTCCAGATATAGACCAACAGAGAAAGCTAGAGGATATTGCAAGTATGGATAAGGAGGTCGAAGAGAAGGAGGAGATGTTCCAAGAAGATGTTGAGAATCAACTTGTCCAAGGTTTTGATGTAGGTTTATTCAAGAGTGACAATATCACAATGGTGGAAGAAAAGGAGATCGAGCCAAGTGCATAGGTTGATGAAGAAGGTCCTCTTGCATGTGTTCCAACATTTCCCACTTATCTTATCAACAAGAAGAGATATGTGTTGCTAAATGATATTCAACATCTTTTTGATCTTAGAGAAGATTATTGCTTAGCAATCCTTGCAGGTTGGGGCAAAAATGACATGAATTTCATAGGTTATGAACAAGAACCACTAGCAAGTCTTGATGTTGAGGGAGAGAATTTCCAAGATAGCTCTATAGCCTTACATACATGTATTAATCAGATCATAGAATACGAAAAGGGGGGGCTACCTACAGAAGAAGAGTTCTTGCAGGTCCAGAAGAAACTTCATATTGATGATGTAGGGTATGAAGAGAGATTGAAGTCGCATCAGATGAGAAGCCCAAGAGTTCAATAAATCTTTATGATGATAGTCTTCTTGAAGAAGACGAACACCCTAAGGTATGAAATATAATTCGAAGTTACCCATTGAGTTTATGTTAGACTTTATTATGCATTATAGATAAATATCTTATACCTTGTACTGTTGTGGTTTGTTCTATAGATTAAGATTGAAGATCTGGACAACTTTCTTGGAAGGGCCAAGGGCTCTAGGCCAATGAAGCTTGGAAAAAATCAAAGCCTTGGCCATTATATTGGAAACTTAAACAATCAAACAATTGTAATATATCATAGTAGATTGTCAAGCTCTCCAAGTTTACCAATGATGGCTTTGAGAGCTATCTCAAAGGTAATTGGATCTCAAGTTTTCAGCAGAGGTTTGGACAAGATCATTTTGATGGAGAAGGAAGAAGCCATAAGAGTTTTTGGCTTCATGCCTGGATACAGTGGATCTAGAGCTGGATATTTTGGAGTTCTTGGCTCCTATTTGCTCTCTTATGTAGGAGATAGTAAGAATTTGAAGCTTCTTCCAGGCTATCGGAAACAAGAGTTTTTGAAATACAGAGGTCTTATTGAGTGGGATGAAACAAAAGATTCCTCTGAGGCCCTGTCGAGCTACTTGAAACCAAGGACTCCTCTAAAGGCCCTGTTGAGGTGCCTGAAACTAAGGACTCTTCTGCAACACAATCAGACTAGAAGATGCCAAAGATTAAGGGTTTCTTGAAACCCATCTTTTCCCAACTCTTTGTTTAGTTTGTAACCATTCTGTAAATCTTTGCTTTGTGCAAGAATTTAAATATCTATCTTTTCTTCTTTGGGTAACAATTTGTATTGTCCTTGCTAAAGATGATGTATTGCTTGATGTGGTTGTATCTTTAAGCTTGAATTTATGCCAAATTTATCGATAGAACCATTGAAAGACCTTTAATAAACTGTTGGCTTTGTGTCTTCCACCTCCATGTCTTGTGTGTCTGAAATATTTTGTTCTTGCTTGATAATGTGATTTTTCCATACCTTGGGTTGACCATATAGATAGAGATCCATATTGTTTAATAAAGTATGGAGCATGGTTGTATAGAATATGCTGCATAGTCAACAAATAAAGAAAGTTATTAAAAAATATTATATGAGTTCGACAATGAAGAAACAAATATATACAAACTTCTTACCATATAGTGAGTAAAGTGTTGATCACCCCAAGCTTCTGTCATCGCCTTTTTGAAAAGGTTCAATTGGTTTTTAAAGTCTTTGAGATCATCATCATTCCATTCAGTCTTATCACAATAAAAAAACACTTTGTCTAGTGTTTCCCAAACTTTAGCTTTTCTATTTCGAGCTTGTCCATTATCAGTGTGATCCTTAACTGCATTATGTAGGGATTTCCACTGATTAAATTTAATAGTTGAGCCACCATTTCTCGAGTTTATCTTGCCAAGTATCCCATGAAAGCCTAGAAACCTTCTAGCCTTCACTCCACCAATAGATGGTTTTTTTGGGACACAATTACCATCCTTAGACTTTTGAAGATCTGGTTCAATAACAACATTGCCACCATGCAAACCAATTGCAGAGAGAACTTTTTCAACCTTTGTTATAGCATCTGTTCTAGTTGATAATGGCTTCAACTTCCATGCAAATCCTATATAGAGATGAACAAGCCTTTCAATTATCCTGCAAAGTGCATGAAGTGTACAAATATGAGCATTCGCTAAAGGAATGTCCAAGACTGGTTTAAACTGTGGATCCTTATTGTGCCTAGAGAGAGCTCTATTCCAATTGCTTGAGTTTAACTCTGCAGCTGGTGACATGCAGTATAAGCAAGGAGATCTCGAGTTAGCTCCCTTTGATACATTATACATACATTTGAGTGTCTTTAGGTCACCAGCTATGTGCCACTCAATCCTGTAGTTCCCAAATCCTTCAACAAATAGCTCTTCTCCTGCTTGTTGCCTTTGAATAACATTAGGTATTGATGTTTGGTGAAAAACCCAATATAGTATATCAAAATTCTCAGTATCTACCTCAAATGCTCCTAGCCACCAGATGTTATATTCAGATTGAACACTAAATGATGTTGAGTGATTGCAATGACCTGACGAAAGTGCTCTATTCATCAAGGTGATAGAGATTCTCTCAAATTTTTTACATTTCAAAATCTCACTTTCATCAAGTTTAATCACAAATCTAGCCACTCCCTGTGCCTCTCCTCTACTGACAAGTCATAAAATTTGATCATTAAGCATTGTAGGGTGGGCAAGTCAAGGAAAATATTGTTAAATTCATTGAATGTAACCTCCTTTTTCTTGCCCTTGAAGCTAGCCTTGATATGAAAAGGCTCACCTAGAATCTCCATCACTTTGTTATTAACTCTCTGTCTGATAGTCCTAACCACAAATGGCTTCGAAAGTATGCAATTGCGTACATATCCTTGCTTCATATTTGATTGTAAAAGCTGGAAAAGTTGCATATAAGCATCTCGACTGATACCAATACTATCCAGTGTCTTCTGTACTAACTCAGAATCCAAAGAATGATCCTTTACAAATGACTCCAAGCATTGTTTCTTTGCCTTTTTAAATTTCTTCTTCTCCAAAATATCCTTTGAAACTACTGAAGGAAGAATATGATAATAAAACTGAGCTGCTTTTAAAGAATCTCTTTCACTTGCATTTGGTTGTAGAAGAGATCTAAGCAAAATTAACATCACAAATCAATGCAAGTAGTTTAAATAAAGCCATATTTAAGATTTTTTAAGTGAAAAAAAATATACCTTGCTGCTTGGATTCTTTTACCATATCCTCCTCCTCCTCGTTTGAGATTCTCAATATTTTTAAGAGCTCTTTGTCGATTTCGAAGGCCTAATAAAGTTTGCTTTTGTCGATAAGCTTTGATACGCTTTTCCAATGAATGAATTTTTTGTTGACAATCCTCTAGCTTCTGCAACAACTCTATATTGTGTTTCATCAAAATATGATTCTCTAGTCCAAGGATATCCTTTTCTGCAACAAGATTAAGTGTATAACCTAAAAATCCATTGTAGCCATCACCAATAAACCTTATTAATGATGAGCTATTATAGAAAGGAGGAGTGCTATTTCTGCTAGGATCTTTGGGATATAGCTTTCCATCTAACCAAAGATCAATATTCTTCTTTCCTTCAAACCTCAGTATATGTTTCATAGACTCTGTAACCGTAATAGATTTTGTTCTCTTTCTTATTGGTTCATACTCACTGTCCAACTCAATATGAAGATGATAGAGAGATCTTTTATGAGAGATACAGAGATCATTAGATGATTGATCCATAGCTGAGTTATAGAGATCATTGGGTGATTGATCCATAGCTAAGGATATGATTAGAAGCAAGAACGAAAACAAAGAAGAGACTAATAAGGAGGAGAAAAAAAGAAGAGAGAAACGATGGAGAAACGATGGAGGGAGGCAATCGAGTATCCACCAAAATTCAAATTGAATATTACTTTTCACTTTAATGAGGAGAGGTAAGATCTTCATTATGACAACCTTGCCAACTTTATGGCGACCTAGATTTCTAGGTTTGATGTGACCACGAGAATATCACGACAATGACTTATTAACGAATTTTGATATTTTAACTTACCAAAATATAAACCTTTTAAAAATTCTATAAAATGATGTTATTTCGTAAATTGTTTTCTCTCTTTAGGATCTCTTAAAGGGCATTTTCGAGACCTCAAAACTCCCCTAATAGGCTTACCAACTCATCATAATTGCATTGTAGGCGCACGAGGCTTTGTGTTTCTGTTGTGATCTTTGCTTGCCACCTCTCTTCTTCTCCTCCCTTGTCCTTGAGCTCCTCCTTTAGCTCCTTGATCTCTCTTTGATACATGGGCACTTGACAAGTTCTTTCTAATTGAGAGGCTACCATTGTCTCCTTTTTTATCTCGAGCTTAGTGATGACTATTTTCTTGTCTTCTTTTGCTTGCTCTAGCTATGACAGCAGGAGTTCCTAAACATAGTTGTTGTCGTAGTTTGTAGACAATGGTAGTGAGGTGGGACCAATGGTTGTGGATGCTTCTATCTTCTGCCTTTTGGGGTCTCCTCTAGATACTGCATCTGCAGTTGCCTGTCTTTTTGCTCCTGTCACATGGGGGTTCCTCCACTTGCACCTTGAGTTGTCTCTTTATTGACCAAACACCACACCCAAACCACAATATTGCTGGCATCCACTATGGTAGAAGAGCCTTGGGTGGGTACAGAGATTGGGGTGGTGGGCATTAGGATAGGTGGGAAGGGTTTAAGCGGAACCTTTCCCTTGCCCTCTGCTACTAGGGGTTGCACGTTTTTGGGCACTTGGGAGATTGTGCTTGGGCATTCTTCTTCACCAGGGTTCATGGCAGCCAGCTCCTCCTCTCTAGAGAGGGATGCTCCACTGAGAGGTAGATGGCTAGGGCGATGTCTTCTTCCTCTTTTTTCCTGAGCTCCTCGTCTTCTTCCTCATCTTTTCTATTTCTCTCCTCTTTGACCTTTCTAGATTCCTCTTTTATTCTTTTTGCCTCATTCTTTTCTTTTCTCTTTCTTCATTCTTTAATGCTTTTGGACTCACTGTGGGCTCTTCGTAGGTCTGCTTTCTCTTTCTTCTTGCTCTCTTTCTTGGTCTTCTTTTGCAGAGTCTCTTTCTTTGCTTTCTTGGCCCCTCCTTGGCTAGATTGTGCTTCTTCCCCTTCTTCTTTTTTGCTCTCCGTCCTCTTGCTAGATTGCTTGTATTCTTGGCACAAGCAGGGGACCTATCTGGTGTCTCACCAACTTCCTCATCTTATTTTGCTTTCGCCAATGCCTCTCTTATGATGGCCATCAAGACCCCTCGAAAGCCAATGGTAGAGGTCTTTGACGATGATGACTTCCTAGCTTTGGAGGCCAAGGACTCTCCCCCCGCAGGTCTTCCTCCTGTGGCCAGTGCTTTTGCTAAAGTTTCTATTGTTTTTGCACAAAGCTGTTTAAGTTTACTTTGTCTAGGGATTTGCAAGCATTGCTCTCCAACATAGGCATGTTGATTCAGCTCATCAGTGCATTGTACCTATGACTAGAGAACAATGCATGAACCATCTTAGCCTATAGCTAGACTTCTGGATCCAAGATTCTGCAAGACTAATGCCATCATTAGTGTGGACTAAGATCTTGTCCATCCCCACCATATCATATGCATCTCTTTTGGTTTGTCTGACCTTGTTGGGAAGGCCCAACACTCTCTGCACCAATTCAAGGCTCAACTCGATCTCCACTTGACGGGTTTCATTTTCGTCACACGCTATCACGGTGCCGCAATTCCTGTGGAAAGTTTGGGGAAATTTCGTGCATTTCTCGTAGTCCACATCTTGGCTGACTTTGTCTAGGTACTTCTATAGATTACATTGCTCTACAATCTATTTTATGGCTAGTTCCTCCATGGCCACATCCTCCATGTTCAAGATATACCTAAACCTGAACTGGTTGATGGCCCTTGTCTCTACGGAGAGACTATATTTAGTATGTTCCTCTTCTGACAATGGAAGTTTGTTGCTCCTCTCTTGACCTGCCATTGTGGGTGCTTGTCACAACACCGTAGCTAACCATCAATATTCTTCATATCATCTTTATGGAAAGACATGTAGACAATGGTAAAAATGCTTCTGGACACTGAAATGCTTAAATAGGAAGAGAATTTTTTCCTTTGAATAGTCCATGCATTCCTCGAAAATTTTTGACGCTTTTACTCAATCATGAGTTGATTTTTACGCATTCTTTTCTGCTTTTGAATGTTGATTGAGGTTTTAGGGTTTGTTTTTATGTTCCTCACATTTTATGTTCCATGATGTTTCATACCATTCACACTTACTTTCAACATTTAGTTTGAAGTTTTGAAGTTCAAGTCATGTTCCCTTTTTCTTTTCCGTCTTACCTCCTCCCCCCTAGGAATGATAAGATTCCTTTTAGGATTGGAGGATGAAGGGTTAAGGGCATTTAAGTGAGTTCTTGTTGTGCTTTACTTCATCATGAGCCAATCATAGAAGGTTTGATTATACTCCAATTGGGTGTGATAGTCCATGTCATGAGGTCTAATGCCTACATGTGTAATATAGGTTAGGACATCAGTGAGGAAGTCATCGAAGCTCATCCTGCTAGCAACATGCAGTTCTTCCTCAGTTAGGATTCGATCAAAATAGGGGTGGGCCATGGCATATTCCTCTAGAGGTTGTTTGCACATGATGGCCAAGACTCTGAGTGAGGTAGGAGTGAGGGTAGGAGCCACATAGGTAGGGTCGTACTCAATGGTTTTGACTACGCATCTCTGCTCGATGTTGGTCATGATTTGGAAGCCCACTTGTTCCCATTGGAGGTGTAGAGCATACCACTTCCGTGGAGAAAGGAAGAGTTGGAGTCGGCTAGCTTTCTTAGCTCTTCTAGTTCTTGGCCTGTTGCAAGGATTTCGCCCTTGCGATATGATGTGATCAGCCATTGTGTGCAAGCTTGCTCTCTCGAGAGATCTTATTATCAATCAATTCCTTGGCTACCTCGGGAATCTTAACAAACATGAACTCATAGTTCTCCAAAGTGCATGGAAAGGAGCATACTTTCCTTGCTAATGTCTCATCGAGGAGGCCTAAGTCCAAAGTTGTTCATAGTTCCTGGCTAGTGTGGTGAATGTGGCGTCCAAACACCTGATGCAGATGACTAAGTCGTCCCCCATATTTGCTGCTAGGTCCATGGCCAATGTAAGGATGGATTGATACCTATAGGAGGAACTAAGGCCTATGAGAGGTTGGGGTTTGGTTGAGCTGGATAGCTTGACTACTCCTACCTCATGGGTGGTTCAATAGGGTGTCTGTCGACCGCTTGTGCGATAACTTGGTCATGTGGCTTGGTTGACGTGTTGTTCCCTCGACTTGTGGAGTAGTTGGGACACTGCAAGTGTTAGGTTGAGTTGGCCTAGGGTAGATCCTAGGGCAGGGCCTAGGGCTAGATGATTGCGTCTTTGGTTGATAGGCTCTATGAGGTTCTATGAATTTGGTGCTTTTTGAGGCAATGGACTTCTCATCCCTAGTTGGCTCACTGCTTTGTGGAGATGGGCTGGAGGGCCTAGATTGAGGAGAACATGTACCATTTCTAGACTTGGGCATCCAAAACTACTTGTTTCCTTTGTATTAGGTTCCTCCACCGGTGAACATTGCCAATGGCAAGGTGAATGCGCTGCGAGTCATAGTGGACATTGTAGTGTATTTGTTTCTTGAATGGGAATCCTAGCAGCAATTCCTTACCAATGGCCTTGGTATTAGGCATCATGTAGAAGATCATAGGTAGGATTTCAATCTCAATAGAGATCGCTATTTTGCACTTTCCCAGCAATAGTGATGATAAACTACAAGTAGAGGAAGAGCAGGATGGAGCAAGTAGTGATGGTCAAGAGCTACATGCTATCTTCTCCTTCATTATCATTCTTCCATTCTTAGAGTCTACAACAAGTGGTATCCTCAAAGTGATAGATACCCCCAACTTAAGGACACTTTACGTATGCTTCTACTTTAGATACATACATCCATAGGATATGACTTAGGATATGTCATATTTATAAACACTCCCCCTTAAGCTCAGAATGAGCTTGCACACATAAGACTCCAAGTGCACTCTTGAAGTACTCAAACTTATCTTTACCTAATGCTTTGATAAAGATTTCAGCAACTTGGTCATTTGTTTTCACATGGACCAAGTCAATCTCTCCATCAATGATTTTTTCTCTAATGAAGTGATAGTGCACTTCTATGTGTTTTGTCCTTGCATGGTAGACTGGGTTCTTTGCCAACATAATGCTGCTAACATTGTCACAATACATAGTGAATCCACCATCAATCTCTATCCCCATGTCATATAAGATCAATCTCAGCCATGTCTGCTCACATGCTGCCAATGCAATGCCTCTATACGTAGCTTCAGTGCTGCTTGATAGAGCAACTGTAGGTTTCTTCTTACTTGTCTGCATTTGAGTATCTAAACAATGTAGTCTTGATTCCTTTTTCATAAAACAAGCCATAGCTAACTATCTTCTTCACATACCTAAGAACTTTTCTCACTACATCCAAATGTGATTTGCATGATTTCTACATAAACTGACTTATCAATCCAATAGCATAACTCCTGGTCTTGTAATGGTCAAGTAGATAAGACTACCAACCATCTTTCTGAACATAGTGACATCCTCAACATAAGATCCATCATCCATCAACTTAACATTTTGATCCATTGGTGTATCAATCGGTTTGCATCCTGTCATGCCATGTTTTTCCAACATCTCCAATGCATATTGCCTTTGTATCAGCCATATACCATGAGGGGTTTCAATAACCTCAATACCCAAGAAGTATATCAACAAACCAAGGTCCTTTATATCAAACTCTTTATGTAATCCATGCTTGACTTCAGTAATCTCCTTCTCAAGTGTACCTATAATAATGAGATCATCAACATAGATGACAACAACAACCATACCATCTTCTGTATGCCTCACATAAAGTGAATAATCAGCTTTGCTCAGTTGAAATCCCATACTACATAAGAATTTGCTGATTCTATCACACCCTGCTCTTGGTGCTTGCTTCATTCCATATAAATCCTTCTTTAACCTGCATACATAATGTGGGTATTTTGGATCTAGGTAGCCCTTTGGCTTATCCATATACACTTCCTCTTCTAAGTTTCCATTCAAAAATGCATTTTTCACATCCATTTGATAAAGCTTCCAACCATAAATGGAAGCCAAGGCAATCACCGATCTCAATGTCATCATTTTAGCTACTAGACTGAATGTTTCTTCATAGTCCAAACCATAAGTTTGTGCATATCCTTTTGCAACCAGCCTTGCTTTATACCTCTCAAGGGGACCATCCGACTTACATTTGACCATATAAACCCATTTACATCCAATGGATTTCTTGCCATGAGGTAATTTCACCAAATCCCAAGTCTTGCTTTTCCTTAGTGCATCCATCTCTTCATCCATTGCTTGTCTCCACTCTTTGCTCTCTATCACTTCTTCAAAGCAAGTAGGCTCCACATGTTGTACATGAGAAACCATGTATGCATAATGCATCTTCATGAACCCATTATAAGTCAATCTATCAACTAGATACCTTACCCTTTCTGACCTTCTCAATTGAGGTGCACTACCATGTGTCTCAACTGATCTAGTGTGTGATGGAACATACTTTCATGCACTTCTAGTGCCAGGTGTTTTAACATGTGGAATGTGATACTCATCATCTATAGATTCATCCTTTGAACTTTGAGTCATAGGTGTTTTTCGTGCACTTCTCAACCTACCACTCCATGGACTGTAACTGCCACTCCTTTCCACATTCTCTTGAGGTCATGAAGCATCTTCCACATGCTGATTTTTAGCCTTGTTGTTTGCTGAAATTTTCCTTCCATAGCCATCGTTATCACTACTTTCATAGGAATCAATATCAACTGCAATTTTGGGCTTGTACCATGATTCATATTCACTAAATCTAACATCCCTACTTATGTATACTTCCTTACTCACTAGATCATAGCATTTGCATCCCTTCTTCTCATCAGGATATCCAAGGAAAATGCATTTTATAGTTTTTTGTTCCATCTTCTTTCTCAAATCATCCAGAACATGAACATAACAAACACATCCAAAGACTCTAAAGTATGCAACAATGGGTTTCTTGCCATACATTTTCTCATATGGTGACATATTATGAGTCAAGAATATAGGTGTTCTATTCATAATGTGAACTGCAGTATGCACTGCTTCTGCCCAATATGACAATGGCATGTTCATTCGGTTCATCATTGCCCTTACAACCTCTGCAATGATCCAATTCTTCCTTTCAGCCACACCATTTTGCTGAGGTGTGTACCTACATGTCAATTGCCTTTTGATACCATGATCTCTCAAGAAGTCACAAAACTCATATGACATGTAATCTCCACCATTATCTGACCTCAAACATTTTATATAGCATCCAAACTACTTTTCAGCCACCATAGATTTAAATTCCAAAAACTTTTCAAATGTTTCACCTTTTATGCTGCATAAAGTACACCGAAGTCATTCTGATAAAATCATCAATGAAAGTGATATAGAATCTACATCTTCCGCTCATGGAAACATTATGACGTGGGCCCCAAATATCTGAGTGTACCATTTCCAAAGGATAGTTGCTTATTCTCCCCCTCTTTGGAAATGGAAATCTGAACTACTTGCCAAATTGACAAGCCTCACATACATGATCAAAATTCACATATTCAAAATGCAGTAGACCACAAACTATCTATCTTGATTGCATTTGCTTCAATCTTTGCAAATTGACATGACCAATCCTTCTATGCCATAATTCCACATCCTTATCTTGCCCATGTCCTTTCTCAACATACATAGAGTTTTGAATCACTGGAGTACCTGCATCCAAAGCAAATAATCTCCCTTTCTTTCTACCACAAGCAATCACCCTACTAGTTCTTCCATTATGAAAGTATTCAATGAAACATCCAAACTTATTGAATCTCACCTGCAATCCTTGATCTAACTGATGCTAAGTTCTTAATTATTGTGTGCACATAAAGGACATCACCAAGCTTATTCTCAATCCCATCTTTAGTAACAAGTGGCACACTACTAATATGAGTAATTTTATGTAAAGTGTCATCACCAATGGCAACATATTCCTCATTCTGCATCTACTCCTTGCTATCAAACCACTCAGCATGATGAGTCATGTGGTTTGTAGCTCCTGAATCCAAAAACCAATCATTCTCACGAGGAGAATGAGTCATGCTCCCAAGCACATGCTCCATAGCAAATAGGTGACTTCTAGGCGAGATCCTCCTCTAGGTCCATAACATGTACTACCATAAGTGCATGTAAAGTGGCCATATTGGGCCCTTCCATGACCCCTAGACATGGCATTTTGTTTGTGATAACAATCCTTCTCAAAATGACCAAACTACCCACAATAATGACAAGTGCCATCTCTTTGTGAAGGACTAGACCATCCTCTACCTCTAGGGAAAGATCTCCCTCTGCCTCTATGCATGAAGTCACCACGACCAAAGTTACCTCTTCCACGAGAAAAACCATAATTATCACGACCAAGTGAAGACCCTCTAGCTCTAGATGAGCTACCACAACCTCTCTGATGGTGATAGAAAAAACTGTCTCCATCTGCATTTTTGCCACTGCTAGATGCATTCAATCCCAACTTGATTTCTTATGTAAGTAGCAATCCAATAAGATCCTCAAAGTCAGGCATAGAGCCTCCTCTAACTGAAATAGAGGTATTCAAATATTTGAAAGCTGGTCCAAGTGCATTTAGTGTCATGACACTAAATCATCATCATCAACAGGTGCATTAATGGATGCAAGGTCTTCTGCAATTTGCTTGATTTCTTCCACATAATCACTAATACTATGATTGCCTCTCCATGCACCATGTAATCTCATATCTTATGAGCCTTTGTACATGTTCCATACATTTTTTCTATGATTTCCCATGCCTCGTTACAAGTACTTGCCTTTTTTATATGAGGAATCAAGGTTTCTAAAACACATATGGAGATCCAATGTAAAACCTTCATATTCTTCCTTGTCCAATCTTTGTATGCTTTCTTTTTCTATTCAGTTGGATGTTCAAGAACATTTGGACATTCATCATCAACTGCTATGAGATCCCATAGACCTCTATCCATAAAAAAATTCTCCATCCTGTAAGACCAAACACTATAATTGTCTTTGGTCAATTTGTCTTCCACAATCTGAGTGATCTATATTGTGTCAGACATTATGGCTACTGAAAATTCAGAAAAACCAGCAATACAAACTATCCACAAATGGTATTCAACAACATGCCCAAATTTAGAACATCAATAGTCCAATTCGAGACCAAAAAACATAAAAAATAGCCCAAAAATGCATGTAAAAATAGCTTCCAGTAATATGACTATCATACATGTGTCCAAAAACTATCATGTGCATCCATCCATGATGACATGCAAAGTGGATGATCCTAAAGTGTGCAAACATAATTTTCAATTCAGACACGTGTTGTGCACAACCAGGCTTTCCAATGCTTATTCCCTAACCCGTTGCAGCGATGTAAGGATAGCACCAAGACAACACTCGTGCTACTATCCTTTTAATTAAAATATAACGAACTCTATGTCATGATATGCATCACAAAATCAGTAACAATTAGCACACAAATCACACCATTTAAACATCCCAACCCCCTACGTTTAGGTATTGCTTTCGTTGTATAGGTGTAGAGGTTCATTTTGTCATATTTTGATGTATAGAAAGCGATAAATCACAAACTTTGACAAAGGAGATAGGGCAAACTGAGGCTAACCCTCATGCTTTGTCACTACCATACATCCACAAACAATCATTATATTTTTCCTTATTTATAAGACGTATTTCTATTTTTTCCTTATTTTTTCCATTTTCTTGATTTATTTGGCAATAAAATATGCTATTTTCTAATTTTTCTTGTTCCAATCACTTCAGCATACTAACATTCAATTTATCTTCCATTTTTCCCCCATGGGAACACCTTTTACCCACCTGAAACATAAAAACTACAATTTTACCACTTAAAAACCGCATTTCGGACTTACGGGAATTAAATAAAGCATGTAAATCATTGCAAAATCAAAAAATTTTTATGAACATCAATTACTCATGATGCAACTAGCACAAAACAAATTTTCATCCAATAAGAACATAATTATCATCATAAACTATTAAAAATCCTTCATTTTCTTCATAAAAATGGTAATACCGTGTTTTTACGTAACTCGAGACGCCTTGAATGACTGCATAACCAGCAGACGGAGCCTCCATTGCTCTCAATCCAATGCTTCCCATCAATCTTCAGCATCTCCATCAATCTCCACCACCATTTCCTTCATTCTCCCTCCCGATTCCTCCTTCAAGATGGTACACATGAATAGCCCATAGGGAAGAGAGAGAGGGAGGAGAGAGAAAGACTAGATTCTGATCTCTTCATCCAGACAGTCATATCTCGTGCAAAGACCGGTGATAGAGTCAGCCAAGAGGGAGAAGTTGAGGCCCAATGTCTGTTGCATAGGTTGCTTGCAGCCCGGAATTCAAGATCCATGAGGGGGAGGGCGAAAAAATCAGCGCCATCTCTGATCACGCTTCTTCACGCCATCTTCACCCACGTTTCCTTCATGATTTGTTCATAAAAATTGGGGGGGGGGGGAGGAGTTAAAATTCCCAAAGGGCACCCCCCCTTTGGTCCTCTCAATGTCCACCTTTTAAAATCTTGGCCAATTTTTGGCCTCTTCCTCGTCTGTGCTCCGTTTCAGCCTCTGAAAAATCCTGCGCGTCCGTCTTGGCATCCCCCACTGATTGGAAGATCTTGGCATTCTATAGGGCAGTCGAAAAAATTATCAAAAATCCACAAGTGTGGCTCGGGCGTCTTTTAAAAGCCGACGTTCACTTGGTGCTTAAAATCGTCCTAGTTGCAGCCGCCGCCTTTGATGTTAAATATTTTTTCCCTAAATTTCGGATTTTTTTGCAAATTTTAGGCACATCCCGGGCTCAAAACTCTGCTCTCAAAATTGTTACATGTGAGGTAAGCAGGGAGGTCACTGCCAGATGTAGCAAGAATCGTGATTGAAGGAAGAACTGAAGGAGTTTTATCTGCCATACGCTTCAAGCGCTTTCGCTGAATGACCAGTGGAGGAGGAGAATCAAGATCCTCTATGTCAATAGGTTCTGACTCTTCCGAAGGTGGCAGAGGAGGTACTAGATTAGATGGAGGAGGTGGTAGCACACCCTTCTTTAGGATGGAGTATGTCAAGAAAGCATACAAGTAGGAACGATAGGTGACATTTGTGACATTTTCTCTAGTTACTTTAACATAATGTTGGTTCATCTTTGTAAGCAGGTAAGTACTCCAATCAATGGTCACCCCTTTTAACACCATCTTGGAAGCTGTAAAGAGCTCTTTGGACAAGTAATGGGATGGTGTTTTGGCAGGCATAAACCTGTCTTGGAGAAACTGGCAGACTAATTTCCAGAGAGGATAAGTGATCATGGAAAAAGATACGCCTAAACTGTTTATCACTTTCTTGACATCCAGAATTTCCTTGGTCTATTTTTGTAACAGCTTGAAAATCTCATCATTATGGAGAATAATTGTCTAGCTGTAACAAAGGGTTCTCCTTTGTAGGGAAGAGACAAAGCCTTCCCTAACCCTCGGGGTGTCAATATCATGGAAGCACCATGAACCAGGCCCGACTTCTTGCTCAATGAGGCAAGGAACTCATCACACAAGGATAGATCATCTGGAATCAGTGGGAATAAAGCAGCCACGAAAGTCGCAAGTCATGCTTTCGCTATAGGCTCAAAAGCCAGTAGAGAATAATAATCCCTACTGACCAGTGGGACAAACTAGATAGGAGGAGGAGCGTGAGGCGCCATTTAGTTAGGTTAGTTTGGTTAGTTAGGCCAAGTCTGGTAAATTAGGTTACTTAGGTTAAGTCTAGGAAATTAGGTTAGTCTAGCTAGGTTAACTAGGTTAGTCTAGTTGGGTAGGGTAAGTCTAGTAAGTCTGGTTAGGTCTGGTTAGGTTCAGTAAGTCTAACTAGGGTTAAAGGTCTAACTAAAGGTCAATTAATCTAACTAGGGTTAAGGAGGCTAACTGTGGTTAGGTCAGACTAACTAGTGTGAAGTTAGACTAACTAGGGGTTAGGTTAATTAACTGCAGGTTAGTCAATCTAACTAAGGTTTGTTAAGTTAACCAAGGATGAGTCAACTAACTAGGGTTAATGTAGACTAACTAAGGGTGAGTTAACCTAATTAGGGTTAATGTAGACTAACTAAGGGTGAGTTAGCCTAATTAGGGTTACTGTAGACTAACTAAGGGTGAGTTAGGCTAATTAGGGTTAGGGTCAATTAACTAGGGTTAGTGGGGGACTAACTAGAGTTAGTTTAGGTTGGGTTAGTGGGGACTAACTCGGGTTAGTTTAGGCTCTAACTAGTGGGAGGTTAGTTATTAACTAGTGTTAGGTTAGTCTTTTAACTAGGGTTAGAAACTAACCAGAAGGGGCTAGGGTGGTTGGAGGAGGAGGAGGAGGAGGAGGAGGAGGAGGAGGAGGAGGAGGAGGGGGAAGGTGGTGGTGGAGGGGGAGGAGGAGGAGGAGGAGGAGGAAGTGGAGGCTAGTGGTGGTGGTGGAGGAGGAGGAAGAGGAGGAGGAAGTGGAGGCTAGTGGTGGTGGTGGTGGTGGAGGAGGAAGAGGAGGAGGAGGAGGAGGAAGAGGGGGAGGAAGCTGCTGGTGGGGCGCGGCATTCGTCGACAGCAGGGGCGGACGGGAGAGAAACGGCCGCAATCGGAGAGGAGGAGCCAGTGAAGGTGGTGCCGTTGGCGAGGCAAAGGGCGCCAGGAAAGGAGCGGTCGAGGGAGCAGGGCTGTTGAGGGAGGCGGCGGCCGATGAGCAGCGGCGGAGGGGGGGCATGCCAAGCGTTGGTGGCGGCAGCTCAACGGCAGGCAAGTGGCCGAGGGAGAGAAGAGAAGGAGGAGAAGGAAGAAGAGAAGGAGGGGGAGGAGGAAAGAAGAGGAAGGAGAAGAAGAGAAAGAAGAGGGGGAAGGGAGAAGGGAAGGAGGAAGAAGAAAGGAGGGGAGGAGGAAGAGGAAGGAGAAAGGGAAGAGGAAGAAGGAGGGAGGAAGGTGGGGACACGGGCACAATGGGAAAACAGGTTTTTTTTCCTTCTTTTTTTGCTTTTTTTTTTCTTCTTCTTTTTTCTCTTTTTTCTTTCTTTTTGTTTCTTTTTTATTGCTTTGTGTTCTTTTTGTGTTGTCTTTTTTTTGTGGTGTTGCTTTGTTGTTTCTGTTGTTTTTTTTAATTTTTTTTGGATTTATGTATTATTATGATTATGTATTCAGTTGTGTTTTTTTTTCCTTCTTCATTTTGTATCCTTGTTATTTTTTTCTTTCTTTTTTTCTCTCTCTTTTGCTTTTTCTTTTTCGAGGTGGATTTTTTTTCTCGTTTTTTTTTCTCTTTTGCTGTGTTTGTTTTTTTAATGAAAAAAGAAAAATAAAATAAATAATAAAAAATGGAAAATGGAGGGGCAAGAAACACACCCCTGTCCCGTGCGCATGCGCGGGCAGGGGTAAAAAAATTTACAGTGACAGGGTCAAATGGGGCAAGGACGGCAATCGCGAACCATAGATGCCACAGGGACGTCCCGAGGCACGTAAAACCAAAAACAGGCGTGTTCACACATGGCACGAGAAACGCGGTCACACGTGAAAAAGGAAGAAAATTTAATAAAATCCAAACCGTTCGTCGGATCAAAAAATCGTAAGAAGGAAAAATGTGCCGGGAGATGAGGGGAAAATGATGGAAACATGCAACACCGGGTCCGGGGCAAAATTAGGGTGTTCACATGGAAAAAACTCACAAAACAAACCCGAAGACACATATGGGTATTAATATCGGAAAATTCAAAAATCGGAATGAAGTGCAGAAAGAAGGAAAAGTGAGCAGAATAAGGTTGCCAACAACCCTATCATGATAAAACACAGTTTCAATTGAGATAGGATGCGTTCACATGGAAAAATCCCCAAAAATGGGAGTGAAAAGGGACTCGAAAATGAATACGGGAAGAACCGTGCACTGGAATAGAGGACAGTAAAAAGGAAAAATGTCTAAAGAAAGGGATTTACAGGGTTGGTGCATCAAAACTCAGTTTGGGGGAAATTAGGAGGGGTTCACGTGAAAAAAACATGAAAAACACACCCGAAAACACTCGGAAAATTTAATAACTAAAAATTTGACAATCGGAAGAGGGTGGAGAAAAAAGGAAGAAGTGGGGGAAAGATTGGCAAGACACGGTTGTCAAATCAAATTGAAATTCTGGTGAAAATAGGGCAGGTTTACATGGAAAAATGTGAAAAATAAGCACAAAAAATGCCCGAAAACCTGCAAAATTTAATAACGGATGAACCGTGCATCGGAATGACACGGAATAAAAAGGAAAAGTGTCAAGGGGAATGGGTAGGACAGGGCCGGCACATCAAATCAGAGTTCTGAAGCAATAAATATGCATTCACATAGAAAACCGTCCAATTTACGAGAATTACTTCAAAAATTAATAACTTGAAACCATCAGTCTGGAACATGGGTTGGTAAAAATAAAAAATGGGCAGTTTGAAGGGACGAATAGGACTGTAAGGTTGGAGTGGGATTCCGGTGAACGTAAGGTGCATTCACATGGAAAAATCACAAAACAAAGAATAAAGGCGAACGGTCAAGGAACAACCCTGAGGACAGGGTGAAATAGAATGGAAGAGTGGGGAAGGTACCCCATTAGGGTAAAATGAAGTCACGGCATGGATGCATGATTAGATCAAGGTATATGCATGGGGGTATGCAACATAGATGCGCAGGGACGTGTCCCCACACTTAACACCTTAGCAGGAAGGGTAAACCAAACATCAAGGACCTGGTACCTCACATCAGACCAACCACAACATCCCCACACTTAAGACATAACCGTTACTAAAAAACAGAAGGTGTAGGGTTAGAAGAACTTGGCTCATATTGCCGAGGAGGAATGTTGACTATCGAGGTTGCGTCTGGTGTCATTGTGTCCGCTGGAGGAGGTAACAAGGTGTCTTCACATCACATGTCCTTCGTCCTTCGTGGTAGGGACCATGCAGCAGCACCTAGGGAGGTAGCTGGTTGAAGGAATCACAAGAAATTCGTCGATGGCGAGGGATATTGCACTCAATTCACGATCACTCAAATGGATTGAAAGAGCAGTCACTCGCCCCATGACTAACATCACTCGAGGAAATAATGATGAAAATCTAGAGCTCACATCCGGTTTAGAAATCGACAAGGGGGTGGTGCGAAGAGAGTATGCCAGGGTACACAATTGATGGTGCATCAATGTGTCCAACCCCGTCTGGCATAGGTGCAAGGAGGAAGGCCAGGGAGCCTTGCAGTGCAATGTACAGAACAGAATGATGTGTCCTGTGCTAAGAGCAGAAACCCCATCCCATGGGTGCATAGGGAAATAGAAACGTACCTGACTCCAATTGTCGTAACGTCTCTCAATCCTCACCTCTCGATAATTGATCAAAGAAACATCAGTCACGCTCAGTCCACCCTCTATCTCACGCTCTGTTGAAAGATACAGAGGGCAACCCATTCTTGAAAACCCATTGGTGTAATCCTTACCGTCACTTGTGCAGAGGTTGTATGCCTTTTGTGCAATTGATGGTGCAACTGTATATCCCACCTTGTGCTGACATACAGTGCAAGGAGGAAGGCCAAGGAGCCTTATGGTGCAGTGCACATGAACAGATCATGCTTTGTGCATTGAGAGGCCCATCCTGTGTGTGCAACACTCTGTTCACGCATCTCACCTCTCATTTAATTTGAAGGGAAAGACTGGTCACTCACCTCACCTTCTGTCTCACTCTCTGATAGATACTGAGGGCAGCCCATACACACGTCCCCATCCTGTTAGGATGAAAGATCACATCACTCAAGGGGTTGATGATGAAGATCATGACGGCTGTGGTTGTCATGAGAAACTTGAAGACGAGGCGTACCCAGGGAGGCAGCCAATAAGTCTCATACATCAAGGACTTGTAAGAAAGGTCGTCTGTTAGAAGGACAGACGGACTGATATTGCAGAGGCAGCGCACCAAGGGAGGTGGCTTCAAATTACTTGTTGAAGAGGTTCTGCTAGTGAGTCTGCTATCCTGAACTGTGGGGTGTTACCACCTTTTCCACAGTCAGCTTCCTGCCCAAGGGTGTTTCCACCTTTTCTTGGAACGAGGCCTGCTATGACAGGGAATTTCTTCCTTTTCTCCCATAACAGTTTATTTGTTTTGTTTTATTTTGTTTTTCTTTTTCTTTTCTTTTCTTCTTTTTTTCTTTTTTTTTTCATTAAGAAAGAGAATGTAGAAATACCATATGTTAGGACCAACCTCGCCACCATTGTTGGATCGGACGAGAAGAGAACAATGTCGGGTTGAGATATTTCTGCAAGGGGGTAGCAGAACGAGACCGCCTCATGAGGAGAATCATAAGGGCTATCAGAAGTACGAAAAGAAGGATAGTGCGACGCCCAAAAGGGAAGGGGTAGGTCGACTGTGATTGTCAAAATCCCCAAGGAGGGAAGTACATCTTCAGGCGATAGCCATTGATCAAGAAAGGATCATCAAAGGCATCAACGATCTGCACCTGAACAGAGCTGTTAGGATTGAAAGCAAGTACCTTGTATGGGCCCATCCATTGTTGTTGAAGCTTGCTAGGAAACTTGTCAAATCTCAAATCATAGGCTAGAACAAGATCACCTTCTTTGAACTCCTTGTGCTTGATGAAACTGTCATGATAGGCCTTGCGTCGTGCTTGAGTGGTTTCCATGCACTGTAGGGCCATTCGTCGTATCTCATCCAAGCATTCCAAGTGTAGGATATGGCATTGCAATGACTCATTATCTCTCAAGCGTTCTTTAACTGCCACTCGTAAAGAGGGCGATTCCAGCTCAACAAGAAAGACGGCTTCTATATCATACACTAACTGAAAAGGGGTCTGTCTTGTAGCTACCTTATGAGAGGTTCTATACGCCCTGAGGGCCTCTGTAAGAAGTCGATCATCCTAGTCGCGACGATGTGCGGCAATCGTTTGTGTCAGGATCAAGCAAAGGATGCGATTGGTGACTTCAACTTGGCCATTGGCTCTGGGGTAATAGGGAGTGGACTTACGATGGCGGATCTTATACAGCTCCGTCAGCTCCTCCATGATTTTGTTAAGGAAATGAGTACCTCTCTCACTTACCAGCTCAAAGGGAGTGCCAAAACAGGTGATAATATTCTCGTACATGAATAGGGCTACGCTGTTACCATCGTCCTGCTTCAGGGCTTTAGCTTCACATCACTTTGTGACATAATCCGTACATATTAAGATGTATCTGTTCTGCTTCCGTCTGGTGGGTGGATCAATGGGACCCACGAAATCAATCCCCCACTTCTCGAATGGCTTCAAGGGAAGAATGGGTTGCAATGGCATGGCACTTGTTTTGGCGATTTTTCCCATTCGCTGATAAGCATCACATCTTTTGTAGTAATCGTATGCATCCTTGTGGAGGATCGGCCACCAGTATCCTGCTAATAGAGCCTTCCTGGCTGTCGTTTCTCCTGCGAAGTGTCCACCACAGGGTTTGTCATGGCATGCTTTTAATACTGTGCCGATTTCATCCCCTGCAACACATCTTTGTAGCACTTCATCTTTTTCTTTCTTGTACAGTGCACCGCCTAGCAAAGTGTAAGGGGCTAATTCTAACAAAATCTTCTTCTTCTCATGGCTTGAGATGCCAAGGGGATACTATTGAGTTGCTAGGAGATTGGCTATGTCTACATACCAGGGAGTAATTGTTTCAACTAGAAACAATGAAGTATCAGGAAGGTTAGGATCATCTTGTTCCTCTTCTTCTGTTTGAGGAATCTGTGATAGATGATCGGCTAGGACATGGGAACGGCGAGGCTTAGTGACCACTTCAAAGTCGAACTCCTTGAATAGGAGTAACCATCTCATCAGTCGTCCTTCAACATCTACTTTGTTCATCAAGAAGGAGAGGGCTTCATGATCCACGTAGAACTTGAAATGCATTGACAATAAATAGTGTCAAAACTTCTCTAGTGCAAACACCATTGCCAAGCATTCAAGCTCTGTCAATGTGTAGTTCCGTTCCTTATCAGTGACCTTTCAGCTTGCATAATATATCGGTTGATCTAATTTAGAGGGGCCCTTTTGACATAGAACAACACCTAGCCCTTCAACTGATGCATCTGTGTGCACATGGAACTCCTTCGTCCAATCAGGAGGCTATTAAATAGGTACCCTACTCGAGGCTTGGCTCTCCTTGGGCGCGCCGGTGTGGGGCCGTAGTGTGTGTCGCTTGGGCATGGTTAAGTGGCTCGGGGCTTCCCTTAGGAATAGGTGAGTGGGGATGGTGAGTGCAAACAGTGAGAGTGAGGGGGATGGGTAGTCTTTTTCATGGGGCAAGAGGTGAGTGGGGTGTTGGCCCGAAGTGAAGGGTTTCATGCATGAGCCCTTGCGTAAGCACCAGAAACTTTCAAGTGCCTTGAGGAAAAGCTCCTTGCCCGTAGGGGGGAGATATCATGGTGGACTGTGGAACCGTGTCGCGTTACCATGCCGTGTCGCGCTGAGGCGCCATGTTGAGTTGTGGAATCGTGCCATGTTATGTTGGTGAACCATGTCACGTTATGGTGATATGTCATATTATGGTGCCATGTTGAGTCCCAAGGGGCGTGATATGCTGTGTTATGCTGTGTTATGGTGCCGAGGCATGTTATTGTGGTTTTTGGAGTTTATCACACTATCAGGCACTCTTTTAGGTTATTAAAGGCCTCTTCACAGTCATCAATCCAAAGGAAATCTGCATCTTTCCTTAGAAGCTTGTGCAGAGGGGCTGCCTTGGTTGCAAAATGTGCAATAAATCTTCTGTAGCAGCCCATATGGCCAAGAAATCCTCTCAATTACTTGAGGTTTGTTGGTGCTGTCAAAGCAAAAATCTTTTCAATCTTTGCCAGGTCTGTTGTAATCCCTTGTGCCGAGACAATATGGCCCAAAAGAACTCCCGAGGAGATGCCAAAAACACATTTGTCAGGGTTGAGAAAAATCCCATACTCTCGACATCTGTCAAAACATTTCTCTAGGTGTCCCCAGTGCTCTCGGATCAAAGTCATCAAGATACACCTCGATGAAATCATGAAGATGATTCTGGAAGGCAGCCATCATTACTTGTTGAAAGGTGGCAGGAGCATTATAAAGCCCAAATGGCATCACTCTATAGGCATAGGTCCCCCATTTTGTGGTGAAGGTTGTTTTAGATTGGTCCTCTTCTGCGATGTAGACTTGGTTATATCCGATGAATCCATCCAAGAGGGAATACAGCTCATGGCCTGCCACTGTGTCGAACAGTTGGTCTGTAAAAGGGATAGGGAAATGATCCTTATTTGTCTTCAAATTCAGCTTTCTAAAGTTCACACATATTCAAAGTTTCCCGTTCTTCTTGGGTATTACCACAATGGGCAAAACCCATTCACTGTTAGCCACGGGATGAATGAACTCTGCTAGAAGAAGTTTCAATAATTCAGCCTTCACCAGAGCAGAGCAATTAGGATTCATGTGCCTTTGTCTTTGCCTTACAGGTTTGGCATCGAGCTCTAGGTCAATGTGATGTTGGCACACTATGGGATCAATCCCCTTTAGATCTTTGTATGACGAAGCAAACACATCTAAGTTCTCCTTAAGTAGGTCTCGCATGACCACTAGTTCTTCTTCTGGATGATTGAGGCCCACTTTTAGGTGATGTTCGGTACCTTCAGTATCCAAGAACGTTATTTGTCTTTCACCTTCCACTTCGCGGATAAATGTCCCACGGATTGCTTTTGGATAGAGGTCTGACTCTTTTAAGAGAGTAGTATCCTCGTCTGACGTTTCGCTAGAACCAGTGTCCTTCTTCTGTACAGATGACTTATTTGTCTATTGAGGTTGCTAGAAGGGTATCAGAGATTTGTTTGCTTCTATGTGAGTGGTTGGCTCTGATGGCTCTAGCTTGTGTCGGCAAGGGGCATCATCATCATCTTTTCTCTGGACTGAACGGTCAGGGCGATAGGAGCCACTGGTGAACTTAATTTTTATGCTTTTAATCCATTGCTTATATAGATTCTGCATACTTTGTGGTCCATTGACCAACCCAAATGGAACCATGGTCATTCCATCCAACACCCTGAGATCTTCCGCCTCTGAGGCCTCTGTAGGGACATCAACAAGATCATCGTCTATCAGAGGAAATTCTTCATCTGCACTCTCTTCCTCATCATTTTCATTCTCTTCCTCTGGAGGCTCTGTCTCTACTTCTGTAGAGGCTCTGTAAGAGAAGAACAGATCTTCTGCATCTACAATTGCTTCTGCTTCTATCACAGCTTCTGACTCTGCTTCTGGCTCTGGCTCTGGCTCTGGCTCTGTATCTGTTACTGTCTCTATGATTGTCTATGTATCCGCTCTGTCTCTGTTCTGTATCCGCTCTATATCTGCTCTGCATTTGTACTGTCTCTGCTCTGTAACTATGTTGTCTCTACGACTAACAGGGAGAACAGTACATCCATGCTTCTATTTCACTGTCAGAGGTGATATCAAAAGTTAATTCTAGTTGAGGCAGGAGGTATTCTCCCATGGACAAGGATTTTACTTCCCTTGGTAGTTAGCTTACAGTGCCCACTGTTAGGGACTGTGCCTCTATTTTCTTAGGAAAGATCTACTTAACAGCCTCTTCATCTCCTGATGTACCGTCTGTTACCTTGTTGGAGGAGTCAGTTATGACTTCAATGTATGTGGATCCATTGCCTTTTTGCGATCCATACAGCTTTAACACCGCTTTGTTGGGTCCTGTGCCTAGGGTTAGGGTTCCTTTGAACTAGTCCGTCCTGGATCTTGCTTCAAAAAGCCAAGGTCTTCCCAATAGTAGAGGGTATGAGGTCCCATAAGAATTTGGTTTGACCACCAGGTATGTCATCCAATAGTCTCTTCCTGCAAGGGTTGTTTTTACATATGGGAGGATGTCCAACGGCTTAATTCCGCTTTGGTCTGCCAATCTAATAAGCCACTGTGTAGGTTGAATTCCTTGCAACCCTAAGTCCTTTATTGTCACATCTGTCATTATGTTTACTGATGAGCCTCCATCAATCAATGCATCTGAAATAAAGCATCCTTCTATCCATACACTAATCTCTGGGGTTCCAGGATCTAGGAAGGCATTAGTCACATCTACTTCCTTTACAGGCTCCGGGGCCTTATTGGTCTTGGTTGCTATTGAAGGAGCGATCCTTAGTCCACGTCTTCTTGTCAAGATGCTTTTGAATTTCTTTCGACAGCTAGGAGACATCATAGCAACTTTCAAAATGTTAAGTTTGGTTTAAAAGTATCTAGGTCTTTGACCAAGTCATAATCTTTGATAGGATCCACAGGCTTCTCCATCCGGCTGGGGAATGGGGCTACACCCATTTTCATCTTCCCTTTTTCTTTTAATAATTGCAGCATCGGTACTTCCTCTATTTCTGGAAGTGCTTTTAGCTCTTCTATCTCCTGGGCCTCTGGTCTGTTTTTGGGACTGTCTCTGTAACTCTCTGTGGCACTGCAGTGCTCTTTACTGCACTATTCTGTTCTGTACTGCTCTGTCCCTTTGTGGGTAGGTTGCACTTCACAGTCTTGGCAGAAGAATTATTTTCATTCTGAACAGCTGGCTTCTTTTTCTTGGTGCGTGTAATAGTGGCAACTTCCAACTCGACCAAATTGGAGGCAAGCTCTTGTACCTTCTGTTGGCTATCAGTGCCATTGGCCTTTACAGGGGCTGGGCTTGGACAGTTCTTTGCAGTGTGGCCTTCTCCTTTACATCGACTGCATAAGGGCTTGTAATCCATAGATCGTCTAGGGTTTGGACAATTTGGGGAGATATGCCCCTTTTCTCCACACCTGTAACATTCCACCTCTAATCTCTGACCACCGCCATACTGTCGTCCTCTGTAACTTTGAGAGGGAAACCTCCTTGGATTGAAATTAGGACCAAACTCCCTAGGCTTTGGTCCAATATCCTGTGTTGTCATTTTGGATTCTAGCAAGTTGAATCTTGCATTTTCATCCTTATGTCTTCGTTCATGCATCTCTTTCAGAGAGCAAATATTCTCTGTATGGTTCTTCTGCAGACACTAGGAACAGAAGGCTCCAGGAATTGTTGGTTTTCGAGTACATTTAGTGGCTAAATGTCCCACTTGATGACACTTTCCACACCATGTATTAGAGCGCATCACATCTCTTTCAACTCCCACATGAGTGGATATATTGGCAGTATTCACCTTCAGTGTCTATAGCTGCTCTGTAATCACATCCAGAAGCTCTTTCTTTATACTTGCAGCTGAGTTGGATAAGTAGTTCTTTAGATTTTCACCTCCTGAAGCACTTGTGGTAGGGTTTTGGGAAGCTTCTATAATTACTGCATACACTGGTTGGGTCGATCTAGAAGGTCCTTTGTTTTGGTTCTGATTCAGAGCTCCTGTTGAGACTTGGGGTTGTTGATTCTAGTTGGTAGGGTTCCACTGTTGTTGAGTCGCCATTGGAGGAACTGTTTGAGGCCACTGTTGTTGTGATTGAACCATCATTTGAGGCATCGTCGTCTGCAGCGACCACAGTGGGTTAGGTGCATTATACTGCGGCACTATTTGCATCTGGGAATAGGGGTAGGGAACTGTCTCTAGGTCTCCATTTGGTGGGTATACCATTCCTGGCATGGGAGAAGGTGAGACTCCTCTTCCTGGAGTTATTGATAGCCTTGCTTCAACTTCGTCATACAATCTTGCACCTTCCAATGTAGCTTGCAGATTGATTGGTCTTCTCAATTCCAGAACTTGCGAACATTTGGTTGTAGAACTCTGAGAAACACTCCTTTCTGGATTCCTTCGTCCAAATGATGGTTAGTCCATCTCTTCAGAATGGATTCCATTCGTGAGACATAATCTTCTACTCCTTCTCCAAAGGACTGACTTAGGTTCATGAACTCCTCTCACATCCGCTCTTCAAAACCTTCACGCCTGAATTTAGTGAGGAAGGCCAACTTCAGATCATCCCAAGTGCCAAAAGTTCATGCTGCTTGTCTCTCATACCATTGAAACGCCACGCCCTTGAAAGTGGCAGGGAATATTGCTAACCAATGCTCAAGGGTTCTCGCATTGTTAGCCACACATGCTACCATAAATTTTGCTACATGAAGATCAGGGTCTTCATTGTACTCTCCCTTAAAAACTGGCAATGGGACTACATTTGCTGGCCTGTCATCAATATTTCCAGGACAAATCTGACTAGGAAGGGGACCTTGAGTCACCATGGGGACTTCTGTAAAGAGTGCTTTTAGGGTATCAAAGGAGGCTTCTGTTGTGAGCTCATTCTCAGCTTTGATTTTTGCCTTCTCTCTTTTTACGTACTCTGGACTCGTTCTAATGCTTGCCTCTTGATTGCGTCATTCATTAGGGGGTTGGCTCCAACGAGTTGGTCTGTACTCAACAGGATAGTATCAGAGGGGGCTTCAGTCTCTGGAGGATTCTCTGGCCAACATCTCCCCTACTTCCTTCTTTTCAACATCTCTGAATTCGGCTTTCAAACCACTACAAAGGGGAAGATATTCCATTCTGAAAGTATCAAAACTCATTCTTCTTAGGATCGTTGTTGTGCCATTATAATAATGCCAGCTTCTGAAGGTTTCAACAGTGTATGTTGTGAAAAACACTTTGTCTACCAACTTTCAGTGGGTTGCTAATTGGACAAACAGAAGATTATTAGTACACCAAGCATCCCACGTATCTTGCTGTTGAGTATCCACAAACAAATTCCAACTCTTTTCCTTCTTGTTTTCGTGAACCTCTATAGACCACAACTGTGGGAACTTTCGCTCAACTGGCAAGACCCATGGACAGCTTATTGTTTCAAGCGTTTCAAGCAAGCTCTAATGGCTACCTCTCACATAGCCGACGCACCCTCGATCCTAAGAGTGTAGTGAGCTTACCTTGATACCGATATGAGTTGCCTCCTCCCTTCCACACTCCAGTAGCTCCACGATCCTAGATGCTAGCTCAAGCATGCTCAACCCTCCTCCTTCTCCAAGCTCCAACCGCCATAGCTGTGCGCACAAAAGAAGGAAAGGGAAGAGAAGAGAAGAGAAGATGATGAAGAGCTTCACCCCCTTGATCCCTCACTCCCACTCACTCCCTCCCTCACTCTCACCCTCACTCCCTCTCTCAAGAGCACACACAAGCAAGGAGAGGAGAAGAAGAGGAGAAGAGAAGAGCTCTTGTTGGGCACATACCAAAGAATGAGCTTCCATTCACTTTTTGAACTTTATATATACAAACCCTAAAACCCATGGGCACCCATCCTTTTTTACATGACCGGCTATTGTGGCAAGGTCCCTTTTTCTAATTCCCTCTTTTTGCTTTGTGCCCTAGGCCTATATTCGACTATTCTTCTATAGGTGGCACAGGAGGGAGCCTGGCACTCTTTTACAAAAGTTTTTTGGAGTTTTTGAGGCGCCTTTTATTTAAAACTACGCTTTTGGCCCCGGCTTAGCTTTGGAGCCCACCTACGTGTCCTTGCTCCTTTTCCATCTTCTTTCTGCTTTTTCATTCTTCTTTCCGCATTCTTGGCTTGGGGTTAACATTACCCCCCTCCAAGATAGGTGCTAGTCCCATGGCACTCTTATCGATTGTTGGTGGTTGAAGAAGTAGTTGGCAGAGCAGTGATGTGAGGGCAAGGCAGCATGTAGACTTGGGTGCTCGTGGAAGCGTGGGAGGAAGGTTGGGTGGAGAAGTAACAGATGTTGATGGGGGCCTCCGAAGTCGGTTGGTGGGTGCGGTGGTGGTGTTTGGAAGGACAGGGGGTGGTGCTCCACTAAGGAGGAGGATGTCTATCTTAGTGTGCAGTGAGAGTGGCTCAAGGTGACAGGTATAACCATAGGCAAGTGGCCTCCCTTGGTATGTCCTGCCCTTGATGGGTCCTAAGCATGAAGTGGGGGGGCAGAAAAGGGCTAGGGGGTTAGGAGTGGAGCCGACCAACCGAAGCCACAGGGCACGCCTAACTTGAGGACCCCTAGGTCCAGTGATTGTGCTTTATGAGGTGTTGAGTGGTTGTGGAAGTGAGTTGTTTGGTTTATTCCATGCGTAGGGATGCACAAGTATTCCATGTGTAAGGAGTTTTTTTTTTTGTACTACTAGGAGAACGACAGCCAGTACCTAATCTTCCTTGTCTGATGGAGGCAGAGAAGGGGGCCAGATGGATTTGCTAAAAAATTGACGGCTTTGCATGTACCCTTTAAGATTCATGTAGACATGGAGAGAGGTGGGAGAAAGGAAGGGGTGGTTGCACCTAGTAAACTGGCTATCGTTCATGTCTTCTAGGAGAGCTAGGCAAAAGGAGGGAAGAAGGCTAGCTCTCATCATTAGGCGTGCCATAGCGCAGCTATCAATAGCATTGGGGTCAAAAAAGAGGGGGGCAAGCCACTCTCTTGTGGTGCTGGGTCTTGCTTGAGTAATAGCTTAAGAAGCCTAAGGTAATTACATGTAGTTATAAAGACGGGATCTGGACAGGAGGAGGAGTCTGTGAGAAAGCGTGTCATGGAATCACTTAGGCTTCCTAAATTCAAAAGGAGGGCATGCTCAAAGGAGGTGGCGTTGGAGTTGTAGATGATGGGGAAGTCATGCTGCCCATGGAGGGTGGCAACAAAATCCATGCCTACCCTACGAGGAAACACCATTAATGTGGAGTCGTTCCTCTCATAGGGTAGGGTGTTGCAAAACGCCATCCAGGGGAGCATGTTAATATCGCATACGCGCCTTCTCCAAAGAGGTTGGCAGTTGTAGCCCCTTATAATGTGTGGTACCTCGAACACCTTGTCTTGCCAAAACTCTGCTTCCTCCGTGCCCCACAGAGTGGGGGTCTTTGCCCTGTCTTCCAGCCATTTTTGGCCTAGTCGGCCGTCAATCGTGATCACCTCCCCCATTACCTTAGTTGGCAGGACCCTTCTAAGGCTGTTAGGCATGAGGAAACGGAAAGTAAAAGGGTCCTTTTCATTTTCTTGCTGTTTTCAAATCACCAGCTCCGCATGGAATTGTGTCGGGAGGTCATCGGGGCATGGTGGGAGGGGTGCGGATGGCCACACGACTGGTTTGGCTCTCAACTGCCTCCTGGTTTCTTCAACTATTTTCCTCCGTCACTTCCAAAGCGCGGTTTGTATGTCCGAGGGCGGGTCGAGTTGTTGCTATTCCTGATCATGCAGCGAGGGGGGTTGTGGGATTATTTCTTCGCTAGTTCTCCTTGTGACAAATTCAATGTCGGCCTCCTCCCCGTGATGGTCGTCTAGTTGTGCTCCTTCTTCAAAGCCGAGTGCATCCAACTCCTGGGAGGTTAGGCCGGCCAATAGCACGTACTTTTGTTGTTCTTCTAAGCCCAGCCTAACCTCCACCGGTTGGGGTGGCATCTGTAGCCCCACATGCAAGGCTCTGCATGTGATGCTTAGTTTCTTCTGCACCACCTTCAACAACTCCTTTCCCTCCAGCCAGGTCATGTCCAATAATGTATTGAGGAAGGCCTGTTTTGCTGGGCAGTGAAGGCTATCTGGGTGGCGTCAGCTTTGCTTTCTACCAAGATTTTTTCTTTTTCCACCAAAGTGAGGCACCGCGCTAGTGCCTTCACTCATTTCTCGTTTTGTGTGGCCCATTCCTTGGCCCTTTTGTTCATTCCTTCCATGCTCTCCCCTTGCTTTTGTGCTAGGGTTACGAGCTTCTACCCTTGGGCTCTGAGTTCTTTGCTCATATTCTTGTGCTCTTTCCTTCTGAGGTGTAGTTGATTGGTCATGGACTCGATCTCTTTTCGTTGTTGCTCCCTCTCTTGTCTTATCTCCTCTTCTTTGGCATTTAGGTTCTCCATCATTTGCTCAATGGTGGCGGTTTTCGCCTCCAATTCCCCATGTTACATCAGGAGGAGCTTGTATTCCCGCTGCATCTGCACAAGTTCTTGATTTTCGTCCTCAAGCCGCTGTTTGTAGCTTTCTTCCATGCCTTCTTTTGCTTTCAATTCTTGCTTGAGGTCAAATATTTGACATTGTTGCATGGCTATGATGAGGGTTTTCTCCAGTTGGAAGGCGGCCACTGACTCTTTCTCTACCACCAACTCAGCCCCACCGCTATTCTCTTTTCCTCCTTCGCCGTCTCCAATTGGGAGAGCAGCTCAGCGACGTATTCGTCATAACTGGCTGGTGGCATCATTGTTGCATGGGTGGGGGTGGTTGAGGCCTCCACACATGGACGCTTCTGGTCCTGCCTCGATTCTGCATCCGTGGCTGGCCTTTTTTGCCCCGTGGTCGTGGTTTCTGTGCTCTTCCCTTGGGCCATTTCTTTACTGATGAAGTATTGCATCCAGGCCACAAAGTTGGAAACTTCCATGCTGGTGGGGATGCTAGGGGTGAGCATAGTGGGTTCAGTGGAGGGTGCCATGAGGGTGGGGATAGGATGGAGGGGTGCTTTGCCTTTGCCTTCCAAGACTGCGAGCGGTGCGGCTTTTGATGCTTGTGTGCTAGGCTAGGCCCTTCTTCCCTCAGCTGGTTCCAGGCTCCTAGATCATCCGCCCTGCATTGTTGCTCAATGGACCGGTGTGTGGCCTCGGCCAAGTCCTCCTCTTCCTTTCTTCTTAATTCCTCTTCTTCCACCACAACTCTTCTTTGCCTTTCTTTTTTGGTTTTTCCATATTCTTCCTCTAGTTTCTCTTTTTCTTCCTGCTCCTCTTTTCTTCTCTTTTCAGCCTCCTGCTTCGACGCCTTTTTAGCCTGCTTGACTTGCTCTGTTGTTTCTTCTTCTTCCTGCTTTCTCTTCTTCTCCCTCTCCTCAGCCTCCCTGAGGGATTGTCTTTTTGCTTTTTCCAAATCTTCCTTCTCCTTCCTGTGGCCTTCATCTGGTTTCTTTTTCTTCTGCACTGCCGTCTTCTTGGTTTCCTTGACCTGCTTTTTTCTTGATTGCTCTTCTTGCCCCTGTCCTTCCTTATTGGTCTTAGTCCTGTCGCTGGGTACTGATGAGGGGCTGACCTGTCAGGTGTTTCCCCTTCCGCCTCTTCTGCATCCTGCGTCTCTTTCACGGCCTCCTGGATGAGCGCTGTTAAGATGCTTCCATAGGCGATGAACGAGGCCTTGGATGAGGCCTTTTTTCTTTTTGCGGCCTTAGACGTCGGAGACTCTCCTCCTACATGCATGCTTCCTAAAGCCAGTGCCTTAGCCGCCTGGTCAATAGTTTTACGCACATAGCCGTTCCAATCGACTTCATGCAGGGTATGAGCCGCCACGTTCTCCAGCACTGGAACACTGATTCGGTGCATCAATGCGTTGTAGCGCTGGCTGAAAAAGAGCACGTGTACCAGTTTTGCCTGCAATCTTGTTTTTGCATCAAGGATATCTTGAATGCTGATGCCGTCGTTTGTCAGTACATCCTCCTTTCTCATCCCCAATGTGGCGTACACATCTCTCTTCTGCTTCTTTTCTATTTTCGATTCTAGTCCCAATGCCTTTTCCACCAAGGCGGGGGTTAAGCGAACCATCACTTGCTTGGCGTTTTGTCCCCTTCCTATTGTGACGGTGCCGCATTCATTGTCGGGGTCATAAGACCTGAGAAATTCCATGCACCTTGTGTGGTCGGGTTCTTATGCGAATCTTTCCAAGTACTTGGTGAAGTTGCATTTTTCAACGACTCTCCTGGCCGCCTCTTCCTTGGCCACCAATCCTTCTATGTTGTGAATAGTTTGGAATTTTAGTTGGTTGTAGGCACGGCTCTCCAGGGCGATGCTGTACTGCGCTCTCTCCTCTTCCGTGAATGGAAGCCAGAGGGCACGGTCTTGTTGTGACATTTTTCTTTCCTGTCATGAACCCAAGTTTCCATTAGTTCTTCCAAATTGACAATACAAAAACATACTAGACTGAAAAGGAAAGATTTACGTGTTTATTGAATGGAAGCCTTAAAATCCTATCCAATGTGAAGCCCCCCTTTTCAGCTTTAACTTTTTGCATTTCATTTTCAAGTTCTCTTGACATTTTTCTACCTCACTTGTTGCCTATGTTCTTATGCATTTTTCTTGACTCCCACTAATTTTAATTGATCTCTTGATTTTGATTTTAATTGATCTCTCGATGCACCTTACTCCCCTTCCCCTCCTAGCTTGAGAAGAATCCTTACTAGGATTGAAGGTATGGGGGGTTGGGGACCTTGGAATGGGTCTTAGGAGTCATCGGTGTAGGAACCAAGTGTAGAAATCGGGGTTGTACTCTAATTGAGCTGTGTGATCGAGATCAACAGGGCGAGCGCCAACATGCGTTATGTAAGTGAGAACATCTGTTAGGAAGTCACCGGAGGCATTGTGGCTAGCAATGTGTAGCTCCTCCTCAGTCAGTAGGCAATCGAGGTAAGGATGTCCCTTGATGTGCTCCTCCAAGGGGCGGTTGCGAAGAGTAGTCAACACTTTGTACGAGGTTGGCGCGATAAAAGTGGAGTCGTGTTGAGATATCGAGCTCCACTCGTGATATGCCAGGGTGACCATTGTGCATTTATGTCATCGACCTGTTAGCTGCAGATGCGGTTGGTACACCGCCTATGAATAATAGGTAGATGACAACTATCCTTATCTACTCTAGTTCGTGGCTCAGTTAGTATGCCACCTTAGTTAGTTGAGTTTGGTTTGAGACCCACATATAGGGTTCTTCTATTTCTTTTATACTAGAGTTCTTTGGCTTACACAACTAAGAAGAGGAAAACTGTTTTCAGCCTCCACCTTTGTGTATATTCCCCCATTATGCAAGCAAGAAAGCTACAAGTGAGACTCCTTCATTCTCTCCCACAATCTTGACATGGTATCAGAGCCTGCAAACCAAGTTCGTGGTGTTGTGGTAAGAGGACCAGTGTTACTTTCATTTTTCGAGTTTGGGAGCAAGTCTCTGCAGGTAGCACAGCCAAAAAGTGGAAGAATGCATTGTCTCAGATTGAGACGCCCTTCACGTGTAGCAAGAGGGTAGTATATGCTGCAAGCAAGGGATTTAGCCCTAGGTTTCCCTGTTTTTTTTATTCGAGGCCATTTCGGGGCCCGTTTTGGAGGCGGAAGTTTTTTGCACGCACTCAGGAAAAGGCCCTATTTTTTGTTGTGTGACCACCACTGTTCTACAGGTCAGTGAAAAGTTACCGTAGAAATTGCATTGTATACCTGTGCATAGAGACATTGGGAGTTATAGAATCATCCTTGTTACCTGTTGATGAAAAATCGTCACTAGGAAGTGACTATGTGGTCAAATACCACTTTCATCAGTTTTGCAGATTTGCCCTTGTGAGGCTGAAGCTGTGTTTTTTGCAGTGACAGAATTTTTTGTAGTGTTCTGTAATGGCGTCTGATTCTCTTTCACAGATTGTCACTGAAAAGATTGACAAGAACAACTTCCAAGCATGGAAGTTTAGAATGACGAATTTTCTTATGGAAAAAGGATATTGGGAATTCGTTGCAGGAAATGAAGAAGAACCAGTTCTTCCTGATGTTCCCAATCAATAGCAAATGCACGCATTTAAAGGATGGCATGAGAGAGCCAGAAAAGTTATGTACTGGCTGTCTATCAGTATTTCAGACTCTATGATTGTGCATATTCAGGATGCAAGTACGCTAAAGGAGGTATGGGATACTCTGTCAAAAATGTATAGCACAAATACGCAAGCCAGGAAAATGCAGCTCAAGCAAGAGTTGCACAATATGCAAAGAGAAAGTATGAGCATCAATGACTACCACATGAAGGTGAAGAAGATTGCAGATGCACTTGCTTCCATTGGGTCGCCAGTGGAAGATGATGATTTAGTTTCCGTGACCTTGAATGGTCTAGGAAAGGATTATGCACAGTTCTGAACATCTATTTCCGTCCATGAAAGATTTCATGATTTTGAGGAGCTGATTGCTCTTCTAATTTCTGAGGAGCAGAGAAATGGTGGTGCATCCTCTTCAGGAGGAACTTCAAAAGAAGCTGTCTTCTACTCAAATGCTGGAAGAGGTAGAGGCAGAGGTAGAGGAGGCCGATCTGGAGGCCGTGGTAGAAATCAAAATATGCAGCAAACTCAAGAAAACTAGTCCTATGGAGGAGGACGTGGTAACTCTAGAGGTAGGGGGATCCAAAGAGGTCGTGGTGAATGGCAAAGAGGCCAAAATGCAAACATCAATGTTGAATGCTACTACTGTGGTAAAATGGGTCGTATGGCTAAAGACTGCTATAAAAAGCAGAATGACATCATGAAAGGAAAATTGCAACAAGGGAATTATGTATCTTCTAGTAGACAGGGTGATGACAGAAATGAGCATTTGTTTATGGTGCAGCACATGACCAATTCTATGACAAGTGCAGAAGAAAGCAACGATGTGTGGTATGTTGACTCAGGTGCATCAAACCACATGACAGGTCATGCAGAATGGATGCAGGATGCAAGGAAAATGGAAAAACCAGGATTTGTGGAGACTGGTGATGATATCGCACATCCTATTGTGTAAATTGGAAATATTCCTTTGTCTATGCAGGATGGGAAAAAGAAATACATGTCGGATGTATTTCATGTCCCGAATATCACCAAGAACCTGGTTTTTGTTGGGTCAAATGGTTGAGCAGGGCTTGCAGGTCAGATTTAATTCTCATGGATGCTTTGTTGAGGATATGAAAAATAAAGGTCGCTTGATAGCAAAAGGAAAGAAGAAAGGCAGAATGTTTACGTTGGAAGCAGACATGCCTGAATTGAGTGTAACAATGTTTGCACATGGGACCGGTGTAGTTGCAGATATTGATATCTGGCATAAAGGCATTGGTCATGTTAATGTACAGTGACTTAAATCAATGCAAGCCCAAAATATTGTTGCAAGATTGCCTAAATTCAAGGTTGCAAAAATGCATAAGGTATGTGAATCCTATCAATTTGGAAAACAGGCAAGGAAACCATTTCCTAGACATGTTCAAGAGAGTAAGAAGCCATTGGAATTAATCCACTCTGATGTGTGGACTACTAAAGTTGCATCTATCTGAGACTGTCATTATTTTGTCACTTTTATTGATGACTATAGCAGAAAAGTTTGGGTGTATTTTATGAAAAAGAAAAGTGAAGTGTTTGGGCATTTCAAAACTCTTAAAGCTATGGTTGAAAAAGAAACAGGCCTGTAAATAAAATGCCTAAGGTCAGGTGGAGGGGGAGAGTACCTCTCAAATGAGTTTGCAAGGTTCCTGTAGGAGCATGGCATAAAGCAGCAATATTCATGCAGTCATACCCCACAACAAAATGGAATTGCAGAAATGAAAAACAGGCATATTGGAGAGGTATCTTGTGCCATGCTCAATGAAAAAGACTTGCCAGATTTTTACTGGGCTGAAGCAGTTGCTACAGCAGTCTACATAATGAATAGGACTCCCACTGCAGCAATACATGGGATGACTCCAGAGGAGACGTATACTGCTAGGAAACCAGATATTTCTCATTTGAAAATTTTTGGTTGCATTGCCTATGTCCATGTGCCAGATGAGTTGAGATCCAAGTTGGATCCAAAAACTGAGAAGTGCATCTTTATTGGTTACTCTCTGCAGAGCAGAAAGGGTATAGATGCTATAACCCTTCTACTCGTAAGTTTATAGTGAGCAGAGATGTTGTTTTTTATGAGATGAGTAGCTGGTATAAACCAGTAAATGTGATTGATGACGTAGATGCACAAAATGGTAATGCTGCACAGAATTCACAGTAGCAGTCACAAAATATTAGTGGACATGGAGTGTCCTCTAGCAGTGGTTCACATTCTTCACCATGGACAGGTAGATTGAGATCAAGAGAATCTCCTCAAAATAATGCAGATAGTGGTATGCAGGTTCCACGAAAAGGAAAAGAGAAGGTAGATCAGCCCATGTTTGATGTGAATGCAGGTCACTCTTATGTGGATGGTGAATCCAGTGGCTCAGAACAGAGCATTGATGATGAGTTGGGTATTCCTTCTATTGTTACACCTGGAGTAAGGAAGACCAGGGATGTTTTGAGAGCACCTAGGAGTGAACCTACGTTGCGCAGGTCTACCAAAGCTAGGTATCCTGTGGATAGGCTGAAATATAATGGATTTACAGCCATTCACTATGCCTATATGGTCAACGTGATACAAGAACCAGAACCCACTTCTTTTGAGCAAGCCATGGGAAAAGAAAAATGGGAGAAAGCCATGGATGAAGAAATGGATGCCTTGGAAGCAAATGCTACATGGGAATTGGTACCTTTGCCTAAGGATAAGAATGCAATTGGTTGTAAGTGGGTTTATAAGGTGAAGTACAACGCAGATGGCTCTGTGAACAGATACAAGGCAAGATTAATAGTCAAGGGGTATGCACAAACATATGGCATTGATTATGAAGAAACATTCAGTCTGGTTTTGCAAGGATGGCAACCGTAAGAGCAATCATTGCTATGGTTGCATCAAAGGGATGGTCTTTACATCAAATGGATGTAAAGAATGCCTTCTTGCATGGTGATTTGCAAGAAGAGGCCTATATGGAGCAGCCACTAGGTTATGTGCATATTGTTCATCGTGAGTTTGTTTGTAGGTTGAAGAAAGCCTTGTATGGCTTGAAGCAAGCACCTAGAGCATGGTCTGACAAGATAGGATAGTATCTTGTCACTATTGGCTTTCAGATTTCCAAGGCAGATTTCTCACTTTATGTGAGAAAAATAGAGAAATGTATTATGCTACTTGTCATTTATGTTGATGATTTGATTATGACAGGTGATAGTGATGAAGATATCCTTCATGTGAAAATGCTATTGAAGCAGAAGTTTGAGATGAAGAATTTGGGAGAGCTGTGTTATTTCTTGGGCATTGAGGTGATTAGATCACCAAGTGGGATACGGCTCTTGCAGAGACAGTATGGATTGGACATGCTATCCAAATATGGAATGACAAGCTGTAAGCCTATTTCAGTTCCTTTGGAGTAGAATGTGAAGCTGAGCACAGATGCAGGTGAGCTTCTCGAAGACCCTACTATGTACAGATGCATAGTAGGAAGTTTGATTTATATGACTATTACCAGGCCAGATTTTTGCTGTTGGATCGGTAAGTTAGTTTATGCAGGCTCCAAGGAAACCACATTTGAATGCGGCTAGACGCATACTCAGGTATGTGAAGTCCACATTGCAGTATGGACTATTTTATAAGACTGGGGTTCAGATACAGTTGCATGGATACACTTATGCTGATTGGACTGGTAGTATTTTTTATAAACGATCTACCAGTGGATATGTGTTCTCTTTTGGGAGTGTTGGAGTCACTTGGAGCAGCAAGAAACAGCCTGCAGTTGCCTTGTCGAGCACACAGGCTAAGTACAGGGGTGCAGCAATGGCTGCATGTGAGGTAGCTTGGTTGCATAAGTAACTTTATGATATGCATCAGCCTACAGATGGGCCAGCTGTCATTTATTGTGACAACATGAGCAGTACACACTTGGAAAATAACCCAGTCTTATATGCTAGAACAAAGCACATTGAGATGCATTATCAGTATGTGCGGGAGAGGGTTTTACTAGGTCTTATTGATCTAGTTTATGTCAGCACAGAGGATCAGGTAGCTAACATATTCACCAAGCCATTGGGCGCAGAGAAGCTGCGCAAGTTCAGAGACCTACTTGGTGTGCAGGAATTGGGATTGAGCTCGAGGGGGTGTTGAGATATCGAGCTCCACTCGTGATATGCTAGGGTGACTGTTGTGAATTTATGTCACTGACTTGTTAGCTGCAGATGCGGTTGGTACACCGCCCATGAATAATAGCTAGATGACAGCTATCCTTATCTACTCTAGTTCGTGGCTCAGTTAGTATGCCTCCTTAGTTAGTTGAGTTTGGTTTGAGACCCACATATAGGGTTCTTCTATTTCTTTTGTACTAGAGTTCTTTGGCTTACACAACTAAGAAGAGGAAAACTGTTTTCAGCCTCTAGCTTTGTGTGTATTCCCCCATTGTGCAAGCAAGAAAGCTACAAGTGAGACTCCTTCCTTCTCTCCCACAATCTTGATAGGTCGTACTCCGTTGTTTTGATTGCGCGGTATTGCTCCGCATTGGTCATGACTCGATAGCCCTCTACTTTCCATTGCAACCTAAGAGTGTACCAATGCTGTAAAAATGGGGATCCGATCCCAACAAGTTGGGATAATTCTGTGATTTCTTGGTCAGTTATGAGACACTATTTGAGTGCTTGCTCTTTGGAGACCTCGCTGTCGAGTAATACAGCAGTAGAGTTTGCTGCCTTTGCAAAGGCAAGTTCAAACATCTCCCAAGAACAAGGCATCATGCAAATTTTGGTTATGAAAAGTTTGGGCAACAAGCCTAAGTCTAAGCGGTCATAGCTCAGAGCCAGCTCTTTGAAGGTGCCATCAAGCCGTCTAAAGCAATCAACCATGTCATCCCCTGTATCTGTGGCTAGATCTAAGGCCAGTGTCAAAAATAACTTTCGCTCATAGGAGGGCTTAAGACCTGCCGGTGGTTGGGGTTTGATGGCCCTAGAGCCTTTGATAATGGATAGTTGTGGTTGCGGGTGTGCCTCAGGTTGCAGTTGGGCGTCCTGGCTTAGGGCTGGTGGAGCGGCAGCTACTTCTGATGGACTATTACCTTCAGCATGGATCATTGTTGGACTCTAGTGCATGATGGGTTATGCGATGGTGTCTGTCATTTGGGCTGGTAGGCTTGTTTGAGTCTTTCGGGCATATGTCTAGATGGGTTTGCTGGATGTGATCCTGGGGAGCACTGCGGCTCATTGTTTTGAGGTTTGATGGGGCTGAGGGTGATCGAGCTCGGGGATAGCATACAAGTGGCGGTCTTGGCCAAGTGAGTTTTAGGGATATACAACTAGGTGTTTCCCTCATAGTAGCCTTGCGTGAGCAGGAGAGCTTTGGGGACCCACCTACGCCGGATCATGCCCTGATTTCTGTAACTACCCCTTGGTGTCCTAGGTTTGGAGCTATGGGTCTTATGCGGTTGTGTGTGATGACTCTTAGGTAGTGGTTGTGGTTATTTAGGCCTGCATTGTGGAAACTATGTTGTTGAGCCTTAGCTTTTGTCACCATGAGTAGTGGTTCTTGAGTGGTGGTGGGGGGCGGCCGGGCACTACCCTTCTTCTTAGATTCGGATGTTAATAGTTTACCCGGTGGTCGTGTGGACGGCTCCATCACACCACCCTTGTTGAAAGGTGTATCAATGCGGATGTTGCCTATGGTGAGGTGAACGTGTTGCGACTCATAATCGACGTGGCAATGAGTTTGCTTCTTGAAGGTTCACCCTAGCAGTGTCTCCGTACTTGCATCCTTGGTGTTTGGCAGCACGTAGAAGATCATTGGTACAGTTTCAGTCTTGATAGAAACGGAGGCCCTGCACTTGTTGAGAAGTGCATAGGAGCGGTCCCCAAATGGGTTCAACCTGGCGTTAGTGGGTTGTAGTGGTGGTTTGCCAAGTTGGGTCCAATGATCGTGAGTTAGGATATTGAAGTCCACTCCCTCGTCAATTAAGGCATTGAGGATGCATGTCCACTTGGTAGTGACCGTGATGTGCTGGTCTGCAGGTTCCATGACTTCCTCCTCCACGTCATCGATTTTGGTGATGGTGGCTACACGAACGTTGATTGGTGGTTCCAACATTGGTGGTTCATGCAAAGGATGCGCGGGGGGATAGAATTTCTTGACACAACTGCCACCATTGAAGAAGCCAATTCCATCACCAGCTAGAGTTTTGAGCTCGACGTTGCTCGTTTGGCTGATTGCATGGACCTTGAAAGGTCCAAGACCCTGAAACTTCATTTTTTGCTTATGCCCCTTGACTGAGTATAGGAGCACTAGGTCGCCTTGTTCGAAGTCGCGTCGCTTGACATGCTTGTCAAACCAGATCTCGCGTCGTGCCTTCTCGCATATGAGTGCGTGAGTGGCTAGAAGACGGGCCTCCAAGAGGCATTCAAGTTCTACTAGGCGTTGCGTCCATGCTTCCTTTCCTTCCCATCGCTCCTAAAGCGCAATTCGTAGGCTAGGCACGAAGAATTCTACAGGGAGAATTGCTTCGGTTCCGTAGGTGAGCCTAAAGGGGGTTTGTTCGACGGCTATTTTCTAAGCTGTGCGGTAAGCCCACAAGACCGCCATTAGCTTGTTATCCCAGTCACTACGCGAGGCGAGACTTCCTTGGTTAGGATGTTGACAAGAATCTTATTTGTGGATTCTGCCTGGCCATTTTCTTGAGGGTAGTATGGAGAGGATTTCCGATGGATAATCAAGAAGGTGGATAGGAGATGAGTTATCACTTCATTGATGAAGTGTGTCCCCTGGTCAACTGACTAGTTCAAAGGGGCATCCAAATCGTGAGATCACGTGCTCCCATAAGAACTTGGCAGTCATTTGAGCATCGTTCTTTCAGGTTGCTCTCGCTTCTGCCCACTTTGTTAGGTAGTCTGTGGCCACAATGATGTATTTGTCCTGAGAATACTGTGCAGCAAGGATGATGGGGCCTATGAAGTCAATCCCCCATTTTTCGAAGGGTTGTCATGCAATGACTGGGGTCAATTCCATCTGATCCTTGCGAATTGGAGCCTTTGTCTGCTGACATTCGTCACAATGCTTAACAAATCACGTGGCATCACGGAACAACATTGGCCACCATAGTTGAGATTGCAACACCTTGCGGGCTATTGTGTCTCCGCAAAAGTGTCCTCCAGCAATCCCATTGTGTGCCTCTGAGAGCATGTTGTGCATCTCATGTTCGCACATGCATCTACGCATCAATCCATCTTGCCCTAAGCGATATAGCTAGCCTGCTATCAACTGATAGGGCTGGATTTTGAGAATAAGTCGCCTTAGTCTTGCCTTTTCTATTGGTCGTTCAGCTCTTCTGTGCTCAAGCAGTTGGACTATGTCATCTGCCCAATATGGTGTTAAATTGGCTTTTAATAAATCCCTCCCGTTGGAGAGGTTAAAGAGGTGGGCATCTGGCAATTCATCAATGATGCCTTCTCCAGCGGGTTCCCCTATGGGGATGCGTGACATATGATCAACCATGTAGTGCTGTTTCCCCTTCCGTACAACTACCAAGAAGTCAAACTCCAAGAGCAAAAGGAGCCACCGAGCTATGCATCCCGTAGCGCAAGGTTTGTTCACTAGGTATAGCAAGGCTTGATGGTCTATGAAGAAGATAAAGGGTGTAGCCAATAGATAATGCCGAAACTTCTTCATAGCAAACACCATGGCCAAGCCCTCTCTTTCAGTTTGTCAAGTAATTCATTCCTGTCTTTGTCAGTTGTCGGCTTGCAAAGCTCACTGGATAGTCTAGGTTGTGCTCGCTAGGTTGGCACAACACTACCCCCACAGCGATTTTAGAAGCATCGATATGCACGTGGAAGGTTATGGTCCAATCCGGGGCTCATAGAATTGGTGTTGTGGTTAGAGCCTTCTTCAGCTCTTCATATCCGCATTGGCAAGCTTCAGTCCATTCGAAGACAATCAACAGTTTGTACAAAGGTCTTGCTATCAATGCGTAATTCAACACAAACCGTTGATAGTATCCCGTATGGCCTAAGAAGCATTGAACTCCCTTGTAGTTGGTTGGGGGTGGAAGGTCGACAATAGCCCTAACCTTTGAGAAGTCAGTGGCAATGCCGTTCTTCGACACCACATGGCCGAGGATGCATCCATGTTTCACCCAAAACTGGCATTTCAAGGGGTTCAGGGAGAGACGATATAGATGACACCGATCAAAAACTGCTTGGAGTTTGTTCAAGTGTTCCATCCAGGTTGAGTGAATGCAGAGGTCATCGACAAAGAATTCTAACTCCTTGCGAAGCATGTCTTTAAATATGGTGCACATGAGACGTTGGAAGGTGGCAAGGGCATTAGTCAACCCGAAGGGCATGACTATGTATGCAAAGACGCCCCACTCAGTGGCAAAGGCAGTCTTATGCATGTCGGCAGGATACACTTGCACTTGGTTGTATCTTGAGAAGCTGTCCACGAAAGTGTACACCTCCTTGCTTGCCACTCTTTCAAGCATGTGCTCGGTGTATGGCAATGGATAGTTATCCCTCTTGGTAGCAGCATTCACCTTTTTATAATTGACACACAATCTAATTTTTTCCATTTTTCTTCATCACAATGACTATGGGTGATACCCAGTCCGTGTACTCAATTTCGTAAATGAATCTTGCTTTCATCAGCTTATCAATTTCTTCCTTGACAGCATGAGCGTGCTTAGGATTCATTGAGTACGGTCGCGCTGCTTCACTGATGCTACGTCTGGTGTCATGGGTATGTTATGAGTCACCACACTCAGATCTACCCCTTTAAGCTCTTCCAAGGACCATGCGAACACGTCCACATATTCTCACAAGAGGGTGACCAGACTCGCCTCCTCGTCCTCAGCCAAGTCATCGGCAACAAAGACTGGTCGGGGTGTCTCCCCTTTTCGGGCTAAGATCACCTCATTGACTCTGGCTGGTCCCTCGATTGGTTCGCTCATTCGCCCTTGCCATTTGGCACCCATCAAGATCACTACCCTATCGCCTTTCTTGAATTTCGTAAATCGTTTCAGAAGGTCCCATGGTTTTCGTTGCTCGTCTGTTCGGGTGTCCCTGGGTTGTTTTGCCTTTTCTTGCTTCAATCGTTTGCACCTCAGATGGACAAGTAAGTCCCCAGTGGTGTGTTGGGTCTTGAGCAGCCTAGGTATCTCTGGTTCGCTATCCGAGCTCACTTCTGACTCAGAGTCAAACTCGCTGTCTTCGCTAGAGGAGGGGGTCTCCCCTGGTGGTCGCAGTTCAGATGGTGATTCTGCTCTAAGCACTTGTGTCATACCTGGTTGAGCCAGGCTTGCTTGCTCAAGGTCTATGGCATCTATGTGTTCTAACCAGGCACGATCACAATTCATGTGCATGAGCCCTCGCTCTGTCTTGTAGGCACTTCTTTTTTGCGGCTTGGAATCTGCCCGTATTTGTTCTATTACATGTCCCTCCGTATTATACTCTATCGAATCCACCTCCCCCTCACTTTCGTCCTCGAAGGTCTGGCAGTCTTCGTACTTGTCGTCAGAGTCCTCTACACTAGCCAATTCGACGTCCTGTAGGGCTTGGTACTTCTCTTGTTGCTGATCCGGGACTAAGGCCCAGTTGTACATAAGGTTCAAGTCATGCACTCTGGTCCATTGCCACTCGGATTCGCCTACTAAGAGGTCCTGGAGAGGCATGAGGTTTGCTGCTGAGTTGTCAGCCAACTTGTCTGTTAAGTATTCCATGGAGTTCTTTCTTGTTGCCTGGCACTTGGAAGGTGACGGGCTTGGATGATCTGATGAAGATGGAAAGAATGGTAGGTACTGAGAGAAAAAAAAAGGTTGTTGTTGAAGATGCAAGGGAGACACCTAAGTGGGATAGATAAAGGAATTCTTGAAGCGCATGGTTCTCCACTGGATCAACCACATGTGGTAGGTGACCTGAGGTGATGTGGTGTTACTGAGATAAATGAAGTAGAAATGAAAAGTGCACGTGACTCAGGGTGACAGGTCTAACCTAGGCGAGCCGAGACTCCCTAGGTATGTCCTGACCTTGATGTGCCCTAAGCAAATGTGTGGGGAAATGGAAAAAGGGCTAGGGGGTTAGAGACGGAGCCAGCCAACCAAAGCCACTGGACGCATCCAACTTGAGGACCCCTAGGTGCAGTGCAGTGCATGTGAGTGCATATATTTCCTTTTTTTTTTTTTCATCATGTGATGCACAAGGGAGTCACTCCTCAGGAAGTGGCTGCAAGGTAAGTGAAAGACACCCTTTGCTCAAAAGATATGGCTTAAGAAAGGTTCGGAGATAAATGGATGATTCTGGATAAAAAGGATGGGTACACCGAGCAAATCTGCTATCCACCATATCCTCAAGCAAGGCTACGCAGTAAGAGGGAAATAATACAGCTTGAAGAAGAAGTCTTGCCATGGCAATGCGGTCAATCCCTGTGTTGATGTCAAAGAATAAGGGTGACAGGCCATCCTCATAGGGAGTCGGTGGCTGCTGTAAGAGCTTGACTATGAGGCGAAGATAATTGCAAGTGACTATGAAGGCAGGATCGGGGCAATTTGAGTAGAGTTTAAGGAAACTGTCAAAAGAGGGTAGCAGATCACGCAACTGGAAGTGATAGATATTACTCCCATGCGGAGCATTGATATTGGGAATTTTGGGAAAGTTATGCCTGCCATGCTTCTCAGCATCATAGTTTCTGCCATACCTTCTCGGATAGGGGCAATGGAGTACATCTGTCTTCCGATTTGAGTAGCAAAAGGCGGAATGGGCCATTTCATCCGCTTCAAGGATAGGATATCGCCATTCTGGTTGAAGCTTCCACACCTCTCGTGGCTTCTCGGTGAGATACTCCCTCTTGTTCTTCTCCTTGGGAATCTTACAAGCTCCTTTCAAAGCCGACCTATCCTCTTTCTTCAACCACTTCTTAGCAATCTTCTCTCCCACTTTAATAAGCTTTTGCACTGTACTGACTGGTAAGGGTTGTTCTGAATTTGGCATCTCCATAGACATTGAAATAAAAAATGATGGTCTCCTCCCTCGTCTGCTTCTCATGATAGGTCTTAATGGGCTCATCTAGATCCTCTCTCTGTGCCTCGATGCCTTGCATGTCAATGGAATACTCTGGCACATCCTGAGGGGTAGCCCTAAGAACTTGAACCATCCTATCAAAGCGCTCTTGGACCTCAAGTTCCTTGTCCGACATTGTTGGGGGTACCTGTATTTCCTCAGTAGCTCCATCTTCCTGCTCAGCAAAATCTTGAGGATCCACATAATCCTCAGAAGGAACCATATCTTCAAAAGGATCTACTGCAATAGGGTCTTCAACAAGTGTCTCATATTGTAAGTCACATGGCTCAATAGATGTTGGCTGCATCATTTCTACATCCCTCAATTCTTGATCACTATAGCCCATGTCATGCAAATGATCAATCATCTGGCTACTAGTTGGGTCTGAGGTCAACAACATGAGCTCCTTACCCTGGTCAAAAGCGGCTAAGGCACCGGTAGCAATTCCCAACTGAGCTTTGAGTTCCTCCACATCATCGGTGCTTTTGGATGATAAAGTGCAAATGGCCTGATGATAAAGCCCTTGCTGTAATGATAGTGCATGTTGATAGGCAGTTGCATGAAGCTTAAACTGGCATTCCTTGTGAAGGGAATGAGCCAAGTTTGTGAGTAGCTGTTGTAACATCTCCTCGTAAGCTCTGTTAACTTTTTCCTCCACTTGATTGACAGCAGTAGTCAGACTCATTGCAATTGTATCTTGCAACCCTGTAAAGGCTATCTTCATCTGCGTCTGAGTCCGATGTGCTTCTGACAACTCTCTGGTGAGAGTTGATGTCCTTGCCTTTTCCTCCTTTAACTGAACCACAAGATCTGCAACCTGAGCACAGAGAATTTCTTCCCTTTTCCTCAGGACCTCAACTTCTTGCAACTGTTCCCTTAGCCCCTCCATCTCCTTATTGTTCTCCACAATCTGAGTCTATAAGTCATGTAACTGCTGGGCTGAGTGTTTCAAAAATTCTTGATGAGATGATCTCTCTGCCTCATACTTCTTTTGTAATTCCAATTTTTCTAGAATTGCTTGATCCTTGTCCTGTTTCAACTCTTCACATAAGAGCTCTAATGTGGTAAGACCATCCAAATTCGCTAATGTCCTTCTTGTGCAAACTTTTGAACTAGTGGTAGTCTCATCCGGTCGCAGCTTCTCTACACTAGGAGTGACTGTAATTTCTTCATTCTGTCTACCATGTTCCAACATGTTTATCTGGGCTTGCATGGTTTGTAAAGTGGTCATGAGCATCTAAAAATCTCTTGGACCAATCACCGATTGTTTTCTTTGAGTCTTTCCCTTTCCTTTGTCAGAATCTCCAGGTTTCCTAGCAACGTCTTCTTCAACTTCCTGTGGAGCGGAGGCTTCCTTCCCTCTCATGTCCTTAATGGATGATTCCTGAATGGTTGTGGCTTGATTCTCCTTTTCCTTGTGGAGAGCTTCCCCCAAGTGTTGTGCATTCTCTAGCGACTCCTCGATCGCTACGTGGTGCTCTGTCTTAAATTTTCCTTTCTTACTCTTTTTTTGACCCATCTTCTTTAGTGAACTCTCAACACTTGGCTCTTGTTCCTCCCTTGGCCGTTTGTCCTTCAGTTGACCCATCTCAGCAACTGCGGGTGTCACTTGAAAGGGCTCGGAGAGTCCCAAGGCTGTGGTGATGACCTTACTGAGTGCACCACCATAATTTATCATGCATATCTTGGCCTCAGTAGTGGTGAGTCTCCCTTCAGGAGTTTTAGGAAGAGTCTCATGTGCCTTGGCAAGGGATTCACAAATCTGATCCATCCAAAACTTATTTAAATCCTCATCAAGTATCCTGTTTGATAAGATATCTTCCATGAAGCCCTTGGGTATTCTCCCTGCACGAGTGCTGGTTTTGTTGTAGGTAAACAAATGATGAAACACCTGTGCAGTGGCTCTAAGATCCAACTCCTCAATGGCAGAGAACAATAGACCACCAGTAGTAACATTAGGCTTACCCTCCCACCTTTGATCCACTAGATGAGTTTTACTAGCTTTACGATGCCCTCTTGACCCTTGACAAAGACCTAAGGCTTGTTCTATCAGCTTAGAAGTAAGTGCTACCTCCCCAACTTTTTGCTCTTTTTCATCCTAGTAGCTCATCCTACTTGTTTTAGTCTTAGGATCGTAGTTTTGAACAAAGTTGTAGCAATTGGCAAAGTGAATAGGCCCAGTGGTTGCTCTAATATAGTCGGTTAGCCCACATTTAGCCACCAACTCCCCAATTTTAGGATACCTGTTGACAATATTCTCCAAGTTGGTAAGTTGACGAAACTTCAAGGCCCCAAAACTCCATATGCTGGTCTCTAGACCAAACTCCTTGCATTGCTCCATAGTGAATACTCCCCTGTCCTCATAATGATGATCCTTGACAGCCACCAATGTCGACATTGTAGACATTTCAAACTGTGAACTTGTCATCTGCTTAATCAAAAGATAAGACCACATCTTGAGAAATTTCTAGCTAACCATCACACAAAATATAAAAGTCAAACTATACCTTTGCCTTTTTATAAAAATAATGCCAAAATGGATTGCCAATTGCCCTCCTGCAACAAAAAGACCTAGCAAGCTTCCTAGCTTGCAGGGGTAAGCGACAAAGGACGGAAAAGATGACAGGGCAACACAAAAAGGAAAAAGAAAAAGAAGATGAAGTATGGACAAAGAAAATGGAAAGACAACTAGGTGGACGGGGAAAATGAAGGAAGGATGGACATCCACCAAGCGTAAAAGTTGGGGTTATACTCCAATTCCGCAAATGTATCAAGGTCAAATGGGCGCATAGCCAAACCACACAAATAAGTGGTAATATCTGTGAGGAGACATGGACCAACAAAGCGACTAGCCACATGTAGTTCTTCCGCCGTTAGCATTTTATTAAACAGGGGATGGTGTTGCAAATCGGAAGGCACTTCTAGGTCACGAGCCAAAATGATGGCATGGAGTGAAACAAGAGAATGATATGTAGGATCAGATCGAAGGTTACTAATGGCGCGCCGCTGCTCGGCAGTGGTCATCAAACGACTACCAGCCTGAGCAATCTCAAGCCAATGGTTATACCAGATGCGTAAGAAAAGACTAGAAGTTGTTTGTTTGGTGGTAAGAGCTGCAAGCTCGGCGGAATCAACACATTTGGTCACTGGAGCATAAGAAGAGATTAATCGGGAGGACTGGAGACGCTTCTGAGAAAGAGTCTTGACGTACTCAGCCTGCACCAAGAGACTTTTGCGGAAGAGATGTTCATGCTCCTCCCACGTGGGATTCCATCGAGTAGCAAGTTCAAGTGCCTCATTGTCGGCAAGGCCAAGGTCAATCATAGCAAACAATTTTGCAAAGGGGGTAAACATAGAATCGAATTGGGGTAACCAACTAGCATCGGAGGAGTTGTCCTTCGTGGCCAAGTCCGCAGCCATGCCACTAAGAGAGCGGCAAATGAGTAGAGGTTTAGACTAGAAGGGGGATCAGGAGCGGTGGAACTAATCTGAAGATGAGGTGGAACCGGGTCCCCGCGTTCATGCTGGAGTTTAGCTTGGGCTGCTTGATCCAACTGGTGGACTGGCCGAGAGAGATTGGAAGAGGAGGATGCCTCAGAGGAAGCTGAGGGCCCAAGGGAAGGTGTGAGAAGAGGGTCAGGAGGGGGTTCCGGAGCGAAAGATGGAGATGAGGAGACAGAGGAAGGTAGTGGAAATGACTTCTTATTAGGAGGTGGTTGGTTAAGGGAAGCAGAATGGGGCGTAGACTCTGACGTGACTGGAGGTAGGAAGGAATGAGAAACCCGTAGATAAGACATTCAGTGCTTCGAGCAGCCTGGAGGAACGGTGGACGAAGCCCAAGAAAAAGGGATAGATTAGAGCAACCACTGGGCCTATTCACTTTGCCAATTGCTACAACTTTGTTCAAAACTACGATCCTAAGACTAAAACAAGTAGGATGAGCTACTGGGATTAAAAAGAGCAAAAAGTTGGGGAGGTAGCACTTACTTCTAAGCTGATAGAACAAGCCTTAGGTCTTTGTCAAGGGTCAAGAGGGCATGGTAAAGCTAGTAAAACTCATCTAGTGGATCAAAGGTGGGAGGGTAAGCCTAATGTTACTACTGGTGGTCTATTGTTCTCTGCCATTGAGGAGTTGGATCTTAGAGCCACTGCACAGGTGTTTCACCATTTGTTTACCTACAACAAAACCAGCACTCATGCAGCGAGAATACCCAAGGGCTTCATGGAAGATATCTTATCAGACAGGATACTTGATGAGGATTTAAATAAGTTTTGGATGGATCAGATTTGTGAATCCCTTGCCAAGGCACATGAGACTCTTCCTAAAACTCCTGAAGGGAGACTCACCACTACTGAGGCCAAGATATGCATGATAAATTACGGTGGTGCACTCAGTAAGGTCATCACCACAGCCTTGGGACTCTCTGAGCCCTTTCAAGTGACACCCGCCGTTGCTGAGATGGGTCAACTGAAGGACAAACAACCAAGGGAGGAACAAGAGCCAAGTGTTGAGAGTTAACTAAAGAAGATGGGTCAAAAAAAGAGTAAGAAAGGAAAATTTAAGACAGAGCACCACATAGCGATTGAGGAGTCACTAGAGAATGCACAACACTTGGGGGAAGCTCTCCACAAGGAAAAGGAGAATCAAGCCACAACCATACAGGAATCATCCATTAAGGACATGAGAGGGAAGGAAGCCTCCGCTCCACAGGAAGTTGAAGAAGACGTTGATAGGAAACCTGGAGATTCTGACAAAGGAAAGGGAAAGACTCAAGGAAAACAATCGATGATTGGTCCAGGAGATTTTCAGATGCTCATGACCACTTTACAAACCATGCAAGCCCAGATAAACATGTTGGAACATGGTAGACAAAATGAAGAAATTACAGTCACTTCTAGTGTAGAGAAGTTGCGACCGGATGAGACTACCACTAGTTCAAAAATTTGCACAAGAAGGACATCAGCGAATTTGGATGGTCTTACCACATTAGAGCTCTTATGTGAAGAGTTGAAACAGGACAAGGATCAAGCAATTCTGGAAAAATTGGAATTACAAAAGAAGTATGAGGCAGAGAGATCATCTCATCAAGAATTTTTGAAACACTCAGCCCAGCACTTACACGACTTACAGACTCAGATTGTGGAGAACAATAAGGAGATGGAGGGGCTAAGGGAACAGTTGCAAGAAGTTGAGGTCCTGAGGAAAAGGGAAGAAATTCTCTATGCTCAGGTTGCAAATCTTGTGGTTCAGTTAAAGGAGGAAAAGGCAAGGACATCAACTCTCACCAGAGAGTTGTCAGAAGCACATCGGACTCAGATGCAGATGAAGATAGCCTTTACAGGGTTGCAAGATACAATTGCAATGAGTCTGACTACTGCTGTCAATCAAGTTGAGGAAAAAGCTAACAGAGCTTACGAGGAGATGTTACAACAGCTACTCACAGACTTGGCTCATTCCCTTCATAAGGAACGCCAGTTTAAGCTTCATGCAACTGCCTATCAACATGCACTATCATTACAGCAGGGGCTTTTTCATCAGGCCATTTGCACTTTATCATCCAAAAGCACCGATGATGTGGAGGAACTCAAAGCTCAGTTGGGAATTGCTACCGGTGCCTTAGCCGCTTTTGACCAGGGTAAGGAGCTCATGTTGTTGACCTCAGACCCAACTAGCAGCTAGATGATCGATCATTTGCATGACATGGGCTATAATGATCAAGAATTGAGGGATGTAGGAATGATGCAGCCAACATCTACTGAGCCATGTGACTTACAATATGAGACACTTGTTGAAGACCCTATTGCAGTAGAGCCTTTTGAAGATATGGTTCCTTCTGAGGATTATATGGATCCTCAAGATTTTGCTGAGCAGGAAGATGGAGCTACTGAGGAAATACAGGTACCCCCAACAGTGTCAGACAAGGAACGTGAGGTCCAAGAGCGCTTTGATAGGATGGTTCAAGTTCTTAGGGCTACCCCTCAGGATGTGCCAGAGTATTCCATTGACATGCAAGGCATTGAGGCACAGAGAGAGGATCTAGATGAGCCCATTAAGACCTATCATGAGAAGCAGACGAGGGAGGAGACCATCATTTTTTATTTCAATGTCTATGGAGATGCCAAATTCAGAACACCCACACCACCTAGGTCATACTCATTCGCACCACCTCATCCGTACCACCTAGTCATACTCATTCGCACCACCTAGGTCATACTCATTCGCACCACCTCATTTGCACCACCTAGCTCACACTCATTCACACCACCTCATTCGCACCACCTAGGTCATACTCATTCGCACCACCTAGGTCATTCGCATTCGCACCACCTCATTCGCACCACCTAGGTCATACTCATTCGCACCACCTCATTCGCACCACGTAGGTCACACTCATTCACACCACCTCACTTACTCGCACCACCATCCTTGAACCGCCTAGGGTTTGCACAATCTTACAACTCGCACCACCTCATTTGCACTAGGTCATTCGCATTCGCACCACCTCATTTGCACCACCTAGGTCATACTCATTCGCACCACCTAGGTCATTCGCATTCGCACCACCTCATTCGCATTCGCACCACCTCATTCGCACCACCTAGGTCATTCGCATTCGCACCACCTCATTCACACCACTTAGGTCATACTCATTCGCACCACCTCATTCGCACCACCTAGGTCATACTCATTCGCACCACCTCATTCGCACCCACCTAGCACCTTATTCACTCGCACCACCTCTTATCACTCACTAGTACCACCCCAACCCTAATCCCTCACAAACCCTAATTATCACTTGCACCAATCACCCCTCACTCATACTCCTCTCTCACTAATCCCCCACTTACTGCTCGTACAACAGCTAAATTCTTGTGGGAACAGGTGATCTCTCACTTTGGCTGCCCGAACGAGTTGGTTAGTGATCAGGGGACTCACTTTTTGAATGAAGTCATTGAGCATTTGCTCTCCACCTTTCTTATTATCCACCGCAAGTCATCTCCATATTATCCTCAGGCAAATGGCCAGGCTGAGTCCTCCAACAAGATTTTGCTTAATGTGTTGACCAAGACTGTTTCTGCTTCACGCTCTGATTGGGATAATAAGCTTATGGCTGCCCTTTGGGCTTACCGCACTACCTTCAAGACTGCAACTGGCCAGACTCCATTTCGACTCACCTATGGTACTGACGCTGTTATGCCAGTTGAGTTTCTCATCCCTAGTCTTCTCATTGCAGTACAGGAGCGTTGGGAAGGCACTAGTGCTTGGACCAACCGCCTTGTGGAGTTGGAACGTCTCACCGAAACTCGCCTTTTGGCCACACATGCTCTCCTTGGCTGAAAAGGCCCGACGTAAGGCCTGGTTTGATTGACATGTGCAACAGCATTCCTTTGATAAAGGTGATCTGGTGCTCTTGTATTCTCTTAAGGGCCATAAACAGAAATTGAAACTTCACGGCCTAGGACCATATCGCATTCGTCAAATTAGCAGGACGGGCAATGTTGAGCTTGAAACCCTAGAGGGGGAAGGCATAGGACATTTCAATGGCAGCCGCATTAAGAAGTATTACCCCCCAAACCATTATTTGCATGAATGCCCCATGCACCCTCCATCAGTTCCTGTCAGTGCGGTCATGGTGGCTGAACAAACCTGGTATGAGCAACTTGAGCAGAAGGCAGATGCTCATAAGTTAGCTTCATCTAGCACCACACAGAATTCCTCTTCATTTTTTAATGTACGAGCTGTTTCCATTTCTTTACTTGACCCTGAGGATGACCTTGTCATTCCCCCGGCTTTCCTTCGAATCCAGTTGACTGCTGCCAAGCAGGTCACTACTGACGCTCTCATTGATGAAGGTTCTGACTTCAACACCCTTCCATATAACCTCTGGATGGATTTGGGCCAACCCACCTTGACACCCACTCATACTAATCTTAACCCCTATGGTGGCCAACCTTACTTGTTCTTGGGTAAATGTAATCTTTTGCTTACTATTGCAACTGAGAGCATCCCTCTTCTTTTTTATGTTCTTCCGAACCGCGAAGATGTGGGCAAGGAACTTCTCTTGGGCCGACCTTTCAAGTATCAGGTTCCATTCACTATCAACTATGTTGATCAGCTCATTACATTGCAATTTCCAGGTGCCCATGTAGTTTCTGCTTTCAGTAAAGGGGATCTTTCTGCGGGGCCAACGCCAATTCCTCTTCCCACCCCTTCTCAGTTCAGTAGTTCCTTATTTCATCAGTTGCTGCAAGCCCAACATCACCATGCTACTCATGTTAGTCGCGCCTCAAAACCCACACCTATGAAGTTTCCTCACTTCTAGTGGTGACCTTGCCTCCCCTCACCACCTCCATTTCCACCTTCACCACCCTCAAAGCCGTTGCATCGGCAATCGAGTCGACGTCGTCGAACTCCTCCAAAGCCCACAATTTCCTTGTGTTGGGTGGCACGTGCTCTCTTGGAGGCTCAAGGTTATTACCAGGGTAACACCTACATTTGGATTCCCAAACGATCTAACTTCTCATCTATCCCTTTTTCTTGGGCTTCGTCCACCGTTCCTCCAGGCTGCTCGAAGCGCCCAATGTCTTATCCGTGGGTTTCTCATTCCTTCCTACCTCCAGTCACCCCATCTCATGATGAGTCAGAGTCTACGCCCATTCCACTTCCCTTAACCAACCACCTCCTAATAAGAAGTCATTTCCACCACCTTCCTCTGTCTCCTCATCTCCATCTTTCGCTCTGGAACCCACTCTTGACCCTCTTCTCATACCTTCCCTTAGGCCCTCAGCTTCCTCTGAGGCATCCTCCTCTTCCAATCTCTCTCGGCCAGTCCACAGTTGGATCGGGCAGCCCAAGCTAAACTCCAACATGAACGCGGGGACCTAGTTCCACCTCATCTTCAGATTAGTTCCACTGCTCCTGATCCCCCTTCTGGTCTAAAACCTCTGCTCATTTGCCGCTCTCTTAGTGGCATGGCTGCGGACTTGGCCACGAAGGACAACTCCTCCGATGCTAGTTGGTTACTCCAATTCGATTCTACGTTTACCACCTTTGCGAAATTGTTTGCTATGATTGACCTTGGCCTTGCCGACAATGAGGCACTTGAACTTGCTACTCGATGGAATCCCACGTGGGAGGAGCATGAACATCTTTTCCGTCCAAAGTCCCGACTGTTGGTGCGTTTGCCTCACGACCACGATCAACACGATCCGATGCCGTCGCTCCTTCGCATCCACCACCAAGCACACCAACGAGTCGAAGAGCTAGTAGAGACGACGAGAAAAGCAAGAAGACGACGAAGAGCTTCACCTTCCCTCAGTCCCTCGCTCAACACACCTCTCACTCTCTCCCTCTCAGTCACTCTCAACACAATGGAAGCAAGATGATAGAATAGAAAGATTGAATGGTTGCACTAACAGAGCTTCCGCAGCATGAATGTGCCAAAAGGGGTCAATACAACTGAGACCTCCCACCCTTATATAGACATAGAATTAGGGTTAGGGTTAGGGTTTGTGCCCCTTTTGTGTTTAGGGTTAGGGTTAGGGTTTGCGCCCCTTTTGTGTTTAGGGTTTCCACAACTGTGAATTAGGGTTTGCACCCTCTTTGGGCATCCTACCCACATAGTGGGCTTTAGGCCGGTCAATCCTTGAAACATGCTTGAACCTTAGCCTAAATAGACCAAGCCTACACTATTCTAATCACAATTACATGTGCGCAACCCACGCAACACATGCGGGTGCGACAAATACAACTACGGGTGATAAATACAATGTGCACGGGAGTGAGCCCGGCTCTCACAAAATAATACAACCATGATAGTCTGATGATGTCCATGAGTAAAAAGTAATACACAAGTGCCCAAAGTAATACAATGAAGCTCCACAAAATAGTAATCCACCAAAAAATAGTATCTAGCACTTGCGCTTTCTGCAGCCTTCTCAAAATACCGTTAACATTATTCCCCCCCTAGACGAGTGCCAGTCCCAGGGCACTCACGTCATAGGTAGCATGCTGTAGCTTGCACCGAAGACGCGGAATGCTAGGAACAGTCCTGATCAAGTAGTAGTCCTGATGGAGAAGAAATGGATGTGGCTGATGAAGAACGGTGGTTGTTGATACTATCGATAGTTTGTGTTGAATTATGCATTGATAGCAAGACCTTTATACAAGCTGCTAATTGTCTTTGAATGGATTGAAGCATGCCAATGCGCATATGAATAGTTGAAGAGGGATCTAACCACAGCACCAATTCTACGAGCCCCGGATTGGACCATAACCTTCCATGTGCATATTGATGCTTCTAAATTTTCTGTGGGGGTAGTGTTGTTTCAACGTGGCGAGCACAACCTAGATTATCTAGTGAGCTTTGCTAGTAGACAACTCACAGAGACGGAAATGAATTACTCGACGACGAAAAGAGAGGGCTTGGCCATGTTGTTTTTTGTGAAGAAGTTTCGGCATTATCTATTGGCTATGCCCTTTACCTTCTTTGTCGACCATCAAGCCTTGCTATACCTAGTGAATAAACCTTGCGCTACAGGATGCATAGCTCGGAGGATCCTTCTGCTTTTGGATTTTGACTTCTCCATGGTTGTACGGAAGGGAAAACAACACTACATGGCTGATCATATATCACACATCCCCATAGGGGAATCCATTGGAGAAGGCATTACCGATGAATTGCCAGACGCCCATCGCTTTAACATCTCCAGTGGGAGGGATTTATTCAAGGCTAATCTAACACCATATTGGGCAGATGAGATAGTCCAACTACTTGAGCACGGACTGCCTGAATGACCAATAGAGAAGGTAAGACTAAGGCAAATTATTCTCAAAATCCAACCCTACCAGTTGATAGCAGGCCAACTATATCGCTTAGGGCAAGATGGATTGCTGCACAGATGCGTGTGTGAACATGAGATGCACGACGTGCTCTCGGAGGCACACAATGGGATTGCTGGTGGACACTTTTGTGGAGACACAATGGCCCGCAAGGTATTGCAGTCTCAACTATGGTAGCCAACGTTGTTTCGTGATGCCATACGATTTGTTAAGCATTGTGACGAATGTCAGCAGCAGATGAAGGTCCCGATTTGCAAGGATCAGATGGAGTTGACCCCAATCATTGCACAATAACCCTTCGAAAAATGGGGGATCAACTTCATGGGACCCATCAGCCCCACTGCACAGTACTCTCAGGCCAAATACATCATTGTGGCCACAGACTACCTAACGAAGTAGGTAGAGGCAAGAGCAACCCGAAAGAACGATGCTCGAATGACTGCCAAGTTCTTGTGGGAGCAGGTGATCTCACGATTCGGATACCCCATCGAACTAGTCAGTGACCAGGGGACACACTTCATCAATGAAGTGATAAGTCATCTCATATCCACCTTCCTAATTATCCATCAAAAATCCTCTCCATACTACCCTCAAGCAAACGGCCAGGCAGAATCCACAAATAAGATTCTTGCCAACATCCTAACCAAGGTAGTCTCGGCCTCATGAAATGACTGGGATAACAAGTTGATGGTGGCCTTGTTACCGCACAGCTTACAAAATGGCCGTCGGACAGACCCCCTTTAGGCTGACCTATGGAACCGAAGCAATTCTCCCCGTAGAAGTCTTCATGCCTAGCCTACAAATTGTGCTTCAGGAGCGATGGGAAGGAAAGGAAGCATGGGCGCAATGCCTAGTAGAGCTCGAACGCCTCTTGGAGACTCGTCTTCTAGCCACTCATGCACTCATATGTGAGAAGGCACGACGAAGAGTTGGTTTGACAAGCATGTCAAGCAACACGACTTTGAACAAGCCGACCTAGTGCTCCTATACTCAGTCAAGGAGCACAAGAAAAAAATGAAGTTTAGGGGTCTTGGATCTTTCAGGGTCCGTGCGATCAGCCAAACAGGCAACATCAAGCTCAAGACTCTAGCCGGCAAAGGAATAGGCTTCTTCAATGGAAGCAGTGTCAAGAAATACTATCCCCCCACGCATCCTTTGCATGAACCACCAATGTTAGAACCACCAGTCAACGTCCTGGTATCCACCATCACCGAAATCGATGAGGCGGATGAGAAAATCGTGGAACCTATATACCTGCACATCACGGTCACTGCCAAGCAAACATGCATCTTCAATGCCTTAATTGGCGAGGGAGCGGACTTCAATGTCTTGACTCATGATCATTGGACCCAACTTGGCAAACCACCACTACAACCCACTAATGCCAAGTTAAATCCATATGGGGGCCGCTCCTATGCACTCCTCGACAAGTGTAGGGTCGTCGTTTCTATCAAGACTGAAATTGTACAATGATCTTCTACGTGCTGCCAAACACCAAGGACACAGGCACGGACACGCTGCTAGGGCGAACCTGCAAGAAGCAAACTCGTTGCCATGTCAATTATGAGTCGTAGCTCATTCACCTCGCCATAGGCAACATCCGCATGGATACACCTTTCAGCAAGGCTTGCACGATGGAACATTCCGCATGACCACTGATAGAACTATTAGCATCCGAATCTAAGGAGAAGGATAGTACCCGGCCACCACCCACCACCTCTCAAGAACCACTACTCGTGGTAACAAAAGCTAAGGCTCAATAGCCTAGTTTTCAATGGAGGCCTAAACAGCCGCAACCGCTGCCTAGGAGTCATCGCACATGACATCATAAGACCCAAAGCTCTAAACCTAGGACACCAAGGTGCAGTTACAGAAATCAGGGCATGATCCGGCGAAGGTGGGTCTCCAAAGCCCTCCTGCACGTGCAAGGCTACTATGAGGGAAAGACCTGGTTATATATCCCTAAAGCCCACATGGCCAAGACCGCCACTCGTATGCTACTCCCAAGCTTGATCACCCCTAGCCCCATCAAACCTCAAAACCATGAGTCGTAGTGCTCCCCAGGCCCACATCCATCAAGCCCATCTACACATATGTTTGAGAGACTTGAACAAGCCTACCGGCCCAAACGACAAATACCATCGCATGACCCATCACCCATTAGAGTCCATCCGACTACAATGATCCACTCTGAAGGCAACAGTCCATCAAAATTAGCTGCTGCTCCCCCAGCCCTAAGCCAGGAAGCCCAACCGCAACCTAAGGCACACCCGCAACCACAACTATCCACTGTCAAAGGCTCTAGTGCTATCAAACCCCAACCACCAGCACGTCTTAAACCCTCCTACGTGTCAAGATTGTGGGAGATAAGGAAGGAGTCTCACTTGTAGCTTTCTTGCTTGCACAATGGGGGAAGACACACAAGGGTGGAGGCTGAAAACAGTTTTCCTTTTCTTAGTTGTGTAAGCCAAAAGAACTCAAGTACAAAGAGATAGAAGAACCCTAAATATGGGTCTCAAACCAAACTCAACTAACTAAGGTGGCATACTAACTGAGCCATGAACTAGAGTAGATAAGGATAGCTGTCATCTAGCTATTATTCATGGGCGGTGTACCAACCGCATCTACAACTGACAAGTCGGTGACATAAATGCACAACGGTCACCCTGGCGTATCATGAGTGGAGCTCGATATCTCAACACTCCCCCTCGAGCTCAATCCCAATTCCTGCACACCAAGCAGGTCTCTGAACTTGCGCAACTTCTCTGCGCCCAATGCCTTCGTAAATATGTCAGCTACCTGATCCTCTGTGCTGACATAAACTAGATCAATAAGACCTAGTAAAACCCTCTCCCGCACATAGTGATAATGCACCTCAATGTGCTTTGTTCTAGCATGATAGACTGGGTTATTTGCCAAGTGTATACTACTCATGTTGTCACAATAAATGACAATTGGCCCATCTGTAGGCTGATGCATATCATAAAGTAGCTTATGCAACCAAGCTACCTCACATGCAGCCATTGCTGCACCCCTGTACTCAGCCTCTGTGCTCGACAAGGCAACTGTAGGCTGTTTCTTGCTGCTCCAAGTGACTGCAGCACTCCCAAAAGAGAACACATATCCACTGGTAGATCGTCTATCAGAAATGCTACCAGCCCAATCAGCATCAGTGTATCCATGCAACTATATCTGAACCCCAGTCTCATAAAATAGTCCATACTGCAATGTGGACTTCACATACCTGAGTATGCGTCTAGCCGGATCCAAATGCGATTTCCTTGGAGCCTGCATAAACTGACTTACCAATCCAACAGCATAGCTCAAATCTGGCCTGGTAATAGTCATATAAATCAAGCTTCCTACTATGCGTCTGTACATAGTAGGGTCTTCCAGAAGCTCACCTGCATCTGCGCTCAGCTTCACATTCTGCTCCAAAGGAACTAAAATAGGCTTACAGCCTGTCATCCCATATTTGGACAGCATGTCCAATCCATACTGCCTCTGCAAGAGCTGTATCCCACTTGGTGATCTAATCACCTCAATGCCCAAGAAATAACGTAGCTCTCCCAAATCCTTCATCTCAAACTTCTGCTTCAATAGCATTTTCACATGAAGGATATCTTCATCACTGTCACCTGTCATAATCAAATCATCAACATAAATGACAAGTAGCATAATACCTTTCTATGTTTTTCTCACATAAAGTGAGAAATCTGCCTTGGAAATCTGAAAGCCAATAGTGACAAGATACTGTCCTATCTTGTCAGACCATGCTCTAGGTGCTTGCTTCAAGCCATACAAGGCTTTCTTCAACCTGCAAACAAACTGAGGATGAACATCATGCACATAACCTGGTGGCTGGTCCATATAGACCTCTTCTTGCAGATCACCATGCAAGAAGGCATTCTTTACATCCATCTGATGTAAAGACCATCCCTTTGATGCAGCCATAGCAATGAATGCTCTTACGGTTGCCATCCTTGCAACCGGACTGAATGTTTCTTCATAGTCAATGCCATATGTTTGTGCATACCCCTTGACTACTAATCTTGCCTTGTATCTGTTCACAGAACCATCTGCATTGTGCTTCACCTTATAAACCCACTTACAGCCAATTGAATTCTTACCTTTAGGCAAAGGTACCAATTCCCATGTAGCATTTGCTTCCAAGGCATCCATTTCTTCATCCATGGCTTTCTCCCATTTTTCTTTTCCCATGGCTTCCTCAAAAGAAGTGGGTTATGGTTCCTGTATCATTTTAACCATATATGCATAGTGAATGGCTGTAAATCCATCATATTTCAGCCTATCCACAGGATACCTAACTCTGGTAGACCTGCGCAAAGTGGGTTCACTCCCAGGTGCTCTCAAAACATCCCTGGTCTTCCTTACTCCAGGTGTAACAATAGAAGGAATACCCAACTCATCATCAATGCTCTGTTTTGAGCCACTGGATTCACCATCCACATAAGAGTGACCTGCATTCACATCAAACATGGGCTGATCAACCTTCTCTTTTCCTTTTCGTGATACCTGCATACCACTATCTGCATTACTTTGAGAAGATTCTCCTGATCTCAATCTGCCTGTCCATGGCGAAGAATGTGAACCACTGCTAGAGGACGCTCCAGGTCCACTAATATTTTGTGACTGCTGCTGTGAATTCTGTGCAGCATTACCATTTTGTGCATCTACATCATCAATCACATTTACTGGTTTATACCAGCTACTCATCTCATCAAAAACAACATCTCTGCTCACTGTAAACTTACGAGTAGAAGGGTTATAGCATCTATACCCTTTTTGCTGCAGAGAGTAACCAATAAAGATGCACTTCTCAGCTTTTGGATCCAACTTGGATCTCAACTCATCTGGCACATGTACATAGGCAATGCAACAAAAAATTTTTAGATGAGAAATATCTGGTTTCCTACCAGTATACCTCTCCTCTGGAGTCATTCCATGTATTGCTGCAGTGGGAGTCCTGTTCATTATGTAGACTGCTGTAGCAACTGCTTCAGCCCAATAAAAATCTGGCAGGTCTTTTTCATTGAGCATGGCACGAGACACCTCTCCAATATGTCTGTTTTTTCTTTCTGCAATTCCATTTTGCTGTGGGGTATGACTGCATGAATATTGCTGCTTTATGCCATGCTCCTGCAAGAACCTTGCAAACTCATTTGAGAGGTACTCTCCCCCTCCATCTGACCTTAGGCATTTTATTTGCAGACCTGTTTCTTTTTCAACCATAGCTTTAAGAGTTTTGAAATGCCCAAAAACTTCACTTTTCTTTTTCATAAAATACACCCAAACTTTTCTGCTATAGTCATCAATAAAAGTAACAAAATAATGACAGCCTCCTAGAGATGCAGCTTTAGTAGTCCACACATCAGAGTGGATCAATTTCAATGGCATCTTACTCTCTTGAACATGTCTAGGAAATGGTTTCCTTGCCTGTTTTCCAAACTGACAGGCTTCACATACCTTATGCATTTCTGCAACCTTGAATCTAGGCAATCCTGCAACAATATTTTGGGCCTGCATTGATTTAAGTCATTGTACATTAACATGACCAATGCGTTTATGCCAGATATCAATATCTGCAACTACACCGGTCCCATGTGCAAACATTGCTGCACTCAATTCAGACATGTCTGCATCCAACGTAAACATTCTGCCCTTCTTCTTTCCTTTTGCTATCAAGCGACCTTTATTTTTCATATCCTCAACAAAGCATCCATGAGGATTAAATCTGACCTGCAAGCCCTGTTCAACCATTTGACCAACAGAAACCAGATTCTTGGTGATATTGGGGACATGAAATACATTGGATAGGTATTTCTTTTTCCCATCCTGCATAGACAAAGGAATTTTTCCAATCTGCACAATCGGATGTGCAGTATCATCACCAGTCTCCACAAATCCTGGTTTTTCCATTTTCCTTGCATCCTCCATCCATTCTGCATGACCTGTCATGTGGTTTGATGCATCTGAGTCAACATACCACACATCGTTGCTTTCTTCTACATTTGTCACAGAATTGTTCATGTGCTGCACCATAAACAAATGCTCATTTCTGTCATCACCCTGTCTACTAGAAGATGCATAATTTCCTTGTTGCAGTTTTCCATTCATGATGTCATTCTGCTTTTTATAGCAGTCTTTAGCCATATGACCCATTTTATCACAATAGTAGCATTCAACATTACTGTTTGCATTTTGACCTCTTTGCCATCCACCACGACCTCTTTGGCTCCCCCTGCCTCTAGAGTTACCACGTCCTCCTCCATAGGACTGGTTTTCTTGAGTTTGCTGCATATTCTGATTTCTACCACAGCCTCCAAATCGGCCTCCTCTACCTCTGCCTCTACCTCTTCCAGCATTTGAGTAGAAAACAGCTTCTTTTGAAGTTCCTCCTGAAGAAGATGCACCACCATTTCTCTGCTCCTCAGAAATTAGAAGAGCAATCAACTCCTCAAAATCAGGAAATCTTTCACGGACGGAAATGGATGTCCGAAACTGCGCATAATCCTTTCCTAGACCATTCAAGGTCACAGAAACTAAATCATCATCTTCCACTGGCGACCCAATGGAAGCAAGTGCATCTGCAATCTTCTTCACCTTCATGTGGTAGTCATTGATGCTCATATTTTCTCTTTGCACATTGTGCAACTCTTGCTTGAGCTGCATTTTCCTGGCTTGCGTATTTGTGCTATACATCTTTGACAGAGTATCCCATGCCTCCTTTGGCGTACTTGCATCCTGAATATGCACAATCATAGAGTCTGAAATGCTGATAGACAGGCAGTACATAACTTTCCTGGCTCTCTCATGCCATGCTTTGAATGTCTGCATTTGCTGTTGATTGGGAACATCAGGAAGAACTGGTTCTTCTTCATTTCCTGCAACAAATTCCCAATATCCTTTTCCCATAAGGAAATTCGTCATTCTAAACTTCCATGCCTGGAAGTTGTTCTTGTCAATCTTTTCAGTGACAATCTGTGAGAGAGAATCAGATGCCATTACAGAATACTGCAAAAAGTTCTGTCACTGCAAAGAACACAGCTTTAGCCTCACAAGGGCAAATCTGCAAAACTGGCGAAAGTGGTATTTGACCACACAGTCACTTTCTAGTGACGATTTTGCATAAACAGGAACCAAGGATGATTCTATAACTCCCAATGTCTCTGCGCACAAGCATACGATGTAATTTCTATAGTAACTTTTCATCGACCTGTAGAACAGTGGCTGCACAGCATAAAACTGGGCTTTTTCCTGAGTGCGTACAGAAAACTTCCGCCTCCAAAACAGGCCCCGAAATGGCCTCAAATCAAAAAAACAAGGTCGCGCTCCGAAATACTTGTTGAGATATCGAGCTCCACTCGTGATACGCCAGGGTGACCGTTGTGTATTTATGTCACCGACTTGTCAGCAGACGCGGTTGGTACACCGCCCATGAATAATAGCTACATGATAGCTATCCTTATCTACTCTAGTTCGTGGCTCAGTTAGTATGCCACCTTAGTTAGTTGAGTTTGGTTTGAGACCCATATATAGGGTTCTTCTATTTCTTTGTATGAGAGTTCTTTTGGCTTACACAACTAAGAAGAGGAAAACTGTTTTCAGCCTCCACCCTTGTGTGTATTTCCCCATTGTGCAAGCAAGAAAGCTACAAGTGAGACTCCTTCCTTCTCTCCCACAATCTTGACATGGTATCAGATCCTTGTTTGTGGTAAGGAGCTCAAGAAAGCAAGCCAAGCTCGCGGTGTTCTGGTAAGAGGAGCAGTGTTGCTTTCATTTTCTGTTTTGGGAGCAGATCTCTGCAGGTAGCACAGCCGGAAATTGCAAGAGTGCATTGTCTCAGGTTGAGATGCCCTTCGCGGTGAAGCAAGAGGGCAGTATATGCTGCGGGTAAGAGCTTTAGCTCTTGGCGACCCTGTTTTTTTTATTTGAGGCCATTTCGGGGCCTGTTTTGAAGGCAGAAGTTTTTTGCACGCACTCAGGAAAAGGCCCTGTTTTATGCTGTGCCACCATTGTTCTACAGGTCGGTGAAAAGTTACCACAGAGATTGCATCGTATGCTTGTGTGCAGAGACATTGGGAGTTACAGAATCATCCCTGTTGCCTGTTGATGCAAAATCGTCACTAGGAAGTGACTGTGTGGTCAAATACCACTTTCCTCAGTTTTGCAGATTAGCCCTTGTGAGGCTGAAGCTGTGTTTTTTGCAGTGACAGAACTTTCTGTAGTGTTCTGTAATGGCGTCTGATTCTCTCTCACAGATTGTCACTGAAAAGCTTGACAAGAACAACTTCCAAGCATGGAAGTTTAGAATGATGAATTTCCTTATGGGAAAAGGATATTGGGAATTTGTTGCAAGAAATGAAGAAGAACCAGTTCTTCCTGATGTTCCCAATCAACAGCAAATGCAGGCATTTAAAGCATGGCATGAGAGAGCCAGGAAAGTTATGTATTGGCTATCTATCAGTATTTCAGACTCTATGATTGTGCATATTCAGGATGCAAGTACGCCAAAGGAGGCATGGGATACTTTGTCAAAAATGTATAGCACAAATACTCAAGCCAGGAAAATGCAGCTCAAGCAAGAGTTGCATAATGTGCAAAGAGAAAATATGAGCATCAATGACTACCACATGAAGGTGAAGAAGATTGCAGATGCACTTGCTTCCATTGGGTCGCCAGTGGAAGATGATGATTTAGTTTCTGTGACCTTGAATGGTCTAGGAAAGGATTATGCGCAGTTTCGGACATCCATTTCCGTCCGTGAAAGATTTCTTGATTTTGAGGAGTTGATTGCTCTTCTAATTTCTGAGGAGCAGAGAAATGGTGGTGCATCTTCTTCAGGAGGAACTTCAAAAGAAGCTGTCTTCTACTCAAATGCTGGAAGAGGTAGAGGCAGAGGTAGAGGAGGCCGCTTTGGAGGCCGTGGTAGAAATCAGAATATGCAACAAACTCAAGAAAACCAGTCCTATGGAGGAGGACGTGGTAACTCTAGAGGCAGGGGGAGCCAAAGAGGTCGTGGTGGATGGCAAAGAGGCCAAAATGCAAACAATAATGTTGAATGCTACTATTGTGGTAAAATGGGTCATATGGCTAAAGACTGCTATAAAAAGCAGAATGACATCATGAATGGAAAACTGCAACAAGGAAATTATGCATCCTCTAGTAGACAGGGTGATGACAGAAATGAGCATCTGTTTATGGTGCAGCACATGAACAATTCTGTGACAAGTGCAGAAGAAAGCAACGATGTATGGTATGTTGACTCAGGTGCATCAAACCACATGACAGGTCATGCAGAATGGATGGAGGATGCAAGGAAAATGGAAAAACCAGGATTTGTGGAGACTGGTGATGATACTGCACATCCTATTGTGCAGATTGGAAAAATTCCTTTGTCTATGCAGGATGGGAAAAAGAAATACCTGTCTGATGTATTTCATGTCCCGAATATCACCAAGAATCTGGTTTCTGTTGGTCAAATGGTTGAGCAGGGCTTGCAGGTCAGATTTAATCCTCATGGATGCTTTGTTGAGGATATGAAAAATAAAGGTCGCTTGATAGCAAAAGGAAAGAAGAAGGGCAGAATGTTTACATTGGATGCAGACATGTCTGAATTGAGTGCAGCAATGTTTGCACATGGGACTGGTGTAGTTGCAGATATTGATATCTGGCATAAACGCATTGGTCATGTTAATGTACAACGACTTAAATCAATGCAGGCCCAAAACATTGTTGCAGGATTGCCTAAATTCAAGGTTGCAGAAATGCATAAGGTATGTGAAGCCTGTCAGTTTGGAAAACAGGCAAGGAAACCATTTCCTAGACATGTTCAAGAGAGTAAGAAGCCATTGGAATTAATCCACTCTGATGTGTGGACTACTAAAGCTGCATCTCTTGGAGGCTGTCATTATTTTGTCAGTTTTATTGATGACTATAGCAGAAAAGTTTGGGTGTATTTTATGAAAAAGAAAAGTGAAGTTTTTGGGCATTTCAAAACTCTTAAAGCTATGGTTGAAAAAGAAACAGGACCGCAAATAAAATGCCTAAGGTCAGATGGAGGGGGAGAGTACCTCTCAAATGAGTTTGCAAGGTTCCTGTAGGAGCATGGCATAAAGCAGCAATATTCATGCAGTCATACCCCACAGCAAAATGGAATTGCAGAAAGAAAAAAACAGACATATTGGAGAGGTGTCTCGTGCCATGCTCAATGAAAAAGACCTGCCAAATTTTTATTGGGCTGAAGCAGTTGCTACAGCAGTCTACATAATGAACAGGACTCCCACTGCAGCAATACATGGAATGACTCCAGAGGAGAGGTATACTGGTAGGAAACCAGTTATTTCTCATTTGAAAATTTTTGGTTGCATTGCCTATGTACATGTGCCAGATGAGTTGACATCCAAGTTGGATCCAAAAGCTGAGAAGTGCATCTTTATTGGTTACTCTCTGCAGCAAAAAGGGTATAGATGCTATAACCCTTCTACTCGTAAGTTTATAGTGAGCAGAGATGTTGTTTTTGATGAGATGAGTAGCTGGTATAAACCAGTAAATGTGATTGATGATGTAGATGCACAAAATGGCAATGCTGCACAGAATTCACAGCAGCAGTCACAAAATATTAGTGGACCTGGAGCGTCCTCTAGCAGTGGTTCACATTCTTCGTCATGGACAGGCAGATTGAGATCAGGAGAATCTTCTCAAAGTAATGTAGATAGTGGTATGCAGGTATCACGAAAAGGAAAAGAGAAGATTGATCAGCCCATGTTTGATGTGAATGCAGGTCACTCTTATGTGGATGGTGAATCCAGTGGCTCAGAACAGAGCATTGATGATGAGTTGGGTATTCATTCTATTGTTACACCTGGAGTAAGGAAGACCAGGGATGTTTTGAGAGCACCTGGGAGTGAACCTACTTTGCGCAGGTCTACGAGAGCTAGGTATCCTGTGGATAGGCTGAAATATGATGGATTTACAGCCATTCACTATGCATATATGGTCAAAGTGATACAGGAACCAGAACCCACTTCTTTTGAGCAAGCCATGGGAAAAGAAAAATGGGAGAAAGCCATGGATAAAGAAATGGATGCCTTGGAAGCAAATGCTACATGGGAATTGGTACCTTTGCCTAAAGGTAAGAATGCAATTGGCTGTAAGTGGGTTTATAAAGTGAAGCACAATGCAGATGGTTCTGTGAACAGATACAAGGCAAGATTAGTAGTCAAGGGGTATGCACAAACATATGGCATTGACTATGAAGAAACATTCAGTCCGGTTGCAAGGATGGCAACCATAAGAGCAGTCATTGCTATGGCTGCATCAAAGGGATGGTCTTTACATCAGATGGATGTAAAGAATGCCTTCTTGCATGGTGATTTGCAAGAAGAGGTCTATATGGAGCAGCCACCAGGTTATGTGCATGATGTTCATCCTGAGTTTGTTTGCAGGTTGAAGAAAGCTTTGTATGGCTTGAAGCAAGCACCTAGAGCATGGTCTGACAAGATAGGATAGTATCTTGTCACTATTGGCTTTTAGATTTCCAAGGCAGATTTCTCACTTTATGTGAGAAAAACAGAGAAAGGTATTATGCTACTTGTCATATGTGATGATTTGATTATGACAGGTGACAGTGATGAAGATATCCTTCATGTGAGAATGGTATTGAAGCAGAAGTTTGAGATGAAGGATTTGGGAGAGCTGCGTTATTTCTTGGGCATTGAGGTGATTAGATCACCAAGTGGGATACAGCTCTTGCAGAGGCAGTATGGATTGGACATGCTGTCCAAATATGGGATGACAGGCTATAAGCCTATTTCAGTTCCTTTGGAGCAGAATGTGAAGCTGAGCGCAGATGCAGGTGAGCTTCTGGAAGACCCTACTATGTACAGACGCATAGTAGGAAGCTTGATTTATATGACTATTACCAGGCCAGATTTGAGCTATGCTGTTGGATTGGTAAGTCAGTTTATGCAGGCTCCAAGGAAATCGCATTTGGATCCGGCTAGACGCATACTCAGGTATGTGAAGTCCACATTGCAGTATGGACTATTTTATGAGACTGGGGTTCAGATACAGCTGCATGGATACACTGATGTTGATTGGGCTGGTAGTATTTCTGATAGACGATCTACCAGTGGATATGTGTTCTCTTTTGGGAGTGCTGCAGTCACTTGGAGCAGCAAGAAACAGCTTACAGTTGCCTTGTCGAGCACAGAGGCTGAGTACAGGGGTGCAGCAATGGCTGCATGTGAGGTAGCTTGGTTGCATAAGCTACTTTATGATATGCATCAGTCTATAGATGGGCCAGTTGTCATTTATTGTGACAACATGAGTAGTATACACTTGGCAAATAACCCAGTCTATCATGCTAGAACAAAGCACATTGAGGTGCATTATCACTATGTGCGAGAGAGGGTTTTACTAGGTCTTATTGATCTAGTTTATGTCAGCACAGAGGATCAGGTAGCTGACATATTTACGAAGGCATTGGGCGCAGAGAAGCTGCGCAAGTTCAGAGACCTCCTTGGTGTGCAGGAATTGGGATTGAGCTCGAGGGGGAGTGTTGAGATATCGAGCTCCACTCGTGATACGCCAGGGTGACCGTTGTGTATTTATGTCACCGACTTGTCAGTTGCAGACGCGGTTGGTACACCGCCCATGAATAATAGCTACATGATAGCTATCCTTATCTACTCTAGTTCGTGGCTCAGTTAGTATGCCACCTTAGTTAGTTGAGTTTGGTTTGAGACCCATATATAGGGTTCTTCTATTTCTTTGTATGAGAGTTCTTTTGGCTTACACAACTAAGAAGAGGAAAACTGTTTTCAGCCTCCACCCTTGTGTGTATTCCCCCATTGTGCAAGCAAGAAAGCTACAAGTGAGACTCCTTCCTTCTCTCCCACAATCTTGACAATACTGCCCTCTTGCTTCACTGCGAAGGGCGTCTCAACCTGAGACAATGCACTCCTGCACTTTCCGGCTGTGCTACCTGCAGAGATCTGCTCCCAAAACAGAAAATGAAAGCAACACTGCTCCTCTTACCAGAACACCGCGAGCTTGGCTTGCTTTCTTGAGCTCCTTACCACGAACAAGGCTCTGATACCATATCAAGATTGTGGGAGAGAAGGAAGGAGTCTCACTTGTAGCTTTCTTGCTTGCACAATGGGGGAAGACACACAAGGGTGGAGGCTGAAAACAGTTTTCCTCTTCTTAGTTGTGTAAGCCAAAAGAACTCAAGTACAAAGAGATAGAAGAACCCTAAATATGGGTCTCAAACTAAACTCAACTAACTAAGGTGGCATACTAACTGAGCCATGAACTAGAGTAGATAAGGATAGCTGTCATCTAGCTATTATTCATGGGCGGTGTACCAACCGCATCTACAACTGACAAGTCGGTGACATAAATGCACAATGGTCACCCTGGCGTATCACGAGTGGAGCTAGATATCTCAACACTACGAGCGGAAGTCATTTTTTACACTGGCCTCAGATCTAGTCGAAGATATAGGGGAGGGCGTGGTTGATTGCATTGGACGGCTCGATGCCACCTTTAGAGAGCTAGCTCTAAGCTATGACCACTTGGACTTAGGCTTGTTGCCTGAGCCTTTTGCAATCTAAATTCGCACGATGCCTTGTTCTTGGGAGACATTTGAATTTCACTTTGCAAAGGCAGTAAACTCCGCTGCTGTATTGCTTGACAGTGAGGTCTCTAAAGAGCAAGCCCTCAAACAACCACTACAAGGAATTGGGCAATTAGCGACGCCGATTAGCGACGGCGGATATCGGCGTCGCTATTGGCATCGCTATTGGCGTCGCTATTGGCGTCGCTATTGGCGTCGTTGTTGGCGTCGCTATTTTGCAAATAGCGACGCCAACAGCGACGCCAATAGCGACGCCACAGGAAAAAAAACGCGGCCGAAACCCGAGCGCTGTTTTCATTTCTTTTGTTTCGCCTTTTGAGAGCGAGAGCGAGGGAGAGAGCGAAGGCTTTGTGAGAGAAGAAGAGGAAGAGACTTGCTGCCGCCGCCGCCGCTGCCACCGCCATTGTTCTCGAAGGAGAGGAGGAGCCCTCGTTGCAAAGAGAAGCCGCCCATGCTTGCTATATCTCATTGGTGAGTCTCCCTCTCTCTTTCTTTTGCTTGTTGAAGGTTTAAATCGTTCTCTTTTGCTTGTTTAGGAGAGGAAATGAAAGAGAAGGAGAGGGAGAGGGAGAGAGAGAGGGAGAGAAAGAGAGGGAGAGGGAGAGGGAGAGAAAGAGAAAGAGAGGGAGAGTGCATTCTCTCTCTCTCCCTTTTGCTTGTTTAATGTTTAAATTACTTTCTTTTTTGCTTGTTTAGGAGAGGAAACGAGAGAGTAAGAGAGAAAGAGAGGGAGAGGGAGAGGGAGAGGGAGAGGGAGGGAAAGAGAAAGAGAAAGAGAAATAGAGGGAGAGGGAGAGGGAGGGGGAGGGGGAGGAAATGAGAGAGGGAGAGAAAGAGAAAGAGAGGGAGAAGGATCCGAGTGCATTCTCTCTCTCCCTCTCCCTTTTGCTTGTTTAATGTTTAAATCCCTTTATTTTTTGCTTGTTTAGGAGAGAAAATGAGACAGAAAGAGAGGGAGAGGGAGAGGGAGGGGAAGGAAATGAGAGAGGGATAGAAAGAGAAAGAGAGGGAGAGTGCATTGTATCTCTCCCTCTCCCTTTTGCTTGGAGGATGTTTAAATCACTTTATTTTTTTCTTGTTTAGGAAATGAGAGAGAAAGAGAGATAGAGAGGGAGAGGGAGAAAAAGAGAAAGAGAGGGAGAGGGAGAGGGAGAGGGAGGGGAAGAAAATGAGAGAGGGAGAGAAAGAGAACGAGAGGGAGAGAGAGAGGGTGAGAGAGAGAGTGTGCATTCTCTCTCTCACAACGGGTTTGGTTGTTTGTTGTTTGAATCACTTTCTTTTTTGCTTGTTTAGGAGAGAGGGAGAGGGAGGGGAAGGAAATGAGAGAGTAAGAGAGAAAGAGAGGGAGAGGGAGAGGGAGAGGGAGAGAAAGAGAAAGAGAGGGAGAAGGAGGGAGAGTGCATTCTCTCTCTCCCTCTCCCTTTTGCTTGTTTAATGTTTAAATCACTTTATTTTTTGCTTGTTTAGGAGAGGAAATGAGAGAGAAAGAGAGCGAGAGGGAGAGGGAGGGGAAGGAAATGAGAGAGAGATAGAAAGAGAAAGAGAGGGAGAGTGCATTGTATCTCTCCCTCTCCCTTTTGCTTGGAGGATGTTTAAATCACTTTATTTGTTGCTTGTTTAGGAAATGAGAGAGAAAGAGAGATAGAGAGGGAGAGGGAGAAAAAGAGAAAGAGAGGGAGAGGGAGAGGGAGGGGAAGGAAATGAGAGAGGGAGAGAAAGAGAACGAGAGGGAGAGGGAGAGGGTGAGAGAAAGAGAGAGAGAGGGAGAGGGAGAGAGAGGGAGAGAAAGAGAGGGAGAGGGAGGGGAAGGAAATTTAAGATAATAGACTTATTAATAATGGTATGCAATGTGCTTTGCCATGGGCCACGTACATTGATAACTCTTTAAGATGGCTTAAAAATGGTCAATTCCTTCATGAAGTCCAAGTAGGGGATCTAATTGTGATATGCATAATTCATTGTTTTTGTATTAACTTTATAGGCATGCCAAATTAGAAATCATGCCAACTAGTCAACGGAAGGACTAAAAGAAAATGATACCCTAGCTAATGGTCATTAAGGTACTTCATCAAAATGAACCCAAAAGTATTGTTATAGAAGAAGAAACCGTTAAATTGAGTATAGGATAATTTCTCTCAGGTCTTATGACTATGAGTAGAATTGATTGAAATAAATTTTATTACTATAGTTATAAAATTTCATAGATGGCGCGCATTAATTTTAAAATGGATTACTTATACTCAAAGCCGAGATATAACAAATAATTATCTACCGGGACAAACAAATCCTTGAGCATGATACAAGGCCGAGATATAATATCGGAAAATCTCTCAACTACTATATACAATGCAAGATTTATGGTCAACTTGCAACTTGACGTACATCTCCATAAAGCTATCCATTTAAGCCTCGTTTGCTGTAATGTAGATAAGATGGCAAACGAAGAAGGTCTTATTGTTCAAGACCGCGAGACGTATCTTAATCAGCGTGTCCCATGTCCTTGCTCTCAATGCAAGTTGGCAATTAGACGAAAATGCCGATTATCTATAGAACACGTACGACGATTTGGCGAGTTTCAATCTGAGATCATTGATCAGACGATTGCAAATTTTCAACAAACGGTAATTTGAAGTTAGCATTTTTCACTCTCAAGCTAATTGAAAACCATACACAATAAGATTGGGTCTTGTTGGCAAATTTTCTATCCAGGGGGGTGATGTCTCGACCCAAGGGGGAGTGCACCCTTTGCGGCCAATTAGAAGAGTTTGTGGACGTGCGATGGATGGATTGCAGGAGCCAATCGACCACTCGCAAGGCCCATCTATACTGTCAATGCCAGAGGAGACAGACAACCTTCCCGACCTGCCTACAATCTTGGAGCCTGAGATGGAGGCAATGATCGATGCATTGATTCCCATGGATGTTGAGACATCTGACCCGCTTAGAGAGGAAGCATCCATACCATTATATGATGGGTGCCGAGTATCTCGGTTGAAGACATTGCTTGCACTCTTAAGTGTGCAAGCAAAATACGGTTGGAGCGATACGAGTGTGACTGAGTTATTCAGGTACCTTGCACACAGGCTTCATTGATTTTTTTTTAAACAGTATTATTGCAAACATTTGTGTTTTTTCAAGGTGTTTTATGATTTTTTCAGGTTATTGAAATATCATATATTGCTACCTACAAATACCATGCCTGAGTCTCCTGATGATGCACGACATGTTTTACGGAAGCTTGGCATGGACTACAATAACATCCATGCATGTATCAACGACTGCATATTGTTTCGAGATGAATAGGAGACTATGGAGACATGTCCAAAGTGTGGTGCTCACAGGTATCGATAGGACTTGCAAGGGCAAACCATCCCTCAAAAAGTTCTCAGACACTTTCCGCTCATCCCCCGCATAAACCACATGTTTCGCACGTCTGCCATGGCAAGCTTGACAACGTGGCATGTGCAGAATAGGTCCACGGATGGAGTTCAATGAATATCAGCAGATTCGCACGCATGGAGCCACATTGACTCTACCTTCCCAGGCTTTGCGCGAGAGCCAAGGAATCTTCGGCTCGGTCTCGCCATGGATGGTGTGAACCCATTCGGTCTTTGCTCGACTTCTTACAGTGTGTGGCCTATAGTGCTTGTCAACTACAACATCCCTCCATGGCTTTCTACGAAGAAAGGACATCTCATCCTTAGCTTGCTCGTCCCAGGCCGCTACAAAGTAAAAAATATGGACGTGTATCTTCGTCCATTAGTTGATGAGCTTAAGATTTTGTGGGAGGAGGGGGTCACGGTGCAAGATATGAGCAGGCACGATGGTGTCAAGATTGTGGGAGAGAAGGAAGGAGTCTCACTTGTAGCTTTCTTGCTTGCACAATGGGGGAATACACACAGAGGTGGAGGCTGAAAACAGTTTTTCTCTCTTAGTTGTGTAAGCCAAAAAGAACTCAAGTACAAGAAATAGAAGAACCCTCTATATGGGTCTCAAACCAAACTCAACTAACTAAGGTGGCATACTAACTGAGCCATGAGCTAGAGTAGATAAGGATATCTATCATGTAGCTATTATTCATGGGCGGTGTACCAACCGCATCTGCAACTGACAAGTCGGTGACATAAATACACAACGGTCACCCTGGCGTATCATGAGTGGAGCTCGATATCTCAACACTCCCCCTCGAGCTCAATCCCAAATCCTGCACACCAAGCAGGTCTCTGAACTTGCGCAGCTTCTCTGCGCCCAATGCCTTCGTGAATATGTCAGCTACCTGATCTTCTGTGCTGACATAAACTAAATCAATAAGACCTAGTAAAACCCTCTCCCGTACATAGTGATAATGCACCTCAATGCGCTTTGTTTTAGCATGATAGACTGGGTTATTTGCCAAGTGTATACTACTCATGTTGTCACAATAAATGACAATTGGCCCATCTGTAGGCTGATGCATATCATAAGGTAGCTTATGCAACCAAGCTACCTCACATGCAGCCATTGCTGCACCCCTGTACTCAGCCTCTGTGCTCGACAAGGCAACTGTAGGCTGTTTCTTGCTGCTCCAAGTGACTGCAGCACTCCCAAAAGAGAACACATATCCACTAGTAGATCGTCTATCAGAAATGCTACCAGCCCAATCAGCATCAGTGTATCCATGCAACTGTATCTGAACCCCAGTCTCATAAAATAGTCCATACTGCAATGTGGACTTCACATACCTGAGTATGCGTCTAGCCGCATCCAAATGCGGTTTCCTTGGAGCCTGCATAAACTGACTTACCAATCCAATAGCATAGCTCAAATCTGGCCTGGTAATAATCATATAAATCAAACTTCCTACTATGTGTCTGTACATAGTAGGGTCTTCCAGAAGCTCACCTGCATCTGCGCTCAGCTTCACATTCTGCTCCAAAGGAACTGAAATAGGCTTACAGCCTGTCATCCCATATTTGGACAGCATGTCCAATCCATACTGCCTCTGCAAGAGCTGTATCCCACTTGGTGATCTAATCACCTCAATGCCCAAGAAATAACGCAGCTCTCCCAAATCCTTCATCTCAAACTTCTGCTTCAATAGCATTTTCACATGAAGGATATCTTCATCACTGTCACCTGTCATAATCAAATCATCAACATAAATGACAAGTAGCATAATACCTTTCTCTGTTTTTCTCACATAAAGTGAGAAATCTGCCTTGGAAATCTGAAAGCCAATAGTGACAAGATACTGTCCTATCTTGTCAGACCATGCTCTAGGTGCTTGCTTCAAGCCATACAAGGCTTTCTTCAACCTGCAAACAAACTCAGGATGAACAGCATACACATAACCTGGTGGCTGCTCCATATAGACCTCTTCTTGCAAATTACCATGCAAGAAGGCATTCTTTACATCCATTTGATGTAAAGACCATCCCTTTGATGCAGCCATAGCAATGACTGCTCTTACGGTTGCCATCCTTGCAATCGAACTGAATGTTTCTTCATAGTCAATGCCATATGTTTGTGCATACCCCTTGACTACTAATCTTGCCTTGTATTTGTTCACAGAACCATCTGCATTGTGCTTCACCTTATAAACCCACTTACAGCCAATTGCATTCTTACCTTTAGGCAAAGGTACCAATTCCCATGTAGCATTTGCTTCCAAGGCATCCATTTCTTCATCCATGGCTTTCTCCCATTTTTCTTTTCCCATGGCTTGCTCAAAAGAAGTGGGTTCTGGTTCCTGTATCACTTTGACCATATATGCATAGTGAATGGCTGTAAATCCATCATATTTCAGCCTATCCACAAGATACCTAGCTCTCATAGACCTGCGCAAAATAGGTTCACTCCCATGTGCTCTCAAAACATCCCTGGTCTTCCTTACTCCAGGTGTAACAATAGAAGGAATATCCAACTCATCATCAATGCTCTGTTCTGAGCCACTGGATTCACCATCCACATAAGAGTGACCTGCATTCACATCAAACATGGGCTGATCAACCTTCTCTTTTCCTTTTCGTGATACCTGCATACCACTATCTGCATTTCTTTGAGAAGATTCTCATGATCTCAATCTGCCTGTCCATGGCGAAGAATGTGAACCACTGCTAGAGGACGCTCCAGGTCCACTAATATTTTGTGACTGCTGCTGTGAATTCTGTGCAGCATTACCATTTTGTGCATCTACATCATCAATCACATTTACTGGTTTATACCAGCTACTCATCTCATCAAAAACAACATCTCTGCTCACTGTAAACTTACGAGTAGAAGGGTTATAGCATCTATACCCTTTTTGCTGCAGAGAGTAACCAATAAAGATGCACTTCTCAGCTTTTGGATCCAACTTGGATCTCAACTCATCTGGCACATGTACATAGGCAATGCAACCAAAAATTTTCAAATGAGAAATATCTGGTTTCCTACCAGTATACCTCTCCTCTGGAGTCATCCCATGTATTGCTGCAGTGGGAATCCTGTTCATTATGTAGACTGCTGTAGCAACTGCTTCAGCCCAATAAAAATCTGGCAAGTCTTTTTCATTGAGCATGGCACGAGATACCTCTCCAATATGCCTGTTTTTCCTTTCTGCAATTCCATTTTGTTGTGGGGTATGACTGCATGAATATTGCTTTTTTATGCCATGCTCCTGCAGGAACCTTGCAAACTCATTTGAGAGGTACTCTCCCCCTCCATCTGACCTTAGGCATTTTATTTGCAGGCCTGTTTCTTTTTCAACCATAGCTTTAAGAGTTTTGAAATGCCCAAAAACTTCACTTTTCCTTTTCATAAAATACACCCAAATTTTTCTGCTATAGTCATCAATAAAAGTGACAAAATAATGACAGCCTCCAAGAGATGCAGCTTTAGTAGTCCACACATCAGAGTGGATTAATTCCAATGGCTTTTCACTCTCTTGAACATGTCTAGGAAATGGTTTCCTTGCCTGTTTTCCAAATTGGCAGGCTTCACATACCTTATGCATTTCTGCAACCTTGAATTTAGGCAATCCTGCAACAATATTTTGGGCCTGCATTGATTTAAGTCGTTGTACATTAACATGACCAATGCGTTTATGCCAGATATCAATATCTGCAACTACACCGGTCCCATGTGCAAACATTGCTGCACTCAATTCAGACATGTCTGCATCCAACGTAAACATTCTGCCCTTTTTCTTTCCTTTTGCTATCAAGCGACCTTTATTTTTCATATCCTCAACAAAGCATCCATGAGGATTAAATCTGACCTGCAAGCCCTGTTCAACCATTTGACCAACAGAAACCAGATTCTTGGTGATATTCGGGACATGAAATACATCGGACAGGTATTTCTTTTTCCCATCCTACATAGACAAAGGAATTTTTCCAATCTACACAATCGGATGTGTAGTATCATCACCAGTCTCCACAAATCCTGGTTTTTCCATTTTCCTTGCATCCTCCATCCATTCTGCATGACCTGTCATGTGGTTTGATGCACCTGAGTCAACATACCATACATCGTTGCTTTCCTCTGCACTTGTCACAGAATTGTTCATGTGCTGCACCATAAACAAATGCTCATTTCTGTCATCACCCTGTCTACTAGAAGATGCATAATTCCCTTGTTGCAGTTTTCCATTCATTATGTTATTCTGCTTTTTATAGCAGTATTTAGCCATATGATCCATTTTACTACAGTAGTAGCATTCAACATTACTGTTTGCATTTTGGCCTCTTTGCCATCCACCACGACCTCTTTGGCTCCCCCTGCCTCTAGAGTTACCACGTCCTCCTCCATAGGACTGGTTTTCTTGAGTTTGCTGCATATTCTGATTTCTACCACGGCCTCCAAATCGGCCTCCTCTACCTCTGCCTCTACCTCTTCCAGCATTTGAGTAGAAGACAGTTTCTTTTGAAGTTCCTCCTGAAGAAGATGCACCACCATTTCTCTGCTCCTCAGAAATTAGAAGAGCAATCAACTCCTCAAAATCAGGAAATCTTTCACGAACTGAAATGGATGTCCGAAACTGTGCATAATCCTTTCCTAGACCATTCAAGGTCACAGAAACTAAATCATCATCTTCCACTGGCGACCCAATGGAAGCAAGTGCATATGCAATCTTCTTCACCTTCATGTGGTAGTCATTGATGCTCATATTTTCTCTTTGCACATTATGCAACTCTTGCTTGAGCTGTATTTTCCTGACTTGCGTATTTGTGCTATACATTTTTGACAGAGTATCCCATGCCTCCTTTGGCGTACTTGCATCCTGAATATGCACAATCATAGAGTCTGAAATGCTGATAGACAGCCAATACATAACTTTCCTGGCTCTCTCATGCTATGCTTTAAATGCCTGTATTTGCTGTTGATTGGGAACATCAGGAAGAACTGGTTCTTCTTTATTTCCTGCAACAAATTCCCAATATCCTTTTCCCATAAGGAAATTCATCATTCTAAACTTCCATGCTTGGAAGTTGTTCTTGTCAAGCTTTTCAGTGACAATCTGTGAAAGAGAATCAGACGCCATTACAGAATACTGCAAAAAATTCTGTCACTACAGAGAACACAGCTTCAGCCTCACAAAGGCAAATCTGCAAAACTGACGAAATGGTATTTGACCATACAATCACTTCCTAGTGACGATTTTGCATATACAGGAACCAAGGATGATTCTGTAACTCCCAATGTCTCTGCACACGAGCATACGATGCAATATCTGTGGTAACTTTTCACCAACCTGTAGAACACTGGTCGTACAGCATAAAACACGGCTTTTTTCTAAGTGCGTGCAGAAAACTTCCGCCTCCAAAACAGGCCTCGAAATGGCCTCAAATAAAAAAAACAGGGTCGCCAGGAGCTAAATCCCTCTCCCGCAGCATATACTGCCCTCTTGCTTCACCGCGAAGGGCGTCTCAACCTGAGACAATGCACTCTTGCAATTTCCGGCTGTGCTGCCTGCAGAGATCTGCTCCCAAAACAGAAAATGAAAGCAACACTGCTCCTCTTACCAGAACGCCGCGAGCTTGGCTTGCTTTCTTGAGCTCCTTACCACGAACAAGGCTCTGATACCATGTCAAGATTGTGGGAGAGAAGGAAGGAGTCTCACTTGTAGCTTTCTTGCTTGCACAATGGGGGAATACACACAGAGGTGGAGGCTGAAAACAGTTTTTCTCTCTTAGCTGTGTAAGCCAAAAAGAACTCAAGTACAAAGAAATAGAAGAACCCTCTATATGGGTCTCAAACCAAACTCAACTAACTAAGGTGGCATACTAACTGAGCCACGAGCTAGAGTAGATAAGGATAGCTAGCATGTAGCTATTATTCATGGGCGGTGTACCAACCGTATCTGCAACTGACAAGTCGGTGACATAAATACACAACGGTCACCCTGGCGTATCACGAGTGGAGCTCGATATCTCAACAGATGGTCAGCGGTCAGCCAACATTCGAGCCATTCTCATGTGGACGATGCATGACTTTGCGGGATTGGGAGAGTGCTCAGGTGAGCAGACCTTTGTTCTCGCTGGTAATATCTATATTTTATTTTATTCAATCGAGTATTCACTAGGTCGTGGATCACCTTGCAGGTCTGGTTACCTCAGGTTATCATGCATGTCCATTGTGTGGGCCAGAATTAGACTCCCGAAGGTCACGAACCATGAAGAAGATGGTATATCAAGGACACGTCGCTTTCTTGCCGGAGGATCATGAACTCAAGGAAGGTTTTCTTGGACGACCTCCAGCACGTATGAACGCTGCAAGCTGATATGAGCTGAAAATGGTAAACCCGGAATCACATCCAAATGGAATGCGACGGTTCTCAGTTTTCTACGAATTGCCATATTGGACCCACTTACAGGTCAACCACTTGTTGGATCCCATGCATATTTTCAAAAATGTGGGTAGCTTGCTATGGGACCACATCACAGGAAAGAGAGACACTATAGGGTCACGAATGGATTTAAAGGAGGTAGGTAAGATGGAGGCGCTTTGGCCGCAGTCGAGTGCTGAAGGGGGAGTGCAGCTTCCTCGCGCTCCCTGGGTTTTATCTACCAAAGAAGAGCGCATTGTGAAGCAAGTAATCAAGTCTATCCGCACTCCGACGGGTATGATGCGTTCTCTCAGGTCCGCATTTTCTAAAGATGACCAAATGTCTGGGCTAAAATCCCATGATTGACATAAGATATGTCAGGTTTGTGAACAGAATGGATTTTAATTAGCGTGGACATTTTGAAATTTGAAAAGTGACCATTATTCTTAACGCTTTCTCATTTGTGGCAGTTTGTCCTGCCGATCGCGATCGCGGGATGCCTACCTCCAGAAATTTGCGGGGCCATTTACAAGTTGTCGACTTTGGTGCAATGGATCTCACAGAAAGAGATTAAGACGTCCTCTATTGAATCCGCAAGGCGGGGAGCAGTTGAGACGGTCTGTCTCTTTGAGAAATACCTGCCCACTAGCATGCTCACGATACAAGTTCACCTTCTTCTGCATCTTGTGGACGAAGTGGAGATTGTTGGACCTGTCCATACGCGATGGATGTTCTTCCTGGAGCGCTTCATGAAAACCTTGAAAGGCTTTGTGGGACAACGAGCTCGTCCAGAAGGTAGCATGGCGGAAGGTTGGTTGGTGTCAGAGATGTTAGTGCATATCTCACAATGGCTACCAACGGTGGAACTAGACAATGAAATGCTATGGACGCTGAAGGACGATGATAGGCTGACTGGAGATGTGGTGGTTGGAAATGGGGTAGAAAAAAGAATGGATGCCTCAATGGAAGAGAAGGTGAATCGCTTTTGTATGTTGCACCATGCCTCCATGGAGACGTGGCTCGCCAAGTACCATATTGCAAGGCAAGATCGAGAGGAAGCGTGAGCTGAATTTCGACGCAGTACGCATCACCGACCGATTCGATATCCCGAAGGCATGGAGGAGATGCCGCGGTTTATGCCAACACGATGGTTGCATGGAGCCTTGATCGCAGCATCCAGTGAAGGGACAGAGGTCTCAATGGAGGAGTGGGAGTTCTCGAGGGGATGTAGTCCAAAGGTAATGAGGGGTTTAGAATGTGTCGTATCTAAATTTGCTTGCTACATCTAATTTGAGTGTTTCAATGTGCAGTACAAAATATATAGTGCAGCGTGGTCGCGCGGACGGCATTTTCGAGTGGAGCGTATTGACAAAATGCGCTCCACAATGGACTGTGGTGTCATGGCAAGGTTTGAGCAAGAGAGCCGGCGACGAGCAACGGATCCGAAAACGGTTGTGGATGAGATGGAGTATTTTGGGAACTTGCAAAGTATTATTACGGTGGATTACCGTAGCTTCTCCATGATACTATTCGATGTGCAATGGTTCAAAGTGGTACTTGGAGGAGCTGGAGCAACAGTTCGATGAGGTCCATCTGGATTTCTCGAAATAGATTCCAAAAAAAAATGGACGGATTTGTGCGACACCTTTGTGTTGCCGGCCCATTGTGAACAGGTGCAAATAGTCATTTGCTTGCTAATTGTAATACGTCGATGGTGGTATGTTATACCTTCAACTCCTCGAGGTGCGAGAGTATATGATCAAAGCGATGTTCCAGGCATAGATGAAGAAAATATGCAAATAGAGGGGTCGATATTACAAGGGGTGGAGGCCACCACAAGCTTGGAGCCCGCATCGGCTAACAATGATGGAAATACAGAAGTCGTAGAATTTTTTGAGAACGAGGCAGACTCGTCCTTTTGTGGTGACATGTCTATCGACCTTCCAGTGTATGCAGAGTTGTGTCAGGAGATTAACATGGGACCATAGAATACTTCATTCTTGGAGAATTGTATTACTCAATTCGTTGTTTAGATCTTCCATAAAGGTAGACAAGATATGCATTTTAAGAGAGTTTTTTCAAAAATGATTTATATTAATGTGCTTTGTATAGTTTAAATTGATTATTCTAACATCATTTTTTATCTGTGCAGGTATTGACATTTTCAGGATGAGTCAAGGGATGAGCGATGAGGAGTTTCAGGACATGATGGCACTCATGTCTCCAGATCAGCTCGCGAGATTCAGAGAGATGGCAGACCAGGAGCTGTCTCGTTCTTCGTCAGGGCGCTCTGCTAGATCAGCTTCAGCGCGATCAGATGCTTCAGCTTTGAGCAGACGATCTCGACGCTCGCGACTTGGGCCAGAGGGAGGGACTGCGACTGCAGGAGGATCAGGGGGTGCTGTTGTGGAGACACGGACGTGGTGTCTCCGTCTCGTCGTTCAGCTGGAGCTGGGTCACCTCTAGGATTTGTCACACCTGTGGGGACGTCCACTCCAGTTACTCCGGCTTTTGCGCAACCGTCGGCAGATGGCACGCCTTTTGGTGGCACTCCTTTTGGTGGCACCCCTTTGAGTGGCACTCCGGGAGAGGGTACCCCCGTCGGTACACCGGATGTACAGGGGTCTCCTGGATATGCCCAGGAGCATGGACGGAGATGGGAGAGGGCCCATCTTAGGCAGACTCCTAGGGGTTATGGATACCTAGTGGATAGTAGGTTAGGAGCCATCATCATGAATGATGAGGGGAGGAGGGTGATGGCTCGCATGAGGGAGTTGTGCCAACAAGTTTTTTGGCACAAAGTCCTAGATCATTGGAGGAACATACCGGAGGGGAGCAAGGACTACATAGTAGTATCCTTGCACGAGGAGTTCCCGGTGCCAACCGCAGTAGATAGATTCTCTACGGGCTGGATGATGGATTGCATGCGTGCATACATGTCACATAGACGATCCGACGCACGCAAGGCAATCAAGAGTGGGGCTCCAAAGCCTGAGTGGTTAGATGCAGACGAATGGCATCGACTGAGGGAGAAGGCTACAAATTCGCCAGGACGTTGGAGTCAGTAGCGGGAAGCGGCGAGGGCACGAATCGAGGCCGGATGGGTGCATCATCTTGGGAGTGGCGGCCACAGGACATATTTGGAGGACTTTGTAAGTTTCTCTTTTGTTTTGCTTATTTGTTTTTTTGAGATATTCTTTGTACTGACAATCATGTTTCTAACAGTTAGCATTTTGTTTTCTTTGCAGCACTTCGTTACAAATCGCGATCCGCAAGGCCTTGAGACTCAATATGCAGAGAGGCACAGTTTCAGGGCATTGATCGACCGATTGTATAGACGCGGCGGCCCTATAAGTCACTCATCTTTCTTGTCCGTAGTTACCATGAGATATTTGAATGCATTAATGTATGGTGGATTAATATGTTGTTTCTTTTTCTGCAGAATCCATTTGATACTCCTTTGCAGCGGGACGAGCTTTCGGGGGACGAGGATTTGTAGCTTGCCCTTGGATCCTTAGAGCTCACACACCTTTAGTTTTTAGTCGCCTGATCTATGTAGACATTTTCTATGTATTAGTGATATCGTTTCATGATTGTACCAATCGCATTTTATGCGATCATGTATTTATTTCATGTATCAGTTTTATGATTTCAGTATACATTCTTTTTGTTTGCAAACGCTTTGTATGCAGCAGTGCATAAACTATTTTGTATGGCTCTCATACAGCACACAGTGCTATATGTGGCAGGGCAGCTTACTGCCCTGCCACAATTTTTTTTTTCTCTGTTACCGTCGCTATTTGCGTCACAAATTTACTGCTCGCGTCGCTATTGGCGTCGCTATGAGCGTCGCAAATTCTCTGCAACCGTCGCTATATGAGTCGCTATATGCGTCGCAAATGCGATGCATATAGCGACGCATATAGCGACGATTCTATGGCGTCGTCAATAACGATGCTTTTTGCGACGACGGGGGAAAATTTTGTTGTTTGTATTTTCGTCGCTTTAAATGTCGCTATAAGGTCTATATCTTGTAGTGAACGCCTCATAACGTCATACGATCAGCGAACCACTTCTGCCATCACCGACCAAGAAATTGCAAAATTATCCCAACTTGCTGGGACTAAATCCCCATTCTTACGGCATTGCTACACTCTTAGGTTGCAATGGGAAGTAGAGGGATGCCGAGTCATGACCAATGCGGAGCAACACCGCGTAATCAAAACAGCGAAGTACGACCCCACTTATATCGTGCCAACCTCGTATAGAGTGTTAACCACTCTTCGCAACCGCCCCCTGGAAGAGCACATCAAGGGACATCCTTACCTTGATCGCCTACTGACTGAGGAGGAGCTACACATTGCTAGCCATGGTGCCTCCGGTGAATTCCTAACTGATGTTCTCACTTACATAACACACGTTGGCACTTGCCCTTTTGATCTCGATTGTGCAACTCAGTTAGAGTACAACCCCAATTTTTACACTTGGTTCCTATGCCGATGACTCCTAAGACCCATTGCCGAAGGTCCTCAACCTCCCACACCTTCAATCCTAGTAAGGATTCTTCTCAAGCTAGGAAGGGACAGGGAGTAAGGTGAATCAAGAGATCAATTAAAACTAGTGAAAATCAAGCAAAACGCATAAGCATGTAGACAATGAGTGAGGTAGGAAGATGTCAAGATAACTTTAAAATAAAAGGCAAAAAGTTAAAGCTGAAAGGGAAGGCTCCACATTGGATAGGATTTTAAGGCTTTCATTCAATAAACACATAGAGTCTTTCATTTTTAGTCTATGATTTTGTTTTGTTTTGTGAATTGTTAATTTGGAAGCACTAATGGAAACTGGGGTTTATGACATTGCACTACACAATACGATAGACACCCCCCTCCTTAGGTGGAGCACCACACCCTGTCCTTCCAAGCATCACCACCGCGCCCAACCACCGACTTCGGAGGCCCCCGTCAACCACTCACTATCCGTTACACAACCTTACTACCATGCTTCCACAAGCACCCGAGTCTTCACATTGCCATGCCCTCACATGACTGCTTCGCCAACTGCCTCTTAAAACACAAATAGTCGACAAGAGTGCCATGGGACTAGCACCTGTCTTGGAGGGGGGTAATGTTAGCCCCAAGCCGAGAAGGTGGAAGGATGAATGAAAAAGCAAAAAGAAGATGGAAAAGGAGCAAGGACACATAGGCGGTCTGCAAAGCTAATCCGGGGCCAAAAGCGTAGTTTTAAATAAAAGGTGCCTCAAAAACTCCAAAAACTCTTGTAAAAGAGGGCAGGCTCCCTCTTGTGCCACCTGTAAAAGAATATTTGAATATAGGCCTAGGGCATGAAGCAAAAAAAGAGAATTAGAAAAAGAGACCTTGCCACAATGGTCGGTCATGTAAAAAAGGATAGGTGTCCATGGGGTTTTAGGATTTGTATATATAAAGTTCAAAAAGTGAATGGAAGCTCATTCTTTGGTGTGTGCCCAACAAGAGCTCTTCTCTTCTTCTCTTCTTGTCCTCTCCTTGCTTGTGTGTGCTCTTGAGAGAGGGAGTGATTGTGAGTGTGAGGGAGTGAGTGAGTGGGAGTGAGGGATCAAGGGGGTGAAGCTCTTCACCATCTCCTCTTCTCTTCTCTTCTCTTTCCTTCTTTTGCGCACATGGCTATGACGGTTGGAGCTTGGAGATGGAGGAGGCTTGAGCATGTTTGAGCCAGCATCTAGGATTGTGGAGCTACCGGAGTGCGCAAGAGAGAAGGCAACTCATATCAGCATCAAGGTAAGCTCACTATACTCATAGGATCAAGGACGCATTGGCTATGTGAGAGGTAGCCAATAGAGCTCGCTTGGAACGCTTGAAAAATAAGCGGTCCGTGGGTCTTGCCAGTTGAGCGAAAGCTCCCACAAGTCAACATGCTCTTTGGTCTCTATCCCAATAGCCAGCTGCGATGGGTCCAAAACACTCTTGGGTATATCATTTTCAAAATATGATACATCTTGAAGCTAATACAAGAAAACTCGAATGTCGTATCCATAAGAAGAATGACTATTTGCCACATTACATTCGATGCTCGCTACTATTTCAGGATAGTAAATAGGCTTAGTTTACGCTTGACTTGCGAGAGGAATGAACACAAGTTCCTGCTATCTTGAGGAAAGGAAACCCTAGGGTAAACTTAGAACCCTCAAAAAATTCTAAGGTGAAAAATGGTTACTTATTGACCAATTGAAATCCTAGACCAGGAACTTAAGATAAGAACCAAAGGTTAGTAACTTAGGGAAACTGCCATCCAAAACTGTAGCGTAATTGCCCACCCCTATTACATAGGAGTAAGGTCGGAAAGAGGATATTCTCTATTCCTCAAAAGATAATGGAAAATGATGCCAAGGCAAGAAATACCCAAGGAGAGCAACGCTAAGTGTTCAAAGATGGGGACTCCACCTTAGCAGATGTCCTGAACACTCACCTTCATTGTTGTTTGTGCTTGTAAATCTAGACTCAATGTATGTGAAAGTAATGTATGACCCAAGCTCATAAAAGAAATTTGAATAATGAATCAGGTTGAATTCATGGAGAGCATGCCATCTTCATGTCAATCAACTCTACTATCCCAAGCTCAATCAAATCATGCATAGAATGATATTGGATCTCAATGTGTTTGGTGCGTGCATGAAATATTGGATTTTTGGCAATGATGATGCAACTTTGATTATCACATCTTAGCACAGTTGGATCTTCATCCTATATTCCAATATGCCATAGGATCCTCCTTAACCATACTACACACACAACAAAGTAAGTACAAGGGTAGAAGACAGTGCCACAGTTGGTTTCTTCTTATTGATCCAAGAGAAAATTCTTGAACCTAAAGAGAAATAATATCTAGAAACAGATTCCATGGAATCACCATTACCTACCTAATCTGAGTCATAGTTCCCCCTAAGAGCACTTTTGAAACTATATGTGATATCATGGTCAAGAGTTCCTTTCATGTATTTGAGAACTCACATTCCTAGCTTTCCAATGAATTTCTCATGGTTTGTTTGAGAACTTACTCAAAACACCAATAGCAAAACTAAAACAAGTAGATGAGGCTATCAACCAAGCTCCTATACCTCCCAATGTCTACTAGTGTTGATTTATCATCAATCAATAACTTCACATTGACCTCCATAAATGTAGCTATCTCCTTACACTTGGTCATGCCAAATGCTTTTAAGATCTCCCATCTATACTTCTTTTGAGAGATGAAGATTTTGTTAAGGCTCTTGCCAAACTTCAATCCCCAAACAATAGTGCAACAAGCCCAAGTTTGTCATTTTAAACTCAGAGCTTAAAGGCTTTTGAGTCTATTGGATCATATCTTCATAGTCACATGTAATAAGGTCGTCCACATACAGGACAACCACTATGGACTTTTCACTCTTCCTATAAACATACGAGTTAGCATCGGAGGCACAACTTTTGAAATTCAAACCTAGAAAGAATTTATTTATCCACTAGTACCATGCTCTAAGGACTTGTTTCAACCCATACAATGCCTTCTTTAGTGTACATACTTTTTTCTCAGAATCGTGGGCCTCAAACCCTGGTATCTAAGCCATGTACACCTCCTCCTTGAGGTCACCATTCAAAAATGCTGATTTGATATCCATTTGGTCAACTGGCCACTTCTTATGAGCAACCATTGCAAGTATTATGCAAATAGTGGTAATTTTGGTAGTTGAAGCAAATTATTCTTGAAAATCAAATCCTTCAACCTATGGGGAAATCCCTATGTAACTAATTTGACTTTATACTTTTCTGAGCCGCCCCCATCAGTCTTGTACTTTATCTTCCAAATCCACTTGGTTCCAATAATCTTCCTCCTTTTTGGCTGATCCACTAGCTCCAAGTGTCATTCTTCATGATGTTGTCATACTCAGCTTGCATAGCTGCTCTCCGAGCTGGATCGACAAGTGCTTCTTCCAATTCTAGTGGCTCCTTTACTTCTCTCATAATCTCAGCCACCATCAAGGTCATATTGACTATATGAGTGGAAGCCTTTCTTTGCTCCTCTATTCTCAATGACCTTCTTAGTCCATCTGCCTTTTCCTTAGTTGTGGTAGACATATGATTGCTGCAATCACAAAGCTGCTTCACCCATCATGGCAATGGCTTTTCCAATGGTGTGATTGCAGGTTGGTGATCTTTGTCCTCATAGTTTGAAGATGGTGCTTCCTCGTCCTTGAGAGTAGGGATAGATCTTGAGATAGGTTCATAGTGGACTACTTTGCTAGATGATAAAGTGGAAGAACTTATATTCTCCTCCTTGAACACCACATCATGGCTTGCTATGATCTTCTTTGCCTCTTGGTCATACAATTTGTAAGCCTTTTGCTTATCACTATAACCCAAGAAGATACATTTTGTGCTTTTTGGATTTAACTTGTTTCTCTTATCCTTTAAAATATGTGCATAACATTCATATCCAAAAGTTCTAAAATGTGAGACATATGGTTTCTTACTAGAATAGGCCTCATGGGGAGTTTTTCCCTTTAGAGCCTTTGTGTAACTCTAATTGAGAATGTAGACTGCAACTATTAATAGTGTTTTCCCAAAACTAGCTAAGCAATCCCTTGCCCTTAAGCATGTACATTGCCATTTCCACAATGGTGCAATTTCAACATTCAACAATGCCATTCTATTGAGGTGTATGAGGCATCATCAATTGATGCTTAATACCTTTGCTCTTACAAAAGTCTTCAAACTCCTTTTTGAGTTGAATTCACCACCACCATATGCTCTAAACTTCTACACACTTTACCTTGTTTCATTCTCAATAAGTTTTAGCCATTCTTTAAGCTTACCAAAAGCTTGAGCCTTATCATGAAGGAAGCACACCCACGTCTTCCTATTGTAGTTGTCGATGATCAACATAAAGTAAGAAGATCCTCCCAAGGCCTTTATAGGCATTTTATTTCATAAGTCAACATGCACTAACTCTAGAGGAGCCTTTTCTCTATTCTTACTTTCTTGTGAAAATGCCTTTCTCTATTGGTTGCCCATCATACAAGCTTCATATGGTTCCTTCATTTTAGTTAACTACAAGTAGGTGAGCAACCATACCTTGCTTATGCATCTCCTTTTACACTACAAAACCAATGTGACCAAATCTTTCGTGCCAAAGTTTACTTGTGCCCATATCAGCCGTGGCTATAAAAGCACTTAGCTCATACAGGTTGTTACTCCTTTCTCCTTTGTCAATAAATTTTCCATCACTATTGATAATTTCTGCACCTATCTTAGTGAACCTCACGTCATGGCCAATATCAGTTTATAGAAGCAATTGATATAGCAAATTTATCTTAATTTTTGAAACATACAACATGTTTGAAAGATTGTTGAGTCCACTATTTGCAATAACAAAGGAAATGGTATTTGTGCCCTAAGCAGGGCATTTTGCATCATCTCCAACCATCATAGTGATGGATTCTTGTAGAGGCTTCATAGAACTATATAAACCTTTCTTGTTGGTCATGTGATAAGAGGCACCACAATCCAATTACCATGAGTTAGTGTTAGATATTTCTTGCACCGAGGAACACACTTCCTCAATGGTCTCCATAACTAATCCAACTTTAATTTGGTCGTATTGGATGTCTCCTTTCCTTTAGTCTTCACAGTGTCATTCTTTTCATGTGCCTTCTTGATATGACAATTTGTAATTGCATTTCCTTTCTTCTTATAGGAGAAATACTCTCCTTGAAACTTTTTCTTACCACCATTCTTCTTTTTCTCACCATTGGTAATAAAGGAACTGCCTTTGCCTTCTACATTGGCAGAGAATGCAGCCTAAGCTCCTCCTCTATTAGTAGTGTACATTCCTCAAATGCCAAAGCTTGGGGTACATTCCTCAAACGCCTTTTACATTGGTAGAGAATGCAGCCTAAGCTCCTCCTCTATTAGTAGTGTACATTCCTCAAACGCTAAAGCTTGGGGTCTGACTTGAGTATTTAGGGCAGCTACCAATCCATCAAACTTTTGTGGACAAATGCAAAGATACCTCTAAGCTAGCTCCTTACTAGTCTTTTGTATCCCAACATCAACCATTTGGTTGCACACATTCTTGATATGAGTATCCAAGTGACAATGCCAAGTGTCCATGACCAAAAGGTAAGTATGAACAAGTTTTAAGTCGAGTATACATAAGAATGTTCAAGTATGAAAAGGGTCAGATGTCAAGTGGATAAGTTAGTTGGAAGAATACTATGCTAAATCTTAATAAAAATAATAAAAAAGAATATGACTGTAAGCATGAAGCATCCTAGTTTTTCTATCGAACCCCTAAAGATGTAGTGTGCTTGGAATGAATGCATAGTAAATGGCCCAAATTACTGCTATAAAGGACAAGGGGAAAGCAAGTGATCAATAAGCCAAACTATCTTGTTCATTAGGGAAAATATGGAGTCCAAAAGGGGCTCATAAGAAATAGATTAGGAAAATATTACTTTTTGTAATCTTGGGACATAAGTGGGCATGTATGCCATGATGAGGCATGAGAGGTATTGAGAAAAATCAGGTTAATTTTTGTGAAAAAGAGAAAATAATGAAGTCTGAAATGTTGCTTATTATATTTATTTTCAAGTTGTCAATATAATATTAGCTCTTGGCCTAGTAGGGGTGCTTAGTTCAATCCCCACATGCATGAGGCTACAAGAACACTTTTTAAATGAGATTTGCCTAGTCGTTTGGGCAAGTTGCACTAAAATTTGCAACCTCCCATCTCCTTCTACTGGGGGTAATATTCACATGGCAAGAGGGATGCAAGCCATGCATTTTGGGTGATTCAAATAAAGTGTGAAAATTGAATATCCCCCCGAAAGCTAGCAAACCAAGATCCATTGATTCACAATTTTAAATTTGAAAAACCACCTGTGTGAGTCAAAGGCGGAAAAGGAAATAGATAAAATGTGTACACCATCCCCTCTACCATTGGTCCACATTGTAATTCTCTTGCTTAGAAAAGTGATTACTTGTTAAGCTAAAGGGCCCTTCTTGAGTCCATGTTTCCTCTAATGGATCTGAAGTAGAACTAAAAACAACCACCATAAATAGAGGAAAGACTAATTAAGATGGTCCAGGGCAATCAAAGAAACATGAATATGTTGAGATATTGAAGTTTGAAGTAAATAGATTGTGACTTGAGTGCCTTCAGCCTAGAAAGGCTTGTTTGAGAGTGCTAACTTTAGAGAGGAATGGCATGTAGAGATGCCTACTGCTTAGATGAGGAGTAGGAGATGGTCTACTACTATGATCAAGTTTTGGAGAGAGAATTTGACAGGATTTTGGGCTGGAGTACTTGGGAATCATCTTAGAAGCATCCAAACACTACAAGGATTTGAGCCAGTAGCGACGGCGGATAGCGGCGTCGCTATTGGTGTCGCTAATAGCATCGCTATTTGCGACGCAAATAGCGACGCGCCGCAGGGGAAAAAAGCGGCCGAAACCGAGCGTGGTTTTCATTTCGCGTTTGCTCCATTGTGAGTTTTGAGAGCGAGAGCGAGGGAGAGAGCGACCGTCGTGAGAGAAGGAGAGGAAGAAGACTTGCCACCGCCGCCGCTGCCACCATTGTTCGCGAAGGAGAGGAGGAGCCTTCATCGCAAAGAGGAGCCGCCCCACACTCGCCATATCTCATCGGTGAGTCTCCCTCTCTCTTTCTTTTGCTTGTTTAAGGTTTAAATCACTCTCTTTTGCTTGTTTAGGAGAGGAAATGAAAGAGAAAGAGAGGGAGAGGAAGAGAGAGGGAGAGAAAGAGAAAGAGAAAGAGAAAGAGAGGGAGAGGGAGAGGGTGAGGGTGAGGGAGAGGGAGAGAGGGGGAGGGAGGGAGAGGGAGAGTGCATTCTCTCTCTCCCTCTCCCTTTTGCTTGTTTAATGTTTAAATCACTTTCTTTTTTGCTTGTTTAGGAGAGGAAACGAGAGAGTAAGAGAGAAAGAGAGGGAGAGGGAGAGGGAGAGGGAGAGGGAGACGGAGAGAGAGAGAAAGAGAAAGAGAAAGAGAAAGAGAAAGAGAAAGAGAGGGAGAGGGAGAGGGAGAGGGAGGGGGAGGAAATGAGAGAGGGAGAGAAAGAGAAAGAAAGGGAGAGGGAGGGAGAGTGCATTCTCTCTCTCCCTCTCCCTTTTGCTTGTTTAATGTTTAAATCACTTTATTTTTTGCTTGTTTAGGAGAGGAAATGAGAGAGAAAGAGAGGGAGAGAAAGAGAGGGAGAGGGAGAGGGAGGGGAAGGAAATGAGAGAGGGAGAGAAAGAGAAAGAGAGGGAGAGTGCATTGTCTCTCTCCCTCTCCCTTTTGCTTGTTTAATGTTTAAATCACTTTCTTTTTTGCTTGTTTAGTAAATGAGAGAGAAAAAGAGATAGAGAGGGAGAGAAAGAGAGGGAGAGGGAGAGGGAGGGGAAGGAAATGAGAGAGGGAGAGAAAGAGAAAGAGAGGGAGAGGGAGAGGGAGAGGGAGAGGGAGGGAGAGTGCATTCTCTCTCTCACTCTCCCTCTTGCTTGTTTAATGTTTGAATCACTTTCTTTTTTGCTTGTTTAGGAGAGGAAATGAGAGAGAAAGAGAGAAAGAGAGAAAGAGAGGGAGAGGGAGAGAGAGGGAGAGAAAGAGAGGGAGAGGGAGGGGAAGGAATTTTAAGATAATAGACTTATCGATAATGGTATGCAATGTGCTTTGCCATGGGCCACGTACATTGGTGACTCTTTAAGATGGCTTAAAATTGGTCATGTCCTTCATAATGTCCAAGTAGGGGATCTAATTGTGATATGCATAATTCATTGTTTTTGTATTAACTTTATAGGCATAACAAATTAGAAATCATGCCAACTAGTCAACAGAAGGACTAAAAGAAAATGATACCCTAGCTAATGGTCATTACGGTACTTCATCAAAATGAACCCAAAAGTATTGTTATAGAAGAAGAATCCCTTAAATTGAGTATAGGATATTTTCTCTCAGGTCTTATGATTATGAGTAGAATTGATTGAAATAAATTTTATTACTATAGTTGATAAATTTCATAGATGGCATTATTTTTAATACGCGATCCTAGGACAAAAAACCACATTTCTAAGATGCTTTTTGTTGAGACTGATTTATTATTATACTAAGAGATCCTCAATGATGCTCATAAATGGATTACTTATACTCAAAGCCCTCTAGTGCAATTTTTTACAATAACGAATAATTATCTACCGGGACAAACAAATCCTTGAGCATGATACAAGGCCGAGATATAACATCAAAAAATCTCTCAACTACTATGTACAATGCAAGATTTATGGTCAACTTGCAACTTTTTGTACATCTCCATAAAGCTATCCATTTAAGCCTCGTTTGCTGTAATGTAGATAAGATGGAAAATGAAGAAGGTCTTATTGTTCAAGACTGCGAGACGTATCTTAATCAGCGTGTCCCATGTCCTTGCTCTCAATGCAAGTTGGCAATTAGACGAAAACGCTGATTGTCTATAGAACACATACGACGATTTGGCGAGTTTCAATCTGAGATCATTGATCAGGCGATTGCGGATTTTCAGCAAACGGTAATTTGAAGTTAATATTAATCATGCATTGTACTCGCAAGCTAATTGAAAACCATACACAATAAGATTGGGTCTTGTTGGCAAATTTTCTATCCAGGGGGGTGATGTCTCGACCCAAGGGGGAGTGCACCCTTTGCGGCCAATTAGAAGAGTTAGTGGACGTGCGATAGATAGATTGCAGGAGCCAATCCACCACTCGCAAGGCCCATCTATACCGTCAATGCCAGAGGAGATCGACAACCTTCCCGACCTACCTACAATCGTGGAGCCTGAGATGGAGGCAATGATCGATGCATTGATTCCCATGGATGTTGAGACATCTGACCCGCTTAGAGAGGAAGCATCCATACCATTATATGATGGGTGCCGAGTATCTCGGTTGAAGACATTGCTTGCACTCTTAAGTGTGCAAGCAAAATACGGTTGGAGCAATACGAGTGTGACTGAGTTATTCAGGTACCTTGCACATAGGCTTCATTGATTTTTTTTTAAAATAGTATTATTGCAAACATTTGTGCTTTTTCAAGGTGTTTTATGATTTTTTTCAGGTTATCGAAATATCATATATTACCACCTGCAAATACCATGCCTGAGTCTCGTGATGATGCACGACATGTTTTACGGAAGCTTGGCATGGACTACAATAACATCCATGCATGTATCAACGACTGCATATTGTCACGAACCATGAAGAAGATGGTATATCAAGGACATGCTGCTTTCTTGCCGGAGGATCATGAACTCAAGGAAGGTTTTCTTGGACGACCTCTAGCACGTATGAACGCTGCAAGCTGGTATGAGCTGAAAATGGTAAACCCGAAATCACATCCAAATGGAATGCGATGGTTCTCAGTTTTCTACGAGTTGCCATATTGGACCCACTTACAGGTCAACCACTTGTTGGATCCCATGCATATTTTCAAGAATGTGGACAGCTTGCTATGGGACCACATCATAGGAAAGAGAGACACTATAGGGTCACGAATGGATTTGAAGGAGGTAGGTAAGATGGAGGCGCTTTGGCCGCAGTCGAGTGCTGAAGGGGGAGTGTAGCTTCCTCGCGCTCCCTGGGTTTTGTCTACCAAAGAAGAGCGGACGGCATTTTCACGTGGAGCATATTGACAAAATGCACTCCACAATGGACTGTGGTGTCATGGCAAGGTTTGAGCAAGAGAGCCGGCGACGAGCAACGGATCCGAACACGGTTGTGGATGAGATGGAGTATTTTGGGAACTTGCAAAGTATTATTACGGTGGATTACCGTAGCTTCTCCATGATACTATTCGATGTACAGTGGTTCAAAGTGGTACCTGGAGGAGCTGGAGCAACAGTTCGACGAGGTCCATCTGGATTTCTCGAAATAGATTCCGAAAAAAAATGGACGGATTTGCGTGACACCTTTGTGTTGCCGGTCCATTGTGAACAGGTGCATAGAGTCATTTGCTTGCTAATTGTAATACGACATGGTTTATGTCACAATGGTTTGAACTCGCTTTGTACGTGTTTGTGAACATGTAATCTTCTATCCAAACACCCGACAACCTCGATGGTGGTATGTTATACCTTCAACTCCTCGAAGTGCGAGAGTATATGATCAAAGCGATGTTCCAGGCATAGATGAAGAAAATATCCAAATAGAGGGGTCGATATTACAAGGGGTGGAGGCCACCGCAAGTTTGGAGCCTGCATCGGCTAACAATGATGGAAATACAGAAGTCGTAGAATTTTTTGAGAACGAGGCAGACTCGTCCTTTTGTGGTGACATGTCTATCGACCTTCCAGTGTATGCAGAGTTGTGTCAGGAGATTAACATGGGACCATAGAATACTTCATTCTTGGAGAATTGTATTACTCAATTCGTTGTTTAGATCTTCCATAAAGGTAGACAAGATATGCATTTTAAGAGAGTTTTTTCAAAAATGATTTATATTACTGTGCTTTGTATAGTTTAAATTGATTATTCTAACACCATTTTTTATCTGTGCAGGTGACATTTTCAGGATGAGTCGAGGGATGAGCGATGAGGAGTTTCAGGATATGATGGCATGCATGTCTCCAGATCAGCTTGCGAGATTCAGAGAGATGGCAGACCAGGAGCTGTCTCGTTCTTCATTAGGGCGCTCTGCTAAATCTGCTTCAGTGCGATCAGATGCTTCAGCTTCGAGCAGACGATCTCGACGCTTATAACTTGGGCCAGAGGGAGGGACTGCATCGGGATCAGGGGGCGCTGCTGTGGAGACACGGATGTGGTGTCTCCGTCTCGTCATTTAGCTAGAGCTGCGTCACCTCCAGGATTTGTCACACCTGTGGGGATGTCTACTCCAGTTACTCCGGCTTTTGCGCAGCCGTCAGCAGGTGGCACCCCTTTGAGTGCCACTCCGAGAGAGGTTACACCCGTCGGTACACCGGATATACAGGGGTCTCCTGGATATGCCCAGGAGCGTGGACGGAGATGGGAGAGGACCCATCTTAGGCAGACTCCTAGGGGTTATGGATACCTAGTTGATAGTAGGTCAGGAGCCATCATCATGAATGATGAGGGGAGGAGGGTGATGGCTCGCATGAGGAAGTTGTGCCAACAAGTTTTTCGGTACAACGTCCTGGATCATTGGAAGAACATACCGGAGGGGAGAAAGGACTACATAGTAGCATCCTTGCATGAGGAGTTTTCGGTGCCAGCTGCAGTAGATAGATTCTCTATGGGCTAGATGATGGATTGCATGCGTGCATACATGTCACATAGACGATCCGACGCACGCAAGGCAATCAAGAGTGGGGCTGCAAAGCCTGAGTGGTTAGATACAGACGAGTGGCGCCGACTAAGGGAGGAGGCTACAGATTTGCCAGGACGTTGGAGTCAGCAGCGGGAGGCGGCGAGGGCACGACTCGAGGCCGGATGGTGCATCATCTTGGGAGTGGCGGCCACAGGACATATTTGGAGGACTTTGTAAGTTTCTCTTTTGTTTTGCTTATTTGTTTTTTTTAAATATTCTTTGTACTGACAATCATGTTTCTAACAGTTAGCATTTTGTTTTCTTTGCAGCACTCCATTACAAATCGCAATCCGCAAGGCCTTGAGACTCGATATGCAGAGAGGCACGGTCTCAATGCATTGATCAACCGATTGTATAGTCGCGGCAGCCCTGTAAGTCACTCATCTTTCTTGTCCGTAGTTACCATGAGATATTTGAATGCATTATTGTATGGTGGATTGATATGTTGTTTCTTTTTCTGCAGATTATATGCGTCGCTATAGCGACGCAACCAGTAATTTGCGATGCTCATAGCGAGGCCAATAATGACACGAGCAGTAAATTTGCAATGCAAATAGCGAAGGTAACAGGGAAAAAAAAAATTTGTGGCAGGGCAGCAAGCTGCCCTGCCACATATAGCACTGCGTGCTGTATGAGAGCCATACAAAATAGTTTCTGCACTACTGCATACAAAGCGCTTGCAAACAAAAAGAATGTATACTGAAATCATAAAACTAATACATGAAATAAATACATGATCGCATAAAATGCGATTGGTACAATCATGAAAGGATATCACTAATACATAGAAAATGTCTACATAGATCAGGCAACTAAAAACTAAAGGTGTGTGAGCTCCAAGGATCCAAGGGCGAGCTAGAAATCCTCGTCCCCCGAAAGCTTGTCCCGCATCGAACGGATAGCGACGTTTCTATGGCGTCGTCAATAACGACGCTTTTTGCGACGACGGGAGCAAATTTTGTTGTTTGTATTTTCGTCGCTTTAAACGTCGGTATAAGGTCAATATCTTGTAGTGAAAGACTATTTTTGTATTGTAAGAGTTTGTATTTTATCTTCTTGTATTGCTATAGCATGTGGGTTTCTTAAAGTGGTCGAGCTTTGGCTTGAGAGTGTTTGTGCCAAAGCTATCAACTTGAAATAGAGAGTGTAACCCCCCAAGAGTATATCTACAGTGTAAAAAGTGATTCACATGATAATGCACATGATTATTTTGATTCTCTTGATTCTTCTCTATATTGTTGAAGCACTATGGTTTTTGGCTTGACACGTAACCCCTCGACATTTGGTAAACCCAACATGAAAAGCCACATCAAGAATCATGAAGATGGGAGATGCTATAGGATCTTTAGGACATGCTTCTGGGTCATCTGATGAAGTAAGAAGACAACTACTTCAATCCTTCAATATGTATTTACAATAGCACCACCAACATCAGAGATTACAAGTTTCCATGAAGCAAGAGTTTGCATCAATTAAAGCATTGCAAGTAGTAGAGAATTGGTGAAATTATTTGATGGCCATAGAGTGTTTGAATACTTGAAGCTACATGCTACAAAGATGGAGTTCTTTGGAATACTACCACATAGGATGAGCCAGTATTTTGTTCGAATCTTAGCTCTTACCTTGAAGAGATGCATATTAGAGATCGACAAAAAATATCTTATTTGGGATGAGTTGAAGAAGGTGACGAAGGACATGCCTTGTTCCTTGCCTCCATTATTGAGCAAAAGTTTAGGAAGATGACATGCCTTGGTTTAGGAAGATGATAGCCTAGAGTTGGAATTAACAATGAAATTGTCTTAAAATGTAAGCCAAATAATATGAGAAATAAATCGACAAGGGATCGGTAGGAAAAACTTAAGGAGTGGAGGATACGAGAAGCATTAGATGTTTTATTACAAATGATCAAAAGACTACAAAGATATCAATCAAGTTATGAAATGTAACCACTAGTGGGAGTTGGCTTTGCCTGAAGCTGTGCAATTTTCTATTATTCATAAATATGAGTCAAGTTCAGCAGAACCAATGAATTATGCATTTTCTTACTAAATTAAAGTAGGAGGTCCACCCACGGTGGTAGCAAAGAAGTAGAAGATAGGAAACCAAGAGATAAAACATTGATGATCTAGCTTTTTTCTTATTGTTATTTGTCATTAGGTATATTTTTTACCTTCCAACACTGGCCAGGTATTACTTAAATGACAATGAAGCATGTGCTCATGTGTGTGAAATGATTGTAGGTCAAATGACAAGCCACTTTTAACCAGGTTGTCAAGCCAACTCCTGGGAGTTGTTGTATTGAATAGGTGATATTGGTAACTAATTTATATGATTTAGCCTAGCCTTCCTTAATATTTACGACACTCGTTCCTAGTAATCCAACTAATCTAATATCGAGAACTCAGTAAACTTTTATATTCTGGCTCTTCGTCTCTATCTCTGTACTTGACACTAAAATACTAAAACTAGGATTTTTATCCCTTCCGGAATTAACTTCAGAGCATAAATCCAATAGTTCTATCTAATCCCTTTTATTATCAAATCAACTAACATTCCTCAATTCCATAAACTCTAATTTTCTTTTAAAAATGTTTCCCTTATCCAATATTGTATAACTTAATACCTCGTCAACACTTTTATTTTGCATAAAGTTAGACACATCATATTTTATATTAATAATGTTCAAAATAATAACATCAAATCATTTTTATTTTTCTATAACCCCAAGAAAATTTCATAAAACATCCAAAACTATATTCTCTGGTTTTCTACAGAAAATCTTAATTTTTATTGAATTAAAAACATGACTTTTATCAATAAATATTGTAATTTCCATTCAAAATAACTATTTTTTATTTTTAATAAATAGTAAATATAATTTAAAAATTTAAAAAAAATTTAAGAATGCTTCTAACAATACATACTTCATCAAAAAAATATCACATCTTATAACTTTTTAACCAAATATTTTATAAAACTTTATCTATACAATTTTTAGGCCATTTTAACTATTTTTTCTTTTTAAAATATAAAATCAGACCTACATAAGTTCTAAAAACTATCCAGAGTTGAAATTGAGGTTCAAAGAAATTTTATAAAAATTCCAAACTAAAGAAATATTTATACTAAATTATTTTTTTATGTTAAACGAGTTAAGACACTTACATAAAGTACGAGAATCGTATTTGTGTCTTTGGGAGCCGTGTCCTTTGCAATCCACCAGCCAAAGTCTACCTTCCGCCCAATCATCTTGATCACGAGCTCATCCTTTTGTTTTGCTTCCCCCAGCTCCTCACGTGCTAATTTATTTATTAGCAATAGAAATGGCCTTTAAAAGTTTAAAGCTATTAAGCTTTATTTAAAAGCTTGAACCCATGGATTTGTATTCCGGAGGCGACGACTTGGAGAGAAGGAGAGAACTAATTCCATATCTGGCCCATCTCTTCACCAAATTGCATGAGAGGTGGAGCGATAGAAGAAATTATTCTATCAGCCTATAATCTCATATTACACCAGTACATTAAAGCTCCAATTTGTCTATTAAGGAGAAGGGAGAGCGATGTAGAAGCGTAGAGGGATTGGCATCTAATCCATGTCTAAGATCATTTATGGGTCCTATCCAGGCTTTATAAGCATTGGTTTTTTCTCCTTGAGCACTTCTTAAGTGTAGTTGAGGCGCCCTCTTAATCATCCTGTTCGTTCTCTCTCTTCCTCTCTATAGGATGGCGCCCCCTTCTTCAAATTTGCTCTCTCTCTCTCTCTAGGATGGCGCCCCCTTCTTCAAATTTGCTCTCTCTCTCTCTCTCTCTCTCTCTCATTGTAGCATACTGGCACCCTCTTTCCCTCTTCAATTGCCTCTCTTTGAATTGACAGCAAAAGGCATATGATAGTGGGAGGAGAAGTGAGAATTTACGTGATGATCACAAAATCCCAGGCAACGACGAGGAGGAGGAGGAGGATGGTGATAGTGATGCTAGAAGCAGTATGGCACGTGCTTTTTTCTCCAATTGGCATGATGGCGCCCTCCTCATCTTCATCACGACTCCTCCTATTTCTGACTCCTTCCTTCTCCCTCCCCCTCCAATTTCCAAATTTTCTTTTAATTAATTTCCTTCCCTTCCCTTGTGTACCTCCAATGTACATGGGCTTGGGGGTCTCCCCACCCTTAGGAGCATTCATCTCCTTGACTTTGGGTGGTCTCTCAGTAGGTTCACTAGATGTGACTTCCCATTTAGCTCCAGAAAGAAATACAACAAATCTATTAGTTCTCTTGAATTTGGTGAATCTAAGTTGTAGATCTTGTGGCTTTTTTTAAACTCATGCAGTCATAGGCTAAACAATATTCTAGTTCCTCTCTAAATGAAAACTCCAACTTGGTGAGAATATTCATCCAATCTTGCTCATCCTCAAGGAAAGGAAGATATCTAGCTAAAGATCTAATGGTTTGGGGGTCTGTGGAATCTTCTTTCAAAAAAATCAAAATGAAATCAAGGTCAAAAAGGGTTTTTTTTTTTTCAAGACTCCATCTCAATATGGCTTGTCTCTTTTTTATTTCCTAAGAAAACTAGACTATTGCCCCAATCTCCAATGAGTCGCGCATTATGCATCCATGGGTAACTAAGAAATAAGTTGTATTCTACTCCATTCATGGCAACATTACTCAAGGCTTGGAAGACACTGTCATTATCTATACTTACACTAGGCCCAATATCTATTATTTTATGAAATGTGGTGTCTCTACGGGTTTCCCCATGAGAAGTAATGCATGCCATTCAACACCCCTTGCAGAATGTGTTGAATCCTCAAGCACTCGAGGTTGGGTGTTAGTTATAGTTGGTATTCAAAGCATGGTTAGACTGGCTAGGATTAAGCCCTTCTACCCAAATCTTCAATCCTTTCTCTCATACAAGAACTTCCTTGTATCAACATCTCCTGGCCACAGACTAGAGAGACACAACCTTCAAAAACAGCAATAACAAGCACCGCATGTGCATTAAATTAATGTAAAAAGTTGGTAACAATGTGCCAATTATGTACAATTTTTTTAAAAAAATTTGCAATAGTAGGCATTGTTTCTAGGTGTTGTCATCAAAGAATCTTTCCTTGAGAATTCACACTTAATTACTATGCAATCTTTTAGAGAATGGGTTTAGAAGCCTAACAACATAGATTTAGTGGGAGTTTGAGCTTAGTTTTGTTGACCTGTTGGATAATGAAAAATAGGCCACTCTTGAATATTAGAAAGTGGAATTATTTTTTAGGTTGCAAATTGCACTCTTCGCAATTGAGTTTGCAGGAGCTACTTGAAGGTAAGACCAAAGAACATGGTTTGAAAACAGATTGGCAAGATGCAAAAGATATTGTTTCTATGCTTGTAAAAAGAGAAATACAAAGAACTAGAATGCATGTTTGGCCTATTCCTTTAGTGAGACTGGCAAGACAATGGAGGCTATGGCAAAACTACGTGTTCCTATGGCTACTCCTACTAGGGATGATGGAATGGATGAATTGATCAAGAGTATGCATTGGCATACAAGTTCCATCTTTTGCACCTAAAAATCCAAGTTGAGAAGGCTTTGTTTGCCACTACATGTGGTATGACAATGTCTAGCATGACCGTAAGGAATGTGAGGCCTACAAAGACGCTATGGAGAAAAAATTTGATTTTTTGGAAGGATGGGAAGATGTGTGCTATTGACATAGGCTTGCCTTTTGCCATGAACTTTTGTAATAAGGGTAGTATGAAGAAGATTAGAAGAAATAATTGCATGCTTGCCTTATGGTTCCATAGATTAAGTAGCCTATGGATTTTAGATTGAAATGAAACTTGAGGATGAAAAGGTGAAGCTATGGACCTATGCTCGATAGACTATAGGAAAGGGCAAGCTACCTCAAATGGATTTGTCCAATGCAAGGAAAACAATTAGAGCATAGATTGGGTGGAATTCTCTTGTTGATACCTACTCAACTAATGCCTATTTGGCTAAAACTTAGAATAAAGAAGTGATGGTAGAAGAGAAGCAGAAAAGAGATTATGGGAATCCTGGCACTTTGAAGAGAGTAACTAGAGGGGGTGAGCAATCTACATTGCCTTCTAGACCTATACTGGAGAAAGACATGGAAGATGCATAGAAGAAAGGCAAAAAGCAGGATCTGATGCCAAAGGAATAGCCAAGGTACAAGCTATTATTGGATATAGATCCAACATGACACATCTGAAGAGTGTTATAAGAAAGGATACTAAACCATAAAGGTGAGTTCAACTTAGGAGAAATTCTTAAAATCATGAAGCGCAAGTTTCATGAGGAGATCATAGATAGCATAAAGAGGAAGAGGAAATTAGTGGGTGAGCAACCCATGCCATGATACAGAGTGAGGAGGATCCTATCATGCAAGGCATTCACATTGAAGAGTTTGGATGTATCTAGGAATATGAGTTATCATGAAAATAACCATAGGTGCCATGATCCCTAAAACTACACATTAAATCTTATGCAAATAGAAAGTAAATTCCCTTCCATGCCTCACAATCATCTCCTCAAAACATTGTCTCTCTATGGGAAGAAGAAATTCCCCATTCCCAATCTTCAACTCTTTTAATGACTTTGCTGAAAACTTGTGTCCAATATCCAATGAATGCAATGAATGCACCGTATAAAACTAGAATCACCCTACTTCTTTGATTTTAGTATGGCTAAAATTTTGCAATAGTATCTAAACATAAAATGCCATCATATATCCCTACAATGCCTTTCATCATCCTACAACAAACCATGACCTCAACTCTTTCTCTTTCGTGCAAACATAATGCCTAGTAGCTCTATTCATCCCTATAACTCTCTCATAGCTTACATGACCTTTTGTAAATAGACTAATAAACCCACAAGAAAAAGCATCAATGCCTAAAGGTGAGACCTTTTTCCTTCTTATACCATTTTTGTCCCACCTAACAATGGTACTCAATGAAAATTTGGCTCTTTCAAGGGCACAGGATAATCTTATAGTGTATCCCTATTTCATGGATGGTTTACACAAACTATGAGAAACTATACACTCCATTTTCCATATTTACTCCAATTTTGCACACAGGTATATCCATCATCCATGACTTTGGTTTCCATCCATGCAAAAGTAATGTAGGGCTATCCCAAAATAATATGATATGAGCAAGAATTATGCATGAAAAATTGGTGATCCTCCTAGACATCTCCTATGGAGACCTTTATATTTGGGAAAATTACATACATCTCCCCCAATATTGTTATTACCTACAAGCATACACCATCCATTCTCTACATAAACAAGCCATTTTCAGCCCTCATACACATTGCAAACCATAATATTTATCTTAGAACCATGATTGGTTAAAGTAATGCATGGCATCTCTAACTTACTAATCTTGACCATTGTCTCAGTAGTTGCTTGGGCCCAATGGTTCCTAAAACAATGGTGGCTACATGGTATCATATTACATATATCACCCTTTGTGTAATGTATATGCTCTACACTCTTCACTGTCTTCATTCATCTTGCAAAACTATCAATAACCACATCATCAGAACTACTAGCCTCAATCAACCCATGTTCACATTGAGTTTTGAAATTAGTTTCTGTAAAGGTACCTAACTATTTGTAAAAAGGCTCTTCACTCTCTTAAAAGGCTAAAAACAAATATTATAAAATCATAAAGGGGTTATTTGTATGTGGGTTTTCTCATTGATCAAATCCCTTGTAATCTCCAAAAATATCATCTTTTTTTGTAAAACAAAGTTAGACATTGATGTGTGAGTCACCATTAAGAACCCTACATTCCCAAAAATGTCAGAAATAGAAGCAAAGTTAGGCATTGATGTGTGAGTCACCATTAAGACCCCTACATTCCCAAAATGTCAAAAATAAAATCAATGGAAAATTTAGCAGTAATGGTTTTCGTACATGGAGGATGAAAACTATGTACCATTTCATGCGCAAGGACCTATAATGGGAGTTGTTTGAAGAAGAGGAAGATTGTAATGATCCTCAATGGAGAAGAAAAAATAATAAGACATTAGGGATTATTGCATGGGTCTTTCAAATTATGTACTCCATCATATCTCGGGCATAAAGGGAGCAAAAGAATCTAGAAGGCTAAATGTATTTTTACTATCGTGGATGAGGTATCTATAGTAGGTAGGTACACATTAGGTAGATGTTCTTCCTTGAATGCCTAATGAAGACACTGAAAGGTTCTGTGCAGCCAAAGGTAAGGCTTGAGGGCTCCATGGTAGAAGGGTAGTTGATCCAAGAGTTGCTAATCTTTTATTCAAAATATTTAGGGGATCAAGATGGTGGCATGGATCCCTATGGAATCTACAAGAGGATCCTCAAATTATTAGAGAGGTGGCCCAAGGCCAATGATAGGAAAAAAGGATGGATAAGTCCCTTATAGAAGAAATTAAAAATATTTTTATGATTTATTATCAAGTCATTAAAAAGTGGTTGAATTTATACAATACTACAAAGGAGGAACAAAATATCACAAGGTAGGCCTTCAAGGCATCTCATATAATACATCCCATGTGTTATCCAAATCATTTGGAGACATTATCCACCTTCATGACCCCCAATTGGTTGTATGAAGAGTTAAGAAGAGCTACTCATGATAGGGTCAATGTACACATGGAGGAATGAGATTTTTCTAGAGCTTGCATGCTCAAGGTAACAATTGGTGGGGTAATGTGCTTCAATATGCATGTTTGCATGATAATCAAATATTTTCCTCATGGGCAATCTTCATGTATCTTTTTTAGTACAAGTCATATTCTATATTGTGGTCTTATGGGCCACATTTTTGGGTAGGGTTTATAGAAAAAAAAGGATACACCTTTAGTTGCAATGTAATGGCAAAGTTTGAATAAGATGTTCATAGGGCTATGGATACAAACATTATGATAGCTAAAATGGAGTACTTTGGGAAGATCCAAGAGATTTTGGGAGTGAATTATTGTAGTTTTAACATGTTTATCTTGGATTTCTAGTGGTACAAAGTCATGATGGAGGGCCCAAGTGCAGCTATTCAAAGGTGATCTTCATGATTTGTAGAGATGGACTACACAAAATTCTAATTGGACCTTTATGACACCTTTGTGATTCCTAAGCATTGTGAGAAGGCTTGCAATCTCATTATCATTCACTTGTTTTAACAAGATTCACTCTATGTGACTTTATCATATAAACCATTTTGTATGCATGCTATTTTTTATCCTAATCCATGCACTACTACGTGGTGAAAATTGCACCATGCTCTCATAACTTATATAAAGAGCACAACATAGTGGGAGCTAGCAATGATTTTTCTCAAATGGCTGAATAACAATTTGATGTGGACAAAGAGGTGAAATCTCCAATAAACTTGAGTAAGAGTTTAGTGAAAACCTACATGTTCCCCATGACAAGGATGAGAAAGCATAGCTTGTACAAATGAGGATAATCATCTTAAGGAGAAATTGAAGCTTTCTCTAAGAGGAGAGCTACATGAGCAAGATGAGCATGTGCATCTTGTATGAATGAGGATGAGCATCTTAAGGAGGAATTGGAACTTTATCTAAGAGGAGAGATGCATGTAGATCTAGACATTTTTAATGATTTACATCAAGATTGAGTAGAGGAGAATCTTTAGATCCCTAAACCATTGTATATGATAGAATTCCAAGAAAGCGAAGTAGAGGATAATCTTTAGAGCCCTAAACCATTGTATATGATAGAATTCCAAGCAAGCTATGTAGTTAAAGACAAGTTGCATATTTGAAAATAGTGAGATAAATTATGCAAGTCAATTTCACAAACCTCAAACTATTATAATAATATATCCTAATCATCAATCATGAGAGGAGAGGAAAACTTAACTACAAGAAAGGGAGAAGGAGAGAGGGAGAGATAAAGAGGGAGAGGGAGGAAGTGAGAAATAATACTACGTACTAATTTGTTTGTTTGTCACAAGTAGCTACTACACTTGTCAGCATGGCACAACATTACAGAGATGAGGAGATACAAGACTGTATGGCCACTATATGCCCCAACTCCACACAACCATTGCATGTGATAGTGAAGGAGTCATTGTTACATTCTACTTTGTACATAGAATTAGAGTAGGGTCCATAGCATTGAGCATAGTCTATATACTAATCATCGCAGCTCGGCTCTTCATAGCTATCGTGGCTATGATCCTAGTTGAGGTGATGGTGTTGCCTCATCATCTCATCAATGCACCCAACCCTCCCCCTCAATTTGACCTCATAGATCATAGTTGAAAGAAGAAGAGATTCATGAAGGCTTAAAGACAAAGTAGGCCATAAGTTTGAAAAATCAAAGAATACCACTCTTCTCATTCCATAGAGCTTGCCTCTTTAAATAGGCACATGAGTATATTGGAGACATTGTATTTGGTCCAAGTTGACTTACGGCCTTGTATCCTTATCCTTTCAACTCATCATCCTCATCTCTCCACACTCTAAGGTCTAGTTCACATTACATTTACATACAATGAAGGCACCGCCAATACAAATATTTCAACTCCCCCCTTGGTGCCTTATTTGCCTACTACAAGGTGGTTCAGTAGTTACATTGATTGAGTTTACAATGATTGATTTTCACCCTCACTAAGTGTATTCTATGGCTATTATTAGTGGGTGGTTAGGATCTTTATCTTCAAGTATTCAAGTTATGTAGCTTTCAAGGTTAAGTGTTTCATGTATAAGGAGTGAATGTTTCAAGGATGCATATTTTTAGGTAAGCTACTTATAAGTAGCATTGTTATTGTGCACTTTTTGGAAATTTGACTTGAATATCTTCAAGTTGATTGATTAAGCTTCTTAATTTTAATACATGCTTTGCAAATGAATCCTTGTATTCATGATGAAAACTATAGAAGCCCATCTTGAAGTATATATCTTGATTTTTTACTTCAACACCAAAAATTTATTCAACTCCTCCTCTATCCACTCTTTAGTAATTTTTGATGGTATACTATCTTAGATTATTGTCCATAATCTTTTATGCATGAGTAGAAATTGCATTTGAGTTGCCCAAGTGTGATACTTCTTCCACTCTCAAATTTTTCAATGCAAAATGAAATGTTGGAAGTTGAGGTGATGATTACCATGCCTTCCATTCTACTTTTTTAGATATCAAAGCACATATTGCCAATATTCTGGTTTCGATTAACCATTTCAATTTGAGTTGTCAGTTGTTCCAAGCTTTTTGATCTTCCCACCACTCTTGAAAAGCTATATGCAAGCTTGGGACAAAGAATTCAACTAGCATAATTGAATTAGTTAGCTTGTTTGTTTGCTTGTGATTAGTAGGGAGGATACTTTCTGTGTATGATCATGAATGTGAACAGTAGCTATATAGTCACATCATTAATGAAGTATATGATTACTTATTCACAATTTCAATGGGGAAGATGAATCATGAGATCACTTGCTTCCATGAGAATTTTGCTACTCTTCACACATGATTTTTCTATGTGGCTCTAGCCTCAATCCACTTGGTCAGCTAATCAATAACAACAATAATGTACCTCGCTTGTGATTATTAAGCTAAAGGACTTATAGGTCCAATAAAGTCAAGACTCCACTTCTCAAAGGGTTGTCATGATATTATCAATGTTAGCTCCATCTTGTTCTTTTTTACAGGAATGTATATTAGTAATCATCATAGTGTTTCACAAACTTTATAGCACTATAGAGTAGGTTTGGCTATCACAACTAAGACTACAAGATCTTTTAAGTCATGGATTCTCCATCAAAATACCCTCCCACAATTCCTATGTGCGCTTTAACCAAGACTTCATGTATCACATGTTCACAATTGCAATGTCTTAGTAGGACATATTGACCTAAATGATACGAGTATTTGGTATTTATTTGATAGGATTGCACTTTGATTATGAGTCAGCATAGTCAAGACCTTTTATTGGTCAGTCAAGTATTCTATTTTTCAAGATCTCAACCATGTCATCAACCCAATAGTAAGTGAGGTTGGCTTTAAAGAGATCCTTTGCTTTAGAGATTTTGAACAAATGTGCATCACGAAGGTAATCTATGATGCACTTTTTTACTGGCTCTAGATTAGATATTCAAGACAAAGGATCAAAAATATAGTATTGTTTTCCTTTTTGCACTACTATTGAGAAGTCAAACTCAAGAAGAATTAACAACCAACAGGAAATGTGGCTAGTGGCACATGGTTTATTCACAAGATATAGCAAAGCATGGTGGTCCACAAAGAAAAGGGAAGGCATTGCTAGTAAATCATGCTGAAACTTCTTCACCACAAACATCATTGCCAATCCTTCCCTCTCAATGATAGAATAGTTTATCTTGATGTCCATGAGCTAGCAGCTAGCAAACCTCACTAGGTACCCTAATTTGTACTTTGCTAGGTTTGCACAACACTGCTCCCATCGAAAATTTTGAGATTTCAACATGTACATGGAAGTTTATATTCCAATCTAGAACTCATAGAATCATTGTTGTGGTTAAATCCTTTTTTAGTATATCATAAGAACATCGGCATTCTTTGGTCCACTCAAAAATGATCAACAACTTGTACATAGATAAGGTGGTTAGTGTATATTCAACAAAAATTGTCAATAATATCTAACGTGGCTGAGGAAGCATTGAACTCCCTTATAGCTTATTGGTGGTAGTAATTTGATAATGACTCTGACTTTTGAGAATTGGTTGCAATGTCATTATATGATACTACATGCCCTAAAATGCATCCATATTTGACCTAGAACTAGCACTTTAAGGGGTTCAAAGAGAGACCATTCAAAGACTTCTCTAAGCTTTTTCACATATTCTACTTGGTTAATGTGTACACAAATATCATCCATGAATAGTTCCAACCATTTTCAAAGCATGTCTTTAAAAATTGTGCAGAGTAACTATTGAAAACTGATAGGAGTGTTGGTTAGCCCAAAGGGCATTACAATTACAACGTATGTGAACACTCACCATTCAATAGAAAAAGTTGTTTTGTGCCTATCATTTGGATAAACTTGCACCTAGTTATAACCTAAAAATTAATGAAGAAAGTTGTATCTTTCCTTTCTTGCAACTCTTTCCAACATGTGCTCGATATACGGAAATGGATAATTGTCTTCATTTGTTGCTACTTGACTTTTTGTAACTTATGCTGCACACTCTAATTTTTTTGTTTTATTCATCACGATGACAATGGGGGAAAACAAGTTTGTTTGCTTGATCATGTAGATAAATCCAGCATTTAGAAGGTTGTCAATTTTCTCCTTAACTACGTTAGTGTTTTTAGGATTCATTTCATAAGGATGTTGTTTAACTAGATCACATCCAACACTATGGGAATATTATGGGTGGCAATGTTAGCCTCTATTCCCTTAAGTTCCTCAAGTGAGTAGACAAATAGAACTCTCACAAAAGAGACACACAAAATTAGTCTCCTCATCCTCAATCACGTCATTAGCAATGAAAATGGATCAAGTTTTGTCACCCTCTATGGCTAAAACAATCTCTTTGACTTTGACTAGTGGACCTTCAATAGGCTTGCTATTTTTCCCTTCTCGTTTAGCCCTATGCAACATCATTATTTGATCTCCTTTTTTAATTTGGTAAAGCATGTAGAGAGATCTTGAGGTTTCTTCTATCTCTCACGATCTAAAATTCTTATAATCTCTCTTCGATCCTCTGTCAATTGTTGACCCCAACTTGAGACAAAAGAAAAAGAAGTTAAATATGGAGGCAATGGAAGAAGTAGGACGGAGAACAATCAAAGGCGCAAGGATGGCCTCTAGAATCAAGCTAAAGGCAAAAGTGCATTTTTAACTGAAAGGCGCCTTAAAATTTTTTAAAAGGAGCACTAGGCTCCCTCCTATGCAAATCGTAAAAGGGCAGACGTGCATAAACTAAAGAAATAGGCCAAGTAGAAGGGAATGGGAAAAAGGACCTTGCCACAATGGCTAGTCATGTAAAAAAGGGAATGGGTGCCCATGGGATTTTAGGGCATGTATATAAAGTTCAAAAAGTGAATGAGAGCTCATTATTTAGTGTGTGGTAAAGTGGACTCATCTTCTTCTCTCCTCCTCTTCTCTTCCCTTGCCTGCTTTCTTGTGAGTTCTTGAGGGAGGGAGTGTGAGTGAGTGAGTGAGGGAGTGAGTATGTGAGGGTGAGGGATCTTGGAGGTGAAGCCCTCCACTATCTCCTCTCTTCTTCTTCTCTTCTCTTCTCTCGTCTCGCGTGTGGCTATGGAGGATGGAGCTTGGAGGAAGAGGCTAGAGGATGCTTGAGCTTGCATCAAGAATCGTGGAGCTATTAGAGTGCTTGAGAGAGGAGCCAACTCAATCGGGCATCAAGGTAAGCTCATTACACTTGTAGAGAGGGAGAGCACATCGGCTATATTAGAGGTGGCCATTAGTGCTCGCTTGAAATGCTTGAACAAATAAGCAATTCGTGGGTCTTGGTGGTTGGAGCGTGAGCTCCCTTTACATTTTGGTTCTGTTTCCATGACCAATGGATTAAAGCTTGAGCACTTGCGCACTTCAAATCGAGCATCAAAGTAAGGGTTTTATCCCCAAACTGGAGCTTGAGATAGGCAGGAAGTTTGGGGTTTTTAATCTTTACAAACAAGTAATTATTTTGGTTATTTTGATGGTTGGATGAATAGGAGAGTAGGAGAAATCAGCTTAATACTTTGCTTTCAATTCTTGTTGCATTTAGAGTAGATTAAGGTTAAGAGATCGATTGGAAAAGTGTAGGGTTTGTTGCTGTAAAACAGGCCCGAACAGTGTACAAATCAAGAAAAACGGGAAGAAAGAGTGCTCAAGGGGATTAAGCTCGAAGAGTGAGGGTGTGGGAGTGGCAAGAACTTTGTTGGAAAGGGATTTAATAGCGAGGAGGCCAAGGGAGAGCTCATTTGAAACCTTGGTTGTGTGTGTGTATGTGTGTGTGTGTGTGTGTGTGTGTGTGTGTGTGTGTGAGCTCCGTTATGTGGATCCACTTCGATCTTGCAGCCAACAAGTTTATTGCCCACTACAGGTATACCCACACCTTCTCCTACATGCATAGATAGGATCTAGAAGTGCTCGGTAGGTGTGAAGCTTAGAATCACTCAGTGCGATGATTTTTTTGTCATTTCGGAAAAACGTGCAACGTTCAACCCGTTCGAGTTGCTCAACCCTTGATTGAGACCCAAAATCGGCCCTCAACCCAGGCCCTCAGCCCACTTGTCCTCGACTGTTCGAGTCATCCTAGTACACTCAGACACGTAGTCACTCGGCCAACCCAAACTCATCTGAGTCACCCACTCGGCAATTCTACTCCTCCGTTTGGCCCAGTCGTGTTCGGCCATACGGCCCTCAGACTCAAGCACCATACCCACTTGGCCTTCGGCCACTCGGACCATCTCAATTCGGCCCAGTTTCACTCGGCCCTGGCCATTTGGTCCGGGGGGCTAAGTCATTCACTCGGCCCTTGCAATTCGGACCTATTAGACTGAATTTGAATTTTCCCAAAATTTGTAGATCCTCGACCAAACACACCAAGAAGCCGGCCGTACAAACCCTTGAAGACCATATGAACACTTGAAATGTCTTTCTGGAGCAAGGAATAGAAGAATCAGCAAGATGCAGGCGTGGAGGCAATGCTAGCTGACCACTGGCCTATTAGCAACATCAAGAAAAGTCATAGACCCCCAAACAAGTCTTGATTGAGTGGAAGGCATAGCGGAAAACCCCATAAACCGGCGAGGACAACCAAAAACTAAACATACAAGCCTAACAGGCTGAACCCATAAATGAGAGTGCAAGAGCCATTTGGACACTTTATTTTTCCACTCACTTTGATTTCATGCACTCAAAATACGCTTAAGAAAAACTAAAAGCTTTGATTGCACACAGTGCATAGAAAAGAGCACACGCACACGTGCACACACACACAGTGAGGGCAAGTTGAGAACTATTTGTAATTAACAAGGAACTCACTCAAACATAAAAACTTAAAGGAACCCACCAGTAAGAGAAGATCCCAAGACATAGACGGGTGATCCAATCCCCAAAGGTAGGACCAAGCTAAGAACACAACTGGAAAGCCTAACACAGCAAGGACCAATACCATCGGGGAGGTGGATCTACCCCACCTCATCAACCTGATCAACAACTTGGCAGAACAAAAACTCTTAGGCATGAAAGAGGGAAACTCGGGCTGTAGAAGCAATAAAGAACTTAACCTAAGAGACTTTCTTGAGGCGATTCAGTAAATGGTGAGTAAATATGACACAAACCCGGTTGGAACACCACGACAGATCTGTGGAGGACATCATAGTGGATGTTGAGTAGGAGAGGAAGCTAGCATGTAAGGCTCTGCAAGGCATAGTCACATAAAATCAAGATCAGAAAACTAGGAGCTTACGCTAGAGCATGGAAATGCAAGAGATCTAGAGAGTGCTAGCCCTATCCGGCGGACAGAAAGTGCGAGAGCACTGGAAGAAGACCTTATGCTAAGTGAGCTTCTAACGAAGCGGCTACTAGATAACATGGTAGTAGAGCAGAGCACCGTAGCATTAGCAACATCACTACTGGCAAGGCTAGGAGTCAACTAGGCTCTAAGAGCCAATCAAAAATTCCTGTGGTAGCAAAGCACCTTGAAAAATACCAAGTAAACGACAACCCGTATAGCTTTGTGGAGCAGTTCGAGTAGGTTTGCGAGGCCAACGGCCTCACTAATTCCACTCAACGCTCAAAAGCTTTTGGTCTGTGCTTGGGTGATAAGGGTTGGACCTAGTACACGAGTTTGGATGTTGCGGAGCATGCCAATTTCAATGGCCTGAAAAATCTCTTCATTAAGAGATTTTTTGAACCTAGATACTCTGATAACCTACTAGTGCTACTTATGAACGTCAAGCAGAAAGAGAAAGAGGACATCCGAGATTACATGACCCATGTAAGGATCCTTTTCAAGAGAATCCCTATGGGCGAGAGATCAACCAAAAGAGTGGTGTTCACGGTATTCATTAACAAAATACAGAGTGAAGAGCTCTACAAAGCCTTGGCCGGCAACTCAAGCTTACAGCGAGATGCACTAGCAAGGGTCTTTAAAGAAGCTATAAGAGTGGATGACCAACTCAAGGAGAGGAGCTCCAGTAGCTTGAATTGAGAAGAGCCTAGCGCTAGGAATTCTGAGAGGGCTTCAATGCCCAGTGAGAGACAGGCCCAAGTGCTCAGGATAAAGGGAAGGGCACTGATTCAAGACAAGAGCTAGCACAGAATAAGATGGACATAGCCAAACTATAGGAGATGATGAGACGACCAACACACCCACATGTCCAATGCATGCATTGTGGTGGAAACCACCTACCAACCGAGTGTCAGGACCCTAGGTCACAACCTTTTGCTAATTGCAGTAGGTTTGCGGCCATGATGCCATGCATTGCTGACCACCTCGGAGACTCCCATACTTGCAGCCTTATGGTCAACCCTACCTTTCCAATAGGCCACCAAACTTATTTATAAGGGGAACCCCATTGGCCCTCCCGACACCTAATGATGCGAAGCTGACCATCCCTATGATGGAGATAAACCCTACAGGTATCCCTAGACCACCTGGACCCTACGTAACCCATCCACCCAGTGATACTCCAGTCCACTATGTTGAGGAGCCAAACGGCGATGAGACTTATGTAAACTCTTCTTTATCATACAATAAAGAAGGAAATGCAGTCCTTATGGACTACCGACTAGTACTAGTAATGGCATTAGGTAGAGGGAGAGGTAGAGGCCTAGGAGGGCAGACACAAGAGCCAATTGTGTGTTGGACTTGTGGTCATCCAGGACACGTTTCTTTGTGCTATCCCAAGAGGGAGCAAGCTAATAGAGACAAGGCTAAACTAAGATGCATTGAGTGTGGAATCAGTCATCTCTTTGTCAATTTCCCTAGACGAATACCATCCTCTAGTTTGACAAATGAGCCATCAGTTCCATTGGGGTTTTTTATATCAGGATGCTCAATGGGGAGGCCATGCCTATCCCATTGCATGTCATAATTGGCTCTCAGACAAAGCAAGCTGCCATATTATTTCCATGGCCTAGCAACCTCGATGCAACCTCAATCGGAAGGAAGAGTCAAAGATGGAGGAAGAAAAGACTAGATGCTAAGGTCATGCTCAAAACTGAAAGTGCCATGACATTGCCTACTAGACAAAAGGTCATTGACGTAGAGGCAGAAATGTTAGCTCCGAAGATGGCTATGATGGGAAGTGCTAGGGTCGAGGAGTACCCCAACCCGAAGCGCCAGCTTGAAGCCATTGAGCAGGTGAAGGAGTGGGTGAAAGAAGCCCAAGAGCACCTCATACTGGAAGACAAGATCGATGATCTCTCAAGCATAAGCACACCAATCCCACCCCCATGACTAAAATCAAGGGATGTGACTACACCACAAGCAGTGCCGCTTAGTCAAAGTCTAAATGCTATAGGCTAGCAAATTAGCCAAGTCCATTGGCCAAACTACACGGGGTCATAGAGAGGCAAGTAGCTAGCAACCTTCTTAATACATTGGCGACCACCCATGTGACTCTAAGCTTAGGACACCTGCTTAAAAGACCTAACCCTGTTACATTCCAAGTCCCAAAAAATATATGAGAGCTCCTAGAGATCCTAGAATATCTGACCAACAAGTTGGCTGGCAATCCAAGAAAGAATCTCAAGCCACTTCAAGATATCTTTGGATGAGCTTGAATGGTGATCATCCAAGGTGCACGATTTAAACTTGAGGTACAATTGGGCTTTATTCCCGAACCAACTAGAAGAGACATATTAGGACATGGGAAATGGGGAGCAATCAGACAAAGACAGCACTGACAATGAATATGAAGAATGTTGCTCCTTTAGTGATGAGAGTGAAGGGGAAATAGATACTATAGAATACAACACTAGGGGGCGTGTAATCAAACAAATACGAGTTGACTCCAGACCACGCAAGCAGAACACCTTTAGGGAAGGGAGAGGAGTCATGCACATGGACTGTGACTGAGCACATAGGCACAATTGACTATGAGCAGGCAAGCCTAACCCACCAAGCGGCATCCCATTGCTAAGAACGGACTCACCTTTCAAGCTACAACCATCAAAAGAGACTCCCTCTTCTAGTGAATATGGGGCCTTGACCTCCTAGGACTAGATGCACCAAGGGGGACCTACCCGTCCACCTAAGACGCCGATGATTAAGGGAGGAACGACAAAATCTTCCTAAGGAAACGCAGACAAAAGAGCAATGGAAATTGCAAGAGCTACCAAAGCGATTCACAAAATTCAAAAAAGGAGATAGGATAGTGATCTTGCTGGGAGCCAAACGACAGGGGCAAGCAAGTGAACCAATCGAAGGACCCACCAAGGTCAAGCATGTCAATTTAGCCAAAGAAGGGGAGACACCCCAACTTGTCCTTATAGCCGATTACTTGACTAAGGAAAAGGAAGCAAGTCTCGCTACTCTCTTACGAGAGTATATAGACATCCTTACTTGGTCACTAGAGGAGCTCAAAGGGGTAGACTCAAGTGTAGTGACTCACAACATACCCATGATACTAGACACAACATCGGTCAAGCAGTGACTGTATCCCATGAATCCAAAGTATGCCCACGCCGTCAATGAAGAAATCGACAAGCTAATGAGAGCAGGATTTATCTATGAAATTGAACACATATATTGGGTTTTGCCCATAATTATTGTATTAAAGAAAAATGGAAAGATTAGAGTGTGTGTCAATTACAAGAAGGTAAATGTGCTACGAAGAGAGATAATTATCCATTGCCATACACCAAGCACATGCTTGAGAGAGTGGTTGGCAAAGAAGCCTAAAATTTTCTAGATGGATTCTCTAGATACAATTAGGTGCAAATGCATCCTAATGACAGGCATAAGACCGCGTTCGCCATTGAATGGGACATCTTTGCCCACATAGTCATGCCTTTTTGGTTGACTAACATGCCAACTACCTTCCAACGACTGATGTGCACAATATTCAAGCACATGCTTAGGAAGGAGTTAGAGGTCTTTGTGGATGACTTGTGTGTTCACTCTACTTGGAAGGAACACTTAGACAGACTCCAAATGGTATTTGAACAATGTCAACTATACCGTCTCTCATTGAACCCCTTGAAGTGCCAGTTTTGGGTGAAGCACGGATGCATCCTAGGGCGTGTGGTGTGTCAAAGAACGACATTGCCACAAATTCCTCAAAGATGAGGATCATTGTTAATCTTCCACCCCCAACTAATTACAAGGGCGTTCAATGCTTCTTAGGCCATATAGGGTATTATTGATGGTTTGTGTTGAGCTATGCATTGATTTTTAGACCTCTATACGAGTTGTTGATCATATTCAAATGGACCAAGGAATGCCAACACACATATGAGGAACTGAAAAAGGCTTTGACAACGGCACCAATTCTACAAGCCCCAGACTAGACACTCACGTTCCATGTTCACATTGACGCTTCGAAATTCGTTGTAGGGGCTGTGTTGTGCTAGCCTGGTGAACACAACCTGAACTACCTAGTGAGCTTTGCTAGTAGACAACTCACTGGGACCGAAATAAATTACTCAACAATAGAGAGAGAGGGTTTGGCCATGGTGTTTTTTGTAAAGAAATTCCGTCGTTATCTTTTGGCTACGCCTTTTACCTTCTTTATTGACCACCAAGCCTTGTTGTATCTAGTTAATAAACCTTGTGCTACAAGACACATTGCTCGATGGTTACTTCTGCTTTTGATATTTGACTTCTCCTTGGTGATATGTAAAGGGAAACAACACTACATGGCTGACCATATGTCTTGCATCCCCACAGGAGAATCCATCAGGCAAGGCATTGTAGACGAATTGTCAAAAGCACGTCAATTCAGCCTATCCAGCGAAAGGGATTTGTTTAGGGCTGAGATGACGTCGTATTGGGCAAATGACATAGTCCAAGTACTTGAGCACGGACTACCTGAATGACCAATAGAAAAGGCCCCATTTAGGTGGCTCATCTTGAAGATCCAACCCTATCAGCTGATAGCATGCCAACTCTATAGGTTGGAGCAAGACACGTTGTTGGCAAGATGTGTGTGTATGCATGAAATACATGAGGTACTCATAGAGACACATGGTGGAATCGCAAGAGGAAACTTCAGTGGAGACACAACAGCCTGCAAGGTGCTGCAGTCCCAGCTGTGGTGGCCCACTCTCTTCCAAGATGCAATACGATTCGTAAAACATTGTGATGAGTGCCAACGAACTAAGGTCCCCACTCGTAAGGATCACATGGACTTGACCTCACCCTTCGAGAAACGGAAAATTTATTTCATTGGACCCATTAGTCCCACCACACAGTATTCACAAGCTAAATACATCATTGTCACCATTGATTACATAATAAAATGGGTGGAAGCATGTGCTACGAGAAGCAACGACACTCAAACCACTGCCAAGTTCTTATGGGAGCAAGTGATATCTCGATTCGGTTGCCCCATCAAACTTGTTAGTGACCAAGGCACACACTTCATCAACGAAGTGATAGTTCATCTCTTATCCACCATCCTAATCATCCATCGGAAGTCTTTGCCTTATTACCCTCAGGCAAACGACTAAGCTAAATCGACAAATAAAATCTTGGTGAATGTCCTGACCAAGGTCGTCTCTACTTCGCGTAAAAACTGGGATAACAAGTTGATGGTGGCCTTTGTGGGCCTACTGCATGGGTTATAAAATGGCTATGGGTCACTCCTTTAAGGTTTACCTATGGAACTGAGGCAATTCTACCCTTAGAGTTCTTTGTTCCTAGCCTAAGGATAGCCTCTTAAGAGAGATGAGAGGAGAAGGAGGCGTGGATGAAACGCCTGGTTGAGCTTGAATGCTTATCAAAAACTCAGCTTCTAGCCACCCAAGCTCTAATATGCGAGAAGACAAGATGCAAAATCTGGTTTGACAAGCATGTCAAGCAATGAAACTTTGAACAAGGTGGCTTAGTACTACTGTACTCAATCAAGGGACATAAACAAAAAATGAAGTTTTGGGGGCTAGGTCCTTTTAGAGTTCAAACTATCAACCGAACTGGCAACGTAGAACTCAAAACCCTAGAAGGTGAGAACATAGACTTCTTCAATGGCGGGTGCATAAAGAAGTACTTCCCTCCCATGCACCCACTACATGAGCCTCCAATGCTAGCATCCCTTATCAAAGTATGAGTAGCCACTATCACCAAGATGGACGATGAGGACGAGGACATTGTAGAACCAACTTACCTAAGCATAGCGATCACTACCAAGCACACATGCACCATCAATGCATTGATCAATGAGGGAGCTAATGTTAATGTCTTAACTCATGATCATTAGACCCAAATTGGCAAACCACAGTTACAACCCACTAACGCCAAGCTCAGCCTGTATGGGGGCCTATTATATGCACTCTTGGGAAAGTGCAAGGCTACAGTTTCTATCAAGTCTGAAAGCATGCCAATGATATTCTATGTATTGCCTAACACTAAAGATGCAGGTATAGAGTCATTGTTACGAACCTTTAAGAAGCAAGCTCATTGCAATGTCGACTACAAGTCGCAGTATATCAACCTAGCTGTGGGCAACATTTGATTCACCTTACCCTACCCCCTCCCCCTTCTGAAATGAGATGAATACTTCCTAGGGTTAAAGGTTTAGAGGATGAAGGCCCTTCAACATGTAATCTTGGTGTTTTACTGTCACATGAGCCAAACATAGAAATTCGTGAAAGGTGAGAAGGATCGAAGCTTACTTGGAAGAGCTATGGCAGGAGAGCAAGAACAAGAAAGAGAGAGAAACCAAATGGGAACTCCAACAGGCACAATGTGTGACCAAGCCTTCCTTTATTCAAATTGTCACTAAAAGAATAAAGAATAAAGTGATGGTGATAGGTGCCTACCACCTACAGTGTGCAGTGGCGAGTATTGTTAGTGTAGTAATACATGGGAAGCTAGGCAGAGGTGCCTTTACCCCTAACAACCTCCCACTTAAAGGCAAATCTACCCCAATGAGGAGTGACAAAGAAAAAGAAAAAGAAAATACATTACAATGTACACATGTACAACAAGATGAGAAAAAATGACATCTCATCCAACACCCACCAATCTCCTGAGGAAGGCAAAGTGCTCAGTAGTAAGGCTTTTCATGAGTGGATCTGCAGGATTTTCATTAATGGAGATCTTGACAAGGTCAACAGACTTGTCCTGCACGACCCCACGTATGAAGTGACACCTCACCTCAATGTGTTTTGTGTTAGAAGATAGCCATAGGAACCCATTGTAAGCAAGGGTATATGAGGGCAGATGGGTGTGAATAGCCTGAAGCGCAGGGGAAACCCTAACCCTAGCTAGGCAGAGGCTATATAAACAGCCTATGGGTCATTATCAAAGTTGAGATAGAGTGTACCTTGAGAAACTTAGTAAACAAGATTTTGTTCTTGTACTTTGAGCTTCTATCTCCCTCTTGTGCACACTTTTTCTTGCTACAAATTTGTTCTTTCACATGGTATCAAAGCCATTTTTTATCTACTCAACTTCCCGCAGCTCTATCTCAGTTAAGTGCACAAGGAGAAATCCAATTTTCATCATATCTTCTTCACCTCCATAGCATGTATTGGATCCCCTAACCTTGGTGGACTTGATGCATGCATAGGAGAGCATTTTAGCTCCTACTGACTTCTATAAACCTTCTTTCCACCTTAGGGCACAGTTGCATGGCAAGTCAAAGCTCAACATCTAGGAGCACGGCATTGAAGGTTCTCTCAAAAACAGCGTAGTTCTGATAGCATGGCAGTTCGTACAACAGTGTGGCTTGTAGTAGGCACAATAATGGAGGCATCCATGGGGCTTTGATAGCTCCCAAGTGGGCTATCTCCACCCAATAGGGTTCCTAGAAATTCTTCATCTGTTGCTCCCACAAAGTCAAACCCTAACTGTGGTTTCATGGCAACCATAGCCACAAGCTTGAAAGCTTGATCTTCTTGTTTTTTTTCACCTTCTGCTATCACTAAAAATGATTTTAATCACCAAGTTATCTTTTCTAGAGTCGGTTGCTAGTTTGGGAACTCCATTTCAGAAGTTCCTTCACTTGGTAGAACATCATCAAGCTCATCAAGTCTGACATCTACCATCTCTAGTAGCATAAACTAGAGATGAGTGCTTGTAAGCACCAAAGCACATTGCTCAATCATTTTGCTGCCGACATTTACTCAATCTGGGTTTTTTCATTAGAAAATTAAATCCATTGAGTGCTTTACTTCATTTTGTAAGGCTATGTGTACAACTATAAACACATAGACCATCCTATCCTAAACTTATATTGCATATCATGTGTGGTTTTTTTTCAAGTATCTTGGTCAATGAAATCAGAGAGATGAGTGTCATTGTACTCTCCTCGAAGTCATCAACAACAAGCATTGAAATCATAGACCATGAGAGCGTAATTTTGGTGCCGAGAAGTGCTTAAAAATAGCTAAAATTTACGAATATCAAGGGAAAAATATTCAACGTCGAAGGCGGCGACTCGATCTAGGACGATTTTAAGCTCCAAAGTGCTTTAAAGGCGCCCGAGCGACACTTGTTGATTTTTCATATTTTTTTAGATTGTCATGCGGGTTGACAAGAGTTACCGGCCAATGTGGGATGCCGAGCCAGATGCCCAGGATTTTTCAGAGCTCAATTCGGAGTCCAGACGGGGAAATGGCCAAGAAACCGGGCAAGATACGAAGGGGTGGACAAAATTTGGCCAAAATGAGTAAGTGACCCTTGGGAGCCCAAGAATGAAATGCCACATGAAATGTTGGGAGAAAATCATGGAGAGAGAGAGGAGAAGATGGCGACAGCACGCTGGCGCATTTTTCGCCATGGTCTTGTTGATCATGATCTCCAGCCTGCAAACAACCATGGCAATTGATCATTGCCCTTCAATTCCCCCTGGATGCCGATCATTTCACCGTGCTTCGCTTCTCCAATGGTGGTCTCTATGAAGATCTCTGAAATCATTCTTTCTCTCTCCTCCCTCTCTCTCCTCTAAGGGCGGATTCATGTGGTGAAGAAGAAGAAGAAGAATGGATGACGGATGCTTGTCCAATGAAGACTGGATTGCTCCGTGGTTCAAGAGGAATGAAGATTGCTGATTGTGGACTGTCATGAGCATTAATGGTGGCTGGAAATCAGTCCCGAAATATGACAAATAAAAACCCGCAACCCGCAAAGAACGGTAATCTTGTTTTTACAAAGGAAATTGATGTTTTATGCAATTTGCTTCATGAATACTTGTTCCCATGGGATGATTATGCATTATAATGTTGTTTGCTATGAGTTTGATCAGTTTATGTTCAGAAAATCAGAAAATCATAAGTGTTGTGAATGAAATTAATTGTGTAAAACCCGTAAAACACGCGAAATATGGGAGAATTGGGTGTTTTTGATATATCAATGGAAATTATAATAAGACACACCAACTAAATTTGTGTTTTTGCTGCAAATGAACCTAAGGGCCACAGCCCACAACTCATTTTGAATTTTCAGTCGTTTAATATTGCAAAAAATACAAGAAAAATAGGAAAAATGGAAAAAAAAGAGGAAAAATAGATTTTGAGTGCCGAAAATTAAGAAAAAATAAGAACCATATTCGTGGATGTATGGGGGGTCTGAAGTATGAGGTGTATCCTCAGTTCAGCCCTACCTTTATGTTCTAGTGGGTTTTATGGCTTTTTATACAATAAAAACATGGAAATGAACCCTAAACCTATGCACCATACACAACCTAAACGGGTGAGGGGGTAGAGTGTATAAAAGGTGTTTAAATGCTGAATGAAATGATGAAAAGCTCGTTGTTTTTATGCATACCATTTAGGTTGGTCGATAATTAAAAATTGAGATCCTAGTAGCACGGGGGTTTCTCGGTGCTAGGTTCATGCAACGCCGCACACGAGCAATAGTCAAAAGTCATTGAAAGAATGCTTTTGCACTAAGCACAAATGCTGATTTTTAATTGCTTAAGCAGATGGATATTCACAATTTGCATGAAGCATAAAATTATAAAAGGTATCAGACAATACCTCCTGGATGCATGGCAATTGCTTTCTAGAGGAACATGACCAACGTTGAGTGAGTAAGGTTGCCCAAGCTGTAGGCTAGGCGTTGGGTCTAAGGGGAAAGAAAGTGAGGAAGCATGGTATATCTCCTGGAAAGACGCGAATCATAAAAGAGAGAAGTTTGTGTTCGTATGTTGAGAGCGGAATTTAGGTGCCGGGAAGTGCTTAAAAATAGCTAAAAATTATGAATATCAAGGGAAAAATATTCAATGTCAAAGGCGGCGGCTCGATCTAGGACAATTTTAAGCACCAAAGTGCTTTAAAGGTGCCCGAGCGACACTTGTTGATTTTTCATAATTTTTCAGACAGTCGTGTGGGTTGACACGAGCTACTGGCCAATGCGGGATGCTAAGCCGGACGCCCAGGATTTTTCAGAGCTCAATTCCGAGTCCAGACGGGGAAATGGCCAAGAAGTTGGGCAAGATGCGAAGAGGTGGACATTAGAGTGGCCAAAGTGGGCATGACTTTTAGGAGCCCAAGAAATTTAAATGTCACATGAAAGTTTGATGCAAGAAGAAGCATGAAATCGTGGAGAGAGGAGGCGCCAGGATTTAAAGTGGCGGTCCTCGAATCCTGGTTGTCTAGGAACCAAATTGCAGTTTATGCCAAAGGATACTGAGATTGATCCGTTATTTAACGATAAGCATCGTCTAGCAGAAATCCAAAAGCAAGAAAGAGACGAAAGAGCTAGGCGGCGTGCTGAAATTTTTAGGAGATATTCCCCTAAGCGTAGTGGTGCTGAACCCTTACGAGGGAGTGGATCTAGTGGTCTTGGGGCCACAAGCAGTAAGTTAGGAGAAGGTGGAAGCTCTGGTGCTCCCCTTCCTTCCATAAGCCAGTCTACATCAAGTGCGGGAGGTGCAACCCCACCATCCCCTATTCGTAGTGCAAATCCAATTTTCGTTATGGTGCAGCCTATTGCAATTCCAGCAGGAACGACGGATTTGCCGGCTCTAGGTTACCCACTACCCATTTTTAATGGGCTAGTTGAGGAAGATGCGGAACTCCACATTAGGGAGTTTCAAAAGCTGATGTTTAACTGTCGCATCCATGAAGAAGGACATTTAATGATGTTCTTCAACATGACTCTCAAAGGAAGAGCCGCTATATGGTATCATGGTTTAGAAGCCGGAACCATATTGAATATTGATTCATTTTATGGTGCTTTTCGAAGGGAGTTTGCCCCTGAAAGGGGTGGGCAATATTGGTTGTGTGTACTCAACGTGACCCGCCAAGAACCACACGAGGATATTCGTGCGTATGCGAAGAAAATAAAACAGGTTTTCCGTAAGTTGGACACCTCTATTCCTATCCCCGCAGCTGCCCAATTGCAATATTTCCTACATGGTTTGGACTTTAATATCCAATTGCAGTTGAGTAGTGTCCCCTTGGGGGATATAGATACTGCCATTACACGAGCACAAGAGGTGGAATCCCGACTACAAGCAGCCTATGCTTCTCGAGGCAATTTGAATATGGGTTTAGTATTGGGAAACAATATGGCGATGGCCAATGGCAGTAGTGGCCAAGGGATAGCGATGGCTAACCCTAATGGGAGAGGGAACATGATACAAAATGTCCCTTTATTACCAGCTCCCCCTAGCATGTCGATGCCTACGGGCAGTCAAATGGCTCCAAATGGTGGAGGCTAGGCGGTCAATTCTAATACCATGCCTGTGGCTCAACAATCAGTGCCTAATCAAATTGTTAGGCCGATGGAACGACATGGTAATGACCAAGGCTATGAGTCGAGCGCTTCCAATGTTCTTGGCGAGGTTAAGGACATGATGAAGCATTATACCGACATGATTACGGAGCAGTATCGACAAACAGCCGTTGATGTCAACTTCCTTAAAAAACAACAAAATTTGATAGGAAGTAGATACCCAGATGAGGGTGCACCTTTGAGGTTTAGTTGCAAATGGTGTGGTGGGCAACACTATCCAAGAAATTGCCCAAATGTTAAGTGCGACATCTGTGGAAAATCCGGCCATTTAGTAGCTACTTGCTGGAGTAAGATCAGTCCCCTCCAGCGAGGTAGTCGGCAACCAGGGCCTGTTAATCATCATGCCCAAGGAAATGATTCCCAGCGAGAAGACGGGCCTAAACAAATACTTCAACGATCAAAGACTACAGTGGAGGAGCTACCAAGTGGTAGTGGGGTTAGTTTGATTGAGGCTGTACACGTTAATGATGTTGAAACCTCTAATCTGTGAGCTGTTCTTACAAGAGGTCAAAAGAGTAGAGAAGCCGACAAGGATAAGCCTGTCGAGACGGAAACCCTAAACAAGGCGACAAAGGAACGCAAGTTTTGCATCCTGCCATGGAAGGGGGACCTTTGAAGCCCGTGGAGAGTAAAGCCAATAAGGAACCACCAAAGAAGAAGGTGAAGGTTAAGAAAGAGGCAATGAAGCCGGTTCAGCGACCTAAAGAGCGGATGGTTTGGCATGAAAAGCAAGCTCTATCGAACTATCATGAATTTGATTTGGCGAGCTCTCTTTGCGAAGTCAAGCCGGATGTGAATCTCTTACAGCTTATTAAGCTTTCCCCAGGAGTACGCAAGGAATTTAGAAAGATCCTACGTACTGGGTATATCGTAGAACCTTTGGGTATTGCGCGAGTTGGTGATGACTGGTTCGAGCATGCTGAGAAGCATTGCCCAAGGGTTGCAGCCTATGTCGATGGGATATTAGTAGATTATGCCATTGTCGACACAGGATCATCTGTTAACATTATGAGTTCTGAACTAATGGAAAGGTTGGGTCTTGCGATCCAGAAAGATACCTCCACAATTCTCAGAATGGCAGATGATAGTTTGAGGCAACCGCAAGGCTGCATTACTAAGGTCCATGTCACTATTGCAAATGTAGAATGCCTGTTGGACTTCCGTCCAAGTTACCAAGTATTACTCGGACGACCTTGGATCTTGCAAGCGGATTGCCAAGTAGATATACCCGCCAGTCGACTAATATTCGCTAGAGGTGCCCAGCGTGTGGTGATTGATGCTTATCCTGAGTCCCCTCAAAGTGAGAGAGCTCCTCTATCTTCTACAGAATTGGAGACATTAGAAGATTTCTCTGCCAGTGAGACATCATCGAGTGATGAGTCCAAAGAGGGATCCACCACGGAAGACATCTATCAGATTACTTTGAACGAGCCGATAGAGGGCCAAGATCGTATAAGAGATGCAGATGTTATTGAGCTAGACCTTGGTACGCCTAATGATTCACAACCAATCAAATTAGGTTCTATGCTCAGCACAACAGAAAGGGAGGACTATGTGGCCTTGGTTCAGGAATTCCGTGATATCTTTGCCTGGAGTTATGATGAGCTGAGAGGCATTCCTTCTAGTCTTGCTGTTCATACAATTCCGTTGAAAGAGGGCAGTCGTCCTATACGACAGAAAGTAAGGCGTATGCCTTTCGAACTGAGGGACGGGCTGTTTGAAGAGTTACAGAAGCTTCGAAAAGCGGGATTGATTTTTCCTGTGCAACACACAGAATGGTGTTCGCCAGTTGTGATCAGAAAAAAGAAAAATAATCAAATTCGATTATGTGTAGACTTTAGGGAGCTGAATAAGCAAACAGTTAAGGACTACTACCCGTTGCCATTTATTGACCAGATTTTGGATCAATTAGCAGGTAGGGAGATATATTCGTTTATGGATTGCTTTGCAGGATACAACCAAATGGCAATTGCAGAAGAGGACAAGTTGAAAACAACTTTTATCATTGTATTTGGTACTTTTGCGTACCATGTGATGGCCTTTGGTTTATGCAATGCGTCTGGTTCGTGGCAACGAACAGCAGATAAGACATTCGGTGACATATCCCCGAAGAGTTGAGGGTGTTTATTGATGACTTAGGGGCCGCCACCGTGAGAGGAAGGCAGTTGAGCATTTTAAGAAAATGTTTTGAGCGCTGTAGACAATTTTGCATCGCTCTAAACCCGCGGAAGTGTGTTTTTGGAGTACCTTATGGGCTATTGTTGGGTCATGTGGTCAGTTCGGTAGGAATTGTGACAGACCCCGAGAAGGTCAAAGTTATAGTTGCCATGGGTCCACCACGCACTCCGAAAGAAGTTCATAGCTTTCTGTCTTCGATTGGTTATTACCGTAGATTCATAAACGCCTTGGCAGAAAGAACGTTGCCGCTTACAAATTTATTGTCCTTTAGCTGTTCGTTTGTATGGGGTGACCCTTGTAAGATAGCATTCCAGGATGTGAAACAGGAGCTAGCAAGAGCGCCCGTTTTAAAAGCACCTAAAAGAGGTGAGGTGTTCTATATATTCTCAGCAGCCACCATGTATAGTATTAGCTGCTGTGCAATGGTCTTTGTGACCAAGAAATTCAGGAATTATATTCTCTACGAGAAAGTGCGCTTTATACGAAGGCGGAGGGACTTCGACTATTGATGAATAAGCTACAGCCGCCTGATCGTTTAGCGAAGTGGTTAATCACTTTGCAGGAATTTGATTATGAAATCCGTAGTAAGCCACCAAGATTGCAAGGCATCGTGGAATGTCTTGTGGACTTTGGGGAGCCGAAAGAATCTGTGGCTGAAGGTAGTGACATGGAGTTGTTATTTAAAATAGATACGGCATCAATTCGCTCCTGGTATGCTGCAATAATGCATTATTTATCGACGGGAGAGGCGGAATCCGAATTATCTAAAGCTGAGAGAAGGAAAATTAAGCAGCAAGCGTTAAAGTTTGCCTTGATCGCAGGTACATTATATCGGCAAGGGGTTGATGACATCTATCGCCGATGTGTGATGCCTGACGAGGTGCCATTCATTTTGGAAGAGTGCCATGATTCCGCTTGCGGTGGCCATTTTGCTGGACGGCTTACAGCACAAAAGGCTTTAAGAGCAGATTATTGGTGGCCTGCCATCTTCCAGGATGCGTTTGCGTATGTTAAGAGTGTTGAGAATCAGCAATCACACTCAAACAGCCTCTTTGTATGGAGTCTCAGGGTCAAGGACATGCAGGCTAACTTATCCCATATGCACAATGGTGCCTACTGCAGTTTCCTACTTTCCTATAAAGCATTGTACTTGCTTCCTTTCTTAATGCAATGATAGTACTCTTTTCATTTCAATAAAGTGTCAATGTCATTGTCCACATACACAAGATTGTGTTTATGAGTCCAAGTCTCAATCTTGGAACCTAATTCACTTGTGTAACAAACAGTGTCCATTCCATCATGAGTCTACACTTCTCCTTCCATCCTCCATAGCTTCCGGTTATGTCATGCTCTAGATCCCGCATTTCTAACATGGTATCAGAGCCCAGTTGGGCATGGCATTGCTTCTCCAGCCTCTCTTGATTCTTCTGAACCTCCATCCAGCTCATTGTCAGTGTATGACTTCTTTTCTCAACTCTACTCTCACTGAAGCTTCCATGGCAGCCATAGCCAGCAGCACCCTGTCAGATTGAACTGCTTATATCTCACTCCACAGGTCAAATCTCTTGGAGCTTCCTTCTGGAAAAGTATTCTCCAACTCATAAAGCTTCCCTGTATCACATCAATCCAGGATATTGGACCATCTGGAGCTCAGCATTGTGAAAATCCCCAATCTCTGTTCTGTGTCTGCCATAGCCAGACAGGACCTACCTTGCTTGGAGCTTCCATAACTCTTCAACCAGGCAGAATTTCAACACAATTTCTTCTGGAGAAATGTTCCTTGGCTCAGGGCGCAGCTTCCTGTCACTTTAAACACCAACATTGATGATCTACAGCTCCAGCATTGCTCAAATTCGACCTCGCTGTCCAGATCTGCGCCGATTCTGTTCGCGGCACCTGCGCGCTGCATACTGACCACGATGTTGATGATCATGATGGGGGGTTTGGTAGCCCATGACATAAGCTTCCTAGATATGTAAAAAGTTTTGAAAATGATCCACTGTAGCTCCTGCAATCAGCAAAAAACCAGGCCCCTGTCTCAGAAACCCTAATTCCACCATAGCCAAAAGCTTCAAAATCTTGACATTTTTCACTGTTTCTCTCACTGAAGTTATCAACAGTGATTTTAATCACTGAGCAATACTCTCTGAAGTTTGTTAAAGTACTGTCACTCAGATCTGAAGGCATCAGCATCAAATCAAGAAGGGGAAGATCACTTGGAGTAAAAGACTTTTGCAGATTTGGTATTCATTGACACTAAGTTAGTGCTTTTTAGCACTTGTGTCTCTCAATCAATTCTTCTGTTGCTCAAATCTAATAAAGTCTGAAGTTGATTTGCTACTGTTTCCGTAAATCTAACATGGGCAAAGACTCGCCAAATGCTCGATTCAAAGGAGTCGGATTCCACACTTGGCAAACCCGCATCAAGCTCATCCTGATGAAGAAGGGTCTCTGGGCCATCAGAAATGGCAAAGAGAAGAAACCGCGGGACGCGGACCTTGCAACTACTTGGCAAAAGAATGATGACAGAGCCCAGGCCATTATCAAATTGGAGCTAGACGACAGTTATATCCATCATGTGGATAACTGTGAGACCTCACAGGATACATGGAAAAGACTTGACACCCTGTTCGGTGCACAATCTAAATCATCAAAGTATGATCTCCTGATTGAATTCTTCAGGCTTGAAATGAAGTCCAGCACATCACTTGCCACACATCTCAATTACATGGAAGGACTCCTAACCCAACTTGCAGGAATAAACATTAAAATGGATGAAGATGTTTGCATCGGTGTTCTACTTAAGAGCTTGCCTCCTGAATATAATAACGTATCAACAACTTTAATCAACATGCCAAATCCTGAACTTGTTGATATCCAGGCATCACTGTTAAAAGAAGAAAAGAAGCTAAAAACTAAAGAAGAACCAAGTACCTCTAGAGATGAGCATGCATTATATGTTGGCAACAGGTACAAAGGCAAGAAAGATCAGCTCTTTTGTGACTTCTGCAAAAGGACCGGACACACCGAGAAGTTCTGCCACGCAAGAAAGAGATCCCAAAAGGCCTATCTAGTCGCAGTCAAAGAAGAAGAAGAAAATGAAGCAAAGGAAGAAGAAGATGAAGATCACCAGGATCGGAAGGAAAAGACTCATCAGTCCTTGTACTCTCATAATTCTGATAGACTGTTTTAATAGCCTTGTATTTTTCCTTGCCCTAATGCTTCCTGCCATAAGCTATGTAAACTCCTTATGTAACTTGGCATTACAGTCCCTGTACACTTTGTGAGGCCCCTGTTACAGCCTCTGGATGTCCACCATGTTTATGGTACCCACACTTAGCTTTTTCTGCGACAGCCTCTGGTGTTTTGCCATGTCTGTGGTATGCCCACACTTTGCAGGTGGTTCTCATTACAGCCTCTACACACTTTGTGCCTTTCCTAGTTGTGATTGAGGAGGGGTGTTGAGAATCAGCAATCACACTCAAACAGCCTCTTTGTATGGAGTCTCAGGGTCAAGGACATGCAGGCTAACTTATCCCATATGCACAATGGTGCCTACTGCAGTTTCCTACTTTCCTATAAAGCATTGTACCTGCTTCCTTTCTTAATGCAATGATAGTACTCTTTTCATTTCAGTAAAGTGTCAATATCATTGTCCACATACACAAGATTGTGTTTATGAGTCCAAGTCTCAATCTTGGAACCTAATTCACTTGTGTAACAAACAGTGTCCATTCCATCATGAGTCTACACTTCTCCTTCCATCCTCCATAGCTTCCGGTTATGTCATACTCTAGATCCCGCATTTCTAACAAAGAGATGTGATATTTGTCAACAACACGATAGTCGAGAGAATAGGAAACGACCACTCACCCCTATTATGGCGATACTTCCATTTGAGAAGTGGGGAATAGACTTTGTGGGTCCTATTACTCCGTCGTCGACTACGCAAAAGAGGTATATCATTGTAGCAATTGACTACTTCACAAAGTGGTCAGAAGCATGTGCAACAAGGAAAGATGATGCTAAAGAAACGGCTAGTTTTCTTTTAGAGCAGATAATATGCCATTTTGGTCCGCCGAAAGAATTCGTGTCGGACCGCGGAACCCATTTCCTGAATAAGGTGATCAAAGGTTTGGAAGAGATGTGGCAAATCAAGCATAACAAGACAACCCCATATAACCCGCAAGCCAATGGGCAAGTTGAAAGCACCAACAAGCAGCTTGTGGGCATCCTGTCCAAAATTGTATCGGAAAAGAAACGGGATTGGGATAAAAAGTTATACGTGGCAGTGTAGGCCTATAATACGACCTTCAAACGAGCCACTGGCCATACCCCGTTCAAGTTAGTATATGGGGAGGAGTGTGTCTTGCCTTTAGAGATTGAGCTGCTGACTATTCGGTTTGCCATCAATCATTCTTTGAGTGATGAAGACGCACTTTTTGAGCGCTTGACGACACTGGCACATTTAGATGAGCTTAAACTACAAAGCTTATTGCACCAAGAAGTGGCGAAGTGTCGAATGAAGCAGTTATATGACCTCAAAGCCAAGAAATACACCTTCAAGAAAGGACAGCTTGTTCTGTATTATGACGCACGACGTGAATTATTTCCAGGCAAGCTAGAGCCCAAATGGGACGGGCCCTATAGGATCGTTAGAATAGGAAAGAATAAGTCCACAATTTTGTTAGCCGACCTTGAGGGGATAGAATTTAAAAATAAGGTTAATCTTAATAAGATTAAACCTTATTATTTCTGATTGCACCAATACTATGACTGCCTTGCAGGTCTAGGAGAGATCGATCAAATATATGCAAGGAAATTATGATAGAGGTTGATGGGTCGTCTGATCCCTTATTTAGAACACCCATATTTAGAACAGAGGTATCATCAGGAAAAGCTCATTTGGTGGAGCAAAGGATATAAGGTGACTGTTCAAGAAGGAGGGACATTTATTTGGGAAATCAAGGTCTTCTGCCATCACTGCCTACAAATTTTGACGAGCATCCCTGTTGAATTCAATGTTGATGGAGGGATGGAGCCTACAGTCCACCCGTTGAATATGCTGAATTTCGATTACCATAATTACGAGTAGAGTTCAGGATGGCGGGATATGTAAACCCTTTATGGACGTACACCTTGTACTTTGATGGGGCGTCCAGGGGTCCATGCAAAAAAGGAAGTGTAGGAGTTGTCATCCGAGACCCCTGACGACGCATTGTCATGAAGTTAGCTGCTTATCTCGGGGTGAATTTTACCAATAATATGGCAAAATACAAAGCCATGATTATGGGTTTAAATATTGCAAAGAAGGGTGGTATCCGCCAGTTATTGGTGAAAGGGGACTCTCAGTTGGTTTTAAATCAACTCAATGGGACGTGCATGGTACAAAACCCCATCCTTTGCATGTACCATCATACTGCCATAGCCCTGCTAGACAAATTTGATAGAGTGTCTTTTCAGCTGATTCCATGGAATTGGAATCAGTTTGCCGATTCATTGGCTAATTTTGCGTATGAAGAAGACCTCTTCTTTAATTGTGGCCCTTGTCCCGATATTTCTATTGATGGTGAGACAGGATCTGGTCGTTTGTGGGGTATGCTTTCTGAACATGCCCTCTTTGGTAGACGATGGTTGATCTGGGTGATGCAGAGGGTAAGCGAGACTCATTTGCCTTTATTATCTTGGACCCACAGACTGATTAGACGACATGTGATGCGAACACCTCTTGCGATATACGTAGGAGGGATGGGTCATAATTTAATGCACCTAGTTTAGGGCTACGAGCCTGTGTCCCCCTGGGAATGGTATGCTTTGATGTCTATCATAGTTGTTTCCAGGAGGATGTTATGAGTAGTATTGTTTGATTTCATTAGGCCAGGAGGGCCGATTCAGTTTTGTAGTGAAGTGTTTCATTTCATTAGGCCAAGAGGGCCATTTCCCTGTCTAGTGCGGGTGCGTTTAATGGGGTTTTTGTTTTAAGTGTTGTGCTGGACAGGTTTCGTGTTCGTGAATGTGGGTGGAGCTGGAGGAGCCTTTGCTGCGATGGAAGCTTCTTGTGGCCAATCCAGGTGATATCTCTCCTTTACGAGTACCTTTCTTTCCTGTTATATGTGTATTTGTGCTTGTCGAGGGGATATATTTTTGTTGGGGACCGGCACCCAAGGCATGAAGTCCCAGGTTTAGGCTAAGTATGTTTGAGGGAGGTCGGAGTAGTTATTGCCTCCTGTAAAGACATTGTCAGGCATCGGAAGATCTGTTTTAGAAGGAGGTCTTAGTGGCCCTGTTCTGCTAGCCTGCTAGGTAGCCGTTCTAGGAGTTCTTGTTAGTAGTAAGGCAGTTAGAGAAGCCTGCCAGAAGATAATAATGATGATGCCAAGAAACCCTGAATATCCTAAAAGATGAATATAAATACGAAGGTGTGTAAAAAGGGGTTCTAACCCCTATCCCGAGAAAAGAAAAGAAATGAAAAGATATAAGCAGTTGATCATTGCCTTGCGAAGGCCTAGTAGGTTCCTGGGGACGAGTCAGACCTAGGGCCGATACCTTGTCTTCCTAGGGGTGGCTTCTTGCTGGAAAAAAGATAACAAAACAAGGAAGGTTGGAGCGAAAATAAAAGTGAGCGTTAGAAAAGGATTAAGTGGCGCCTTGCGAGGGCTTGGTAGGTTCTTGGGTGCCGAGACAGGTCCTGAGACCGATGCCCTATTTTCCTTGGGTCACTACGCTCAGCTCCCTCCTTTTTACATGCCCAAGTATGTTAATAAAATAAACACCCTAAACGAAAAATGTACTGAAAGAAAATACTTCTTGATCAGGCTATAGGAGTCCTCGCCTAGTAGGAGCTCCTAGTTGTGTTGTCTTTAGTTGGTAAGTAGTTCAGACTACCACTAGGGCAACCTCTTTGATAGGTTTTTTAGTTTGGCTATGTTGGAGCAGTTGGTCAGTGACTCGCTTCGGATCTTCTATTAGATGATGCTAGGCCTACTCCTTGTGGATGTCATGCCTTAGTTCTGTCTAGGGGTAGGGGGAGCATTGTGTTGAGTTTTATTATATATTTGTTTTGTATCAGTTTGATGCTTCTTTGGTTGTTTATGTGCAGATATGTTCCTGGATTCGACGGGTTGAATCGCCCTATCCCGTGGTCGCCAATGAGAGCGGAATTTAGGCGCCGGGAAGTGCTTAAAAATAGCTAAAAATTATGAATATCAAGGAAAAAATATTCAATGTCAAAGGCGGCGGCTCGATCTAGGACAATTTTAAGCACCAAAGTGCTTTAAAGGTGCCCGAGCGACACTTGTTGATTTCTCATAATTTTTCAGACAGTCGTGCGGGTTGACACGAGCTACTCGCCAATGCGGGATGCTAAGCCGGACGCCCAGGATTTTTCAGAGCTCAATTCCGAGTCCAGACGGGGAAATGGCCAAGAAGTTGGGCAAGATGCGAAGAGGTGGACATTAGAGTGGCCAAAGTGGGCATGACTTTTGGGAGCCCAAGAAATTTAAATGTCACATGAAAGTTTGATGCAAGAAGAAGCATGAAATCGTGGAGAGAGGAGGCGCCAGGATGCGCCCGAAAAATGCGCCTCCTCCTCCTTCATCATGGCATGGAGGTTGTATACAACCTATCAAGCAGATCATTGGCCCTCATTCCCCTCTGTATGCTGGTCATTTCGCCGCCCTTCGCTCCTCAATTGATGGCCTGAATGCTGAGATGGAAATCTAGTCTTTCTCTCTCCTCCCCCTCTCTCTTCTAAAGGCAAGTTCATGTGGGAAGAAGAAGGAAGAAGAAAGAATGGTGGAGGTTTGTCCGGCATGGATCGAATTGCTCCATGGGCTGGAAATGGTGATTTGTGATCGTCATGAGCATGAAGTGCTGCTGATTTTCAGATTTGCAGCCATGGACATGAAACCCGAAACACACAAATAAGCGGTAATTCAATTTTTTCAAAGGAAATTTGAGATTTCATGGCTTTTGATTGATAAAATGTTGTTCAAGTGGGTTAAAAATTGTTTATGTTGTTGTTTTCCATGAGTACTTGCTGATCATAATCAGAAAATCAGAAAAATATGCATCTTGTGGCTCAAAATAATACACTAAAACACGTAAAATATGAAAAATCAAGGGAAAATGATGTTTTTGGGCATAAAAATGGGGAAATGAATAGGAACACCAATTAAATTTTCATTTTTGCTGCAAGAAGGAACTAAGGGCCACAGCCCATAACCTATTTTGAATTTTCAGTAATTAAATAATGTGGAAAATAAGGGAAAATACAAGAAAAATAGAGGAAAATCACAAAAAATAGGAAAAAATTACATTTTGGGTGCGAAAAATTAATGAAAATTAAGAACAGTGTTCATGAATGTTTGTGGGGACTGAAGCATGAGGATTGGCCTCAGTTCATCCCCACCTTCTTGTTCTAGTGTGTTTTTTTCGCTTTTTACACATAAAATGATGGCAAAATGCCCCATAAATCCATACCACAATGCAACATTTGATCGATGGGAGGGCAGAATGGTTAGAATGTGTCTAAATGTGGAGTAAGATTATGAAAAGGTTGTTGTTTTTGTTTGCATGCCATATAGGACAGTGAATAATTATAAAATAAGAGCCTAGTAGCACGAGGGTTTCCTTGGTGCTAGGTTCGTGCAATGCCGCATAAGAACGGTAGTTGAAAATCATTGAAATGATGTTTTCCACATGTGCACAATATTGATTTCATAATTTTTTGAGCACTTGGCATCCACAATATGCATAAATCATGGAAATATTTAAAGGTGTCAGAAATCCTGGATGCACAGCAATTGCTTTCATTAGGACCTTGACCCACGTTGAGTGAGAGACAGGACACCCTAAGCCATAGGCTAGTCGTGGGGTCTAAGGGAAAGAGAAGTAAGGACAATGGTACATTCCTGTATACGATTAAATGGTACCTTGAGTGGATTTTGTGCGAAATGTTTATATGTTGAGCGACGCATCGAGGGGCCAATCCCCAAGGTGTAGGAGAGTCGCAGAGGGGTGGCGGCACTCAACCGTTGGAGGACCCCCTATGTCTGTGCTTTGTGCCGTTAGGCAATGTGTAAGGGACTCCCTTTGAGGAGTAGTGGGTGAGAGAAGAATGGACTACAAACGACATAATACAAACGCAAGACATTTTAGGAAGGCAATGTATGTGTCATCAACGCTCCTGGCCGCGAGGCCGTGGGGTTGTTGAGCGCGTGTGATAGAGGTCTAGCTAGTGCATGAGCCAGTGCCGGCCCGTTCTAGGTTCCATCATATGTGTTGTATATGTTTAGCGACGCATCGAGGGGCCAATCCCCAAGGTGTAGGAGAGTCGCAGTGAGGTAGCGGCAATTAGCCATTGGAGGACCTCCTATGTTTGTACTTCGTGCTATTTGACAATGTGTTGGGACTCCCTCTGAGGAGTGTTAATTGGGTTAGAGTTGGACTACGAGACGTGATACAAACGAAAGATGTTTAGGAAGATGATGTATGTGTCATCCACGCTCCTGGCCGCGAGGCCGTGGTATTGTTGAGCGGATGATAGAGGTCTGGCTAGTGCATGAGCCAGTGCCGGCCCGTTTTAGGTCCCATCAGTGGTGCGTCTGCCGAGAGCCGCTTAGAAGTGGCGGTCCTCGAATCCTGGTTGTCTAGGGACCAGTTAGCAGCTTATGCCAAAGGATATTGAGATTGACCCATTATTCATCGATAAGCATCGTCTAGCCAAAATCCAAAAGCAAGAGAGAGACGAAAGAGCTAGGCGACATGCTGAAATTCTTAGGAGATATTCCCCTAAGCGTAGCGGTGCTGAACCCTTATGAGGGAGTGGATCTAGTGGTCTTGGTGCCACAAGCAGTAAGTTAGGAGAAGGTGGAAGCTCTAGTGCTCCCCTTCCTTCCATAAGGCAGTCTACATCAAGTGCAGGAGGTGTAACCCCACCGTCCCCTATTCCTAGTGCAAATCCAATTTCCGTCATGGCGCAGCCCATTGCAATTCCTACAAGAACGACGAATTTGTCGGCTCTAGGTTACCCGCTACCCATTTTTAATGGGCTAGTTGAGGAAGATGTGGAACTCCACATCAGGGAGTTTCAAAAGTTGATGTTTAACTGTCGCATCCAAGAAGAAGGACATTTAATGATGTTCTTCAATATGACTTTCAAAGGAAGAGCTGCCATATGGTATCATGGTTTAGAAGCCGGAACCATATTGAATATTGATTCATTTTATGGAGCTTTTCGAAGGGAGTTTGCCACTGAAAGGGGTGGGCAATATTGGTTGCGTGTACTCAACGTGACCCGCCAAGAACCACACGAGGATATTCGTGCTTATGCAAAGAAACTAAAAGAGGTTTTCCGTAAGTTGGACACCTCTATTCCTATCCCCGCAGCGGCCCAATTGCAGTATTTTCTACATGGTTTGGACTTTAATATCCAGTTGCAGTTGAGTAGTGTCCCTTTGGGGGATATAGATACTGCCATTACACAAGCACAAGAAGTGGAATCCCGACTACAAGCAGCCTATGCCTCTCGTGCCAATCCGAATATGGGCCTAGCATTGGGAAATAATATGGCGACGGCCAATGGCAGTGGTAGCCAAGGGATAGCGATAGCTAATCCTAATGGGAGAGGGAACATGATGCAGAATGTGCCTTTATTACCAGCTCCCCCTAGCATGTCGATTCCTATGGGCAATCAAATGGCTCCAAATGGTGGAGGCCAGGTAGTTAATCCTAATACCATGACTGTGGTTCAACAACCAGTGCCTAATCGAATTGTTAGGCCGATGGAACGACAGGGTAATGATCAAGGCTACGAGTCGAGCGCTTCCAATGTTCTTGGCGAGGTTAAGGACATGATGAAGCATTATACCGACATGATTACGGAGCTATATCGACAAATAGCCGTTGATGTCAACTTTCTTAAAAAACAACAAAATATGATAGGAATTAGATACCCAGATGAGGGTGCACCTTCGAGGTTTAGCTACAAATGGTGTGGTGGGCAACATTATCCACAAAATTGCCCAAATGTCAAGTGTGACATTTGTGGAAAATCCGGCCATTTAGCAACCACTTGCTGGAGTAAGATTAGTTCCCTCCAGCGAGGTAGTCGGCAGCCAGGGCTTGTTAATCATCGTGCGCAAGGAAATGATTCCCAGCGAGAAGACGGACCTAAACAAATACTCCAACGACCAAAGACTACAGTGGAGGAGCTGCCTAGTGGTAGTGGGGTTAGTTTGATTGAGGCTGTGCGTGTTAATGACGCTGAAACCTCTAATCTGCGAGCTGTCCTTACAAGAGGTCAAAAGGGTAGAGAGGCCGACAAGGATAAGCCTGTCGATGGAAACCCTAAACAGGGCGATAAAGGAACGCAAGTTCTGGATCCTGCCATGGAAGGGGGACCTCTGAGGCCCATGGAGAGTAAAGCCGATGTTAAGAAGGATAAGGAACCACCGAGGAAGAAGGTGAAAGTTAAAAAAGAGGCAATAAAGCCGGTGCAGTGACCTAAAGAGCGGATGGTTTGGCGTGAAAAGCAAATTCTACCAAACTATCATGAATTCGATTTGGCGAGCTCTCTTTGCGAAGTCAAGCCGGATGTGAACCTTTTACAGCTTATTAAGCTTTCCCCAGGAGTAGGCAAGGAATTTAAAAAGATCCTGCGTACCGGGTATATCGTAGAACCTTTGGGTATTGCGCGAGTTGGTGATGACTGGTTCGAGCATGCTGAGAAGCATTGCCCAAGGGTTGCAGCCTATGTCGATGGGATATTAGTAGATTATGCCATTGTCGACACGGGATCATCTGTTAACATTATGAGCTCTGAACTGATGGAAAGGTTGGGTCTTGCGATCCAGAAAGATACCTCCACAATTCTTAGAATGGCGGATGATAGTTTGAGACAGCCGGAAGGCTGCATTACTAAGGTCCATGTCACTATTGCAAATGTAGAATGCCTGTTGGACTTTAGGATGATTCGTTTTGCAGGGCGTCCAAGTTACCAAGTATTACTTGGACGACCTTGGATCTTGCAAGCTGACTGCCAAGTGGATATACCCGCCGGTTGGCTGATATTCGGCAGAGGTGCTCAGCGCGTGGTGATTGATGCCTATCCTGAGTCCCCACAAAGTGAGAGAGCCCCTCTATCTTCCATAGAATTGGAGACATTAGAGTATTTATCTGCCAGTGAGACATCATCGAGTGATGAGTCCAAAGAGGGATCCACCACGGAAGACATCTATCAGATCACTTTGAACGAGCTGATAGAGGCCCAAGATCGTATAAGAGATGCAGATGTTATCGAGCTAGACCTTGGTACGCCTGATGCGTCGCAACCAATCAAATTAGGGTCCATGCTCAGTGTCCAAGAATGTGAGGAGTACGTCTCTCTGATCCAAGATTTCCGCGATATTTTCGCATGGACTTATGATAAACTTAGAGGCATTCCTCCTAGTTTCGCCATTCATACAATTCCGTTGAAGGAAGGAAGCCGCCCTGTACAACAGAAAGTAAGGCGTATGCCTTTCGAACTGAGGGACGGGCTGTTTGAAGAGTTACAGAAGCTTCGGAAAGCAGGTTTGATTTTTCCTGTGCAACACACGGAATGGTGTTCGCCAGTTGTGATCAGAAAGAAGAAAAATAATCAAATCCAATTATGTGTAGATTTTAGAGAGCTAAATAAGCAGATGGTTAAGGATTACTACCCGTTGCCATTCATTGACCAGATTTTGGATCAATTAGCGGGTAGGGAGATATATTCGTTTATGGATTGCTTTGCAGGATATAACCAAATGGCAATTGCAGAAGAGTACAAGTTGAAAACAACTTTTATTATTGTCTTTAGTACTTTTGCATACCATGTGATGGCCTTTGATTTATGCAATGCGCCTGGTTCATGGCAACGAACAGCAGATAAGACATTCAGCGACATATCCCCTGAAGAGTTGAAGGTGTTTATTGATGACTTAGGGGCCGCCACCGTGAGAGAAAGGCAGTTGATCATTTTAAGAAAGTGCTTTGAGTGCTGTAGACAATTTTGTATCGCTCTTAACCCATGGAAGTGCGTTTTTGGCGTACCTTATGGGCTCTTGCTGGGCCATGTGGTCAGTTCGGTAGGAATTGCGACAGATCCCAAGAAGGTCAAAGTTATAGTTGCCATGGGTCCACCACGCACTTCGAAAGAAGTTCATAGCTTTCTGTCTTTGGTTGGTTATTACCGTAGATTCATAAATGCCTTGGCAGAAAGAACATTGCCGCTTACAAATCTATTATCCTTTAGCTGTTCATTTGAATGGAGCGACCCTTATAAGGTAGCTTTCGAGGATGTGAAGCAGGAGCTAGTAAAAGCTCCCATTTTAAAAGCACCTAAAAGAGGCGAGGTGTTCTATATATTTTCAGCAGCCACCATGCATAGTATCAGCTATGCTGTTTAGCCCAAATTTGGGAGGAAAAGTGGTATCATCCGATAGCCTTTGCTAGTCAAAAATTGGGCATTTCAGAGATCAATTATACCTACATGGAGAAGTTGTGTCTTATGATGGTCTTTGGGACTAATAAATTCAGACACTATATCCTCTATGAGAAAGTTGTGCTTTATACGAAGGCGGAGGGGCTTCGATTATTGATGAATAAGCTGCAGCCGCCTGATCGTCTAGTAAAGTGGTTAATCACTTCGCAGGAGTTTGATTATGAGATCAGGAGTAAGCCACCAAGGTTACAGGGTATTGTGGAATGTCTTGTGGACTTTGGGGAGCCGAAAGAATCTGTGGGGGCTGAAGGTAGTGACATGGAGTCGTTATTTAAGATAGAAACGGCATCTATTCCCTCCTGGTATGCTGCAATAATGCATTATTTATCGACAGGAGAGGCTGGATCCGAACTATCTAAAGTTGAGAGAAGGAAAATTAAGCAGCAAGCGTTAAAGTTTGCCTTGATCGTAGATACATTATATCAGCAAGGGGTTGATGACATATATCGCCGATGTGTGATGCCTGACGAGGTGCCATTCATTTTGGAAGAGTGCCATGATTCCACTTGCGGAGGCCATTTTGCTGGACGGCTTACAGCACAAAAGGCTTTAGAGTAGGTTATTGGTGGCCTGCCATCTTCCAGGATGCGTTCGCGTATGTTAAGAGATGTGATATTTGTCAACGACATGATAGTCGAGAGAATAGGAAAAGGCCACTCACCCCTATTATGGCGATACTTCCATTTGAGAAGTGGGGAATAGACTTTGTGGGTCCTATTACTCCATCGTCGACTGCGCAAAAGAGGTATATTATTGTAGCAACTGACTACTTCAGTAAGTGGTCAGAAGCACGTGCAACAAGGAAAGATGATGCTAAAGAAACTACTAGTTTTCTTTTAGAGCAGATAATCTGCTGCTTTGGTCCACCGAGAGAATTAGTGTCGGACCGTGGAACCCATTTCCTGAATAAGGTGATCAAAAGCTTGACTGAGGCTTGGCAAATCAAGCACAATAAAACGACTCCTTATAACCCACAAGAGAATGGGCAAGTTGAAAGTACTAATAAACAACTTGTGGGTATCTTATCTAAGATAGTATCTGAAAAGAAACGAGACTGGGACAAGAAGTTGTATGTGGCAGTATGGGCGTATAATACCACGTTCAAGCAAGCCACTGGCCACACGCCGTTCAAACTAGTTTATGGTGAAGAGTGCATTTTACCCTTAGAAATTGAGTTGCCAATCATTAGATTCGCAATAAACCATTCTTTGGGTAATGAGGACGCCCTATTAGAGCGATTCACGACTTTAGCGGACCTCGATGAAATCAAGTTGCAAAGCCTATTACACCAAGAGGTGGCTAAACGTCGCATGAAATAGTTGCATGACCTAAAAGCGAAGAAATATACCTTTAAAAAAGGACAACTGGTTTTGTATTACGATGCGCGTAGGGAGTTGTTTCCAAGGAAGCTGGAACCTAAAAGGGAGGGGCCCTACAAGATTGTCAGGTTAGGGAAAAATAGGTCTACGGCCCTATTAGCTTATTTACAGGGAGTAGAGTTTAAGAATAAGGTTAATGTTAATAAGATTAAACATTATTATTTCTAAGTATGCTAATACAAAGGAAATGCATTGCAGGTCCATGCTAGGAATGACTTGAGACCTGCAAAAAAGAGCTTTAAAGCTGGTTGATGGGTTGGTTAATCCCTTATTTGGAGCACCCATATCTGGAGCACAGATACCATCAGGGAAAACTTATCTGGTGGAGCAAAGGGTATAAAGTGATTGAGCAAGAAGACGTAACCTTTGTGTGGGAGATCAAAGTCTTCTGTCATCACTGCTTACGACTGTTGACAAGTATCCCTGTTGAGTTTAATGAAGAAGGTGGGATGGAGCCGTCAGTTCATCCTCTCAATATGCTAAACTTTGATTATCATAATTATGAATAGAGGAGTTTGTGATGGCCGGCTATGTAAACCAATTATGGACGTACACATTATATTTTGACGGAGCGTCCAGGGGCCCTAATAAAAAAGGAAGTGTTGGAGTAGTAATCCGAGATCCCCGACGAAGAGTTACGATGAAGTTAGCTGCTTATCTCGGGGTAGGATTCACTAACAATATAGCGGAGTATAAAGCCTTGATTATGGGATTGCATATTGCCAAACAAGGTGGTATTCGTCAGTTGTTAGTAAAAGGGGATTCCTGGTTGATCCTGAATTAGCTAGATGGGACCTACACAGTGCGGAATCCCATTCTTTGTATGTATCATCGGACTGCTATGACCCTACTTGAGGAGTTTGAGAGAGCGTCTTTTCAGTTGATTCCACGTTACTGGAATCAGTTTTCGAATTCATTGGCAAATCTTGCTTATGAGGAAGACCTCTTCTTTAATTGTGGTCCTAGTTTGGATATTGTCATCAATGATGAAATAGGACCCGGTCGCTTGTGGGGGATGTTATCAGAACATGTAGTATATGGTAGACGATGGTTGATATGGGTGATGCAAAGAGTAGCCGAGACCAATCTACCATTATTATCTTAGACCCATAGGTTAATTAGACGACATGTTATGCGTACACCTCTTGCTATCTATGCAAGAGAGATGGGTCATAACCTTATGCATTTAGTTTAGGGCTACGAGCCTGTTTTTCCTCCTGGGGAAGGAGCTTATTATTGTATATATGTGTTATTCCAGGGAAGGATGTGTAGGTGTTATTTTGTTTTATTTCGTTAGGCCAAGAGGGCCGATTAAGTTTGGCAGTGCAAAGCTTTATTTCTTTAGGCCAAGAGGGCTAGTTGTCTATTTAGTGCAGGTGTGGTTAATGGTTTCTTGTTTGAGTTTTGTGCTAGACAGGTTTGAAGAAGATCTTGGAAGGAGCCTTTTGTTGCGTGGAAGCTTCTCGTGGCCCTATTCAGGTGATATCTTTCCTTTATGAGTACTGTGGCTTTTATGCTATAAGTGTTCGTGTACTTGTTAAGGGGGGTTTTTCATTTCTTATTGGGGACCGGCGTCCAAGGCATGAAGTCCCGAGGTTTAGGTTCAGTATGTTTGAGGGAGGTCTGCGTAGTCATTGCCTCCTGTAAAGACATTGTCAAGCATGGAAAGACCTGTTTTAGAAGGGAGTCCTAGTGACCCTGTTCTGCTAGCCTGCTAGGTAGCCGTTCTAGGAGTTATTGTTAGTTGTGAGGCAGTTAGAGGAGCCTGCCAAAAGGAAAATAAAGATGATACGAGGAAAGAAACCCTGAATATCTTAAAGATCATAAATATATACAAAGGTGTGTAAAAAGGGGTTCTAACCCCTATAAAAATCGAAAAGGAAAGAAAGAAGAATTTATAAGCAGTTGATCATTGCCTTACGAAGGCCCGGTAGGTTCCTGGGGACGAGTCAGACCCGAGGCTGATGCCTTGTCTTCCTAGGGGTGGCATCTTGCTGGAAAAGAAGAAATTAAGGAAGGTTGGAGCGAAAATAAAAGTGAGCATCAGAAAAGGATTAAGTGTCGCCTTGCGAGGGCTTGGTAGGTTCTTGGGTACCGAGACAGGTCCTGAGGCCGATGCCCTGTTCTCCTTAGGTCATTACACTCAGCTCCCTCCTTTTTACATGCCTAAGTATGTCAATAAAAAAAACCCTAAAAGAAGAAATGTGCTGAAAGAAAATACTTCTTGATCAGGCTATAGGAGTCCTCGCCTAGTAGGAGCTCCTATTTGTGTTGCCCTTAGTTAGGTAGGTAGTTCAGACCACCACTTAGGGCAACCTCTATGATAGTTCTTTTTAGTTTTGCCATGTTGGAGCAGTCGGTAACTGACTAGCTTCGGGCCTTTTATCAGATTATGCTAGGCCTACTCCTTGTGGATGTCATGCCTTGGTTTTGTCCGGGGGTAGGATAAGCATTGTGCTGTGTTTAATATGTATCTATTATGTATCAGCTTGATGCTTCCTTTGGTTGTTTTATGCAGATCTATTGTGGGATTCGACGGGCTGAGTCGCCCTATCCCATGGTCGCCAATGAGAGCGGAATTTTGGTGCCAAGAAGTGCTTAAAAATAGCTAAAAATTACGAATATCAAGGGAAAAATATTCAACGTCAAAGACGGCAGCTCGATCTAGGACGATTTTAAGCGCCAAAGTGCTTTAAAGGCGCCCGAGCGACACTTGTTGATTTTTCATAATTTTTTAGATTGTCATGTGGGTTGACAAGAGTTGCCAGCCAATGTGGGATGCCGAGCCAAATGCCCAGGATTTTTCAGAGCTCAATTCGGAGTCCAAACGGGGAAATGGCCAAGAAACCGGGCAAGATATGAAGGGGTGGACAAAATTTGGCCAAAATGAGTAAGTGACCCTTGGGAGCCCAAGAATGAAATGCCACATGAAATGTTGGGAGCAAATCGTGGAGAGAGAGTGATGCCAGGAGGCATATTCCACGGTGGATTCTGTGAGGTCTTACGGTGGATTCCGTAAACTTAGATGACCGGGGCTCATACACAAAGAGGATTCTTTGTGCGAGAAGTTGATGGGGACGCCTGTCCTTTTCGGGCGTTTCATTAATTTAGTGTGTACATGGGTGATTCCATAGCGGGTGATTCCGCAAAATGCATATTAAATTAATAAACGTTTATGAGTTTAGAGTGCGCACTCGTAATAAATTAAGGTTAGGATTTATTTCTAACCAGTTGATTTATTTATGTAGCTGAAGACTGCTAGGTATTCACTTTTGTCGGTTTAATTGTATTATTTTACTAACGATTGTGAATGCTTCAGTTGATGTGTAGAGATAGCAGCAGTGGCGGAGAAAAGCATTGGAGTCTAGCGAGTATTCGACCTTTGGATTATATTTTGGTAGGCGCCACGCCTATATTTTGTTATGTCTATTGAGACATTGATTATTGATTATTATTTTGTATGCGCCTATACTCACGGATATGTTATTTCTATTTTGGACATTGAGATTGGGCGTGCCAGACTCTATGGGCACCGTCCATTAGCTTTATTTTCTATTTTTGTAGAAAGCAAACTCAAAAGCTAAAAGCTTATCATATTTTTTGTAAATTAGGCTATTATTGAGCATGAAGATGGAAATATACATAAAATACATGCTTTGTGAAGTGCTCACACAAGGCATGGGGGGAGATTGAACCCAATTGGTCTCTTGCTTCTTGTCGTTCATTGTTTTTTGTGCAAAAAGGTAGAGTTCATTGTTCTTGGGGACCTTCCGGGATTCACTAGGTGAGCATACTGCGTCCGATCTGCGTATCAGTGGTATCAGAGCGGAGCTAAGATCAAGAGCTTCCAATCGCTACCAATCTCGGGCGAAGGTGGAGCTCCAGGAACGATCGGGCTCTACAGTCAATCTTGTCGCGAACCGTCGATATAGGCAGACTTCTGGCGATCAAGAACCCATGTTTCTACTGTCAGATCGCGAAGGACCAGGTTGTGCAGGCGGAGGACCACGCATCCATCTCCTTCATCAAGTCGTGGTTATACAGTGAGAAAACAAAAATTTCATCTCTTATTTCTCATAAGTTTAAGCTTAAGTTAAGCTTAGAAGAAGCTTAAGAAGCTTAATTGCTTCACAACTTGACAACGAGGTATCTGAGGACGTCCGAAAAATCCGCGTCGTCAACAAACAGCTGCCCACGTCCTTCACGATCTGCGCCGTTTTCTTCAATTAGCTTCCCCCATAGCTTAAGCTATTAAGCTCTCATCAAGTTACACAAGACAAGCAAGTCAATAAACTCCGGGTCCTGCGCATCAGAAGTCAAGTTCTGCAAGTCGATTGGAATCAAGTCCTGCAAGTTCCTCAAGTCGGCCTAAGTTCTGCAAGTCTGCAACTCTGTAAGTCGGCTAAGTTTGCAACTCTGCAAGTCAGACTAGTCAACTGGAGTCAGAACTGACTAGTGCTCAAAACTCCTAGAAGGGCTGTTCATACGCAAAAACTATGAACTGGAAAGTTGTTCGTGGCAAAGTGTTCTACTTATCCACAGGTTCACTGAAGTATTTTTAGCAAACGAAGACGGAAATATTGCAGATTTTCCGAAAATTGAGAAAGAAATACCCAAAAATACATAGCCTTGTAACCCCGAATTTGAGCTACGCTCATCCCGCTAACCTGATTTTGAGTGAGAAAGGTCTATTGAGTTTTATAGGATGATGACCCCACATATGGATGATCCTATGGCTGAAGACGACTTACCTGAGCCTACCATGGAACAAAAGCTGGATCTAATCATGTTACAATTGGAAGAAGAGCGAAGGGCTAGGCAAGCATTGCAAGCGCAATTGACAAAACTACAAAGAGCGTCTACCGACAAAGAAGAACCTCAAGCTGAATATTTGATTCGACGTACCATCGATGCCACTCTTGAAGCACAAACCATTCGCAATGAATCAAAGATAAGTAAACGAAGTTTCAAATTTCGCACTTTCAATGGCATACGAGAAGGAAAGACTATTTTATCATTCATTAGCCAGTTTGATGACTATTTCCATGAGGAAACCTATCCAGAAAAAGATAAAATCAAGTGTATTACTAATCATCTGGTAGACAGAGCATCACTTTGGTGGACTGTAGTACGCAAGAGCATAGAATGTCCTGCTACTTGGGAAGATTTCAAAAAGAAGTTCATGCAGAATTTCCTTCCACCGCAATTTCATGAGAAGGCTATCAAGCAATGGGATTTACTTCAACAACGGGATCGTGAGCCTATTCCACAGTATACAGAGCGTTTTTGGAATGCACTCCTACAGCTACGCATGCTTGAAGACGTACCTGAGATGACACATAAGCGGAAGTATATGTCTGGACTTCTTGGACATTACTACGCTGAAGTGAACATGTTCAAGCCTGCTACTCTTGAAGACGCCATCTCACTAGCTCACGACACTGAAGATAAGTTACGCGGTAGAGACAGACGACCACAGCAATTCCAAGCCAATGGTAATTATGGACCTAAACAATTCAATTCCAATTTTAAAAGGTTTAATCCAGGTCGATTCTCATCACCATCTTTCCGCAAGAATTGGGCTAAACCACCTGCATTACCATCCAATGTCAATCCAAATCCAAAGCCTATTCCACAAGCAAATCCAAATGTACCCAGACTTCCAGCCATTACAAATAATGTAACCAAAGCCAAGCCAATAGTATGCTATAAATGTCACCAACCGGGGCATCTCGCAGCAAATTGTCATTCAAAGAAGCCACTAGCACATATCAACTATCTTGGAGCCATGGACGAAGACGAGCATGAGGATATGCCTGATTTCACTGAAGATGAGGATGATACTACTACTACTTCCAACACTTTACCAGGTATGCCTACTCCACATTCATTGTTGACTATGAAATGTTTGGTGCATGGAAAGGAAAGAACTATCTTGCATGATGACGGTAGTACTCATGACTTTATTTCCGCAAAATTGGTAAAGGAATTGAAATTACATACTGTACCTACGCATTATCGCATAAAAGCTGCATTTTTAGGCACTAGGTACAATGGCACACAAGAAGTACAAGATTTAGAGATTCAAATTGGTTCATATATTGAAAGAAGAAATTTCTTAGTTGTCCCATTACAGTCAAGCGACATTATTTTAGGAATGCCTTGGAGACACCAGCATAATCCAAATATAGATTATTCCACGCACACAATGAATATTAATTTTCAAGGAAAATCTATTACATTATATGGTATGCATGCATCTAATATTTTTCCACTGCTTTCGCATACTCAAGCAAAACGTGCATTACGCAAGAGTACTAAATCATATCTCATTTGGGTGAATGAATTCCATGCAAAGGAAAATCATATGCACCCTAGGCATAAGGAATTTCTTGCATATTTTAAGGACTGTTTTGCAGAAGACCTACCACCAGGTTTACCACCTTCACGTCCAGAAGACCATAAGATTGATTTAATCCCTGGCACACAACCACCTTGCAAAGCACCATATAGGCACAACCAAATAGAGCAAAAAGAAATCCAGAGTCAAGTTGAAGAATTACTAAATAGAGGCTTAATTCGACCTAGCAGTTCTCCATTCGGTGCACCAGTACTCTTAGTCAAGAAAAAGAATAATACCTATCGTATGTGTATTGACTACCGAGCTTTAAACAAGATCACTGTAAAGAATAGGTATCCTATACCTAGAGTTGATGACCTTATGGACAAACTGCAAGGATCTTCTATATTTAGTAAAATTGACCTTAAGTCTGGATATCATCAGGTGAGGTTAGATAAATCTGACATATTTAAGACTGCATTCAGAACACAGTTTGGCCATTACGAATTCTTAGTCATGCCATTCGGATTGACTAATGCACCTGCCACTTTCAGTAGAATGATGAACCATATCTTTCTAAAATATCAATATTGTGTGATTGTTTTCTTTGATGATATTTTGGTGTTTAGTCAAAGTGAAAAAGAGCATTATGAGCATTTATAATTAGTTTTTCAATTACTGAAAGAAAATCAATTGTTTGCAAATCCTGAAAAGAGTGAATTCTTTAAGACAGAAATTGAGTATTTAGGTCATATTGTATCAAAAGACGGAATTAAAGTTGATCCTAAGAAAATTGATGCAATATTGCATTGGCCTGTTCCTAAAAAAGTGCATGAGTTACGCTCATTCCTTGGTCTTGCTAGTTTCTATAGGAAGTTTGTACGTAATTTTTCATTACTTGCTTTACCATTAACAAAACTTCTTAAGAAAGGAATTGTTTATCAATGGACTGAAACTCAGCAGAAATCCTTTGATTTACTGAAACGTGCATTAACCAATGCCCCTGTTCTACAGTTGCCTGACTTTAATAGACCATTCTTTCTAGTTGTGACCGATGCTAGCGGATCAGGAATAGGAGCCGTACTAATGCAAGACAATCATCCAATAGCATATTCTAGTTCCAAGCTGAAACCCTCTGAGCTGAAATATTCCACTTATGACGAAGAACTATTAGCAGTTATACAAGCATTAAAACAGTGGAAACACTACTTAATGGGTTCAGAATTCATGATAAAGACCGACCAGCAAAGCATTAGACATCTACTTAACCAACCCCAAATTTCTAACCGTCATATCAAATGGGCTTCCTTCATTCAAAGTTTTCATCCTATCATTCAATACCAACCTGGAAAAGAAAATGTAGTTGCTGATGCATTGAGTAGAAGACCTGCAATTCATAATATTTCTGTCATATCTTTTGATTCTTTGATTGCTATGAAAGATACATATCACCAGGATATTACTTTTCATTCTGATTGGCAAAAATTAGTTCAAAATAATTTCATTCCTGTTGATTCATTGTCATATAATGATGGATTTATGTTTTTTGAAAAGAGACTGTGTGTTACTATTCCATTCCGATCTTTTGTTTCGAATGAAATTCATTGTCCCCCATATCAAGGTCATAGAGGTATTATATCTACATTACGCATGTTAACTGAAGATTTTTATTGGCCGCATATGGATGCAGATGTATCTAATTTCGTTTCTGAATGTTTGATTTGTCAAAGAATAAAGAGACATCATGGTAAACAGTATGGATTATTAATGCCTTTGTCTATTCCATCTAAACCTTGGGAACATATTTCTATGGATTTCATTACTGGTTTACCAAATACTAAATCTAACCATGACATGATCTGGACAATTGTAGATAGATTTAGTAAGCAAGCATATTTCATTCCATGTAAGAAAACTTTAACAGCATCACAAGCAGCACAATTATTTTTGAAAACTGTTTTTACTAACCATGGATTGCCAAAAGTGATTATTTCAGATCGTGATTCTAGATTTTGTAACAATTTTTGGATAACCCTGTTTGCAAATCTAGGCACAAAGATTGATTTCTCATTTGCATTTCATCCAGAAACAAATGGACAAACAGAAGCCACAAATAGCACCATTCTAGATCTTTTACGTGCATATACTATCTCTAAACCTCAGACATGGGATACTCATTTGCATTTATTACAGTTTGCATACAACAATACACCGCACACATCCACAAAGAAAGCACCTTTTGAAGTCATTTATGGATATAGATTATCTACCCCTGTTGCATCTTTGTGTAATAGAATTCAGAGTGCTGATGATATTGCCACTATGCATAACAGTATTTTTGATGAGGTTAAGGATATGATTGCTAAAGCCCAACAATCATATACCAAACAAGCCAACAAGAAAAGACAAGCTATGAATTTCAAAGTTGATGATTATGTTTCGCTTAGAATAGAAAAACGTAGACTACAAAGTGTAGATAGACATCCAGTTGTCAAATTAGCTCCTAGATTTTATGGACCATTTAGAATCATTCATAAGATTAATGATAATGCATTCAAGTTAGAATTGCCATCTCATTGGAAAATTCACAATACATTTCACATTAGTTTATTGAGACCATTTAGAGGCCAATTACCTATCCACCCTGTTTATGAAAACCCACCTTTATTAGAGGAAGAGACCGAAATACTTGAACCAGAAGCCATCATAGACACTGACTACATGACCACTAGAACTGGCCGAAGGTATTCTAGATATCTAGTAAAATTCAAGAACCATCCTGTAGAGGAAGCACAATGGATGCACGCTAGAGACTTAAATGCTTTCCCCACTCTGTTAGCTCCACATTGAGCTAATAGCAATTGAGGTCAATTGCTATCCCACCCCGGGGGTATGATGCCAGGAGGCATATTCCACGGTGGATTCCGTGAGGTTTTATGGTGGATTCCGTAAACTTAGATGACCGGAGCTCATACACAAAGAGGATTCTTTGTGCGAGAAGTTGATGGGGACGCCTGTCCTTTTCGGGCGTTTCATTAATTTAGTGTGTACATGGGTGATTCCATAGCGGGTGATTCCGCAAAATGCATATTAAATTAATAAACGTTTATGAGTTTAGAGTGCGCACTCGTAATAAATTAAGGTTAGGATTTATTTCTAACCAATTGATTTATTTATGTAGCTGAAGACTGCTAGGTATTCACTTTTGTCGGTTTAATTGTATTATCTTACTAACGATTGTGAATGCTTCAGTTGATGTGTAGAGATAGCAGCAGTGGCGGAGGAAAGCATTGGAGTCTAGTGAGTATTCGACCTTTGGATTATATTTTGATAGGCTCCACGCCTATATTTTGTTATGTCTATTGAGACATTGATTATTGATTATTATTTTGTATGCGCCTATGCGCACGGATATGTTATTTCTATTTTGGACATTGAGATTGGGCGTGCCAGACTCTATGGGCACCGTCCATTAGCTTTATTTTCTATTTTTGTAGAAAGCAAACTCAAAAGCTAAAAGCTTGTCATATTTTTTGTAAATTAGGCTATTATTGAGCATGAAGATGGAAATATACATAAAATACATGCTTTGTGAAGTGCTCACACAAGGCATGGGGGGAGATTGAACCCAATTGGTCTCTTGCTTCTTGTTGTTCATGCTTTTACATTGTTTTTTGTGCAAAAAGATAGAGTTCATTGTTCTTGGGGACCTTCCGGGATTCACTACGTGAGCATACTGCGTCCGATCTGCGCACCAGAGAGAGGAGAAGATGGCGACAGCACGCTGGCGCATTTTTCGCCATGCTCTTGTTGATCATGATCTCCAGCCTGCAAACAACCATGGCAATTGATCATTGCCCTTCAATTCCCCTTGGATGCCGATCATTTCACCGTGCTTTGCTCCTCCAATGGCGGTCTCTATGAAGATCTCTGAAATCAATCTTTCTCTCTCCTCCCTCTCTCTCCTCTAAGGGCAGATTCATGTGGTAAAGAAGAAGAAGAAGAATGGATGACGGATGCTTGTCCAATGAAGACCGGATTGCTCCGTGGTTCAAGAGGAATGAAGATTGCTGATTGTGGACTGTCATGAGCATTAATGGTGGCTGGAAATCAATCCCGAGATATGAAAAATAAAAACCCGCAACCCGCAAAGAACGGTAATCTTGTTTTTACAAAGGAAATTGATGTTTTATGCAATTTGCTTCATGAATACTTGTTCCCATGGGATGATTATGCATTATAATGTTGTTTGCTATGAGTTTGATCAGTTTATGCTTAGAAAATCAGAAAATCATAAGTGTTGTGAATGAAATTAATTGTGTAAAACCCGTAAAACACGCGAAATATGGGAGAATTGGGTGTTTTTGATATATCAATGGAAATTATAATAAGACACACCAACTAAATTTGTGTTTTTGCTGCAAATGAACCTAAGGGCCACAGCCCACAACTCATTTTGAATTTTCAGTTGTTTAGTATTGCAAAAAATACAAGAAAGATAGGAAAAATAGGGAAAAATGAGAGAAAAATGGATTTTGAGTGCCGAAAATTAAGAAAAAATAAGAACCATGTTCGTGGATGTATGGGGGGTCTGAAGTATGAGGTTTAGCCTCAGTTCAGCCCTACCTTTATGTTCTAGTGAGTTTTATGGCTTTTTATACAATAAAAACATGGAAATGAACCCTAAACCTATGCACCATGCACAACCTAAACGGGTGAGGGGGTAGAGTGTATAAAAGGTGTTTAAATGCTGAATGAAATGATGAAAAGCTCGTTGTTTTTATGCATACCATTTAGGTTGGTCGATAATTAAAAATTAAGATCCTAGTAGCACGGGAGTTTCTCGATGCTAGGTTCATGCAACGCCGCACACGAGCAATAGTCAAAAGTCATTGAAAGAATGCTTTTGCACTAAGAACAAATGCTGATTTTTAATTGCTTAAGCACATGGACATTCACAATTTGCATGAAGCATAAAATGATAAAAGGTATCAGACAATACCTCCTGGATGCATGGCAATTGCTTTCTAGAGGAACATGACCAACGTTGAGTGAGTAAGGTTGCCCAAGCTGTAGGCTAGGCGTAGGTCTAAGGGGAAAGAAAGTGAGGAAGCATGGTATATCTCCTGGAAATACGTGAATCATAAAAGAGAGAAGTTTGTGTTCGTATGTGTTGTATATGTTTAGCGACGCATCGAGGGGCCAATCCCCAAGGTGTAGGAGAGTCACAGTGAGGTAGCGGCAGTCAGCCGTTGGAGGACCTCCTATGTTTGTACTTCGTGCTATTTGGCAATGTGTTGGGACTCCCTCTGAGGAGTGTTAATTGGGTTAGAGTTGGACTATGAGACGTAATACAAACGCAAGATGTTTAGGAAGATGATGTATGTGTCATCCACACTCCTGGCCGCAAGGCCGTGGGGTTGTTGAGCGCATGATAGAGGTCCGGCTAGTGCATGAGCCAGTGCCGGCCCGTTTTAGGTCCCATCAAACCGTCCTTTTCCAACACAAGGTTCATATACTAAACCATACCCCAAGGAGGAGCCCAAAGTCCGGTATAAATTCACATCATTGAAGCCTAAAAAGACCATTAAACCTTGGAAGAAGATTGCACCTAAGAAAGGACCACCAAAGTCATATTTTGAAGCACTAGATATGTATGATTTTCAGCCCTTCTCTTCATTGAAAATTTGAATATCAATTGTTTGTAAGGGTGTCCTTGATTTACTTCCACATTAATTGACAAGTTTCTAAGGGACTAGACACTGCCCTTGTCTTAGCAAGTGGTAAGAACTTCCCAATGGCCACAACCTATGCTGATGTCTGCCCTCAAATTTGTAAATTTGTTGGCAAGGATTTCCACCCATGGCAAGTACTTATCAAGTACAAGATGATGGAGAGAGGGTATTGGCCTCTCATTCAAGGCACTAGAGCTGTAAACTCTGCAAATCTGGTTGATGTAGAGGATGACCAACGTGCTCAAGAAATCCTAATGTTACACTTAGATGAGTCCTTGATTCATCATGTCAATCAACTAAATACTGCTAAAGAAAAATGGGATGAGCTTGAAAAGATCTATGGAGCCACTGGTAAAAATACTAAAGTCTTCCTTAAAATTGAATTCTTTAGCTTGGAATATAAGTCAGGAGAAGACTTGGGAAAATTCATTTCTCACATGAAGGGTCTCATGGCACAGTTGCCTCAGTACAAGCTCTAATCCATGAAGAGGATGCTATTGCTATTCTTCTAAAAGCGGTGAAAAAGGTGTTTCCTACCCTTGTAACCACTCTTACCAACATTCAAGGTCTACCTTGGCAAGTACTATCCAATTCTATTTGGATGAAGAAAAGAGGAACCACAAAGAAGGTTGCATCAATCAGGCATCTTTAACTTCTCGTGATCAAGTATTGGTACATACAGTTCTCACTAGATGTTCTTTCTGTAAGAAAAAAGGGTATATTGTAAACAACTGTTGGAAGAAGTATCCCCAAAAAATGAAATGTAACAAATGCAAGAAGATGGGGCATATCACTAGTAAATGCCCCAATATTCCTAAAGAACCCAAAGAATTGGTGGCGCCTCCAATCCATCTGATGATCGACTTTTTTGAGTCCTTAAACCATCTACCTATAAACATTCTTGTAGTCTGATCTATAAAGGCATCCTGTTTGTTTGAAGGGGGGACATCTTACATGCCTTGTAATCCAATGCCACCCTGGCATTGAGGGGGGGTGTTAGAAGATAGGCATAGGAACCCACTGTAAGCAAGGGTATATGAGGGCAGATGGGTGTGAATAGCCTGAAGGGTAGGGGAAACCCTAACCCTAGCCAAGGAGAGGCTATATAAACAACCTATGGGTCACTATCAAAGTTGAGATAGAGTGTACCCCAGTTGTACCTTGAGAAACTTAGTAAACAAGATTTTGTTCTTGTACTTTGAGCTTCTATCTCCCTCTTGTGCACACTTTTTCTTGTTGCAAATCTGTTCTTTCACATTTCATCTTCGCATGGAAGAAGGATTCTTGGCTAGTTGAATAGCACTCATAGAATCCGAATGCAGTGTAGGTATAGAATCAATCCCAAGGTCATGAACCAAATGGCCCAACCATATGGACTCCTTGCAAGCCACTACAACATACTCGGCCTCAGTGGTAGAGAGAGCCATACAATTTTGAACCCTGGACATCCAAGAGACAGCATCTCCAGCATAGGTGAATACATAGCTAGAAGTGGACTTCCTACTATTTGCATGTCCAACATAATCGGAGTCTATGTACCCACAACTCCTATATCCTGGCTGCCATAGAAAATACACATATTTATTGTGCCTTTCAGGTATCTCATGATACCCTTCACAACATCTCAATGTTTCTTGCCGGGTGTATTCATATACCGTGCCATAACACCAACTGCAAAGGCAGTATCTAGAGTAGTCCCTGATGCCTGTCGTGCTTAATGATCATACCAAGAATGTGAGAGGCCTGTCCCAAATCCTTCATCTCAAAGCTCTTCTTCAGCTAAGATTTAAGAGCATCCAGCTCATCATGAGCTTTACCTACTATCAACATATCATCCACATAAAGTACCAAAATAAGCAATGAGCCATCACGGGCTTTCTTCGTGTAAAGATACAGATCCATAGCACTCCTACTATAGCCCTGTGATTGCATAAAGGCATCAAACTTATGATACCACTACCTAGATGACTGCTTCAAGCCATAAAGACTTTTCTTCAACTTTCACATTAGGTGCTCCCTGCCAGGTTCTGCAAAGCCCTTAGACTTCTCCATGTAAATCTCATCATGCAAATCCCCATGCAAGAATGTAATCTTGACATCCATCTGATACATGTCCAAGTCAAGCTACGTGACTAAGGCCAAAACCAAGCGTAGAGTGGTCATCTTGACCAAGGGAAAAAGAATTCATCAAAGTCAACTCCATGCTCTTGTTTAAAACCCTTAGCAACAAGTCTTGCCTTATAAGCTGGCTTGGGGTGCCCAGGGGTACTTTTCAGCTTGTACACCCATTTGCATGGCAAAGCCTTCTTGCTGTTAGGCAATGCAACCAAATCCCAAGTCATATTGTTATGCAAGGAGTCCATCTCAGACTACATAGCCCTCTCCCAGGAGTGACTGTCACTCATGCGCATAGCCTCATCATAGGTGAGAGGCTCTCCTGCATTTGTAACCAAGACATAATGCATTAAGGGTTCAAATCTATCAGGTGGACATCTGGCTCTAGTAGACTGTCTTACTGTAGACTCTACTGCATGTCTAGCATCCTATCCAACACCTTGGCAATGTGTACCAATTACTACTCCAGGATATCCAACTGGCTGTGCAGGAGCATGTGGCTCTCCAGGAATATAACCCTGCATATCTCTACCACCTTGTCAGGCTGCCTATGCATCTTGTCTTCATGAAAGACTACGTCATGGTTGGCTGTGGATGACTTTTTGCACCTGTGAATCCTAGATGCAGTAACCCATCTTGCATGCATCTCCATTTGAAACTCTTAGGATCCAACTTAGTCCGCTTGTCCTTGGGCACATGGCAGAATGCCTCACATCCAAAGACATGTAGATGCACATAAGACGAAGGTTTCCCAGTCCATACCTCCTCTGCAACTTGGAAATCCAAACCATTGGAAGGTGATCTATTGATAACATGCATAGTTGTACTGATTGCCTCAACCCAAAAGCTTTGTGGTAGGCTTGCATGCCTAAGCATATTGCATACACGCCCCTGGATGGTTCTATTCATCTGCTCAGCCAAACCATTCTAGGGTGGGGTATAGGGGGCAGTCAACTGATGCTTAATACCCCTCTCATCACACAACTGCTCAAAGGCATGTGACACATATTCTCCCCCATTGTAAGGCATTTATGCCCAGTCTGGTTCTCAACCAATGCAAGCCATCTCTAAAACACAGCCAAGATATCTGGCTTAAGCTTAACAGGGTAATCCCAGACTTTACGCAAAAAATTGTCAATGAACGTCACAAAATACTTCGCACCACCCATAGATTGATAGGGCATGGGCCCACAGACATCCGAATGTATCAATGCTAGGGGCTCACTCATGCATGTCCTACTAGACTTATTATGTGTATTCCTAGTCCATCTACCATAAAGACAATGCTCACATGAATCAAAACATACATAGTCAAGGGGCGGTAAGTACTGTAAAAACTAGAAAGAATTTTCATTCCCTTCAAGGACATATGGCCCAAACGGGCATGCTAAAGAGATACAAGTGGGATGGAATTGATTGACAAAACATGGTCAACAGAGGACCCATCAACTACAAGAGGATAGAGGATTCCAGCCTTGGCACCTCTAGCAAGCATAAGTCTACCATGTGGCATAAGCCTTGTCACAGGTCTATAAGCTGCTTTAGCCAATACATCTGACTTGTTGGACTTTTCTTGTCATAGAGGTTCTTGATTTTATCCCAAATTTGCCAAACACTTTGTGCTTCCTCAACCACATTGTAATGCACCTATTCATTGAGAGAAAAGATGAGGGTGGACTTGCATAACTCATCAAGCTCATCCCATTCATCAGTCATAGTTTCAGGCTGCTCACCATGCATCCTTAGTGGCTTGATCTGAGATTTTTGCACCAATACCTGCAAAACTTGGCTCTTACAATAGGCATAATTCGTACCATCAAGCTTAGTGATATTGAAGATAGCACTGTCAGTGGAAGAAGATGTCATACTACAGTCCAAAATGGTGCTGACAATTCAAAATTGCTTGATGTTTTTTGTTGTAAACAGCCAAAATACCACCAAAACTAAGGCAAAATGATAGCGAATGATGCTACCCACCAAGTACCATCAAAATTACATAAAATCAAGATGATTCAACATGAAAACTCCACGTCTCCATGCATAACTGCTTGCTGTGATAAATTATAGCCAAGTACAATGAGAGCAAACTATAGGCAAAATGAATGCACCAAGTCAACCACTGACTATCAAAGCATAACCATCATCAAGTGGGCATAAATCAGTATGTGACAATCATACGGACATCGACGAGCAAACACCTAAGCATGTCAAATGAATCTAGCAGTAAGCCGACACACGCCCTGTGTAATAGGGCAAAGTGTGCACAACACTAGCAAGACCTGACACAAAGAGGTGTATGCTCGGGGAGTGCAAAGCCCAAATCAGCCCAAGTACATTTGTGAGGACCATGGCATATCAACCATGCAACATCTAAGTGAAGATCCCAGTCTCAAGTATCCAAATGCTCAAGTAGCATAAACTGCTTGTCAATGTTTGCCAAGAATATCAAGATGATCCTACTAGCACAAAAGCCATAAATATCAACCAAAGAAGCTCAACAAGGGCATATGATAGCACCCGTGCCAAGAGATCCAAGATCAAGCATCAATAAGACCTCATGAGCATATAGGCCATGTAGAATCCATACATAGCATCCATAGACATCAAGTACATCCAAACTGTAACTTTAGCAAGTCGAGAAATAGCCAAAGTAAGCTCCGGGCTATCAAATGTCAAGCCAAAGCAAGGCTCAGCAGCATCCAACTCCAAACAATGTAATGGGCATGTAGTAGTGGCATAGGTCAAGCATATCAAGATCGGTTAGACATAAGCAAAGTACATGCCATAAGTACATCAGAGATGAAGATCCAAATTCTATGTGAAGTGAGCTCAATCTCAACTAATGATTCAAGGGAAAATCCAAGCTCTATGTCGATCCATGAGAGCTACTACATCAATGTATGCATCCAAGACATAGCCTGAATGTAACATGCATATCCAAACATAAGAAAATGTGCTTCAGCCCTGAATATTTCAGCATAAAATAAACATCAAAAATTGAGAAAAAAGTGGCTCAATCCAAGCTCAAAACCATAGATAAACCATAGGCATACTTTCCCATATGTATAGGCACCAACCGAGCATAAACGGGCATCAAATGACTATGTAGCATGAGCATAAAGCGTAATGACAGAGGGCTTCCCTATTTTGGGCTACCATTAGACTATATAAAACAATCAATGATTGAGTAAATTCAACCCCAAAAGCATCTCACATCATAGGTATACATTTCCCTAGCATTCCGGGTGCATTCAAGACACCGACCGAGAAACCAATGTCAATGCCAACTAAGCATAAACATAAAGTGCTGATGTAATATTATTAATGCCTGGTTTTGGACTATGGGAAATAATCCTAGACTAAGGTAAATCAGTCCACAAATCAATGGCAATGATAACGACCAATGTCGAGCATCAAGGGGGTGTTTCCAAGTGTCAAATGAAGTGTTTTCAAGCTGCCAATGAGTGCCTAGGGAGAGTTGAAGTAGAAAACGAATTTTTTATAGGTCTTCAAGCTAGTTCAAATTGATATGGGACCTATGGAAGGGATAGGAAAGGTCAAGGCAAGGTTGAGGGAGTAGTTAAGGACCCCCGGGAGCTCCCTCTTGAAGGGCAAAGTCATGGGTAGAGAGTAGGCATCACAAGAAGCAAGAGGACATGGCTGCTCTGCTTCACAAAACCTATGGACTGAAGTAAAATAACAAAAGAGAGCTCCAACACCTCTAAAAGAATGCCTTGAGGTGCCCAAATGGGCTAGGTAGGTGCTTGGGAAGTCGGGGAGTGTTGGGAGCTCGGGAGAGTTGGATATGACTGCTGGGAAGGAGAACTAATGAGTGTAGGTAATCAATAGGAAGCTAAAGATGCCAGAACCAAGCTTGAGTAGTCATGAATCCATGCTTTGATACCAATTGAAAGGTGGGAAGGATCGAAGCTTGCTTGGAGGAGCTATGGCAGGAGAGTAAGAGCAAGAAAGAGAGAGAGACTAAATGGGAACTCCCACAGTCACAATGTGTGACCGGGCCTTCCTTTATTCAAACTGTCACTAAAAGTATAAATAATAAAGTGACAGTGACGGGTGCCCACCACATGTAGTGTGCAGCGGTAGGTACTGTCATTATAGTGATACGCGGGCAGCTAGGTAGAGGCGCCTTACCCCCAACAATTCGTGTTATATTCTAAAGAATCATAGTTGTCCATGTCCAAAGGGCGGATGCCTACATGCGTAATGTAAGTGAGAACATCAAGCAAGAAGTTGCCGGAGTCCACTCGGCTAGCAACATGCAGCTCCTTCTCAAATGAGGATGTGATCTAAATAAGGATATCCCTCAATGTGTTCTTCGAGGGGTCGATTACAAAGGGTAGTCAACACCCTATATGAAGTTGGAGCTACATAGGTTGGGTCATATTTTGATGCTGTGATTGCACGTCGTTGCTCAGTGTTTGTCATTATTTGGCATTCCTCTAGTTCCCATTACAATCGAAGAGCGTACCATTTTTGCAAGAAAGAGGAGTCATTGTTAGCAAGATGTTTCAACTTCTCGATCTCTTAATCTGTGGCAATGATCATGTTCTTATGATATGACATAATGAAACACTGTTTGATTGCCTATTCCCTGGATATCTCAGTTGCAACTAACTCCTCAGCTGCTTCGAAAGCCTTAATGAATACAAATTCCAACTCCTTCTTCCAAGAGCAAGGGAGTGTTCGCACTTCCATTGCTATAGGTTTCTCCAAGAGGCCTAAGTCTAGTTGATCGTGGCTTTTAGCCAGTGTCATGAAAGTCACGTCCAAGCATCTAAGGCAAGAAACCAAGTCATCCCTCATATTTTCAGCTAAGTCTACAGCCAAGGTTAGAATTGATCACCACTCATAAGAGGGTTTAAGGCCGATAGGTGGTCAAGGTTTGATAGAACTAGAGAGTTCAGTAGCTAATGGTTGTTGCTTGGTTTGCTCCTAAGGTTGTAGCTTGGCCTCATGCTCGATGGGTTTGGTTGTAGCTGCAGTTGTCGCGCTACTAGATGCTTCTCAGGTCTAAGGGGCACCACCATTAGTGCTAGATTTGGCCGGTTTGTTAGTAGCAGGCTGCGATTTTGGGCGATAGATTGATTTAGGCCCTGCTAATCTAGGCTTTAGAGGTTCTATAGACTTAGCAGCCTGATTCTCTTGTGGTCTGAGTGTCTCTGGTTTAATGTTTCATGTGGTCAAGCTTGAGGGTGGCGTTTGAGTAGGCCTTTGGTTGTTTTGGCTTTAGGTAGCCAAATCCAAGTGTTATCCTCATAGTAGCCTTGCGCTTGCAATAAGGTCTTGGGAACCCATCGTGGCTTTGACCGTATATCAATTTTTATAGTTTCGTCTTGGTCTCTTAGGTTTTGAGTGTGGGTCATTAGCCTTGCACGGCCATGAGTTTCTAGTTCTAGGTGGCAGTCCTTGATGTTTAGTTACCCATTTGAAATGGGGTTTGTGGGCTTCACCGCTGGGTTCAGCGGTTTGTTGACAGTGAGGTTTGGTGGGTTGTGACGAGTCACAACCCCCCTCCTTAGGCTTCATGATGGGTTTCTCTACCGATGGCTTTGCGGACTTAGAAGGAGTCATACTACCCTTGCTGTACACTCTCCTTTCTCATCCCCAATATGGCATAGACGTCTCTTCTCTGCCTCTTCTCCACCTTGAGTTCCAATCCCAACACCTTTTCTACCAAGGCCTTGCTAAAAGTGGGACCTGAACCTACTTGATTCCTTCTATGCTTCCCACAGATACTGTCCCACACTCCTTGTCGGGATTATATGTCCTCAGGAATTCCATGCACTTAGTGTGGTCCCAAACTTTTCAATGTACTTGGCGAGGTTGCATTGGTCTACGATCCTCATGACGGCCTCCTCACTGGTCACCACCTCTTGGATATTGTGAATGCTCCTGAATCTGAGCTGGTTGTACACCTGATTTTCAAGGGAGAGGCTGTACTTTGCTCTTTCCTCTTCCGTGAAGGAAAGGCGATGGGCTCGGTCTTGTTGTGACATCTTCAACTTCTGTCATAAGCCATGGTTTATCATTAGTGCTTTTCAAAATAGTCATTTGCTATAAGAAAAAACTTCATGCTTGGCAAATTAAAAATGTTTTTATATAGAATTAGACTTTTTCCTCCAATCAAGTAGTCTATTGACTTCAAATTTTATTGAAATTTTCCTCAATCACAAGTTTTTTCATCGTACCATTGAGGTCCCCCATGTGTGCTTTTCCTTTACTTAACGAATTATGGTATAAGCATCCAGGACATTCCCGACGTGGAAGTCAGATTGCAGGCCACGGTGATCCACTCCCTCTTCTCCAGCCAAAGGTACAACTCGCTCATGCTGCATAGGATCAGCGTGCTCGTGTTGGAGAGCATGGCGGCTCATTCACTAGATGAGGTAGATTGGAATGGCTACATGCAGAAGACCATAGACCAATCTGCTAAAGCACTAGCCTTTGGAAGCAGACCGCAGTGAGTGGAGAGTCCCTAGCATTGAAAGGAATCGACTGAAAGAAGCCTTCAGCTAAAGACTTGTTTATAGGGTATGGAGGAATTTTGATTGCCCTTATCCAAGAGGTGATAAAAGAGGCAAAGGACACAAAAGAGGGAGCAGATCAAACACCTGATAGGTCACCTCCTCGTCAGGACAAAGAACAATCAAGTGAGAGGATGGTCAATGAAGAGGAGGAAGAGCAAGCAGCTCAATCCAACAAGAGGAAGGCAAGGACACCTAAGAAGAAGACGATGCAAAAAAAGCAGGAGGAAGAAAGGAAGAAAAAGGAGGAAGCAAACCTGCAGAAAGCCAAGACTGAGTCAAAAAGAGCCAAGGAAGAGAGGAGGAGAAAGGCCATTGAACAGGAGGAGGAATTGAGGAAGAAGGAAGAGGAAGACATTGAGCAAACGTAGATCAATGGAGCAACAAGGCAGACAAGGTGAGATGGATACCTTGAGCCTGAGAAGAGAGGAGGGCCCCAATTTAAGCCTCAAGTACTTGAAGGCACACCAACCACATCACAAGAGGGCAAGGGCAAAGCCCCCATCCATCCCATTCCGCCCCTCATGGTGCCTACCCCCGCAATGGCAATGCCTACTCAGAGCACCCCGACCATGGTCTATGCCACTAATCTTATGGCCTGCATGCAATATTACAAGGAACCTCTAAGGAACCGGCTCAAGCAAAGAGCATGGAAACCTCTACTATGGGGCAAAAAACACCGGTAGTAACAGCAGATGCCAAGTCAAGGCAAGACCCTAAGCGGAAAAAGGTGGGAGCCGCCACGACTCCCATCCCCATAGCTGTGACACCACCTGCTAACTACGACGATTACGTTGTGGAGCTACTTTCTCAACTGGAGAAGGCCAAGAAGGAAAAGAGAATAGAAATGGCTGAGTTGGAAGCCGAGAAAGAGTCCTGGCGGCCTTCTAGCTAGAAAAAACTCGACAAGTGGCCATGTGCCAAAAAGAAATTAGCTAGCTAAAGGCCAAGCTCAACGCCAAGGAAGAAAAGGAGAAAACCTAGAGGCAACATCTTGAAGACGAGAACCAGGATCTTGTTGTGCTACAACGCACTGGGGTCATCCTCTCCCCTATAAGTCAAGGTTTAAGGTCTTTTCTTTCATTAAGAAAGACGAGAGAGGGAATTATCTCACTAAGAAAGACGAGAGAACATGATCCTCTGGAAGTAAGGAGAGAAGTGATTTTCTCTTTCTAAGGTCTAAAATGACACAAGATTTTGTGTGGAATTGAATCTTAAGGTTGAGGCCCAAGGTAATCTAATGAACTCTCCTTATCTATGACTCAAAGTGGTTGCATGGACCACAAGTTAAGAGTACAGTTTAAAAAAGTTGTTTTTTGGAAAATCCATTTTTGAAATATCTCACAATAGAAAAACGATCTCTAGAAATGGGCCACGAAGGTTATCGAAAATAGCGAGATCTACAACTTTTGTGTTGGACATTTTTTCATCAAAACAACGCACAAAGAGATATCTCGAAATTAGTGCTGCAGAGTGGAACAACCACATCTTGCATGAAGAACAACTCAACTCTCTCTCCAAGAAGAGAAGCTCTTGAAATCCTATAAAAGAGGAGGTTCTCTTTGGGTGTAAGGGAGAGGTGGAAGGAAGCATCACTTTTCATGTATGCAAGAGGAGAAGAGAAGGTGCAAGTGCTGCGGAAGCCCTGCTGAAATCAAGTACTATGGAACCCCTGCTGAAATCAAGTTCCAAGAGGAGAAGAGAAGGTGCAAGTGCTGCAAAATCTCTGCTAAAATCAAGTTCCAAGAGGAGAAGAGAAGATGCAAGTGCTACGGAAGCTCTGTTGAAATCAAGCACAAAGAGGAGAGCCCTACACATATTGTGTAGGAGAGAAGGGGACTCAAGAAGGATCAAAAGGTGCCAACTTCCAAGTTGTGCAAGTGTTAGCCGATTGTATACCGTGCAAGGAACCGTGATCTTGTGTCAAGACTGTGGGAGAGAAGGAAGGAGTCTCACTTGTAGCTTTCTTGCTCTCACAATGGGGAAATACACACAAAGGTGGAGGCTGAGAATTGTTTTCCTCTTCTTAGTTGTGTAAGCCAAAAAGAACTCTCATACAAAGAAATAGAAGAACCCTATATATGGGTCTCAAAACCAAACTCAACTAACTAAGGTGGCATACTAACTGATCCACGAACTAGAGTAGATAAGGATAGCTATCATGTAGTTATTATTCATGGGCGGTGTACCAACCGCATCTACAAACTGACAAGTCGGTGACATAAATGCACAACGGTCACCCTGGCATATCACGAATGGAGCTCGATATCTCAACACTCCCCCTCGAGCTCAATCCCAATTCCTGCACACCAAGCAGGTCTCTGAACTTGCGCAGCTTCTCTGCGCCCAATGCCTTCATGAATATGTCAGCTACCTGATCCTCTGTGCTGACATAAACTAGATCAATAAGACCTAGTAAAACCCTCTCCCACACATAGTGATAATGCACCTCAATGTGCTTTGTTCTAGCATGATAGAGTGGGTCATTTGCTAAGTGTATACTGCTCATGTTGTCACAATAAATGACAACTGGCCCATCTGTAGGCTGATGCATATCATAAAGTAGCTTATGCAACCAAGCTACCTCACATGCAGCCATTGCTGCGCCCCTGTACTCAGTATCTGTGCTCGACAAGGCAACTGTAGGCTGTTTCTTGCTGCTCCAAGTGACTGTAGCACTCCCAAAAGAGAACACATATCCACTGGTAGATCGTCTATCAGAAATACTACCAGTCCAATTAGCATCAGTGTATCCATGCAACTGTATCTGAACCCCAGTCTCATAAAATAGTCCATACTGCAATGTGGACTTCACATACCTGAGTATGCGTCTAGCCGCATCCAAATGTGGTTTCCTTGGAGCCTACATAAATTGACTTACCAATCCAACAGCATAGCTCAAATCTGGCCTGGTAATAGTCATATAAATCAAGCTTCCTACTATGCGTATGTACATAGTAGGGACTTCCAGAAGCTCACCTGCATCTGCGCTCAGCTTCACATTCTGCTCCAAAGGAACTGAAATAGGCTTACAGCCTGTCATCCCATATTTGGACAGCATGTCCAATCCATACTGCCTCTGCAAGAGCTGTATCCCACTTGGTGATCTAATCACCTCAATGCCCAAGAAATAACGCAGCTCTCCCAAATCCTTCATCTCAAACTTCTGCTTCAATAGCATTTTCACATGAAGGATATCTTCATCACTGTCACCTGTCATAATCAAATCATCAACATAAATGACAAGTAGCATAATACCTTTCTCTGTTTTTCTCACATAAAGTGAGAAATCTGCCTTGGAAATCTGAAAGCCAATAGTGACAAGATATTGTCCTATCTTGTCAGACCATGCTCTAGGTGCTTGCTTCAAGCCATACAAGGCTTTCTTCAACCTGCAAACAAACTCAGGATGAACAGCATGCACATAACCTGGTGGCTGCTCCATATATACCTCTTTTTGCAAATCACCATGCAAGAAGGTATTCTTTACATCCATCTGATGTAAAGACCATTCCTTTGATGCAGCCATAGCAATGACTGCTCTTACAGTTGCCATCCTTGCAACCAGACTGAATGTTTCTTCATAGTCAATGCCATATGTTTGTGCATACCCCTTGACTACTAATCTTGCCTTGTATCTGTTCACAGAACCATCTGCATTGTGCTTCACCTTATAAACCCACTTACAGCCAATTGCATTCTTACCTTTAGGCAAAGGTACCAATTCCCATGTAGCATTTGCTTCTATCACCTGTAATAATCAAGTCATCCACATAGATGACTGTGATGACCAAATCTGCATCTCCCTTTCTCACATAAAGTGAGTGATCAGGATCAGAAACATAAAAGCCAATATTGACAAGATACTCTGAGATCTTGTCAGACCATGCTCTAGGTGCTTACTTGAGCCCATAGAGCGCCTTCTTCAACCTGCACACATACATGGGATGCTCTAAATCTTCATAACCTGCTGGTTGATCCATATACACTTCTTCCTGCAAATCACCATGCAAGAAGGCATTCTTCACATCCATTTGTTGCAACCTCCAACCTTTGGCTGCTGCCAAAGCAATCACACAGCTGACAGTTGCCATCCTAGCAACTGGACTGAAGGTTTCTTCATAATCTATGACATATGCCTGGGCATAGCCTTTTGCAACCAGCCTAGCTTTGTACCTACTAATAGAGCCATATGCATTGTGCTTAATCTTATAAACCCACTTATATCCAATAGCTTTCTTGCCCTTTGGCAATGATACTAGATCCCAAGTCTTATTGCCCTCTAATACAGCCATCTCCTCATCCATTGTTGCATCCCAATGAGTATGACCAACAGCATCTTCAAAGCAAGTGGGCTCAACATCCTCAACTACTTTCACCATATAAGCATAATGGTGAGCTAGATAACCTTCAAAACCAAATATTTTAACAAGGTATCTGACCCTACTAGATCTGCATACCACCGGATCACTCAATGGAGCCTTTACATTATTATAAGCTCACTTCTGCAATATGCCTATTTTTCCTTTCTGCAACACCATTTTGTTGTGGGGTATACCTGCATGTGAACTGTCTCTTTATCCCATGAGACCTCAGAAAATCACTGAACTCATTCAAGAGGTACTCTCCCCCTCCATCTGACCTCAAGCACTTTAGTTTCAAGTATATTTCTCTTTCAACTACAGCCTTGAAAGTTCTCAAGTGCTCAAACGCTTCACTCTTTTCCTTCATAAAATATACCCACAGCTTTCTAGAACAATCATCAATGAATGTGACAAAGTATGAACTACCTCCAAGAGATACATTTTGTGTAGGCCCCTAAATATATATATGCACAACATCAAGGATATTTGTGCTTACATCTCTGTCATGTGAAAAGGGTTGTCTTGCCTGCTTACCAAACTGACATGCTTCACATACCTTATGAAATTTTGCAATTCTAAATGTAGGCAAACATGTAGCCAACCCTTTGGACTGCATTAATTTCAACCTTTGTACATTTGCATGTCTAATGCGTTTGTGCCAAATTCAATATCTGCAACAACACCTTTTCCTTTAGCATACATAGCAATATTCATAGTAGGAATTCCAACATCCAGAGTAAACATACGTCCAACTCTACTTACCTTTGCAACCAACATGCACTTGTCATTGAAGTCTTCTACAAAGCAGCCCTTTGCATTAATTCTGACTTGTAGCCCTTGCGCTACCATCTGACTGACTGACACCAAGTTCTTTGTAATAGATGGCACATGTAATATATCTGAAAGACTCTTTGTCTTACCATCATGCAAGGAAAAGGGAACTTTTCCAATGTGCGAAATTGGGTGGCATGAATCATCACCGGTCTACACATAACCTGTATTTTGCAAATCCTGCATCTCTCCAAACCATTCTGCATGGATGGTCATGTGATTGGATGCACCTGAATCAACATACCAAATATCATCATGTGTTCCCTTTCCTGTAACAGCATTCAGCATATGCTGCATAACAAACAGACGTTCATTTTTGTCTTCATTCTGTCGTGAAGACTATGCATAGTTTCCTTGCTGCAACTTACCACTACGAATATCATCTTTCTTAGCATAACATTGGGCTGCAATATGACCTGTTTTTCCACAGTAGTGACACACAATACCAAAGTTGTTAGAACCTCTGTTCTACCATCCACCTTTTCCTCTAAAGCTCCCCCTACCTCTAAAGTTACCACGACCTCCTGAAACCTTCATATCGCCAAATTGTTGATTCAATCTGTTTTGATGGTTGTCACTACCATGTCCTGTACCACGGCCTCTTGAAGAGGACCTGTCACGTCCCCTTCCTGAATTGGAGTAGAAAGCTTGGACCTGTTCACCACTTTTTCCAGATTTCTCACTTTTCATGTTGATCTCTTCAGTGATCATAAGGGAGACCAACTCATCAAAATCTGGAAATGGCTTTCTGACATATACGAAAGTTACAAAAGACTTCCAAGCCTTTTCATTGTTAAGTCCACCCAAGGTAGACGACACCAAATCATCATCATCAGGCATTGCATCAATCGCTACCAAGGCATCTGCAATGCTCCTTACCTTCAGTGCATACTCATCATCGGGCATTGCATCAATCACTACCAAGGCATCTACAATGCTCCTTACCTTCAGTGCATACTCATTGATAGACATCTTCCCTTTCTTCAATGTATTCAACTCTTGCTTGAGTTGAATCTTTCGTCCCTTTGTATTTACGGAAAATATACTTTCAAGTATGGTCCAAGCTGCATATGAATTCTCTGCATTTCTAATATGTCCCAGCATATTATTGTCAATTACTGCAGACAGCCAATACATGACCTTTTTGTCTTTTGCATTCCATTCCTTCCGTGCCTTTGTCTCTTCTGCAGTTGGAAGATCACTCACCTACGGCTCCTTTTCTTCACCTGAAACAAACTCGTAGAGGCCTTTTCCAATAAGGAAGTTCGTGACATGGAACTTCCATGAAGGGTAGTTGTTCTTATTGAGCTTCTCAATGATGGGGTTTCCACTGTTCTCTGCCATTATCATAAAACTAATACCAAACAGCAAGCAAATCTTCTGCAACCCTCGACCTGTAGTATACAACAATATACCAGACAGCTTTTTTCACTGTCTGCTCAACAATACATGCAATCTGTAACCAGTTTGCAGATAAAACTTGTGTTTATTTGCTAGTAAACAGCTTTGAACTTACATATCTGAAATCTGTAACCTGTGCACCTGTATACGCCAGACACAACTGAAATTACAGGGTATCTCGAACTGTTGTTCGCAACCTTGCAAGTCTAAAACGGGGCCTGAAATTACCTCCAATGGCCAAAATAGCAGCGGAAAATTCCGAAAGGGGTTATTTGCAGAATACACATCGCTCTTCGCACACACCAAATCTCACTGCAATCTGAGATCTTTGCTCTGCCTTGCTTCCGGTGCCTCCACAGGCACTGTCCAAGAGAAGAAGTAGAGAATGGAAGAGCTTCTTACCGTTGCTTACTTGCTCGAATCCTTGGCTCCTCTCCTTTGCTTTAGCCTTCAAAACCAGCCTCAATCAGTGGTGCAGCTCTGATACCATGTCAAGAATCGCGTGGTGGGGGGACTTGCTCAAGATGCTGCGTCGAACACACAGAATGCACAAGGAGAAGCTCACTCAAGAGACAAGAAGAGAGATGGAGGCCAAAACGTTTTTTTGCTGGTTTCTTCTTCTTCTTTCACACACTTTTCAATGTACACAAAGTATAGATAAGATACAACATAAAGGAAAGTGGCCTACTAAGTCAAACAATGCATAACCGACTACACTAGTCGAATGGCGCTATAACTATGCCAGCTATAAATAGGTGTAACAACCTGAATATAATAAGTAATGGGTCAGTGGCCATGTGAGAGTCATAATCCACCGACATGCTAAGTGTAGACTTATGGACCCATCTAGCTAGGCGGTCCATCATTAATGTACGCATGTGTTGAGCTTGTCATCTCAACACGATTCCCCAGCAAGCTTTCATGCCGACTTTGTAATTTGGAAGAGGCAAGAAATGGCCAGGATCCCCTTTGAGTTTAATTTCCAATTCCCCACCACCCTACATAGAGTTTTTCCCATGAAAGTGGTGGAGGAGGTGATTAACATAGGAGGCAAGATCGGACAGAAGTGGCTGAAGGAGAGAGAGCAAAACCCCACACTATGGGATACTAAAGATGCCAAATTTTGGCAAAATAAATTTTTTGAAGTGCCAAGTTCTGTGCCTAGCTACGAATGCCAACAAAAGGGTTTGTGACGCCAACATGGATACTTGGATGGCCTTTTGCAACACTCAACACTTCGAGCAAAATGACCCAACTTTTATGCCCTATCCTCAAAGGGTGAGAGTGGATTTTGACTCCAGTATCCATGGCCTTGCTCCTCATCATATGCCTCCAACTTTGATGATCGAAAAATCAGTGCAAATAAAGGCACCAAAATGTGCTTTACATGAGAACATCTTTTGTGAAATAGCATTTTGCTTTTGTAACTCTTGGCAAAAATTCAAATATGAAGCAATGTAAAATGTGCAGTCCAAAAGGCTCACATTATAAAATATTGTCGTAGGAAAAGGGATGGTCAAACACTTTTGTCTCATGCTAAAAAAGAAGGGTCTCTAAGACCTTAGTCCATGTATGCAAATTTTAATTTTATAATGCAAGAAAAGAAAAAGCGTGGTTGCAGTCATGTGATTTGAGGAGGTGGGAGGTTGAGGTGGTTACACCCTCTCTTCCTTTATCTTCTAACCTTACGGTTCATTTCCCTCTCTCCCATTTTGGCACAACTCTCATTTCTCATTCTTGTTTCTTTCTCTTTTGTGCTCCTTTGCAAGATCTCATGGAGAGTGAGGAAGAGGAAGAGAGTGAGGATGGAAGCATTTCTCAATCTCTTGTGTGTCATTTTCTTGTGTGTTTTGAGGTATGGTTCTTGGTGAAGAGGGAGTGCTAGGAAAGGGGTGGCTATGGAGCTTGCAAGAAAGATGGGTTTTGAAGTACATGAAAAGAGTCCAAGGCTTCAAGGGCTTTGTTTTTAGCAAAGTATCATGCTTAATTATCTTCATGATAGAGGAGCCATGACAACTGAGAAGTGCAAGGAAAAGAAGGTCTGATGAGAAAGGAGATGAAGAAGGTTAGAGAGATCTTATGGTGCTTTCAAAGGATCTATCCAGTCAATGAAGATCACTTGTGTTCTTCTCTCTGCCCCTCTTCACTAAATGGATAAAACATCAAATGTATGCCCTTGTTATCCAGGTCTACTCAATTTGTGCCTCTATGTCCAATCTGCAACTCTTTTCCCCTCATCCACTTTTGATTGCCCCTGCTCCATTCATCTTTCCTTACTTCATCCCAACCTGCCCCTTTTGCTCGCCGTTTTCAAGTCATTGGTCTGTATCAAAAAATAACTATGTAATTATAATTCTTTATGCCCTCTTCCTTCATCAACTGGTCAGACGTGTGCGCCAGCACAAACATTGAAGTAATCTGGTGGTGGCCTACTAATCGATTATTCACAACAACCACAAGAATTTGTTGGACAATCCTAGAATGTATGTACTTATGTTGCCAGCAGTCTGCTACCTGCCATCGCAAGGATGCCATACACACTGCAATATCAATGAGAATGAAGAAATGTGCCAGATACACGTCAGCTGCTATGAAATGTCCATGGTAAGGAGAAGCAATGCCTTACATAGCAGATCTGTTCATCACAACTACAGTTGACGGGCATACACGGTGGCATTGTTGATCTAAGGGTGGGTTCACACTTGCACTATTGATCTAAGGGTGGGTTCACACTTGCACGGTGGACAAAAGGGTGAAAAATCCCCTTTTCCACCCATCTACAAGGATTTCCCAAGAGTTATCCGCCATCTCATTCACATTAGTGGTGGACAAGGAAAGGAGCCAAAGAGAAGACATGGCATGAAGGAGAAGTATCCGTGCTGGGCAGGCCTGAAGAGAGGAGCAAAAACTTGGGCATGACGTGTCAAAAAAGGCCCTTAATTTTTTTGGCCTTCCACCATGTGTGTGAACATATAGTTTTCCATGCTGAAATTTGATTGGCCATTTGTATTTGGGATGCCTATTTGTTTGTCGGGTCTGAACCCACCCTAAAGACATCTTCACGCGGTAGTTACAGGCGACAACTTCTTGTCTTATCCATACATGTGGCATCGATAGATCTAGGAAAATATAAAGCATTTTAAAAACATAACTTAATCATGAAGACACCTTCTTAACAGCCATTCATACGAATAGCCTCTCTTAGGCTTCACTATACTCCCTTTCATCAATATTACCCTTCCTCAAAATACACAAGAGTCTTTTCTATTACGTTTTGTTTTATCTTCAATAAAACCAATTTTCCTTTCCTTTTCTCAAGTTCATTTTTTTCGTGTAGATAACTTCATTGGAATAGCCTTTGTGAGGGAATGCTTGATGTTTATATCCTTCTCGAGTTTATTATTGTGCTTCACGGTGTGGTTGTCTTTCAACCTATCTTGGGTGTGATGTTATCCTTGTAAGAAAAATTGTTGAAGAGCCCTATCTTTTGGTATTTTCTTGTGGTTTTATTTGGTGTGTTTGTGACCTAGGAAAATACGACCTAGATGTGCTATTTCTTTTTGTGTGATATGTGTTTAACTCTTATCCCCCCAAGGAAAGCAGAAATAATCAAGAAGACAAAGATCCAAAGAATGATGATGATGATGATGATTTTGTTAGAGCTGATTGTGGTTCTTCTTCAAGTTTGTTCGTGGGGACACTTCACACAAGCATGGGAGGAATGATGACCAAGAAATCAGTGAAAATAAAGGCACCAAAATGTGTTCAACATGGGAACATCTTTTGTGAAATAGCATTTTGCTTTTGTAACTCTTCGCAAAAATTCAAATATGAAGCAATGTAAAATGTGTAGTCCAAAATGGTCAAACACTTTTGTCTCATGCTAAAAATGAAGGGTCTCTAAGACCTTAGTCCATGTATGCAAATTTGAATTTTATAATGCAAGAAAAGAAAAGAGTGGTTGCAGTCGTGGGATTTGAGGAGGTGGGAGATTGAGGTGGTTACACCCTCTCTTCCTTTATCTTCTCACCTTATGGTTCATTTCCCTCTCTCCCATTTTGGCACAACTCTTATTTCTCATTCTTGTTTCTTTCTCTCTTGTGCTCCTTTGCAAGATCTCATGTAGAGTGAGGAAGAGAAGAGGGTGAGGATGGTTTGAATCTCTCAATATTTTGTGTGTCTTCTCTCTTGTGTGTTTTGAGGCATGGTTCTTGGTGAGAAGAAGAGGGTTTTCTTGCAGGTTTTCATGGCCAACAAATGTATTTGCAACCTCTACTTGGCCAGTTTGAGCTTCTCATGGTGTTGTGGGAGGTTTCTCTTCAACCTTTGATTGCAATGTTTTACTAAATATGCAACCCAGTATGCCACAAAGTAATATAGTACCTACAATGAGATAGACAAGGATATGTGCCTCCATCTATAAAACAAGACCAAAGGAAATGAAATTAAGCATACCAAATACTAAATTAGAGAGCTTTGGACCAAAAATTTTAACAACATCAAACAAGAGTAGATATTCTTCTATATTAAAGAAAGAGAAAACAAATACCAAATCTAAAAAGTCTTATACGGCACTATTATCTTCCTTCTTCCCTCCCTCCTTATTGCCGTCATGTATCTCCAAATATAAACAAAGTGAGACAATTAAAAGTTTGACAAACAAAGAAAAAAAAAAGAAGTAATTAAGCATACCAAATATTAAAACAAAGAGTTTTGGACCAAAAAGCTTAAACATGACCAAATAAAACAATATATTTTTCCATATGAAAAAAATTTACCAATTTTGAAAAGCCTTGTTCATCCTATTCTCTTTCTTCTTTCCTTCCTTGTTATTGACCCTTTGTGTATCTACATACAAAGAAGAGGATGAAGAGAGATGGAAAGAAAAGAAGAAAAAAAACAAGAAGAATACATTTTAACCCTTTCTAGGAAGATGTGACAAAGGAAGTATGCAAAAGTATGAAAATTTTAAAAATTTTAGAACAAGAGAAGTAGAAATCAGAGCAACTATCCAGTGAAAACAAACTTTGGGCAATAAGTTATTTTGAAATTATTTCATAAAAGATAGCTAGGCTCACTCTCAATGTGCAAATTATTAAACCCGAGTGAGGTATCATTACAAGAGATCTTGGCCTAACAAGTCAAAAACAATCATTTTAAAAAAAATGTGTGTGCAAAGTAAGAGAAGGCCAATCTAAGCCAATGTGTGTTGGGGGGGGGGAGGAGATGTTGTGTGTGATAGAGTAAAGGACTAAGGGAAGCTCTTGCTTCCTCTTCTTCTTCTTCTTCTCCTCCTCCTCCTCCTCCTCCGCCTCCTCAAAATCAATTGCTCAATTGAAAACATCATGGAATCAAATGATTATTTCCTTTTGGAGATGAATAACTCGAATTGGAGTCAAATGCCTAGCTAAATTGGGCAACAATCAAACTTGAATCTGATATTTTTATTTTGAGAGTACTCTAACGATAGCTAGCTCCCCTAGCTCCATGTTCTACACATTTTATAAAGTGAACACAACCTTTGGAAGTCAAATGTAACCTTTTGGAACAAACCATAGAATTGAACATGCTGAATTTGGATGAAACATTGAGCTTCAAAGGAGCTCATGCCTAACGAGTCACCTTTGATTGGATGCCAAGTCAAACTCATCAAATGATGTAAAAAACCCCAAGGTGATTGAAATCTCGTTCGCAAAAACACTACTTAGACAGCACTTTCAATTGGGATCTTATGCAAGCTATAAGAATCTTGCTATAATTGGCATCATCATGATTCCATGTCTAGACAACAAAAAAATTTAGTTTGCACCTAAGGTAGTTGGATTACCTTCCCTGCACATTATTCCTAGAACCAATCAAATAGAGCCAAGGATTGAGTGTAATATAAGCATTATTTTGGTAGTCCATGGACACAAGCAAACATGGACATTCGAATGAAGGTGCTTGAGAAGAAAATACTCAGCAACAAATTTGTGATCTCAAATGCTCTGGTAAACTATGCCACCAAATAGCCTAGTCATAATACAAGCCTCAATGTGGTGGCAATGTACTCAACCTCAGTAGTAGACAAGGCCATGCATTTCTACAACCTGGACATCCAAGAAATAGCACCACTAGAAAAGGTGAAAACATAGCTAGAGGTGGATTTCATATTATCTACATGTCCTACATAATCAAATTCTTATGTAGTGCATGACTCCAATATACTAGCCACCATAACAAATGCACATATCTACAGTGCCCTTAAGGTATCTCATGATACCCTTCATGGCGTCCCAATTTCACTTGCCAAGTGTCATTGTTTAACAAGCCACAACTCCCACTGCATATGTTATGTCAGGTCTAGTGGCTATCATAGCATACATAAAGCTGCCCACTGTGAATGCATATGGAATCTTAGCCATCTCATTATATCTACAATCTACATGACTAACCTTCACATGAGAAGGTAAGGAGCAACCAATAGACTTACCACCTTGCATATGGAATCTCTCAAGGAATTTATGAATGCACTTCTTCTATGACAAGTAGAGGACTCTCTTAAAGCAATTGTGTGTAATGTGCATGTCCAAGTATGTGAGAGGCATGCCCATGTCCATCCCAAAGTTCATCCTCTACTGAGTCTTGAAAGCATCAAGCTAAGTCTTGAAATCAACATATGATACTAAAATGATAAAGCTATTATCATGAGCATTCTTATAAATACATGGTTCCATATCACTACAAGAGTAATCGTATAAATGCATAAAGGAATCAAACTTATGATACCATTTCCTAGGTGCCTACCTAAGTCCATAAAGTCTCTTCCTCAACTTGCACACTAGGTGTTTCCTACTCTTTTTCTCAAAGCCCTTAGGTTGTTGCATATAAATATCCTCATGCAAGTCCCCATGAAGGAAATTTGTATTCACATTCATCTTGTACAAGTTCAAATCCATCTCCACAATCAAGGCCAACACCAAGTGTAGGGTAGTCATCTTGACCATAGGATAGAATGTCTCATCAGTATCAACTCCCTTGTCCTACTTAAGATCCTTAGCAACCAATCTAGCCTTATATATTGGCTTAGGGAAACTAGGAATACTCTTCAACTTGTACCCCAACTAACATGGAAATGCATATTTTCCATTGGCAAAGGAACCAAATTCCATGTACTATTGAATCATACTCAAATTGTATGGCTCTCTTCCAAGAGTGATTATCACCTCTACACATAGCCTCCTCATATAAGTAAGGGGCTCACCAAAATCTATCACCATGACATAATGCACAAAGGGATCAAAACGGTCAAGAGGATGTGAGGATCTAATGGAGCATCTCAAGACTAGTTATGATGCTCATATAACATGTCCTTCATGTTGTCCAAAATTATGATCCTACATAACAAGCAAATCATGGGCCACTATATTATCACTGATAATAGCAAGCTGTCTAATTTTAGCTGACTTTACTGTAACAAGAGGCTCCTTTGCTAAAATATCACCCTACGTATCTCAACTACCTACTTTGGTCTCATACGTACCTTTAACCTTTCGAGCCTGCACATCCCAAAGGTAAAAGGCCATCTCACCTGCATCACCATAGTTGAGAAAGATGTATTTGATAGACTTCATATCTAGTTTATAGCATTTGTCTTTGGAAATGTGGTAGAAAGCCTCACATCCAAATATATGCAAGTGTGCATATAAGGGAGGTTTACCAAACCATACCTCTGCAACTTGAACACCAAGAGTAGTGTATGGAGATCTATTAATTCAAATGGATTGTAGTAGTAACTACCTCAAATTTTAATAAGTATTGTGGTAAGCCTACCTAACTAAGTATACTATAGACTCTTTCCTAAGTAGTCATATTCATATACTCAGCAACACCATTCTGGGGTGGAGCATATGCAGCAGTCAACTAATGCTTAATATCCCTCTCATCACAAAACTGCTTAAATGCCTTAAAGACATGTTCACCCCTATTATCAAATTGTAGGCATTTCAACCATCATCCAAACTGGTTCTCAATTATCACAAGAAAATGTTGAAAAGTAGTTAACACCTTTGACTTCCACTTTATGCAAATAATCATAGAGGATGTTGCGAGATAGGCATGTGAACCCTATGAATGCAAGGGTGGATAAGGATATATGGATGTGAATGGATTAGAGCGCAGGGAAAAACCCTAATCCTAGCCATCCAACGGCTATTTAAACAGCCTAGAGGTCACTCTGAAATGCAAAGAGTGTACCAGTACTACTTGTGAATGACTCATTAAGCAATATCTTCTTCTTGTACTTGAGCTCTCTCTTCCTCTTGTGCACATCTTATCATGATATCACTCTGATATTGCAATATGATATCAGAGCCATCTCTAATCCAATGAGCTTTCCACAAGCACATCTTGGCTTAAGTATGCAAGAGACCTCTATTTCTTCAACCTATCCTTCTTGTCACCATAGCCAATTCAGACCCACCTCCATTGGAGGAGCTTATGTGAGCAAAGGAAGCCAAGACAAATCAAACACACCCACACACTAACATATAATCACAGAAAAATCTGAATAACATCCCAATATAGATTCCATTAAAACTTAATCCACCACTTACATCCAGAAAGAAACCACCAATGAAGATTTTCTATTTTAAAGGCTTGATGATTTTAAAACTTATCCATAAAAAGGGATTTATCTACAAATAACTTGGGCTGATTTTAAAAGAGTTGCAAATAGCACATCCTTTCCACAAGGATAAGATATCTACTCAAAAGACAAAGAGCATGAAAATATAATATATCTAATAGATGGGGATCAACATCCACATGGCATTCAAGCACAACTTTGGTACTAGCTTCTAATCATTATGAGAATGTCAATGCATGTACGCTAGATACCAATCAAAATGAGCAGTTAATCTAACTAAAAGATCAGTAGATTGATGATGGATTTTAGCAAACTATAAATAATTTTTCTTGGATAGGAGTCTACCAATCCTTTGAAATTACACGCCAATTAATCTAAGATCTTGTCAATGAATCAGTCTAGCTCTACCCTCTTCATCTTTGTATCTGTCGATCAAAACTAGAGTGGCTACTAACAAACTTAGGGGGGCTAGGAATAAAAAATGTAGATGGAGGAAGTGGAAGAAGTATCAAGTGATAAAGGGATGGATAGGAAAAATCATAAAAATAAGAAAGAGTTGAAGATGGTGATTCAGGTAATTTGACTAAATCGGATAAGAAAGGGGTTAGGAAATATACTGGAAAAGTGGAAAGGAAGGTAATAGATCATGTAGGACAAGGAGTAGGAGAGAAAACACAATTGACAATAATGGGAAATGAGTAAAGATAGAAATTTCATGAGCACCTTGTGGTTGAAAAAGAAGAGAAGAAATAACATGGGGAGTTATTTGAAGTATGGATGGATAAGAGTCAAATCTGTGGGCCATCTATTTTGATAATAATCAAGCGAAGGCACTGATGGACCTCGGATAGAGCAATAATCATAAGCTTCAAATAAGGAGGTATCAAAAGGGAATTGTTTAGAAATATGGGCTAAAAGATTCTCCCTCAGTTGGTTAGTAGTTTGTAATCATGTAGGAGCTTTCAATTGTCTATGATTCAATACCACACAGACTCAATCATGGAATGCTAAGACACCTCAAGACATGCATCCACTTTGGAAGAATAAGCTTTAAAAATCTCATCCATCTACAACTCCAAGTATCAAACATTAGGAACACCTTGCAAGATAATGTCCTCCATATACCAAGACATATCCTCATCATTAGGAATCAAAAGATCACCTCTAAGATACATGTAAGACATCAGCATGGTGCCTGGTATAACTAAATCCACAAAAACCATTCAGACAACTTTTATAAGGAGATCTGAGAACTAAGCACCACTCCATCCATTCTCTAGAGGATGCAAATTCATAGTGGACAGCTTCATGTAAAAGGCCAGTTTTTGTTGTTGATAATGCGCAAAGAAGGAATGACCTTGTGGGATGTATTCTATAAACTACTCAAAACAAGACCACAAAAGGTTCATTCTAGATTAAAGTCTCTTCACCTTATCTTGGAACAAAGGACATAAAGTTGCATTACGTTGAAGAACAACCAAGTCCATAGCCTATAAAGATGGTACTGATGGTACACTGTAGGAGACTTGAGAAATGGAGCATAGCTGAGCCAACTGTTCTTTTAACTCCTGCTCAACTATACAATTCGTTGATTATAACTCCACTATTTGGGCAACAATTAAAGCTTCAAGCTCCTAGGTTTACTTTAAAAATGATCATTATCCTCATTGACAGTAGCTACTTGAGCCTTTGCTTCACTCACTTGAGCCTGCAAAGATTATATTTTCACTTTTTGGGATCCTAGAAATCTAGTGTATGACTTCATTTATTTGAAAATATCAAAAAGAGTTTCCTTAGCTAAGGCAAGCTCAATATTACCCTTATGTAACACCTCCTTGGACTGTTGCATCTCCTCATAGAAAGAAAGGTACAACTACTAAATACAAGCTGTAATCGATATCTCTATGGAACTCTGAATGCCCGTACAGAGGAAAGGAATGGTGTCTCCTCCCAGCATGCGATGTTGAGAAGGAATTGGTATGTCCAAACTACCATCTCTGTGTGCCCTGAATAAATTTGAAGAGGCTAGGCATGCAGGAAGGGTAGCAAAGATCAATACTAGAGGAATGGAAGCATGAACTATTTCAACCACTCGCTTTAAGCACTTCCTCTAAATGACCAAAGGAGGAGGGGAGTCATGATCTTCAAGGATAGGTTCAAAATCTTCCATAGAAGGAGAGGAAACCACTAGACGATTTTCAAGAGGTGGTGGAATTTCCTTTGCGGAGGAAAAGTATGTCATGAAAACATACAAGTAAGAACCATATGTGACATTAGTCACATTACCCCTAGTCACCCTAATAAAGTGTTAATACTTTTTGGCCAAGAGATAGAAACTCCAATCAATGGACATTCCCTTGATCACCATTCTAGAATTAGTGAATAAATCCTTGGACATATAATTAGATGAAGTCTTGATAGGCATAAACCTATCTTGAAGGAACTGACATAGCTATTTTCAAAAAGGATCAAAGATCATAGAGAGACAAACTCCGGATGTAGTGATGACCCATTTGGCATCCAATAATTCTTTGGTCTATCTCTATAAGAGGTTCAGAATATCAACATTAGAAAAGAGCTGGTGGGACTCTAGAAAGGGTTTCCTAAGATAGGAAAGAGATAAAGTCTTCCCCAATCCTCGAGGTGTCATCAGAATAGTGGTACCAAAAAATAGAGTCAAACTACTTGCTGTAAGAGGTTAAATTTTCATCACATGGGGTAGGATCATCAAGAATGAGTGGCAATAAAAGAGCCACAAAATGGGATAAGTCGGCCTTAGTAATAAGATCTAATTCTAACAACAACTGAGAATAATCCCAATTGACCAACAAAATTTATTAGACTGGGGGGGAGTTTGAGGTGCCATTCAAAAAAGAACAAAATACACACACCACAAACAAACACAAAGGAGGCATGCAAAATAGTAAAACAAAAAACAAATAAGATCTTGATCGAGGATCAATTCGTCCACAACATAAAAGACCACCCCAAGCAAACCACATCCTAGAAAAAATTCGGGATGACTTATCCACTCATGCGAATGATAGCTTCGTGAGATGCAAACAAACATGCACCTTGATCCCTATATCAAGGAAGAAAATAAAAAGAAATTTACATATTGTATCCCATACTACATCATTGTGGCCATCAAAGCAAAAGAAATACCACGAACTACACCACTCTTGACACAACTGAACCAAGACCAAACTGAAACATGTCAACATGGATTTAGTAATAGACAGTGTCATCTTCATTACCACATATCGCATTCATTGATCAGATGAGAGATGTGCAATGAAGATGGATTTATATTTAATGGAAGGTGAATTTTACAAAATATTATCAATGGGTGATTTTTTTATTAGGTGATCAACCTTAAAAATAAAACATGATTCATTTTATCCATTAAAAATGTTATTACATGTTTACAGTGCATTAAACGAACCCAGACTTCAATCCTGACTCTAAAGGTTTCTATATGCATATTCATTTTTTACCAATTATTCTGTGTGTAGCGCTTTGTTTTTTGCAAGTGAATACAAGAGTGATGACATGTTCATTTTATTACAAATTAAAAATGTGCATGTTTAACGCATAAAGTGCATGCACAATGTGAATGATGTGTTTATTTTATTTAAATTGATATGTATTGAACATGAATGCTTGTGAAAAAGTGATCACCTGGTTGCTTTTAACAATTTAAGATGGTTTGTGGGATACTAAAAGGAAAATAAAAATTTGGATACATGTAAGGTATGTGAATACACCCAAATCTAAATTGGCACATAAATATCAACTACTGAAGAGAAAATCATGGCCTTGCAACAATCCAAGAGCTAATCCCACCAAGCTAAAAATTTACAATATGAGCAAAAAATACCAAAAATACCACATGAAATTTTTATTTATATTTTTTGTTTGTTAGATATTTTTAATTTTTATTTGATTTTATAAAGGTATTAGATTTAATGATTGTGTAATTGGTAATAAAAATGTTGAGAACATGTCATGGATTTTTTTTGGATTTTTTTTAAGCTTTTAGAAAATTTTTAGCTATTTTTTAAAAATTTTAAGGATTTTTATTGAATTTTTAGTTTTTATTAGACTTTGTAATTTTGTTTTCACTTTTTAATATATATTTTTCAGCTTAGATTTGTGAGAAACATTAGCAATGATTTTTTAATATTTTCTAACTATTTTTTAGTATTTTTTTAAACTTTATTTAATAAGTTTAATGTTTTAATTCGAATTTTTAGGGTTTTTGGTATTTTCAACAATTTAAAATTGCAAAAAATGCATGTATCGGGATCCACTACACTGCATCTGAACAATAACAACACCTCGGCATGGGTGAGACCCCACGTGCATCCTCGCATGTGACCAAGGGCCGTGCAAGGAGCAGAGTTGCCAATGGCAAGCAATGCAAAAACCAAAGAAAGGAGGGGAGGGGCGTGAACGAGAGCGAGAGCTAGGGTGGTTTTTTTTTTTTTTTAATTAATTAACCTTTGTTTTCCTTTTTTTTTCTTTTTTAAATAAAATCAGACACAGTAGTTGTGCCCCCTCATCCTGTGCACAAGTGCGGAGCAAGGAAAAATATTTGCAATGACAGGAATGAACAGCAAGGGAGGAAGGCAAGTAGGTCGGCCACCAGAGGGCGGGGCGGACCCATCGGCATGCAATACAAGGGACAAACCGCCTTCATGAGACCATGCAGATTCAACAATACGAAAAATTTATTTCGAATAGATCTAGGCCTTGGATTCACATGCGGCAAAAAGGAAAATTGAGCGTGGCAACATGTAACGAGCGGGGGACACAGGAACATGGCATGGGAACATACCAGTCACACTGACGGTATATAAGGTGTAAGAGGGTACTCTGAGGTATCAAGGAATTACCAAGAATCTCTATTTTCACCTTCACAAGCTTTCATGGCTTCTTCTTGTTTCTCTCTTTCCTCTCCTTCTCTCTCTTCTCCCTGTCTTTCTCTCTCCTCTCCCTCTTCTTTTGCAATCTTTCTCTTTCTTCTCTCTCTTAGTTAGATTAGTTAGGTCTCCTTCATTACAGTTGGCATCAGAGCTTAGGTATTTGGTCCTGTCTTCCTTCTCTTTCCTCACATCTAGTCATATTTTACACAAAAAAAAACCTAGTTCAGATAGGTTCAGTAGGGACAGGAGTTGTAAGGAGTAGTGATGGAGTACTACAGGGAGATGGCAGCTTTCTTGAAGACCATAGCAAAAAGCTTTACTGCGTTGTCTGCAGCTTTCCCTCTCTTTCTTTAAAGATGATAGCGGAGCGCTCATCACTTGCGCCTAAATCCGCTGACTCTTGGATTGAACTTCATGGTGACTAGCTGTGTGCTTAACGCTCCAAGGGCCTGTCGATGCTGCTGGAAGAGAACGCCTCTAAGACCCAAAACCATATTCTCCAACAAGCTTGAGCTCAACATCTAAACGCTCCTCATAGGGCCTATGAAGCCCCAGGGCTGCCCCCGTAAAGCTCCCCTAATGTCGCATCCGCATGTTGTTACTGTTGATGCCGTTGTTTCTGCTAATCGTTGAAGATGATGATCTCGTGCTCTCGCTACTGCTCATTGACATCTAAGTTGGCAACGTCATCAACACCATATCATTTTGCATACCACTACTCGACCCTATGCTAATACTTCCTGCGGCAATACTCTGTTGCTGCTGATGTTGCATCAGTAGCACATCCAGGACATCATCAAACAGCTGGCCTACAGCTGAATATCATCTTGGATGCACACGGTGCACGTCACCTGCAACATCTCATCGTCATCCACCCCCTCTTCGTCATGTGTGCACACTTGCGGGTCAACTCCCCTTAGTAGTCTTTGATTAGCTGCTTTGTGTCCAGGATGATCCTGGACACCGTCGGGATGGCTGCCAGTACACTATTCATGGTCTTTCTGGCTGGCTTGTAACTCCCCAGCATGTGCTTGTACAGGTACACTATGTCCCGTAGAACCTTTGCTCCCAAACCTCCCTCAGGCCACTACTGCTCATCATCATGTCTAGCCCTAGTATAGAGGAGCTCAAATCCTCTCTCTAGCCCAAGAATGTCAAAAAAAACAAACTGCAAACCAGGAGCACAATATGCTCACCCCAGAGGAAGGATAAGCATGAATTTCTTGGAGTACAACCATGAATTTCTTGGAGGGGGCAGCCACTACCTCTTCCCCAAGCTTAAAGCAAGGTACGTCTCATGGTTCTTGGTCTCTCTTCTCCAACCACTTGCTGAGCCCAACCTCTTGCTTGGAGAGATTAAAGAATTCCATGAATTCTTGTTTAGGCTGAAGCTAGGGATCACCAATTGATTGCCTTCTTCCAGTATGCACTTCTTGAAATGCATGCATGACTGAGCACACTTCAACTTTCTTTCCTATTAGCTGAGAATTTAACTCCTAACCCATAATTGTGCTTGGTCTTGATTCTTGATCATTAAGCCAAAAAGTATTTTTTTTAAAAAGGGGTAAGTGATGCAATCTGTGAGTCACTGATTTGCAGAGGTAACCCTTTTCCCATCTCATTTTCCTTATTGATCATGCATATCATGAAAGGCCCAATCCTCAATTTGTAAATGCATATCACGTTGGTTGCTTAATAATAAATGTCTACCATGTATATTCCGGGTGAGAAAAAGCCCAATGCCAGGCGAGGTGGCAAGACAAAAGAGGGGTGACCCCGCCTTGCCATCAAAGGCCCTGAAGGGGTGCACAACCCGGCCCGGGGAGGACTTTGCCCACCTCTCGGTAATCCGGAGCCCAAAACTTTCTTGCAAGTGCAGGTACACTTGAATGAATAGCATGAACCCCGATCATTTACATTCCACAACCTTGTAAATGTATTGGTAATGAGATGTATCACTTGGGAATCAAGAGTGGAAGAAAATCAATTTCTACCACTACAGAAGCACCTTTAAGGTATTCACAATCACACTTTAATGCTGTTAAAACTCCCCACAATTTCCTTTTTACTTGTGCATACCTTCTTTGACGTTCATTGAGAGCTTTTGCTCCAAAACAAATTGCATACATGTTACCTTCAAGATCCTCTTGGCCACTAGCCCATCCTATCCCAATGGGACTTGTATCCACTGTAAGGATGATAGGTTGACCATTTGAATAATCAACCCTTTTGAGAGTGTGGGCTGAAATTAATAGCTTCTTTAATTTACACATGGTCGCCAGTCCCACAGAGTTAGATCGCAAAAGTTAATTACAACAAAGCCTTCTTGTGTGTCTGAGCATAGATCCCATAGCTCGATTCTAAGAGGGCATTGTCCCCTTTGATCTGAGCCAAAAATCTCCCCATTCCGCCCTACAATTTGGGGGATACACCCAATTTTCTGCTTAGAGGCACTGGGGACAGGCAGCATTCCTACACAGTCAGCCCACAAAAGTCAATTACAGAAAAGCCCTGATCATTTACCGTCGAATATATTTTTACATAGTCTCATAGAGGGGATTGAGAGCTTTAATTTGAATCAGAAAGTTTGGCGATCGGAGCTTCCTAGCTCAAGATATTGCCATTTCTGTAACAGGGGGTCTAGTAGACTGCACTTAGGATGGCAGGCCACAAGGGAAAAGCAAAGGCCCAAGAAGACTTCTAGCATGAAATAAGGGACTCCCTTGCCTCAATTAATAATCATAGCTCAGCCCAAGAGGATTGTGAAGACATGTTTGAATATGGTGCCCCCGAGATGGACTGCTTGGCTATGCTTAACCATACTCTATGCCAACATGAGACCCGTCATATCGACCGGTATCGAGAGTTGAAACAACGCCATAGGGAGATGGAAACCCGCCAAGATCATCATCATTTCGAGATGATGGCCAAGATGGACTTACTCATTGAGTGCATGGGCGCCCTCATCCTCGCCATCGCACCCTCCTCAGCTCAGCCCAAGGAGCATATTCCTCCCCGTGAGGCCAACCGCCCTCCTCCCTTGGAGACCGGGCATAGGCCACAAGGTTTTGGTGGCACCCATGGCTTTGCCCATAGCGCTTATGAGATAGGCAAGCCCTCCACTTGACATGATGAACCCATCCTTCCCTCCCCCATTACACACCCTTTAAGCCCATCCTTGGGACAGCAGCTCCCCCGTAATGGAAGCTATATTCATACTCATGGGAATGGCCAGCAAGGGCCTAATGCAAATTTTGGGTAGCATGGAATGCAAGGTGTACATGGGCAGCATGCACATGGAAATGGGTAGCATGCACATGGAAATTTTGGCCAGGAAGGCCCCAATGTTTATCCCGGTTTGCATTTAATGCATGGGCAGCATGGTCATTTTGGACAGTAAGGTCCTAATGTGCAATTTGGTCCTCATGTAATGCATGGGCAGCATGGCCCACATGGAAATTTTGAACAGCCAGGGTTTGGACAGCAAGGCATGTATGGGTAACACAACGTACATGCGCAGCATGTAGCACATGGCATACATAGGCAGCAAGGCCCAAATGAGCTGAGTGACAAGATTGTGTTTGCTAAGTTTAATGGGCAGTCCTCATCCCCGGCTGAATTAGAGGAATGGACCTCTAAATTGGAAGCCTATTTTCTCATTTATCCCCGTACCGACGAGGCAAAGATTATTTTTGCCTCCCTTCACTTGGAGGGTTTTGCCCACACATGGTGGAGATTTATTCAAAGAGAACACCAGCAGTTTCATGATTGGGAAGATTTCAAGATGCATATGGTCCAAGTTTTTGTCTCCCCGGTAGAGAAAGAGCATTTGGCTAGGCAATGGTATCAATTTGATCAGCGAAATCTCATCGTAAGGGAGTATACCAACCAATTTATGAACCTATCCATGTATGTAGAGGCCGTCAATGATGAGGCCAAATTGCATAAATACATTTATGGGCTAGATGCACATCTTTCAGCTGATGTAATGGCTCAAAAGCCAGCCACTTTGTTTGCGGCCATAGAACTGGCTAAACGGTATGGTCGAAAATACCGTCGCAATGAGGGCATGCAGCCAATTTCAGTACATCAAAGATACCCTACTAGGCAGCCCCCATATGCTGGTAATTACTATAGAAACAATGCAGGAATGGCAGCCCCCATATGCTGGTAATTACCATAGCAACAATGCAGGGAATGGCACCCCCAAAATCCCCACCTACCCCACTTTTAATGCTGAAAGAAAATATGGCAGTTTTGGGACAGCACCCCCTTCCAAAAGTGACCCAAAGTATGCTGAAAATAAGACACGGAATGGCTTCAGTTCTAACGGTCAAAAATTCATCCCTCCCGAGGTTGTCAAGGATCGCAAGGCTAAGGGCTTGTGCTTTAAATGTGGGGATAAGTAGACGGCTGATCATGCACCCAAATGCCCATTTAAGAATTCCATTGTCAAGTTTAATAGCATGTATATGTTAGAAGATAGTGATAAGTTGGAAGAGGACTCACATGACACCTCTCCCATGATGACACATGCTGAAAATGTTGAATACAAAGAGGATCTTGACCCCGATAAGTTTTATGACTCACTGGATGGGTTCCCTTTTGACCCCGGTGGCTGCCCCATAGATGGCATGCTTTGGAATGATCCTTTGCACCCCACACTTACCACTATATCAGCTTGCTCAAACTCCATGGATGCATGGACCGACTCTAGGAGCCCAAAAACCCTATGGGTACATGGTAACATTGATGGCAAGAATGTATACATTCTTATAGATAGTGGCAGCACACACAGTTTTGTGAATAAATGGACTCTTTCACGGACTCTTGCCCGTTTGACATGTATTCCTACTGAATTACAGCAACCTCTTAAGGTTCAAGTGGCCAATGGAAGTGAGAAAATAAGCATCCATGTGTGCACAAGTGTCTCTCAGGTTGGCTGAAAATTATGCAGCAAAGGTGGACTTAAGTACCCTTGATATGGAAGGATGGATCCTTCCGATTGTGCATTGACTACCATGATCTCAATAAGATCACCGTCAAAAATAGATATCCCATCCCTCGAATCGATGACTTGCTTGATGAGCTCAAGGGAGCACACTACTTCACCAAGATTGATTTACGATCAAGCTACCACCAAATTAGAATGAGAGTGGGTGATGAAGTTAAGACAGCCTTTTGGATTGACCGTGGCTTGTACCATTTCCTTGTCATGCCGTTTGGGCTCACTAATGCCCCTACCACGTTTCAGAGCCTAATGAACAAAATATTGCAGCCATGACTTTTTCAGTTTGTGTTGGTATTCTTTGATGATATACTCATTTACAGCAAGTCACTACATGAGCATTTGAAGCATGTCAGACAAATTTTTGATATACTAAGAGAGCATCGATTATTTGCGAAGAAAAGCAAGTGTGTCTTTCTGCAAATGGAGGTTGAGTACTTGGGACACATTGTCAGTGTGAGAAAGGCATCCAAGCTAACCCTAAGAAAGTGCAGTGTGTTTGAGATTGGCCCACACCCACTACCACTACCTCCTTGAGTGGTTTTCTTGGCCTTTCCTCTTTTTATCATTGCCATTATGCCACAATTGCAGCACTGACAAGCTGAAAAAAGAGGCCTTATTTTGGGATGCTTTGGCTGATCGCAGTTTTCAACAGTTGAAAGAATTGCTCACTTCAGTCCCCATCCTCGTATGCCCCGACTTTTCAAAGGAATTTACCATTCAGTGTGATGCCAGTGGACGGGGTATTGGTGCAGTCTTGCTGCAAGAACATAGCCTTTGAGAGCCAGAAATTGGATGATAAAGAGAGAGAGTTGCATGTCTATGATCAGGAGATGTTGGCAGTTATTCATGCTATCAAAAAGTGGCACCGCTACTTGTATGGCAATAAATTTAACGTGAAAAGTGACCACCATGTGCTCAAATACTTCTTGACTCAACCCAGCCTCACTCCCAAACAACGTAGATGGGTAGCTACCCTGTAGAACTATGACTTTGAGATCACCCACACCCATGACAAGGACAGTATAGTGGCTGATGCACTCTCTCGTATGTGGGCATGCAAGGTTTCATCTATCACTGAACTCCACCATGATTGGATTGAAGAGCTCCAAGAGGCTTACTTGCTTGATGCTGAATTCAGCCCTCTTTTTTAAAAATTACAGCAAGGTGTTATGGATGAAAACTCTCAATATCAGCTCCACAATGGCCTCATTTGGATCCATGGCCGTATCCTGATTCCCCATGCCTCTCCTTTTACCCAAAGGATACTTGAAGAGACGCATTCTTCACCGATTGCTAGCCACTTAGGGGTGTTCAAAACATATGACTGCATTTCAAAAAGCTTTCATTGGAAAGGCCTATGGCGAGATGTTAAAGACTTTGTGTCCCGAAGGCAAATGGGCCCACATTACCATGGATTTCATCACAGTTTACCTACAACCAAGAAGGGTTGGAATAGCATCTATGTGGTAGTTGACCGGCTCACTAAAGCAGCCCATTTCATCCCTACAAAATCTTAGTTTACAGTATCTCAAGTTGCCACTCAGTTTATGGAGCATGTATTTAAGTTGCATGGCTTGCCCTTCGTCATAGTACATGATCGGGACACCAAATTTATGAGTCAATTTTGGCAGACAGTTTTCAGCTCTATGGGGAAATTAGCTCCATCTACAACCTATCATCCCCAAACGGATGGGCAAACCGAGCGAGTCAACAAGTGGCTTGAAACTTATTTGTGACATTTTTGTCATGATGTGCAGAATTCTTGGGATGTATGACTACATTTGGCTGAATTTTCTTACAACAACTGCACTCATTTGAGCATCAAAGTCTCCCCCTTCGAAGCATTGTATGGTTATCGGGTGCCCCTCCCCATCGTGATCTTCAATGAAAAGCTCAAACCCCTTGGAAAAGAAGAGTTGGACCGCATGCAATCTTTACTTCAACAATGCAAGACAAATCTCAAAAGGGCTCAAGAGCACATGAAGCTCCATGCTGATGCAAAAAGGAGACCCCTTGACTTTCAAGAGGGTGAATTGGTACTCCTCAAGGTCCCCAAGTCCCGTTATGCTACACTCAAGGATGGTTCTTGCAACAAGTTAGCACACCGCTACTATGGGCCCTACATAATCATTCAGAAGGTTGGGGAATTGGCCTATCGTCTCCAACTCCCTCCTTCTACTAAGACCCATAATGTCTTCCATGTGAGCCAATTGAAACCCTTCATTGGCACTCCCAAAGATTATGTAGAGGAGCTACCCCCCATGGATGAGGGCCTTATTCAGTATATTCCTAAAGCGATCATTGGGCAGCGTAAAAAGCAACTCCGTACCCATTCTATTCATGAATACTTGATCAAATGGCAAGGCCTACCAATAGAGGAAGCTTCTTGGCACCCGGCCTCTATCTTGGATGAGTTTCCACACCTCAAGGAGGCCGTATTGGTTGGAACTTAACCACACTTGACCCCTGTTTTGAGCTATAGTCTGCTTCCAGACAGCCAACTGTTTTGCACCAGTTTTGGTCCTGACACATTTTCAGCCCCACTTCCCATACATGGGCTGAAAGTACACCTCAAGAGCTCTGTGATGACACCCACTTGCCCCAATCGGAGTTTCCTAGAGGAAGTTATGGTTGTTTTTCTCCAGCCATCCTGTATTGGATAGAACACTAGTTATTTCTGGACAGCCATCTGTTCTGCAAAAATTTTGGTCCTGAATTTTTTTTAGTCCCCCCCTTCACCCACATGGGCTGAAAGTACACCTTGTGGACTCCATAGCAACACCTCACTTGTCCCATTTGGAGTTTTTTACACAAAGTTATGGCTGATTTCCTACAGCAGACCCCTACGGGACAGCATGTGTCCACCCCATCCAGGGTCTTGTCTATCATGAAATGGTGGATTATAATGCGGGCGAGACCCTCCCATATGGTCTCCCATACCTCACGCCCCCCTGGCGCCCCATTTCTCTTATCTATCTAGCCACCCTTGCTTATTGCCATTGTATCATGTGCAAAGTAGTACTCTGTAGCTCCCACTTTTTCTTTTCTGATTCATCCCTTGTTTTTTAGGACAAAAACTCTATGAGACGAGATGGTTTGTAATGAGTGGGGGACACGGGAACATGGCATGGGAACATATCAGTCACACTGATGGTATATAAGGTGTAAGAGGGTATTCTGAGGTATCAAGAATCTCTCTTTTCACCTTCACAAGCTTTCATGGCTTCTTCTTCTTCTTTCTCTTTTCCTCTCTTTCTCTCTCTTCTCCATCTCTTTCTCTCTCCTCCCCTCTTCTTCTGCAATCTTTCTCTCTCTTCTCTCTCTTAGTTAGATTAGTTAGGTCTCCTTCATTACACACAAGAGAAACAAGATCTCGACAACATGAACCAGATGTTCGGTAGGAAAAATAGGCATTCACATGGAAAAAATAGAAAAAATACATCTGAAAACATAATCAAAATTTAATAACAAAGAATCCACCTATCAAAATAGAGTATAAGAAAAATGAAAAATGTCTTATTTAATAAGACAAACAGGGCCATCAAATCAAAACTCGAATCCAATGAGAAACGAGAGCATTCACGTGGAAAAAACAACAAAAATACACATGAGAAGCAAAACAAAAATTAATTCAAGAAGATCCGTCAATCAAAATAGAGGGAAATAAAAAGGGAAAATGTCAAGGAAAAGGTCTCCAACAAGGTTACTTGGCCAAAATAGAAAGGCATGTTTGCATGGACAAGGTCAAAAATACATAGGAAAACACAATCAAAAATTAACAACATGAAATCCATGTGTTAGAACAAAGGGAAGGAAAAAGAAAAAAGGGTCCAAGTTGACAAGCAACTCAAGGATATCCAAGCAAGACATCATTTCGATGAGAAGAGAGCGTGTTCGCATGAAAAAATAAAAAAAAACACATGAGAAATACCCGCAAACACGCAACAATGAATAATGGTCAATCCTTGTGTCGAACAGATAGGCTACAAAAAGAAAAATTATCCGAGAGAAGGGAAAAAATAGGACTATCATGTCAAATTACAGTTTTGAAGTGAGGAATGCACATTCACATGGAAATATGTCCAATTCACAAAAATTTCTTCAAAAAAAAATTAATCAAGGAACTATTGCTCAAAACAGAGGGTAGTAAACAGAAAAAACATCAAGTTCAAAGGGATAAACGAGACTGTAGGTTAAATTTCAATTTTAGTGAACGTAAGATGCATTCACATGAAACATTCACAAAATGAGGAAAAAGGCTAAAGGGCAAGGAAAGACCTAGAAATGTGGTAGAATAGGATGGTTAGGTGAGGAAGGAACATCAACAATGTATAAATAAAATAGGATATCATTTAAAGTTCAAATACTAGTATATTCATGAATATATGTAGACAAGATGTGCAGAGATGTGTCTCCACACTTAAAATCTCAATGGATTGGTTTGTGTAATTAGTAGGGGCCTAGTACTTGACCATGACCCCACAACCTTGCATCCCCACACTTAATACATGACACATGTATATAAACGCAAGAGGTAGGGTTAGAAACACTTGGCCCATTCAGTGATCGAGGTGGACTATTTTCAACACACTGGGGATTGGAGTCATCCGCAGGAGGAGGTACCATAGCTCGCCACAACACATGTCCAGCATGGCAAGTACCATGCAACAACACCCAGGGAGGTATTGTTATTGGCAAAGAATCATTAAGTTGTTGGTACCAAAGAATATAGCACTTAGCTCAACAGGCACTCATGTGAGAATGATAGACCAGTCTCTCGCCCCACCGTTCACGTCACTTAGAGAGGAAGGAAAGAAAAATCATGTCTTGAATATGGTTGAGAAACCGATAAGGGGAATGGTACAAAGAGAGTATGCCAATGTCTAAAGTTGATGGTGTATCAGTGCATCCCAACCCATCTGGCATAGGATTGAGAGGGTAGACCAAGGAGCCTTGCGGTGCAATGCACAAAACAATGTGATGTGTCTGATGGTGATAGTAGAGGCACGTCCCATGTGTGCATAGAAAAATGGAAATATACATGGCACCAATGTCATAACATCCCTAAATCCTCACCTCTCAGAGTTGATTGAAGGAAAAATCAATCATGCTTAGTCCTCCCTCTGTCTCACACTTTATTAATGAATACATGAGGGCAAACCATACTCACATCCCTATTTGGTTAGGATAAAAGCTCACATCACGCAGGGTTTGTCGTCATTGAAGAGTGGCTTCATCTTATCAATGATGTCAAATAATGTATGTTGATGAAGAGGCATACCCAAGGAGGTAGCCAATGAATTAGGAACTTGAATTACATGTAAAAAAAGTTGTCCGCTCTATAGAAGTTAGATACACTGATGGAAGCACATGACACAATGCACCAAGGGAAGTGGCTTCAGAATTGCATCTTAGGGATGTCCACTAAGGAATTAGTTGTTTTGGACTGTAGGATATTGCCACCTTTTCCATAGCCAACTTTCTATCCAAGGGTGTTTGCCACCTTTTCTTGGAACAAGGCCTACTGTTATAACAGGGAATTTTTTCCTTTTTTCCTATAATAATTTTTATTAGTTTTTTATTTTTCTTTTCTCTTTTTTATTTACCCTACTCCCAAGGGTGTTTCCACCTTTTCTCAAAGACTAGGTCTGCATGACAAGGGCCGAAGTCATTTTCTCTCATGACCTAATTTTCTTTTCTTATTTTTTTTCTTAATTTATTTTCTTTTTTTTTCAAGTAAATGAAAGAACACTATAGACCAAAACCAACGTTGCCATGTCAATTGGATCGAATAGGAGGATAACCGAACAGAGGTAAGAGATGGAGGTGAGGGGCTAACAAAATGGTGCCACCTCACCTCAGGATGAGAATGATGGATATTAATAGATATTAATAACATGAGAAGTAGTAAGAAGCAATACCCAAGAGGGAGAGGGACTATCAAATGTGATTATTGGGATCCCTAGGGAGGGTAATACTTCTTCAAGTGGTAACCATTAATCAAGAAGGGATCAGAGGCACCAAACAGCTTGCACTTGGACAAAGCCATTAGGGTTAACAACGAGTACCTTGTAGGGGCCCATCCAGCATTGTTGGAGCTTTCCTGAGAATTTGCCAAAGCTCAAATATCCTACTCCTTCCACTGTAGCTCTTGCTCCCCTTGTGCTTCCACTTCAGGGCTCACCTCCCTTCAACTGGTATTAAAGCCGTCTTCTTTTCACAAGCTCACCCTACACACATTCAGCATTCATTCAAATACCTACAACTTGGTCTTCACTCTTGGCAGCCATAGCTGCACCTTCAAGATTTTGGTTGGTCTCATCCTTCTTGCACTCACATTGGGGCTTCTTGGGAACCCTTAGGGCATTCATTTGAAGGTATTGGAGCTCTCCTTTTTTTCTTTCCTTTAGTTCATAGGATATGAACAATAGGATTGCCATGCCTCTTTGATTCTTGTGAAGCATACACCTTCTCATTGCATTTACCCTTCAAGAGGGAGCTTCCCTAGGTCCTTGGGGACCACCACACCTAGCCAAAGCTTTGCTGTAGCTCATCAGCCCCTCTAGGACTAAAGGTGCCATCAGCGTGGCTGCTCACAGGTCACATTTCAGCTTCACCTTAGTCCAAAGCGGCTCTCCCAAGCCTTGGGCACTTGAAAAGCGTTCATCTAATGCATACAAACATGCCTAGAGCTTGGCATTAAAGGTTTTGATCATTGGCATTGGGTTTGGGCTGATATACATCAATTCCAAGACTATTATAACAAACCAGAGGCAGTTTGCAAGCAGTATTACATTAGCATTTGATGTTTATGCTTGGTTGGCACTAGTTGTTGATGGCATTTGGTACCCAATTGATGCCTAAATGTCATGGAATGCTATGCATATGTTATGGGAATGATTTGGAGTAGATTTTGGCCCTATTTTATCTCAGTTTAGTGGTGATCTAACTGCTTTAATACACCAATGCTGAAGCTTATTTGGTCACTTTATGCTTTGCCTATTGGTTACAGGTGCTTCTCGGGTGATTCATATGATTACACAAACGTATATGAAGGTTGGCACATGTCTTGTATTGCTCTAGAATGCCTTTTTAGATTTGATGAAGATTCATTTTAGTTGGCATTTGATTGACATTGGTCTACAGTGGCATGCTTTGCGATAGTTATTATGCCTATGGTCTATGCTTGACTCTCGGTACATGCTTTGAAGCATATGTCAGAAATGTATGCTCCTTACATTTTCTGTGTTTGATTTCCACTTGGAGCTTCAGTTGGGCTTTCATTTTCATACTTTGGAGCTCTTGGATGCTTATTTGGGTTTTCAAAGATTTGACATTGACTGTTACATGATGTACTTGCATGTTATAGGTGATGCTTGACCAATCCCTTACTCTAGATGCTCTGTTGATATACGGTCTTGGCTCTTGTTAACCCCAAGCCAAGAAGGCGAAATAATGACTCCAGGAGCTCCAACTCAGAAGAAGCCAACTCGCGAAGTTCAGAAAGAGCATCAGCCTCTAGTGAACGACCAGTCCCATCATCCCAAGATAAGGGGAAAGCCACCGAGACAAACCAAGACTAGGCTGATGTCAAGATGGTGATAGCCAAGCTGCAAGACATGTGGAGACTATCAATGTGCCCACACGTCCAATGTGTGTACTATGGCGAAAACCATTTTCCAACCGAGTGGCAAGACCCTTAATCAAGACCTTGTGCTAACTGCGGCAGGTTCGGTCATGACATCATGCATTGCAGATTACCCAGAAGACTTCCATACTCACAACCATACGGTCAGCCTTACCTAGCAAACAGGCCGCAGCCACTCTTTGGAAGGGGAGCCCCATTGGCCCTTCCTGCACCTAACGACATTAAATTGGCTGTCCCTAGGGTGGACATAAACCCTACAGGCATATCTAGACTGCCTAGTCCCTATGTGAACCATCCACCGAGCAACGCTCCAGTCCACTACGTGGAAGAGCCAAATGATGAAGAGACTTACTTATACCCTTATGTCTCTCACGACGACAAGGGCAACACAGTTCTTATGGATTATCGACCAGTACCGGTGATGGTGTTGGAGAGAGGATGAGGTAGAGGCCTAGGAGGGCAAACACAGGATCCAATCATCTGTTAAACTTGTGGTCACCCAGGTCATGTCTCATCATGTTGCCCCGAGAGGGAGCAGCAGAATAGAGACAAAGCTAACCTAAGGTGCATTGAGTGTGAAATCACCCATCTCTTCATTGATTTCCCAAAGTGGAAACCTTCTTCAAGCTCAGCCAATGTACCATCTACTCTATTGGGGTTGTTTGATGTCGAGAACCTCAATGGGAGGCCACACCCATCCCGTTGCAGGTCATGACCTGTGCCCAAACGAAGCAGGCTGGCATATCACTACAAGGACCCAGCAACCTCGATGCAGTCTCGATAGGGAAGAAGAGCCGGAGGCAAAGGAAGAAGAGGTCGAAAGCTAAGATCACACTAAAAACTGAGAGTGCTATGACTCTACCTATTGGAAAGAAGGTCACTGACGCAGAAATAGAAACTTCAGTCCCCAAGACGGCCGAAAAAGGAAGTGCCAAGGTAGGGGAATACCCGCATCCGAAGCGCCAACTCGAGGCCATAGATAAAGTGAAGGATTGGGTGAAAGTGAAGGACTGGGTGAAAGAGGCCCAAGAGCACTTAAGGGATGTTGAGCCCATCCTAGAGGACGAGATCGATGATCTCCCCAGCATAAGCACAACGGTCTCACCCCCTCGACCAAAGTCAGGAGATGTAATCACACCGTAGGCAACACTGCTTAGGCCAAGCCTTGATGCTACAGGCCCACAAATCAGTCATTGGCCAAGACAATCTGGTTTAAGAGAGAGGCAAGCAGCCAATAGCCTCTTTACCACGCTACCCCTGTGACGTTAAGCATGGGAGACCTGCTTAAGCAGCATCCCACCCCATGGCAAGATCTCAAGCAGTGGGTTGAGGGGTCACGAGAACAAGCTGTGGATCTGCACGATCATGATGCAAAAACACAAATACCGAGTCTGACGCTGCACTCTATGCCAAAATCCTTGCATGTTAATGCCTTCTAGGAAGGCACCGAGATGCATGTAGTGTTACCAGTCCTAGCCTTAGGTGGCACAACAAGAAAGGGGATCATAGACACGGGAGTCAGGGTTAGTGTGCTGAGCCGGGATTAGTGTGCTGAGCCACGTAGTACTACAGACCTGGGGAAACCTACATGTCGAGACCGCTTGGTTTAATGTCATGTTAGCAAACGGCATGAGAGTGAAGCCATTCGGGGCGGGTGTCTAGTTTTCTGTCGACTTTATAGTCATGAAGGGGGTGGACTACGATATCCTATTAGGCCGACCCTGGATGCGCAATGCCAGAGCTATTGAAGATTGGGGTAATGGCTTGATCTTCCTAGGCAACAAAATGGAAGTTGTGAGGGTAGATATGGATACTTGGAAGACCTCACCAGTCGACTTGGATGCCATCTCCGCAATGCTCAAGGGTAATGCTCAAGTTAAGAAGTCTTATGGGCCCTTGACCAAGTATATCCCATGCCCAGAGGATGAGCAAGATTGGATGCATGTCCTTGCTATAGTCGACCTGTCGTTCTCGGATCAAGAGGCGTATGAGCAAGCCATCAAGATGATGGGCATGACTGACGGCACGCCCTTCGTACCAGTTTGCATGATGGAAGGAACCCTTCTTGGGAAACCTAAGCCTGTCACCTTCCAAGTGCCAAGCAACAGAAGAGAACTCCAGGAGGCTCTAGAATACTTAATGGACAAGCTAGTTGACAATTCAGCAGCAAACTTCAAACCACTCAAGGATCTCTTAGGCGAATCCAAGTGGCAATGGACCAGGGTGCATGACTTGAACCTTATGTACAACTGGGCCCTAGTCCCTAATCAACGACAAGAAATATACCAAGCCCTAGGAGATGACAAGCAGTCTAATGCAGAGGCCTCTGATAATGAGTACGAAGGCTGCCAATCCTTCAGTAATGAAAGTAAGGGTACATGACGTACATCCCTGAGCAAAAAGGAACTGCCAGTGGAAAACTGCAACTGAATATCTCCACAGCCCACAATATCAAGAGACCTGTCATCTCCAAGTCTGACTGATCCAGATACAGTACGGTAAGAGTGAAACCACTCACGGTAAGGCGTCACATGGAAGGATGCACCTGAATCCAATAACCAGCACTGTGCATACATACTAGGTGTCTCAGTCAAGTGTGAAGCATCAGAAGAACTAGCTGCAAGTATGAACTCATCACTACCATCGGAATCCTCGGTCTGCATGACATTAATTTCTTCAATCTTGACGCTGGACTTCGCAGGTACTATGCTGCGATCAGAGGACTTCTCCTGCACTTTCTCTTTGCCCTTATCCTTGCGCAACTCATGACAATGTAGTCTGATATGGCCCTTTTTCCCACAATGATGACAAGTGACATTAGCGTTGCGTCCATGCGACTTACTACGCGACTTTCCACGAGATTTAGACCGACCCTTCTGCGAGTCACGGCCACGGTTATTACCACGATCATTCCTGTCATTCCTGCCTCTAACTGTCAATGCATGTGAAACACGAGAGCACTAGAGGCACATAGGGCAGTGCGGAATACATCCCATGACTCATTCAGAGTCCCAAGCAAGAAAAGAGGAGTTACTTCCTCTCCAAAGGTACATTCATATCATTCAGAGTCGCATTATCCTTCATGCGCATATCCATAAGCTGCTTCAACTAGTACATCTGACTCGCAGGACTTTTCTTATCATAAAGATTCTTGATCTTATTCCATAGATCCCATGCACTCTGTGCTTCCTCAAATACATTATAATGTACATGTTCAGTGAGAGACAATACAATCGTGGACTTGCATAGCTCATCAAGTTCAAGCCAGTCGTCATTGTCCATAGTTTCAGGATGCTCCCCACTCAACCAAAGTGGCTTAATCTGAGATTTCTGCACCAAGACCTGCCAAATTTGACTCTTCCAATAAGAATAGTTGGTACCATCCAACTTTATGATGTTAAATATGGCATTATCAGTCGAAGAGGATGCCATAATGTAGGCTGAAAATGCACAGACAATGTAAAACTGCTGGCTGTTTTACTGCAGAAAATGCCCAAAATCCACTGAAATGAGCTCCAAATGGCGAGAAAAGTGTGCCAAAAGATGCTATCCACTTAGTACTAGGTGCGATACACCAAATCAGGATATTTCAGCATAAAAAATACTGCTCAGTCCACCAATAAATGCTTGCTGTAATAAATTTCAAAATTGCAATAATGAGAGCAAATTGTCCCAAAATTGGATCTAATGTCAACTAAACAATACTAGGTCCAAAGCCGGCATAAAGAGGACAAAGCAAAGCCAAATGACAGTGAAAATACATGAGCATAACACCGAGAGATGTCAAATAGCATCTGCCAATAAGGGGCACACCCCAGACAATCTAGGCAAAATGTAGAACCAACTGCCAAAACCTGACACAAATAAGTGTCTGCTCAAAAGAAAGCGGATCCAAAATTGAGACTCAGCTCATAAGCATCCTGTGAACCAAGACATATACTCAATGCAACATCCAATTGTCGGAGTATAATCCCAAAGTCTCAATACATCTATAACTGCTCAATGACATAGACTGCTCCAATAGCATGTAATCCGTGCTCAAGGTCAAGTAAGCATGCAAGATGCTCCCACTGGCACAAAAGGCATACAATCGAGTTAAGGGCTCAAGCAACCCAAGACAAAGTACCAGTGACAAGTGACCAAGTCAATGCGTCATATGCTTCCCAAGAGCATGACATACATGAAGCAACTGATGTAGCAACCACTAAGCAAGACATAATCCCAATGGCAAGATCTCTGTCAAGTCAATACATCCAGTAGCAAGCCAAAGTCAATATCCCTGTGAGTCAGAAGTGCTCAAAACATCCAAATCGGAGCTCCAAAATATCTGTCAAGCATGGACGAACTAAGAGGCATCAACCACGAACCAAAGCATGTAATGCATAGAGCTTATCCGTCAAGTACAGACAATAGGCATAAGCGGCCCAAATGCCAGTCAAGTCGACCAAACTGCCAATGACAAACCAATAACAATGGAGCAAATGCGATGCTCAAAAGCATTCCGGAATCACGATCATGAGTTTGAAGTCGATCCCCAAAGTGTAATACATCATGACATAACCCATAGCATACATCCGGTATCGATAGAGAAGCAATACATGTGACAAATGAGCTTCAGCCCGCTCATGTACAGTAGCTCTAAACAGTCCAAAACTGTCAATTTCTAGCCCAAAAACAATGCCAAATCATGGGATAATCGAATGCATACATTCCCAAGACATTAGGCATCATGTAGACCGCATATGGGCATCAAACAAGGTAACCGGAGTAGAGTATAAGCATCAAATGCCAATGCCAAGTGTGGCTGCCCTGTTTCCAGCATTGTATAACAGTAAATAATAGTCCCAAATCAGCCAATATTTCAGGCCAAAATCATGGCATAATCATGTGCATACATTCCCAAGGCACTAGGCATCATGTAGACCGCATACGGGCATCAAATAGCACAACCGGAATGGAGTATAAGCAACAAATGCTAATGCCAATGGTGCTGCCCTATTTTCAGCCTATTATGACAGTTTATGACAGTCCCAAATCTAAAGAAATTAGCCCCGAATGATCAAGACCAATGCCCAAAGCTTGAATGACATCAAACATGAAGTCTATAGCCCTCTTGATCAAGGTAGAGAGCAAGAAGCAATGGCCAAGTGTGGAGCTGAAGTAGACGAGTGCTAACAGCCTGGAAAAAAATGGTGCAATCTACCCTATTGGTGCTGAACTTACTGCTGCTCCACATGGGCTGAAAAGGGGGTAATGGGGGGCTCAAGAAGGGCCTATCAAAGGCCTATGACAAGCCTCTTTGAGCCTTGATAGGTGTAAGGCACAATATGAGGAGAATAAGCTTCAAGGGTTTGAAGCCATGGCTGCCCTTGCTGTTTGCATCCTGTAGACTGAAATAAAACCCTGAAAGAATGATCAAATACCTCAGTATCAATGCCTTGAAGGTGCCTCAATAGGTCGGGAAGGTGCTCGAGAAGCTGGGGAGTGACGGGAGCTCGGGGAGATCGGATATGGCTGCCGGGATGGAGATCCAATGCGTGAAGGGAGTCGATGCGAAGGTAGAGAAGCACCGAGTCGAGCTCGAGCAAGAGGAAGCCAAGCTCTGATACCAGTTGAAAGGTGAGAAGGATCGAAGCTTGCACATGAGCTATGGCGGGAGAGCAAGAGCAAGAAAGAGAGAGACAAGAAATGGGAACTCCAACAGTCACTTTATTTACTAGTCACTAAAAAATGAATGTAAAGAATAAAGTGACGTGACGGGCGCCTGCCACCTGCAGTGTGCAGTGGCGGGTACTGTCAGTGTAGTAATACACGGGGCGGCACGGCGGAGGCGCCTTTACCCCAACAATAGGTCAGCTTCCTACCAAGGTTGCCTTCACATATGGGAGAATAACCAAAGGCTTAATTTTGCTTTGGTCTACTAGTCTAATAAGCCATTGTGTAAGCTGCATGCCTTGTAGGAATAGATCCTTCATCGTCACATCTATCATTATGTTCACTTATGAGCCACCATCAATCATTACATTCATAAAAAAACATCCTTCAAATTAAATGCCAATCTCTAGGATATCGGGATCCAAGAAGGCATTAGCCACATCCACTTCCTTCATAGGCTCTAGGGTCTTATTGGACTTAGCGGTAGCTGTGGGAGCAATCCTTAGGCCACATCCTAAGATAAACACATGTTTTGAAATCCCCATGTAGAGTTATTCTAGTAAAATTAAGTTGTTCTTCTCATTGGTATGCCTTTAAATTTCTTTTAGAAGCTAGGGGACAGCATCAATAACTGTCAAAATGCTAGGTTTGGTTTGAAGGTGTCTAGGTCTTTGACCAAGTTGTACTCTTTGATAGGATCCATGGGCTTCTCTAGCCAGCTAGGGAATGGGGCAATGCCTACTTTCATCTTTCCTCTTTCTTCTAGTAGTGGCAATATCTAAACTTCTTCAATTATTGGGGATACTTCTACATCCTCTATCTCTTGGGCATCTGGTCTTGTGTCTATAACTGTCTCTATGTCCTTCTATGGCACTAGACTGTACCATTCTATTTCTCTTTTGGAAGATTGAACTTCATAGTTTTGATTAAGGGAATATTCTCTTTTGCAACTGTGGATTCTCTCTTCTTGGCATGCATTATTGCGGTAAATTCCAATTCCACCAAGTTGGAGGCAAGTTCTTGGTTCTTCTTTTATTATCAATGGTGTTGGCTTTCTGAGGAGTTGGACTGGGATAGTCTTGTGCAGTGTGGCCTTCTCCCTTGCATCAACTGCATAAGGGTTTGTAGTCCATGGACCTTCTAGGATTTGGACAATTTGGTGAGATATGTCCCTTTTATCTGCATCTATAACATTCCACTTCTAATCTCTAGCCATCACCACACTGTCGTCCTTTGTAACTTTGACAAGGGAACCTCATTGGGCTGAAATTAGGACCAAACTCTCTAGGCTTTAGTATGATATCCTGGGTTGTCATATTGGATTCCAATAAGTTGAATCTTGCTTCCTCATCTTTCTTCCTTCTTTCATGCATCTTCTTCGAAGAGCAGATGTCTTCTATATGATTCTTCCTTAAATAGTATGAACAAAAGGCTCCAGGGATAGTTGGTTTTTAAGTATATTCAATGGCTAAATGTCTTGCCTCTGATGGCACTTTCCACACCATGTATTAGATCGAATCACATCTCTTTCACCTCCTATTGTATTGGATATAGTAGTAGTATTCACCTTCAGTGTTTGTATCTGTTTTGTCATCACATCCATCAACTCTTTCTTAATTCTTGCAACTAAATTGGACAAATAGTCCTTCAAAGTTTCTCCTCCTGGAGTACTTATAGTAGGGTTTTGAGAAGTCTCTGTAAACTGCATAGATTGGTTGGGTTAGTCCAAAGGGTTCCTTGTTCTAATTCTAATTCGGAGCTCTTGTTGAGACTAGTGGTTGTTAGTTCTAGTTGGTAGGGTTCCACTGTTGTTGAGTTGCCATTGGGGAAACTATTTGAGGCCACTATTGTTGTGGTTGGATCATCATTTGAAGTACTATTGTTTGTGGCCAATGTGAATTTGGTGCACTATACTATGGCATTGTTTGCATATAAAGGTAGGGATAGGGAACAGTCCTTGGGATTGCATTTGGTGGGTATACCATTTCTGGAATGGGCACCTCTTCATGAGGTCAATGACAGCCTTGCTTCAACTTCATTATACAATCTTGCACCTTCCACTTTACAAGTTGACTTGTCTCCTCAGCTCCACAAACTTATGAACTCCTGGTTGTAGACCTCTAAGAAAGGCTCCATTTTGGATGCCTTTATCCAAGTGATAGTTAGTCCATCTTTTCAATATGAATTTTATTCTAGAGACATCTGCTTCCACATGTTCACCAGAGGGCTGACTTAAGTTCATGAACTCCTCTTGCTCTTCAAAACCTTTAGCCTGAATTTAGTGAGGAAGGCCGCCTTTTAGATCATTCCATGTGCCAAAAGTTTCTAATGCTTGTTTCTCATACCATTGAAATGTTGTGCCTTTGAAAAGGCGAGTAATATCGTCAATCAATGCTCAAGGGTTCTAGTATTGGTGGCTAAACATGCTATCATGAACTCAACTACATGAAGATCAAGGTATCATTATACTCTTCCTTAAAGATTGGCAACAAGACTACATTCGCTAGCCTATCATCAATATTTCCAGTATAGATCTGCCTAAAAAGGGAACCTTCAGTTGCCATTGGAGCTTCTATGGAGAGTACTACAAGGACGTCAAAGAAGGCTTCTGTTACTAGTTTGTTCTCAGCTTTGATTTTTATCTTTTCTCTTCTCATGTACATCTGGATTCATTCTAGCGCTTGCATCTTAATTGCATCATTTATCAGGGAGTTAGCTCCACTCATTTTGTTTGTATTCAGAAGGGAATCAAAAGGAATTTAGTTGTTGGAGGATTATCTTACTACATTTCTTCTACTTCCTTCTTCTCGATGTCTCTGAATTCGGCTTTCATTCCATTGCAAAGGGGAAGATATTGAAATCTGAAGTTATCAAAATTCATTCTTGTGAGGGTCGCCATAGTGCCATTATCTTGATAATACCAACTTTGGAGAGTTTCAATAGTATAGGTTATGAAGAGCACTCTATCTACTACTTTCAATGAGTTGCCAATTGGGCAAACAAAAGATTATCAATGCACTAAGTATCCCATATATCTTACTGTTGAGAATCTACGAACAATTTTCAACTCTTTTCCTTCTTATTCATGTGAACCTCAACTGACCATGACTCCTAAAGAAATCTCCCACTTGATGATGTCTAGAAATTCTTCAATGAAGGCCAAATTTCTAATGGATGGTCATTTTCTTTGTTTCTTCTTCATTCTTTAGTTTTGCGGGAAATAATTGGCTACTATGATATAACTTTCTGTAGCTTCAAAAGACAGTGGGATCAGTCTGTCACATAGAGCCCACATCAAGATAGTGACATGTTTCTGTCATTGAGGGATGCACTTCTTATAGAAAGTGGCTTTGAAAATGAAGATCTCCAATTCTTCAATAGTAGAAGGAATTCTATAACCTTCCATTGCTTTTCTTTCTGTTCAACAATGCCACTTCTTTCATTTTCAACCTTTGTTGGTGCTTGTTGATGGTAGTTTTTCCCATCTATGCACCAAAAACATGGACCCCTAAGAGGGATACCAAGAAAAATGGAAAATCTAATACAATAAAATCTATCTTATCACATCAACAAGCATGTTCTTCATATTTTAATCAACCATAAGAAGAAAAACAATGCCAATCTTCACGCAACATCATATAGTGAATCTTCCATGGATTTATCACAACAAATATTCAACATATTCTTCATAAAAACCATCAAAGAACCACAATAACACAAAAGAAATATCAACTTTGAATGGAATTCATCACATAGTATTCATCTTTCATTATCTTCATAGCCTTTATAGTCTTTTTCATGTAGATACAATGTTTCTCATAGAAAATTGGCTCTCTCTTATACTCTCTCTCTCTCTCTCACACATGCTCTCTCTCAATAGTACATTATAATTACAACGAACTACTCTCAATGATCCTCTCTTGGTCATGGATGCCCCTCTAAAGAGGTATGTCTAATATGAAGAGTCACCAAAGCCACTACAGTGCCCCTAGGAAGCTCACTACTATCAATATCACTATTGTCTTCACTTTAAGTCTTCTTTATCTACTTCTTCAAGCTATTTCAATCTAGTATTCTTCCTCTTCCAAGATTGAAAAACATTTTCCAAGCTCAACATCCATCCATTAGAATATATATAGAAGCAAACAAAGGCTTACAAAACAGATACAAAATCTCAACAAAACACTACTACTATAAAAGGTCAACAGAAGGCATAAAAACCATACAACTCAAACCAAAATCACTTCAAACAATCAAAAACCTTACAACACACTCTCAATCACTCCTCAAAAGACTCATTGACAATCTCAACCTCACAAACAAAAAGAAATCTGATTAAAACAACAAACCCTATCAAAACCAAACAAACACATTATAGAACCTATCAGAACATCATATCTCAACCAAATAAACACATTACAAAACCTATTAAAACATCATATCTCAACCAAAAACCATCATGAGCTTCTCAAACATACTCAACCCATCCCAACTCACGATAAAAATCAATCAATTATCACAAAATCAACCAGTCAACTCACAAAAACAACAAAAATAAGCCGCAAAAAAGTCAATTCAGCCCTCAACGACCATTTATAGCATATTTTTGTCCTTTATATTCAGGTTCCTCCTCCTCACTTAGTCATTATCACCTATAGGTTCTATTGGAGAGAGGGAGTTGATGCCATTATCTATACAACTAGTGACTCATTGTTGTATGCGACCATCTTGTGTTTGATATATGGATTCTATTTTCTGAACATTCTTTTGAGTTCTCTTCTTTGTAGCATTCTTTTGTGTTTTTAAATCTTTTATCCTTGTGTTTAGCAGTTTATTACAATGTTTGTTTATGCTTCCATTGCTACATACACTTTTGACATGGTATTTGATTTTAGAATCCTGGTTTATGCTGTTATTTTCTATTGTTTCAAGTCTACATTGTGGCTTTTGTGTTGTTGATTGGACTGGTTCTTGATTGATGCAATTGATTGTTCAACCTAAGCAACCATCTTCTGCTATTTTTTAGCCTAGTTTTTGCTACTTTTCTCAATGTTTTGTAGTCCTCCATCTATGTTTTAGGGACAACATGCTGAAGTGACCTATTTTTATTCAAGATGATTGCATTTATTGCAATTATTGACTACATTTTGACTTTAGCCTCTATATTTTTATTGTTTGTGCTTGTGTAGGGTGGCTAACAATGTTTTAGATTGATTTTTGCTATGTATAGTCTGCATTTTCACCTTATCCATTGTGTGTGACTCTGTTGTATAATCTGTGCTCTTGATTTGGATGTACTCTTTTTCTCCTCCTCTTCTTTCCATTCTTTTCCATTTCTATAATCTCTAGATGGCTCCATCCTATTGTTCCACTGATGTGATAGATTACATGGCCCTAATTATCTCACATGGAGTGATGTTATGGAACCTTGATTTATGCAGAAGTGGTTAGGATATGTTGTATTGGAAGTTTGTGAGTATCCTACTCCTCTTCCGACTAATTTTGATTAGGATAATTATGAAGAAGCTATATTTGCATAAGATACTAATGATGCTCATGCATATTCTAACCTTCTTTGCTACATTTCCAAAAAAGTTCTTTTGGTAGTCATTGCCTGCAAGACTTCTCCTACAATTCAAGCAAAGCTTTAAATATTATATGAGGCTATCTCACCTATGTGTGCCGTTACTCTTTATGGACAGTTCTAGTAGATGAAGTTTGAGCCAAAGGATATGATTCGATCTTTCTTACTTCATGTCACACAAGTATAGGACTAGCTTCAACACATGTAGTCCACCCTTCCAAAGGCTCATCTTGTGGGGAGTGTGCTCTATAAGCTCCCACTAGAGTTTAATGAAGTGACCTTGCAGGCTTAGACAACATTGGCAATCGTCAATTTTCTACATATGTTCTTGATGTTGCTTGAGTACAAGACATCTTTGTGGTTATAGGAGAGGCTTCTGTCGAGTTTTGTGGATCCAATGAGGCTTTACAGCTTCAGAGAATAGTGATAGGAAGAAGAAGTCGAAGGCCCAATGTTATCAACGTGGTAAGAAGGGACATTTGTGTAGGGATTGCAAAGAGTTAGCAACTTCAAGGAAGGCGAAGACAAAGATGAAGCAGGATCCTGACTCCTCTACTGAGTCCTCCTCTTCCTCAAACTCCAACTTGGATCCTCCATCCAGGGCCACAACTAAGGGGTGGAGAGGGTCATCTTCTTCAAATCGTGTGAAGGTCTTGGCAGCCCCTCCTACTTTCTAGTACAAATGATGCAATTATCTCTTATGACTCTCTAATGTTAGAGAGGAAATGTGAGTGAGTGGTAAGATGGGGCAGACATGCCTCATCTATATAGGTATATATGTGCATAAGTTCTAGAGAGGGATGTCTCTGATAGATCAACTACTAAAGTTTGGCAAGTTTAGAAGTTGTGGAGCTAGGATTGACGTCTAGGTTCATGATGGGTCATCTATTTATGATTCCATTGTTGCATCCACTTCTGACACAGGTTAGCTAGCCCAACAATACAGGTAAGCCACAACTGTAAAATGGGCTACCAATCTACATACTTTGGCAATAAAATACAGAAATGCCCATTGTAATGCACAAATTCATGAACATGCACACTCTTTGAATTTTTAGATTCATAGAAGGTTGTTTAAGAGTGCGAAATATAAACATGTTTCATGTTATTGTCATCACAAAATGGAGTATGTCCCATTGGTTAAGGTTTTAAAATCCATTAAATGAAGAGTTACATTTTGATTGTTGGCACTATTTTTTTGGCCTTTCGGTGTCGAGAATCTTGATGGGGAGGCCACGCCCATCCTGCTGCAGGTCATGACCCATGACAAAGCAGGCCGGTATATCTCTACCAGGGCCTAGTAATCTCGATGCAGCCTCGACGGGAAAGAAGAGCTGCAAGTGAAGGAAAAGGAGGCCCGAGGCTAAAATCGCACTGAAGGCCGAGAGCGTTACAACTCTACCTATCGGAAAGAAGGTCGAGGACACAGAGACGGAAACTTCAGCCCCCAAGATGGCCGAAAAGGGGAGTGCCAAGGTAGGGGAGTACCCGTCTTCGAAGAGCCAACTCCAGGCCATAGAGAAAGTGAGGGATTGGGTAAAAGAGGCACAAGCACATATGAGAGACGCTGAGCCCATCCTAGAGGATGGGAGCGAGGATCTCATTAGCATGACCATGGCAGACTTACCCCCTCAACTGAAACCAGGAAGGGCAACTGCACCCCAGACAGCACCCCTGAGGGCAAGCCTTGATGGTGAAGGGCCACAAATTAGTCATGGCCATTGGCCAGGGCAGTTTGGCACAGGAGAAGGATGAGCAATCGACGGCGGACTCCTCACCACACTAGTGACTACCCCAGTGACGTTAAGCCTAGGAGACTTGCTTAAGCAGCACCCCGCCCTATGGCGAAACCTCAAGCAGTGGGTCGAGGAGTCACAGGAGCGGGCGTCGGACCTGTAGGATCAGGACACAGAAACACAAATACCGAGTTTTACGCTACACTCTGTGCCAAAATCCTTTCACATTAATGCTTTTTGGGAAGGCACCGAGATGCATGCAGTGTTACCAGTCCTAGCCTTAGAAGACACAACAAGGAAAGGGATCATAGACATGGGAGCCGGGGTTAGTGTGTTGAGCCATGCGGTACTGCAAACCTGGGGAAACCCACCTGTTGAGACCGCTCAGTTTAACATCACACTAGCAAATGACATGAGGGTAAGGCCATTGGGGATACTTAAAAATTGGCCAGTAAAAATTGCAGGTATCCAGTCGACTTTATAGTCTTGAAGGGGGTGGACTATGATGTTCTATTAGGCCGGCTCTGGATGCGCAATGCCAGAGTTATTGAAGATTGGGGTAACGGCTTGATCTTCTTAGGCAACATGACGGAAGCTGTGAGGGTGGAGATGGACGCTTGGAAAACCTCACCAGTCAACTTGGATGCCATCTCCTCGATGCTCAAGGGCGACAGTCAGGTCAAGAAGTCTTATGGGCCCTTGACCAAGTATATCCCATGTCTAGAAAGATGAGCGGGATTGGATGCATGTCCTTGCTACAATCAACCTACCATTCTCAGACAAAGAAGCGCACAAGCAAGCCATCACGATGATAGGTGCGACCGATGGCACACCCACTATACCAGTGTGCATGATGGAAGGAACCCATCTTGGGAGACCTAAGCCCATCACCCTCCAAGTGCCAGGCAATAAGAAAGAACTTCAAGAGGCCCTGGAATACTTAACAGACAAGCTAGCTAACAACTCAACAGCAAACCTCATGCCTTTCCAGGACCTCTTAGGCGAATCCGAGTGGCAATGGACCAGAGTGCATGACTTGAACCTTATGTACGACTGGGCCTTGGTCCCGGAGCAGCGACAAGAGAAGTACCAAGCCCTACGGGACGTCGAACCAGTTAGTGCAGAGGACTTTGACGACGAGTATGAAGACTGCCAAACCCTTCGAGGATGAAAGTGGAGGGGAGGTGGATTCGATAGAGTATGACACGGAGGGACATGTAATAGAACAGATATAGGCAGATTCCAAGCCACAAAAAGAAAGTGCCTACCGGACAAAGCGAGGGCTCATGCACGTGAATTGTGACCGTGCCTGGTTAGAACACATAGCAGCCATAGACCTTGAGCAAGCAGGCCTAGCTCAACTAGGGACGACACAAGTGCTTAGAGCAGAATCACCGTCTGAACTGCGACCACCTGGGGAGACCCCCTCCTCTAGCGAAGATGGCGAGTTTGACTCTGAGTCAAAAGTGAGCTCGGATAGCGACCCAGAGATACCTAGGCTGCCCAAGACTCGATGCATCGCCGGGGACTTACCTGTCCATCGGAGGCGCAAACGACTGAAGCAAGAAAAGGCAAAACAACCCAGGGACACTCGAATAGATGAGCAACGAAAACCACAGGACATTTCTAAACGATTTACGAAATTCAAGAAAGGCGATAGGGTAGTGACCTTGATGGGTGCCAAATGGCAAGGACAAATGAGCGAACTAATTGAGAGACCAGCCAAAGTCAAAGAGGTGAACTTGGCCCGGGAAGGGGAGACACCCCGGTTAGTCTTCGTTGCTAATGACTTGGCCAAGGATGAGGAGGCGAGTCTGGTCACCCTCTTGCGAGAATATGTAGATGTGTTCGCATGGTCCTTGGAAGAGCTTAAAGGGGTAGATCCGAGTGTTGTGACTCATAACATAGCCATGACACCAGACACATCACCAGTAAAGCAGCGACTGTACCCAATGAATCCGAAGCACGCTCACGCTGTCAAGGAAGAAATTGATAAGCTGATGAAAGCAAGATTCATTTATGAAATTGAGCATACGGACTGGGTATCACCCATAGTCATTGTGATGAAGAAAAATGGAAAAATTAGAGTGTGCATCAATTATAAAAAGGTGAATGCTGCTACTTGTTGAGATATCGAGCTCCACTCGTGATATGCCAGGGTGACCGTTGTGCATTTATGTCACCGACTTGTCAGTTGTAGATGCGGTTGGTACACTGCCCATGAATAATAGCTAGATGACAGCTATCCTTATCTACTCTAGTTCTTGGCTCAGTTAGTATGCCACCTTAGTTAGTTGAGTTTGGTTTGAGACCCATATATAGGGTTCTTCTATTTCTTTGTATGAGAGTTCTTTTTGGCTTACACAACTAAGAAGAGGAAAACTGTTTTCAGCCTCCACCTCTGTGTGTATTCCCCCATTGTGCAAGCAAGAAAGCTACAAGTGAGACTCCTTCCTTCTCTCCCATAATCTTGACATGGTATCAGAACCTTGTTCATGGTAAGGAGCTCAAGAAAGCAAGCCAAGCTCGCGGTGTTCTGGTAAGAGGAGCAGTGCTGCTTTCATTTTCTGTTTTGGGAGCAGATCTCTGCAGGCAGCACAGCCGGAAATTGCAAGAGTGCATTGTCTCAGGTTGAGACACCCTTCGCGGTGAAGTAAGAGGGCAGTATATGCTGCGAGAGAGGGGTTTAGCCCTTGGCAACCCTGTTTTTTTTATTTGAGGCCATTTTGGGACCTGTTTTGGAGGCGGAAGTTTTCTGCATGCACTCAGGAAAAGGCCCAGTTTTATGCTTTGTAGCCCCACTGTTCTACAGGTCGATGAAAAGTTACTGTAGAAATTGCATCGTATGCATGTGCGCAAAGACATTGGGAGTTACAGAATCATCCGTGTTTCCTGTTGATGCAAAATCGTCACTAGGAAGTGACTGTGTGGTTAAATACCACTTTCGTCAGTTTTACAGATTTGCCCTTGTGAGGCTGAAGCTGTGTTCTCTGCAGTGACAGAATTTTTGCAGTATTCTGTAATGGCGTCTGACTCTCTTTCACAGATTGTAACTGAAAAGCTTGACAAGAACAACTTCCAAGCATGGAAGTTTAGAATGACAAATTTCCTTATGGGAAAAGGATATTGAGAATTTGTTGCAGGAAATGAAGAAGAACCAGTTCTTCCTGATGTTCCCAATCAACAGCAAATGCAGGCATTCAAAGCATGGCATGAGAGAGCCAGGAAAGTTATGTACTGGCTGTCTATCAGTATTTCAGACTCTATGATCGTGCATATTCAGGATGCAAGTACGCCAAAGGAGGCATGGGATACTTTGTCAAAAATGTATAGCACAAATACGCAAGCCAGGAAAATGCAGCTCAAGCAAGAGTTGCACAATGTGCAAAGAGAAAGTATGAGGATCAATGACTACCACATGAAGGTGAAGAAGATTGCAAATGCACTTGCTTCCATTGGGTCGCCAGTGGAAGATGATGATTTAGTTTCTGTGACCTTGAATGGTCTAGGAAAGGATTATGAAGAACTCAAAAGAAACAGTGCAAAAATACCAAGAAATGGAATCCATCTCTCTTGTAATTTTTGACTTCAAGGTCAATGAAGAAAGAAGATTCAGAATGCCACTTTCTTGCAACAATATGGCTACTCATATGAACAACTAAATTTATTGCAACAATGAACTAGTTAAATCCCTTGGATGTCTAGGCCTATCAAATATCTTGTATAGTTCAAGGAAGAGAAGTGTGGTCAAGTTTACCAAAATGGTGTTATCCCATTCTAGAAGGCAATAAAAAGGCTTAGGAAGCCTTCACCTACTCCCAAAAAGAAGAGCAAGTAGATCCGCTCTTTTGTCCCTACCCAAGGAGTCATGGCCAAGAGTATTAGGAGAAAGAGCAAGGTAGGTACAACTTTCCAAAGATCCCTAACATTAGAGTGACCCATGTCGACAAGATCTACTTATTTCAGCCCATTAACCTAGTTTCTTCCTTTGCTCATTTTGTAAAGTGATTCACTAACTTCCCTGATCCTTCATCACCTGCAAAATTACCTCCAACTCTTCATTAAGCTCCTCCAACAACCAATAACACCTTATGAAGATGAATTGTTGCTACTATTTTTTTATGTTAATTCTAGAATCGATCAAGTGATAATGGCTCACCTTTACCTCACAGCCCTACTATTGCCAACTTTTTGTACCCAGTTTACTGGAGGGCATGGTGACTAGAAGGTTTGCTATGTGTATAATGCTTTCTACTCAAAATTATCATAATAGATGTGTGAGTATGTCAAAGAATATCTTCTCAGCAAAAGGGCTATCTTCAATGCATGCTCAAGCCACTCCCTAACTAATTTGTTTCCCCTCTTTCATCACTTATACCTTGTTTTGTATTGTATTTGAAAAAAGAAAAATATATAGAAAAGAATGTGCACCCTCATTACATCTAGGGAAACACCCTAGTCCCCCCCCCCCCCAAGTCACAATCTCAAGGCACATCAAGGGTAGGATACCTCAAGCATGCTCAGACAACCTATCACTCTAAGAATAACATAGCACCACAATCAACTAGGTCCTCAAGTGTGGAACAACATTCTAAGCCTACTTGTAATTTGACTCAACTTCCATTTGCACTTGCATACATACAAAACCACTACACAAGGAAGATAGACACACCCCATAGGAAGAGCAATGGATCTCCTAAAGATGTCAACATTGTGGCCACAACCATCACAATCCCTCTAGCATTGTCCATAACAACTCTTTTCCCCTTCAAGCCAACCTACCCTACTTCAAGTTTCTCAATGCCACTACCTCGAGCCCACTTCACACTTCTTCTGCCATATTATGCCATCCTTCCCTACCAAATCCCTCATTAGATGCCCAAAGCCTCTCCCTAGTTGCAACACCATACCTTTGACGTATGTTCCATGGTACTAGCACTCATCTAGGAAGGATGATAAAATGTTAATTTGAAGGAGAAAGAAAGAAAAGAGGCCCACAAATTTTTGACCAAAAAATGGCTTTTATAACAACTTATGCTAGTATTTTGATGAGAGCTAGGCTCCTACCCATGCAAATTGTAATAACATACTAATACTTTGAATTTGTCGAGCATATTAATCAATTTTGAATTACAAAATGAGGTCTACAAGCGTGAATAGATGACTAGCTAGAAATGCCAAAAAAGTGGTAGAATGTCAAAGGGACATGGAAAACCCTAACCCTAAACTTCTCGTACAAAAATAATGAGAACTAATGGAAAAGGCTATTCATGTGTGTGAAAACTTTGTGTACTTTCTTTCTTTCTTCCATTGTGTGTGTGTGTGTGTGTGTGTGTGTGTGTGTGTGTGTGTGTGTGTGTGTGTGTGTGTGTGTGTGTGTGTGTGTGTGTGTGTGTGTGTGTGTGTGTGTGTGTGTGTGTGTGTGTGTGTGTGTGTGTGTGTGTGTGTGTGTGTGTGTGAAGCTCTTCCATCTTCTCTCCAAGCTCTCTCTTGCCATATCTATTCTTTCTCTCATGCATGTGGAGGTTGTAGAGGGTTGAGAATCGAAGGGTACTCACTTGGATCGTGGAATTTCCATGTGCATCTATCATGCTTAATGGAATGCCTAACAAGCTCACTTTACGGAAATCATCATGTTCATAGATTGTGTGAGTGACTAGGTGAGAGCTAGCCTAAGTACTTTGTAGGTCGAAAATCCTAAATTAATAAGAGTATATTCTCTTGGTCCCAATGTTGAGCTCATGTAGTGCAACAAGAAATTCCAAAATATTTTTGACACTTGCGATGATTTTTTTGGTAGATTCCACAAATCACTTTTTAGGAAGTTTCAAGGGCAATGTAGTAAGCACTTGACCATTTTCAATGTCTTGTGGCCACTTAGGAAGTTGACTTCTACCCTTTTTTTTAAGGACGAAGATCTTGAAGTGAATACCTCCCTCATATGCTTTGAGGGCCTCAAGCCATACTTTGTGTCCAAGTTGAAGGATTGAAATACTCACTATAACATGCAAGCTATGTATCTCAAGGATGCCTTCAATCAAATGCAATAAGGAAATTTGGGACGCCATTGATGCATATGCAACTACACTTGCATGGTTTGTTCTCCCTGAGGTAGATGGATTTACATGCACTATAGAAAAAACCATGTTTTATAGCTTAATAGGTTTGTCGATAGTCATTACTATATCCAATACCAGTTGATTTGACATTCCACTCAAGTAAACATTTGACTTGATCACATGGATTGTGTGATCAATATGGCATGTAAAGGATAACATCATGTCCTTTTGAGGAGCATGATGATACTACCTTGGTGACTATCAAGCATTTTGCTAATGTTGAGACACAAAAAGTGGATGAAAAAGATCATGTTTTAAAAAAAGGACATTGTAGTTTGGAAAGAAGGTAGGAATAGTTTCATTTCTTTGTGTAGGGACAAGTTGGGCACATTTATCAAGCATAATCACATCTACAAATGGTAGGTTGATCAATTCAATGAATGCTTACAAAACTTTCGTAATGATGGTGTGGTCTCAACTATGGATTTTGTGGAAAATTACATGTTCAAGGTGCAAAATGAGATTCAATCAACCCATTGGTTTCTAAATTAAGTGACCATCTTGGTTCACATCACTTATGCAACAATAGATGATATTAAAAAACCAACCCATGTTTATAACTTTGATGGCAAGGTCCATGATTTTTTATTTATATGGCAATGTCTTCCACATAGTGGGTGGTTGAAAGAACAATGCTACAATTTGAAGTGACACTATGTATGGTTTGATGGTCCAAAATCACAATTCAAAGTAAGGCATCCATTCTACTTATTGCAAGGTACCTCAAATTGACTAACCTTAATATGTTGCACAATTATTTTGCATCTGGTCATGGGAAGGGAGAATAGGATGATGTTAGAGCGGTAATCGTGAGAGCCCTAACAAGCAAGCCATTGAAGCTAACGAAAGGAGATTTTACAATGAAGTTGTTGCAATGGAGTTTCTTAATGAAATGAAAAATAAAGAGGACATGACTGCCACAAAAAAAGTGATGTGAGAATTTTGGGAAATCAATCTTGTGATGTGCAAAGAGAGATAAAGTGGGATTGCATGTGCATAAGTGGATCTCACTTGTTTACCTTATGTGAATGGTTACTTAGATATAGACATGCATGCATTGAGGCATAGAAAGTTGTCTTGTTTTTGTGATGCATTCATGAAGAGAAAATGGAGGAGATTCCAAAACAAAATGCATGTTTAGATGCGGCAATACTTGAAGATATAGCCCAAAGAAAATGGTGGCACTTGCAAATATGATGAAGGGGATGATGACCTCTCAATGATGATGAGCTATAGATGCACCCAAGTATGTTGTTCACCATGATGATTTGAGTGATGCCCTAATGTTTATGCATAACTTTGCAATCAACATAGAAGAAGATAGGTAGGACTTCTACATAAGTGTTAAGTAACCAAATGGTGGACAAATATAATTGAGAGGGTCTCTTGGCACAAGCTCACTAAAAAAGATTGATTTGTGGTGGTAGGCCACTTCTATGAGAAAATAAAGGACCACAACAACTTTTATGTCTTGCTTGATCATAAGCCTTTTGCCATTCTTTCCTCACACTTGATTATATACCTCAAGGCTTACCATTTATCCTCTAGAGGATAATTGAATGTATATTGACTAACCAATAATGTATATGAGTACACCTACTATAACACTTTATTTAAGAACACATGTAGGATTTGAATTTGATGCACTTTGAAGAAAATCTTTCAAATCACTTTTTAAGTACTTTGAAATAAACCCCTTTTGAAGTTTTTTAGAGTGCTTGATTTGAAATCTCCCTCTTAGAACTTTGAAGGCCTCTACAAGAGAGTTGCATCATAGTTGAAATACAAGCACTAACAACATCAAAGTTGAAATCTCTCTTAAAGAAATTTGTAGCACTAAAAAATAGAGTTGTATCATGATTGAAATACAAGCAAGAAGAACACAATTGACAAAATTATTTCATTAATTGGACCAAAAAATGTCATTTCTTACTTATATCAAGAGATCTCTTGTTACTCATATCTAGCCAAGAGACCTAACTTTCATAGCTTTAGTGGCCTTAGTTGTGCCTCTTGTAATTCCTATGAGAAATCATTCTTGTTCATATTATATACATTGATAAGTCTTGTGCTTTGGTCGTAAGTTTGTCATGTCTCAAAATAAGTACATTGATCATGTCTAGGATCAGCACATGGTTGGCAAGGTTCATATATCTTTCAACATAATTACTCCTGAATTGAGGAGGCACCCTATCAATGTGATCAGATTCTTGATTTCCACATGCAAGAGCATACAATCGATAACCTAAGTTTTAATTGAAACAACTCAAAAAGGAACCTAATTCAAAACAATAGTACTAAGACAAGTCAAAAGCATTACTCAAAATATTCATTTATAGATTACACGAAAATTAAAGTATCATACATTTAGCAACAAACCATAAAGTTTCTTGCATGAATGGGTTTTGGGGGGATACTGGTAAAAGTAGGTATTGGAGGACTAGAAATCAACACATTACACATTTAGCTAGAAACTTTAAGATTATTGTATGCACATGTTTTGGGGGGGCATTGGTAGTACTTTTTTTGGGATTAGGTGAATGTAATCCTTCACTCAATTGTCTCTTCCACTTCCTTATTAGCTTGGTAACAATAAACTACATTGTCTTAGTTATCATGGGGTCATCCTTCACTTTTTATATAGATATAATAAACTTATTATGGTCCTCTTTCTTTACGTGTGCAATGTCTACTTTAGTAGTGTCCACTTTGGCAATGTCCTCTATATCTATTAATGTAGTTTTGGTAGGAGCTTTTGCATCCAGATCAATCAAGTTTTGATAAATTTCATCGTATGAACTCCAAGGGATTTTCATCCACTTTGGTATCTATATCAAAACAATCCATGTTAAAGATGGAAAGGACAAGTCATATATTAGTTGAACCAAGCCCTATAGAAGAAACTTGCCCACAAGCTATGTGTACACATTTCCAAGTGTCCAACACATCAAAGGAATATCCTCTATGCACATTGCAACATTGACCTCATGGCAAAGAGTACCGCAAAACTTAGGGGTGGTACTTGTGTTGACAAGGTAACAAAAACACTCCTACCATGTGATCAATTAAGAGGGTCTCCCTATATGCAGCATTATCTCTAGCAACATTCATGATTGTACTAAATGAGCTTTTTGTAGGAGGTGAAGGCACATTGAGACAAGCCTACCCTCATGCTACAAAAAATAAGTAACCATCTCCCCAAAAGATTTATAGGCTATCACCTTCAAACTCTCAACTTTCAAAGCATCATGTTTCTCCAATGATACAAAGACACCAACAAATTAATACATATTCTTTGCACTTTCCAGCACTAAATTTGCATGAAGAATTTTCATTGAAAGTGCTTTCAATCACTTCAATTACCCCAATATTCACTTTGAAAGTGCATTATAAGCATTTTTAGTACCTAAGTGATCATGCAACTGCTTACAAAGTCCTTTGTAGTTTAAAGCACTTTCAAAGAATTCCAAGCATTTCAAGCACTTAATTACTCATAGCATTTTCTCTAAAGTTCTTTCAAGCACTTTAATTATCTGTATCATTTTCTTTAAAAACTCTCTCAAAGCACTTTAAAGCATCATGTACTTGCTTTCAAATCACTCTAGAGCATTTATAGTGCTTTCAAAGTAATATAAAACAATTTAAAGCATCATGTAAAGCCTTTTGACTTTACATGAAACTACTTGAAAGTGCTCAAAAAGCTATGTCAAGCACTTTCGTCAACCTTGTACACACTTGCCTAAAGTCCTTAATAGTGAGATGGGAGCAACCTTACCTAAAAGGATTTGGATTACATTAGCAACAGTACAGACTTTGGAGAATACTTTGGTGATTTCATTGACTTCAACCTCCATGCAAGCTACTTGCCCTCATTTTGCATTTGGTGTGCTTTCAACACTTTCAATTTCCTATTTAGCTACTTGATATCCATATAGAAGCCACTGAAAGTAAAGAATAGCCCTTCATTTTGCACCCATTAATCCCTTTTTGTTTGAAGTTCTCATTTCACTTGTGCAACCTTTTGTTGGTGTTCATTTGCCTTGGTATTGTGTTCTTCTACCATGATCACCAATAGTTCAATATATGTGGGCTTGTAAACACCTTGTCATGGCCATAACCTAGTTGATATCATTGATACAGATTATTATATACCATTGACAACTAAGAATTCTCTGCAGGGCCATAATTATCTCATATGATGCAGCTAGCAGTACACTAATTGGCATAAAACCTTGCAACTAGGACCATTATGGTAAGCACAAGGACTTGGAAGAACTACATTGCATTCAAGACCCACCTAGTTGCGACAAAAGATGCCAAAGAGACCCTAATCAAAACCAAGAGATGCCATGCCTACAACTGAAGGAAAAGGCGAGAGTGCATCATCTAAAATAGTTTGTTTGTACACACCACACTTGATTGAGCATGACATGCACACAATTCATAATTGTCACATTGAAGCACATTGTTTTCAAAAAAAGTAAAAGCTTGATTGCACACAACACACTAGCACCAATTGCATAAGTTGTGTGTTTAAGGAGAACTATTTGAACAAAGTAACAAAGTTCCTCATTGCATTTGTTAGCTAGTTAGGAAAAAGACCCTTGTATATATTATATATTTTTAGTTTTTAGCAATAGGAAAATAGTTAGGATGAGGAAAGCTAAAATGGTTGTAAGATTGGTTCAAGTGTGGTGTCAATTTTGTTCTCAATATGTTCCATAATCAAAACCAAGGCCTTAGAAGGATTTAATACATTTCAAGCGGCAAAACAAAGTCTTTGATGTATAAAGGCATTGGGAAAAGAAAAAGTTCAAAATTTTCTCAATTTTTTCAAAGAGAAAATCCCACTAGGATGGCAAAGTATGGGTCTATTTGTAGGAGTTATGGTGGTTGCATCTATAAGAGGATTGCCCACGCCATTTCACTTTCTTTCAAGTTCTCCTTCTACATGTTGCATTCTTGAGGACATTTTTGGACCACCTTTCCCACATAATACGATGCTTCATTGGATCAGCCAATGCTCCATTGCATCTTTTATAAACAAATCCACGTGCAAATTTTGTTGTCCACTTACCATTTGAGGGGGTTGTTTGATACAACTTCTAGTCTAGAAGCCTACAATCATCAAGAAACTTCAACATGTGAAGATGAAGCTTCAAGTTCTTTCAATATAGACACTAGAAAATTGTCAATGACTCATCTTGGGGGACATCTTCATCAATCAAGCCCCTTGGCAACCTGCCTTCTAGATTGAGGTCATACTCTACATAAAGTTCCTTGGCCAAGTAGTTAAAATTTGGATAGCTTTGGAAAAACTATGACCTACCATACAAACCATGATCAATGCAAGTATTTTAAACTTATAGAGCATAGGCAACAAAACAGAGCATTCTTCAAACTTTGTATACTTATATGTGACTGCACATATGTGTGAAATGCTGCCAATTATGATCAGACCCTTGAATGAAAACCCTAAGCTCGAGTTTGCAAGCTCTCTTGAGCTACGAGATTCTAACTAAACGCATACATGTATAACAACAATCAATATATACATTTTATCGAGGATATTGCCAATGAAGGTCATCCCCTCGTGTCCATGGAGATAACCAAAAAGACTTTAGAAGCTGTGGGGTTAGGCACTTTAGAGGTGGGGGTGGGAGCTTGATCACTCATAGGCCAAAAGTCCATTCTCTTCTTGGTCTTGCATGCTAGAGCACGAGTCTTCACATTCAACTCGTAGGCAAGTAAACATGTGCTGCAAATGAAGGAATAGCTATGGCAACTCCACCTCAACCTTGGGAATTGAGGAATGCAAATAACCACCAACCCTCAAGTTTTGCATGTTGGGATACCATTGTTTATCATAATTGCTCCACCTTTTCACTAAGAAATTAGATATCCTCCACATCAACATTGTAATGAATTCAAAAATTATTATTTTCCTCCTAAGTGGCCTCCAAATGTTATTAACAAAAAGGGACTACCGATTGCATGCATCTCTTATTGGTATAAACCAAGGTTTTGAAAATTTTAAGGTTTGTTTTTTACATTTTGCAATTCATTTTTCATAACTCTTGGTTTTTACAAACACTTTTTATGTGACACGCGCACACTAGACATAATTTTGTCACTTTCTATGGGTTGAACCCTGCCAACTTGTATCTTGCATACAAGCTATGAGTGATACAAGTTCAACCCACTTGTAAAACAAGACAATGACGACAATGGCATCACTAAAAATGCAAAGAAATGTTAGTGATATCCATGCTAATGGTAATAGCTTTTGAATTTTTCACATGTATATCGAAAAGGATGTTCTCAAAAAAGCTATCATCAAGGTTTCCATAACCGACCTCCTCGTAAATTCACTCTCTCCAAACTTACTTACAAAAATGCTTTCATATGTAAGTGGGGCATTTATTGTGTGACCATTTGAAAGCATCGACTCTTCAAAAACTTCAAAGTCAAGGTGGATAGATAACATTACACTTAAGAGATTGTCCCATTCTTGTATTGTGGTATTGATAATTAAACTCGCAATTTTCAATAATACATGTGAAAGCTATCATACTCGTGTAATCTCACCAAATTCTATTTTGGTGATTGCTTTTACTTGTATCCAATTTTGCACTCTTTAACAAGACCTTACAATCAGAGATGGAATTTAAATAAAAATATTGCCAGCTTTTATTATGTAACATTTTAAGACCCTCTAGAACATGAGCCATCACGGTTTACCTAAAACCCTGCTTATCCCATGCAAGTGGAACCCCAAGTTTCACCTAGCCTGCATTTCACTCTCTTGATTAATCAGAGCTAGCATTAAAGTATTTATGTTAAGCAATGTCATATAAACATGCTGAGAAATCTCTCATTAGGAAATCAGATTCTGCTTTAGAGCTGCACATGCCAGACCTACTCTCCCCACATCGCTTCCCCAACTCTTAACATCCAGTACAAAGACAATAGTCCATGACCACAAGATCATGCCGGCTGGAGCACGCTCCTCAATGGCTGGAAATAAGTACAGTTCATGTAAAACGACACATAGGGATCAAACCACAAGAGTGAGAGCATCAAGAACCTTTTTGCCTTCTGGCCCTTTGTAGTACCATGCAGACTGATGATCCCCAAATTGAACACTCTTATAACGGGCAGGATGATGCTTGTCTATCAATTGCGGAGCTGGGGAGATGCTCGTTTCCTTGGAGGGATCATAAAATGTTGCAATAGAAATTCTCGTCCTTGATTCATTTACCACAGCTCGATGCTCACAACTTTTGTATCTCCCATTGCTCAAAATCTGCAAAAGAAGCACTTCAGATTTAGCAGAAAATTTCGAGTCCCCTGAGCTCAACAGGTCTGTGAATGGAAGAAAGTTCTACCTGCAGTTGGTCAGCCAAAATCACAACCAGAGCATTGGGGATTGGTTGCACCACCATCCAATCACCATCTTTGCACACTTGCAGCCCTCCTACTTCATCCTGCAGTAAGAGTGTTATAGCCCCCAGGTCAGAATGTGATTGCAAGCCAAGGGTTAATTCTGGTTGTGGACATGGGGGATAATAGTTTAAAGAGACATTCTGGTAAGGCTCCCCTATTGCATCTTCAATGTAAGAAGATACTAGGCCCAGACTTTCTGAGATGATAGATAACAGTCGCTGTACTAATAACTTCATATGAAGGCTGTATTCTTCCACAGTTTCCCTGCAGACAACAGCAATAAATTTTGAGAGAAAGTTACATCACTCCAGCCAATTAGCACTATACAATGGCACATAGAAGGCCCTAAATTCTTTTCTGCAGAAATCCTTGAAATTGGTGAGATCAAGAACTTCAAAATAAAGAGAGACACAACTTAATGGTGATCAGAAATAACACTTGAAGCCAAACATTATTGGGCCTAATATCTTGAGGGAGAGACTAGTCAGTCATACATCAAGATTCATGATCCAAAAACATAGACATACCAATCACTTGCGAAGAGACATACTATGCAAAGTGCATATCGTCTGAATTGTTGCCTGCTCTTCTTTCTCCAGCTTCTGCTTTAAGGCATTGGGACAAGCCTATCCTAACAACCCTTCCAAACAAACATAAAGAAACTGCCTTGCCTACCTCATCTGGGGAAAATAGTCACAAGTCAACTCCCCGATTGGGATGCAAGACTGTGAGAGCACACAAAGGAGGCAGATCATGAATACGGAGAGAGAAATGAAGAGAGACAAAGTGAACAAAGAGAAAGAAGGAACAAATCTGTTACATTCAGCCCCTGCATGCTGTTGGATGGCATCAGTGAGGGCGCCAGAATGTGGCCGAAAGTGGAGAGAATGCAGGCAATGAAAGAGAAAATGGAGGTGACTAAATCTGCTGGGATGAACGGCCTGAGATGACAGCTGCCATAAATAGGCACAAGAACAAAAACTGGCCGACCTGCCTAAATTAATGATAAAATGCTGAAATCAGTCTGACCTGAATAAAATCATTTGAAATGCTGGCTACACTGGACTGCCACATAGCAGCATGAGAAATGCGTCTAAAAACTGGGCAGCAATAACCACAAACTGCTTAAAAATGACCACCAACATTGGGCAGGACAAATGCACATGTGAATTGACTATGACAGCTCCATCTCCGTCAAACTGTGACAAAGCTCACAACCAGGAGATGACATGCATGAAACACTGAATGCTAACACCCCCATATCCCAAGAGCAGCTGCAAGCGTAGGAGGTGCATGTGATGAAGCATCAAAGACAGTGGAAGGAGTTTTGTGAAGATGTCCATTGTGTTCTCCACTAAAGGATAGTAGACCAGCTCCAACTTGGAACCTAGGATACACTTGTTAGCAATCATGTGTGTCATGCATGGTCATATCTTGCCTATGAGCCTTAGTCCAAGTCATATGAGGACATTAGGAGCTTTGACAGAGCCTTTGTTCATCATTTCATTTGTCTCAAACATTTTCAGTGAAGGTCCACTCCTACATTCCACTTTTGGCAACTTGTTTCCCTTGTTCGAGGCAAGCAGCAAACTCATTTGTGTGAAGATATGCAAGGGTTTGCACCAAGGAAACATAACATGTACAACCAAGACTAAAACACAAACACTCAAGCAGAGACAAGCAAACTCAAACTCTAAACACCAAACTCAAAACTCAAAACAGAAACACAGAGAGAAGAAACTCTGAAGTGAATGAATGTTGTAAATAAGAGTGTACAAAATGCCCAAGCGCAAAGCAATGGAGTGTCGAAGAGCAATGTCCACCAGAGACCAATCCTGAGTGTTGTAACCACCAATCGGAGACAAGAGAGTGCTGAATAATGAAGGGCAACAAGAAAATCACCAAAACACAACAGTTAGAGACATAAATTTGGTTAACGCTCAGGCAGAGAAAGTGACAACAGGAGATGTGTGTGCTAATGTAGGCGGCCTGCTCGATCACAAAAACGTAAGTACTACAACAGTCGCTCATTGGGAGAAATGGCAACAGCCTGTCACCTAGCACTAGATGCTGAAAACGCAAGCCGATCAGGTCCTATGATGACACAATAGATGGAGACCTCCAAATAGCAAGGCAATGACTGAAAACAGGCCGCCTAGGGCTGGATAGTGATGAGCTGCAACAATCAATGATTGCTGGATAGAAACTCGTAGGTAGCTGATGGCTGAAAGCTACAAAGTGGAGCAAGAAACCTACACAAAAGGATTGAGGCTGAATGGTGGGTAACCTATCCATTTATAGATGTTGAAGGGTGTTCCAAAAATTAAGGTTTTGGGGGACCACAAAAACTCTCTCAAACTGTGCACCAAATTTGTGTTTTTCATTAGTTAAACATGTTTCGAGGCTGTTTTAAAATGCTAATCAACTATGAAGCATGTTTTAGTTCAACACCCCCTCTCATGCCCAAAACTGAGCTTAAAAAAGAAGTCTTGCAATGTTCACCCCAACCCCAAAGTAGCCAAGGCATCGGACAAAGGGTGCATGTCGACTACCCAGTGGCCTACCAAGACTACAAAGGCGATAGTTATCTTACCAAACAAAGTCCAAGTAGTCACCCCAAGGAGAACAAGGCATCAGATAAAGGATGCTTGTCAGCTACCCGATGGCCTACCAAGCTACAAAGATGGATGGAACCACATTGAACTTTTGTTCTTTTTTTGTGTGTTTTTGGTAGAAAGTTAATTTTATGGGTAACAGCCGATTGAGTAACAATGACCCAAAAGACAGGAGTAGGAATGGTACACCCAATACATCACAAAACAGTACAAGCTTATTCATCCACTCAAGAATGTTGATGACAAGTAAAAGGTGATAAAGTATCATGTGATGAAGGATGGTGGTGTAATCCGCTAGTGGAAACACCTTAGGATCTGTCCAATGGTGCTCTACATAATGGGATGCATAGTATGCTACATACTCAAAAATGCTCATGCAGCAAGTGCCACTTGGACAGTGTCCCTCATGGAAAAAATTGTTCACTTGCCCGAGCATCCTAGTACAAAAATTATGAAATCATGCAATCCAAGGGAAAGGTACAACAAGGAGGCAAGGCCGATGTCGAAGGCAAGAGACGAAACCTGTAGAATACCAATAAGGATAGGAACTGTGAAGAAAACTCATAAGGTTTGCACTGAGGAAACACAAAGTATACAACCACGACAGAAACACAAAGAGATAGACACAGACACAGAAAGCAAAACTCAAACCCTAAACGCAAAACCCAAAACTCAAACATAGAAAATCAAATACAAACAGAAGAAGGGAGAGAAGAACACAACTCTGAAGTGAATGAATACTGCAAATGAATGTAAGAGTGTACAGATACTCAAGGGCAGAGCAATGTGTTGCAAAGTGACGTCCACCAGAGACGGATCCAAAGTTTGTGACCACCAGTCGAACTGTGAAGAGAGAGGAATCTGCAAAACACTGACATCAGAGATTGCTGTAGAAGGGTGTGGTGATGTTAGGCGGCTCCTAATGAGTGCAAACACAAGCAAGAAGATGTCGCCACATGGAGGAGTAGCTACACTATCGCCAGGCTGATGGAGGCCCAAACACAGGCAACTGGATAGTATGGAGACTGACGCCTGGCTGATGAAGATCAAACGCAAGCACCAAATGATGGTGGAGAGGTTGGCGATGGCAGCTGAAGGCTAAACGCAACCAAGAAGGAGATGCCAGACAATGGGCCACAACTAGAAAAAGGTGCTAGGGCACTACAAGGCTGGAGGGGCTACCACGTGTGAGTTGTCTCATGGCTGCAATCTGCAAAAACGAGATAGACTGAATGGAGGGGAGCATACCTATTTATAGAAAGTTTGGGTCCTCCCAAGTGAGGTTGTGCCTATGGGACACAGACACTCTCTACAAACGCATTTCTGTGAGAGAGATGCTACACAATCCACCTCAAGAGGAAAAACCTTCAAGCTGGAAGAAGAGCAAGCACTCCTAGGATGATGAAACCATGAAAGGAACGGTGAGCATCCCCCCGGCTCTAGCCTAGGTAGGACCAAAGCAATCTGCAAGTTAGCCCTACATTGAAAGACAAAACCCTACAAAAGAGATAAGAATCTACAAACATAGAGGTCAGTGGTGAAATTCTCCAAAGCAAAACATAACAAAGAGAAAATCTAATTGAAAAGACAATGCAACGAATGTGTATGTGTGTGAGTAAATGCAACGGAAGACTTAAAGAATGGAAAAGCTAAGGACAATGAATCCTTATGGCCCTGACCCTAACAGTGTGAAAAATGGATACTAGACTGACCTAGGGTATCCTAAAAGGACCTAAAGACATGCTAGTCTAGGAAGGTGTCCACCATCACATACGTCCAGTAGCAAGGCTCTGCCAAGGGAATGCCTAACGAGATGGAGAGAAAGGTGAGATGGATGCATGAAGTGCAACAAGATCGGAACCTGCAGACCAATTAGTCAGTCCCTCAGGGGTAGTGAAAGAGATTGTCTACTAAGGTTGTGCTCGAGCTACATATGCAGTAGCAACAATGGGTGCTAAAGGAGCAGATAAAGCAGGAGCGGAAGACGTAGCCCCATTAGATTGTGCAGTCGCAGCGGTCTGCTGAGGCTTTTTAGGTGGAAGACCTTGGGCCTTGGAGCAACACTCCTCGTCCACATGGCTTGCTCTCTAGCAATGTGTGCAAAACCAATTTTTCTTAGGGAGTTGCTGCCAAATAGGTCTAGATTCTTTGGTTCCATTTGAGAAAGAGGAGACCCTTTGATTGGCATGCCTTCGCATCTTGCAAGTTCTTGCCACTCTTGGTTTTCCCTCTCGAAGAAGAGGCAACCAATCCCCTCTACTCTCAATAAGGTTGTGATGAGGATTTCTTGTGGACTTGATCATGCAATCAAGAAGAATGTAGCATGATCATCGTCCTGACTTTGGAAAGCTGGTAGTGGCGAACTCGGCAAGTAACCGCCTATATTCAGCCAGCTTGACTTTCAGATCATCCCTTGAACTCTTGAAGCTCAAAGTCGAGATTTATGCGCCGCATACGATCTCGGGCCGCATAGCAGTCGAGAAGGTGACTCCAACGCTCTAACGAGAGCAAGAAGCGTTGTAACTGAGAGCGAAACTCAAAAAGCAATCCTTGCATCAGCTCAACATTGGCTATGGCATTGTGGGCTCTCCATTGACGGATGTAGTCAAGGTGAGCTAGTCGAGGGTCTAGCATAGGCTCTAGACCAATGAAGAGGTCCCAAAGATCCTGAGACTCAAGCACTTGTTGCATGAAATTCGACCAAGTGGTGAAATTCAACCCGTTAAAACGAGTCTCATCCATGAAGGCATTCTTGGCCGTTGCAACAAGAGTGGTAGTGCTCAGAGATGGGTAGTGTGAAAAAGTGTAATGGGGGTAAGATGGGGGAGTGGAGTGCACTTGGGAATGGGCCCTAGAGTGGCCACCAAGCATGCAGGTAGTGTGCAAGGTGGATCCATAGGGAGGGATAGGCTGACTAGGCATGGGCATGGTAGCCGTATGAGTAGCCCATGGTGGAGGTGGGATAGGAACACGTGGAGTAGAAGATGGAAATCCCTGCGTAGGTGTAATCCAAGGTAAGTGAAATGACGCACCATAAGCCAAGGATGGAATTCCCTGCGTCTAAGTGGTCATGTGAGAGGTGAATCTAGGGGTAGTCAAGGGAATACCCATCATAGCCATTCCAGGTGCTATGGGTGTGCTCATTTGCGGAAAGGTGAGAGGCACTATATTAAAGGGTGGCATTTCCCCTAACGAAGTATCATGGTGCAAAGAGGTAGAAAATGGGATAGAGAAGGAGAAGGTGCTAAGAGCGGAGATGGAAGATTCAACCCCTAGTGTGTATGTGAAGCGGATGTGGAGTGTGATCTGAGATTTTGAAAGGATAAAGAGAGATGATCAAGGGTGGAGGTAAAAGAGGATGGGATGGGAGGGAAGTGAGAAATGCGTGTTACATGCTCAAATGAAACAAAAGCTGTAGATGTACCTGAATTATGTCTGCTTTGTGAGCCCCCTTTATTAAAGTTCACATACGCAAAGCCATCTGGATCCTGCACCTCAAAAGAAGAAATAGGCGAGGTTTGATTCATTCAACTCGAAAGGGTTGTACAAACCTGACACTGGACCTAGCTGAAATGATAAAGATGGATCGCCAGACGCTTCAAATGCCGTATGTCCTCCATGATCAGAGAGGTGGCCAGCCTCACCAACCAGTCCAAATGTGGTAGCTAAGCTTGAAGGGGTGTAAATATTACCATACTTGTTGCGATAGTACTCCTCAAAGTCCTCCTCTGTCATATTAGTGAAATCTGGAATAGGAGTAGAAAAAGAAGGTGAAGGTGAAAGTGGAGTGCCGTCCTTCTCACCGAGTCCATAATATTGTCTTAGGGCCTCCAATAATGGAGAAGCCTGATAGGACATCATAGGAACTAAAGAAGGTGTATGGGACATTGTGATTCGGTTACGAGTCATATTGTGTGCCTCGCACAAAGACTAGCTCTCCACAATATCCCCAAGATACTCTTTACAAGAGCATCGGCTCTGATACCATGTGAAGAAAAACTACTAGGGTTTGCACTGAGGAAACAGAGAGTGTATGACCACGACAGAAACACAAAGAGACAAACACAGACACAGAAAGTAAAACTCAAACCCTAAACGCAAAACTCAAAACTCAAACACAGAAACTCAAACACAAACAAAATAAGGGAGAGAAGAACACAACTCTGAAGTGAATGAAAATTGAAAATGAATGTAAGAGTGTATAGATACTCAAGGGTAGAGCAATGTGTCGCAGAGTGACATCCACAGAAGACAGATCCAAAGTCTGTGACCACCGGTCGAACTGTGAAGAGAGAGGAATCTACAAAACGCTGACACCAAAGGCTGCTGGAGACAGAGGCAACAACTGCAGAAGGGTGTGGTGATGTTAGGCGGCTCCTGATGAGTGCAAACGCAAGCAAGAAGATGTCGCCACATGGAGAAGGAGCAGATACACAGTCGCCAGGCTGATGGAGGCCCAAACGCAGGCAGTTGGAGGGTGTGGAGACTGACGCCTGGCTGATGAAGATAAAACGGAAACACCAGATGATGGTGGAGAGGCTGGCAATGGCAGCTGGAGGCCAAACGCAACCTCGAAGGAGATGCCAGACAATGGGCGACAACTGGAAGAAAGTGCTAGGGCACTGCAAGGCTAGAGGAGCTGCCATGTGTGAGTTGACTTATGGCTGCAATCTGCAAAAACGAGATAGACCGAATGGAGGGCAGCATACCTATTTATAGAAAGTTTGGGTCCTCCCAAGTGAGGTTGTACTTATGGGACACAAACACTCTACGAACGCATTTTTGTTTAAAGAACAAGTTTGATTCATTAAGTACGTACATTTTGGGGTTGTTTGAGTAAAGCTAATGCATTTTCAGCTCAACAGGAACCCCTCTTAACCTAGAAGGCGATGCCGAAGGAAAAGGAGCCTGATAATATCTGTCTTCGTGTGGTGCCGAGAACCATGTGGATGAAGAGGATAAAGCATCCCTACTAGAAGAGCAAGAATAGAAAACACTGCTATAATAGCATCAAGAGAGATGCTACACAATCCGCCTCACGAGGGAAAGCCACCATGTTGGTAGAAGAGCAAAACTCCACGTAGATGAAACCATAAAAGGAATGGTATGCAACTCCTATCTCCAGCTCAGGAAGGAGTGGTGCAAACCTACATGTTAGCCCTACACTGATGTACAAAACCCTACAAAAGAGATCAAAATCTAGAAACATGGAGGTGAGTGGTGAGATGCTCCAAAAAACAAAACTAAGAAAAAAGGAAAACAAAGCTAAGTGCAATACAATGAGTATGTAAGTATGCAGCAAACAAAACTAAGAAAAAAGGAAAACAAAGCTAAGTGCAATACAATGAGTATGTAAGTATGCAGCAGAAGTCTAAAAAGAGAAAGGCTAAGTGTGTGGCCACCATTGCATACGTCAAGGTGGAGAAGTGGCCCTAGAAGGTGCAATAATGGATGCCCTAGAAATGGATATGTAAACTGCAATAGGTGAGCCTCTAGAAGACCAATCGGCCAATCTTTCAAGAAGGAGATAGGCTACTGAGGTTGTCCGCATGCCATATATCCCTAGTAGCCCACCAAGGCAAATGGAGCAAATGGTACAATAGCGGGAAGCATAGCCCCATTGGACTGTCTAGTCGGAGTGGAGGCAGTCACAAAAGTCTACTGTGGTTTTCTAGGTAGAAGACTCTATGCCTTGGTACAACACTCCTTATCCACATGGCCCAACCTTTGACGATGTGTGAGAAAACCTATTTTTCTTAGGAATTTGCAGCCAAAGGGGTCGTGTTTCTTTAGTTCCATCAAAGGAAGGGGTGTCACCCTTGATTTGGCTTGCCTTCGCATCTTGCAAGTTCTTGCCATTGTTGGTTTTCCCTCCCGAAGAAGAGACAATCAACCCTCGGCCCTCAAAGTCAGGCTGTCTAGAGGCTTGCTTACAGACTTGATCATGCAACCTCGTGCAATGCAAGAACTGGCACTCAAATTTGTAGAAGGTTAGCACTCTAGGTAGGGAGATAATGTGCTAGATAAAATGGAAGTATTTATCGAGCAACTTGTTTAAGAAGAACATGACCTGATCGTCATCTGACTTCGAGGAGTCAGTAGTGATGGCAAACTCAGCAAGTAACCGTCAATATTTGGCCAACTTGACTTTCAAATCATCTCCTTTTTTAATAAAAAACTCTTGAAGCTCAAAATTGAGATTGAATCTAGAGCTGCCTAGCAACCAATGAGATGACTCCAACGCTCGCATGCAAGGGAAAAATGTTGTAATTGAGAGTGGAATTTAGGAAGCAACCCTTGCATTAACTCAATATTGGCCATGGCATTGTGGACTCTCCATTGACGAATTTGATCAGGGTGAGCTAATCGAGGGTCTGGCTCAGTACCAACAACAAGGTTCCAAAGACCTTGAGATTCAAGCACTTGTTGCATGAAGTTTGACCAAGTGGTGAAATTTGACCCAGTAAAATGAGTCTTATCCGTGAAGGCATTCTTCGCCATTGCAACAAGAGTGGTAGCACTAAGAGAGAGAAAAGATGTGTAGTAGGGATTGAGTGGATATGGGTTTGCACTGAAGAAACACAACATGTACGACCAAGACTAAAACACGAAGACTCAAATAGTGACAAGCAAAACTCAAACCCTGAACGCAAAACACAAACACAAAACTCAAAACTCAAACACAAAGAGAATAAACTTTGAAGTGAATGAATGTTATAAATGAATGTAAGAGTATATAAAATGCCCAAGGGCAGGGAAATGGAGTGTCGGAGAGTGACGTCCACCGTAGAAAAATCCCAAGTGTTGCAACCAGAACGGAAAACACAAACATAAAACTCAAAACTCAAACACAAAGAAGCAACTTTGAAGTGAATGAATGTTGTAAATGAATGTAAGAGTGTATAGACTACCCAAGGGCATGCCAATGGAGTGTCGGAGAGTGACATCCACTGTAGACAGATCCCAAGTGTTGCAACCACCAATCAAAGATGAGAGAGTGCTAAATAATGAAGGGCAGCAGGCTAGTCACCAAAACACAACAGTCACAGACTGAAATCTCGTAAATGCAGTAATGTACCACCAAATAGGGCTGAAAACTGGTCACCCAAGACTGAGAACCGTCAGGCACCAACAAGAGGTGTGTATTGATGTAGGCAGCCTATTGGACTACAATTAGCGTTTTGGAGAACCACTGAAACTCTCTCACACCGCACACAAATTATTTCTCATTAATTAAGCATAATTTGGGGCTGTTTAAAAATGCTAATCCGCTGTAAAACGTGTTTTAGCTTAACAATTTGGGAAGGGCCAACAGCATCCATATGGACATGCAAACTTGGGTGACCATTTGTTGGGCGTGGCATCATTTTTTATTGGTCTGCCAACAAATCGGCCACTTTTGTCAGTTGTTGGCTATATATACCCTGCTCTCTCATTTTTTATTGGTCCAACCTATTGTGCTAAGAAATGCACCTAGTCACTTAAATAGCCCCAAAACATGCTTATTTTAGGCTTATTTTAGCCAAAACCCTAAAATGGGGAGTGGATCGAGAGGGTTAAGTAGGAGAGGATCTAGAACCCTAATTTTCTATAAATTGGCAGCCATCCCTCCACTCTTCCCTCAATCTCGTTTTTGCACATTTCAGGTGTTTTAGCTTGCTGCCCACACCTTGTTCACGAAGGACGTCTCAGCTGAAGCTGTTTAATGCTGTCTCCATCAATTGGCGCCTGATTTCCAGCCCTCTTCACACAGTTTGGAGTTGATTTCAGTCAGGCGACTGCTGTTTCTGTGCAAACCTGCTGCCATATAGCCTGCCACATCATCACAATCCTGCTGCCTACGTTTTCAGTCTCTCTCTCTCCTGCAGGTTGTCCTACCTGCGTTTTTAGTCTTTCTAAGAAATGCACTTAGCCACTTAAACAGCCTCAAAACATGCTTATTTTAGGCTTATTTTAGTCAAAACCCTAAAATGCGAAGCGGATCGAGAGAGTTAAGTGGGAGAGGATCTAGAACCCTAATTTTCTATAAATTGGCAACCAGCCCTCCACTCTTCCCTTAATCTCATTTTTGCAAATTTCAAGTGTTTTGGCTTGCTGCCCACACCCCGTTCGCGGAGGACATCTCAGCCGAAGATGTCCATTGCTATCTCCATCAGTTGGCGCCTGATTTCCAGCCCTCTTCACGCAGTTTGGAGCTGATTTCAGTCAGGCAACTGTTGTTCCTGTGCAGACCTGCTACCATATACCCTGCCACATCATCACAGTCCTGCTGCCTACGTTTTCAGTCTTTTTCTCTCCTACAAGCTGTCCTACCTGCGTTTTAAGTCTTTCTCTCACCTGTTGCCTACGTTTTTAGTCTTTCTCTCTCCTGCAAGTTGTCTTGCCTGCGTTTTTAGTCTTTTTCTCTCCTGCCACCTGTGTTTTTAGTCTTTCTCTCTCCTCACTGTTGTCTGCATGAGATCCAACTTCTCACTGCTGTGTTTGCTAATGTTCAACATCCAGAGGCTGTCTTACTGCGATTCAGGATCCGTTCGAAGTACGGCACACTCTCCAGCTCATTACTCCTGCCCTGATCCTTGAGATACAAGAGTTCAAGGTTCAGTATTCATTCACTGCATAGTGTGTTTCCTGCATGAGCATCGTATTATTCAGTAGTTATATCACTTCATTTATTCACTGTGTTCATTGTCTCTGAGTTACCCTAACCCTAACTGTGTTCTTTTATCAGTCTGTGCTTTGTTGTACTATTTCTGTTTATGTTTCTGTGTTAGGGTATTTCTTAACAAGGTATCAAAGACTGGTACTCTCTGAGAAACCTAGGCCTTTGATCTAAAAGCTCTTCAAAAGAAGCAAGAACAACAGTAGATTCAAATGACTTCGAACACAACACCAATTCAGTCTCCAAAACCAACCATGTCGAGAACAAAGCGAGAGTGGGTCGATCAGCTTGCTCCACAAAGTTCCGACATGATGAATAACACTTCTGATTACGTGGAAGAACAGCTAGGCAAGCTGACCTCTGGAGAATATAAACTAATCATAGCTTATAGATGAAAAAAGATTGAGGAGCTCGATCGAAGGATTACCCTTCAAGAAAATCTCCTAAATGAAGGTATGCATGAATTTCTCTCTTCAGATTTTGCGCATAAGGCTGATGATGTTGCAGGGCCGTCGAGACCTCCATCAAGGATGGGCCCCCTTGTTGGAAAACAAGACCCGGAGTATGTTCATTTATTTCATCCACTCCAATGCAAGGTACGTTAGATTCATCTTTTGTGCCTTCTTCTTTTACTTCTTCTGCTTTGCAATATTCTTGTAAAGATCACATGGAAGAAAGAGTACAGTCTATTGACTACAAAAAAGGTCCTCTTGAGGACCAATTCTTGTATGTTAATACACGTCGTGGGGATTATAAGAAAAAGCCAAGTACCTCTTCTTCTACCCTTCCTTCTTTTCCGTCTACTTCACAAAATCAGAATGAATTTGGTATTCCTTTTTCTTCATTGCATGGTGCATCATTATCTTCACATTTTCATTTCCAATCATTAAATGATAAAAATGAACAAAATGCATCTGCACCTCATACACCTCATTTTCAAAACCCACCCATCCCACCACATTCATCCGTTGCTTCTCCACTTCCATTCACACCATTCACTTTTCCATTTCAGACACCTTATGTCGCACCGCACATCACACCAGGGGGTTATGGAAACATAGGCACATCCTTTAGGACCTCATCCTTACCTCTGCCAGGTAGTATTCCACCTACTTCACACACACTTTCGGGATCATTGCAACCTAGATATCCCCCTCAGTCTCTCCCGAGTGTGGATTAGTTGACTCCACAGTTTGCCTCCATGGCTTTCCCTAGTGGACCTTCTGGTCATACTATTGTGCCCCAGCCTCACTTTGGACAGGGCTTCCGTGTCCCACTGCCTTCACATACACTAGCACCTTATGAAAACATTCATGTCCTAGTGCCTCCGCCTCAATCGCCACTCATTGGAAACTCACAACCTATTTCTGCCTACCCATCTTTTCCCCCTCCTCCTTCTTATCAAATGCATCCACCTCCACCATCTTACCCTTCACAATCTTTTAACCCACATCCATCTTACCCTGCCTACTCGACACCTCATGGTTCTAGCTCGTCTTCTGCCAAGCATGCATTTAATGACAAGACTTGTTTTAACGGGTCAAACTTTACTACTTGGTCGAACTTAATGAGACATGTCCTTGACTCCCAGAACCTATGGGATCTTGTGTAGGGATTGGAACCCCAATTCGATCCCGCACTTGTTCCATACGGGGTTGTCCACTCATGGAAGGCTAGGAATGCCTCCGTTATTGTCGAGTTAATGTAGGGCTTAATGCTTGAGTTTCATTCTCAACTTCAGTATTTTGAATTAGCGTCAAAGTGATGGGCACACTTGACTGACCGCTATGCGGCTCGAGATAGGACTCATCGTATTAATCTTGACCATAAGCTTCAGCTTTTCAAAATCACTGATCGGGATGACTTGAAAGTCAAGTTGGCTGAGTTTCGGCGTCTCCTCGCTGAATTCTCCACTAGGGGACTCCTAAGTCCTCTGACGATCAAGTTACATTGTTCCTAAACAAACTCCCTAGGAAATACTTCAATTTTGTGGAAGGCATAATTTCAAAACCTACCATGCCTACATTCTATGAATTTGAGTGTCAGTTGTTGCGTTACGCACGGTTGTTCAATCAGTTTCATATAAATTTCTCCTCAGAGGGGCCTCTTGTTGCTCATTCTCAGAAAGGGCAAGGGAAGAGAAAACAAAACCAAATCTCCACTCAAACTCAAAATCAAAATCAAAATCAAAAGCAAAATCAATCCGGGGAATCACAAAGAACATCTCAATCTCTCAAACCTTGATGGCAGAATTTACCTAAAAAGAATAGGTATTGTCAACATTGTCAAAAGCCTGGCCAGTTTGACGAGTGTCAATCAAAGGCAAGAGGCACAGCACCAAAACCTAAGTCTCAAGGCCCCGCCCCTCAGTCGGGCAACCCCCTGTAGGGGAGGCAGGGTGATGGCAAGGGACAGTTTAAAGGTCAGACTCACACTGCCACCACACAGCCATCTCAGTCAACAGCATTCTCAACTCCAAAGGGCTTGTCTGACTGGTCCTTAGAGACCCACATCGTCTCCATAGAGACATCAGATGCGAGTCTCATCCATATCTGTGAGTTGCCTCCCGACGAGATTACCACAGAGGCCCACTCGACACAGCCAAGCACTTCAGCTCCTGTTTGGATTGTGGAAAATGGAGCTACACATCACATGACTCCTATAGAGGACATCTTCCGTACCCGAGCCCCTTCAATCGGGCGGATCCGCGTAGGAAACAACTCCTCAATCAAGATTCAGACACAACGTTGCATCAGTTTTGCCACTGATAAGGGTCCGGATTTGGCTATGCTGGACAATGTATATCATGTCCCTCAGCTTGGAGTGAACTTATTATCTGTTCAACAGCTTTGCCGGTTGGGGCGAGCGGTTTTCTTTATAGTGACCACAGTCGAGATGCTTGACTCTATGATTGGTTTAGTGATTTCTCACGGTGAGGCACAGCCTAATGGCCTATACCACATGACACACTTTCTGACCGAGCCGACAGCCGAGGGCTCCGTGTTCCATAGCTTCTAGGCCTTAGCCATCTCTCGGGAGCCTACGAACAATGAGCGTCTTTGGCATTTTCGCTTAGGGCATCTTGGTTATGACTCGTTTTATGAGTTGTCACGCCATGAGCTAGTTGAGGGCCTTCCACGCCTGAAGCTCGCTCAAGATGTCTGTAAAGCTTGTCAGCTCGGGAAGCAGCACCGTACCCCATTTCCTTAGTAGTCCTCTCATAGAGCTAAGGCGCCTCTTAGATTGATTCATGTTGATCTTTGTGGGCCGATATCCACTGCTGCCTTGAACGGCGCACTGTACTTCTTTTTGATAGTGGATGATCATTCTAGATACTTGTGGGTGTACTTCCTCAAGCATAAATCCGATGCTTTCACATACTTTTCTGCTTGGGTGCTGCTGGTTCATAACCAGACTGGTCGTCGTGTCGGTTGCATGAGGAGTGATAGCAGTGGTGAGTTTATCTCCCACAAGTTCTCCGAGTTCCTACAGCAGTATGGCATTTCTCGCCAGGTCACCTCTACTAACTCTCCTTCTCAGAATGGAGTTGTAGAGCGTAGAAACCGGACAGTCATGGAAATGGCACGCTCTATGCTGTTCTTAACAGAGCTTCCTGAGCGCCTTTGGATCAAGGCTATTAACACTTCAGTATGCATCCTTAACCGATGCCCAGCTGCGGCTCTTCCTAAGAAGACCTCATATGACGCATTCTTTGGCTCTCGGCCTATTATTTTCCACTTCCAAGTCTTCGAGTGTCATGCGTACACATACACGCCGAACGACAAGATAGGAAAGCTCACTCCCCGAGCTGATCTTATTATTTTTGTGGGATATTCCTCTGAGGTGAAAGCCTATCGTTTGTTCGATCCTCGGACAAACAAGGTGATCATTAGGCGGGATATCGTCTTTGACGAGAGGGTGTTAAAAAATACCCTAACACAAAAACACAAACAGAAACCGTACGACAAAGCACAGACTGATAAAAGAACACAGTTAGGGTTAGGGCAACTCAGAGACAATGAACACAGTGAATAAATGAAGTAATATAACTACTGAATAATACAATGCTCATGTGGCAAACACACTATACAGTGAATGAATACTGAACCTCTAACTCTTGTATCTCAAGGATCAGGGTAGGGGTAATGAGCTGGAGAGCGTGTCGTACTCCGAACAGATCTCGAATCATAGCAAGGCACCTCCGAATGTCAAACACCAGCAAACATAGCAGTGAGCAGCTGGATCTGATGCAGACAGCAGCGAGGAGAGAGAAAGACTAAAAACGCAGGCAACAGCTGAGAGAAAGACTAAAAACGCAAGTAGGACAACCTTGTCCTATTGTCAATGGCTAGTTGCACCTCTCTTCTATCAGTGCTATGAATATTATTTTACCTAAATGAAATGGCAAAGTGCACATTATCAACGTCTTTGAACTTGACTAGTTGTGGTTCAAGTGATATCAACCACAAATGTCACTTTTAATGTGAAAACTAGTGTCATTTTATGTTGTGGGCTTGGATAGAAGGTCAGGAAGGGAGATCCCCCACCTTACCTTTTAGTATATAAACTAGTTAATAAACTAATATCTTAACATATACCAATTAGCATATCACTTAAGCACATTTGCTAATGATTGATTTATCTAAAAGTTTTAAAATAACTAGACAAATTAACAACCAATACATCACCTACCTCGATATGCAACAAAAACAATGGATGAAGCCAACTTCAAGAACTCTTATCATCTCTCTCTCTCTCTCTCTCTCTCTCTCTCTCTCTCTCTCTCTCTCTCTCATGTTTTGACCTTGCTTAAGCAACAAAGCTTCATTAATTCTACTAATACAATGCTTTGCACATAGTAAGCATCTAGGATTTTATCTTAACTAAAATATACTTTCGTGTCATTTATGTGATGGCCATACTAATGATATGGTTTTGTCTCTTAAATGAGACAATAGAAGTGACCACTGAGCTTTGAAAAATCCCCATCCACCTCTGTCTCTAACTAGTCTAAGTTCAAATCCTAGGGACAATTGAGTCTTTGTCTCACCAATATGGCGGTCTTGACACCTTAATAAAAATCTTGTGTTACAAAAAAGAAATTGCTTTCTTTTTTATATAAGGCAAGTTTTGAAGGGGAATTCAAAAGGTTTTAGCCTACTAAGGATGATTAAGCGTATAATAAATTATTTGCATTGATCCATGTGATTGGGGGACATTGCTTAGCTAGAACGATGTAGTCTTAGTTGTTTTTCTTCAATGCCTTACATGTGGCTCTAACAAGATTATCCTTCTTACCCAATCCCAACCAATGTTCAGGGCAAGTTTTACTTTTTCTTTTTCAAAGGAAGTTATGAATTATTAAATAAAGTCTCACTATCTCACCTCCTAGGGTAAAGCGGCCACTAGAAGGGCACCTAGCATGATGGCCTCCAATATGTTGAATTGCAGTTTGAAGAGCCTCTTATAGGGGGAAATTTTACTATGTAGCATGTTTGTAGAAACTATGGTATGAAGTACTTCACACTTGGGCAAAGATTACTTTTAGCCTGTTCATAGAAAAAAAAAATCAATTTGAAATTGCACATCTTTTGGACTACTTTGCTTAGCCACCCTCTACTAACCCATGAGAATGGAGGAAAGGGTATAACTATTCTTAGATTTTATGTACATGCAAAGGGCATCCACATTCCATTTTTTGTTTTTTGTTACAAGATGTGTTACAAGGGTATGGTGAGGCTGCTAAAATATCAGGAGGCACAAGGGGATGGAGAATAGGGCACCTCTCCATTCTATAACTTCCTGGCATACTGTTGAATAAGTGTTCTCCTCCTTTATAACAATAGTAATCTCAAACTACTATATTACTTGAGAACTTATGCATTTTCAATTTAAGAGCTCGTAATACAATTTTGGGACCCACCTTCCTACTATCTATACTACTGTCAGCGTTAAATCCAACCTCTCACTGCTACGTTTGCTGGTGTTCGACATCCAGAGGCTACCTTGCTACGATTCAGGATCCGTTCAGAGTACAACACACTCTCCAGCTCATTACCCCTGCCCTGATCCTTGAGATACAGGAGTTCGAGGTTCAATATTCATTCACTGCATAGTGTGTTTGCTGCATGAGCATTGTATTATTCAGTAGTTATATCACTTCATTTATTCACTGTGTTCATTGTCTCTGAGTTACCCTAACCCTAACTGTGTTCTTTTATCAGTCTGTGCTTTGTCGTACGGTTTCTGTTTATGTTTCTGTGTTAGGGTATTTCTTAACACAACCTGCATTAATGCAGGTTAGCCAACAAGTCAGCCATTTTGGTCAATTGTTGGCTATATATAGCCTACTTTCTCACTCAACTGCATCTCATTCATCATTCAGCCAGCCCTTCACATCATTTTGTCTCATCCTCTTGCCTCCATTTGGCACCCACACTGATGCTTCAAGCCACATATTGGTGCAGCCTTGTATCATTCAATTTTCAATCAGTTTGTTCCTTTAGTTCTCTATGTTCCTTCTATCTCTCTCTGCCATCTCCAAGCTTTGTTTTTACTGTGCAGCCCCATTCTTATGCTGAACAGCATCATCAGCTGCCAAATGACCACTTGTATCAGCTGTTTGTCAACCAAGGAGTGCTCCAAATCTACATTTTGATCACAGTGGCCCATTTTCAACCTATCTGGAGCACTTCAATTAGCAACCATGTGTGTGATGTATGGTCATCTTCTACCTATGAGCTTCAGTTTGAGTCAAACAAGGATATTTGGAGTTTTGACAATGTATTTCTCTGTCATCTTTTGTCCCAACTTTAGGTGGAACCTAGAGGTCCACGCCTACATCTTAGTCTAGGCAGCGTGTTTCCTCTATTTTTGGGCAGACATCCATTGTTCTAGGCAAGATGGACATTTACAGGCAGCTGGGCAGCATTCAAACCATTTTATTTGGCATATATTGCATGTTTCACTGATCCAACCTGCACTAAATGCAAGTCCGCCAGCTTCTGCCTCTCTTGCTTATTTATAGGCTGCCCATCAGCACAGTCAGTTATTCAACAATTCATTCGACCAAACCTCCTCATTTTCTACCCTCATCCTCCTAACTCCATCTGGCATCCACATTGATGCTCCAAGATTTGGGGCTGACTTGTATCATTCAATCCCTTGTCAGTTTTGTTCCTTTATTTTACTACATTTCGCACGGTCTCCTTCTCTGTTTACTCCATGTTCACTATCATTTGCCTTGGTGGTTGTCACAAGGACGTGAAATTATTTACGATGCTTTAATTTTTTCGGTTGTTTAGCACATGCAATGCACATGGCAGTTATTTCATGGTAATAGACCAAGGACCTTGAGGATGCAATGGGTGTCAAAAGCAAAAGTTGTGATAAGTTATACCAACTGGGCTTCGAGGGTCGATTGGTGTCATTTTTGACCCTAGTATAGTTCTTTGGACACTAAGTATCAATGGTGGCAACACTAGGAACTAGCATTAATTAATTAATTAATGCCTCGTCTAAGGGTCAACAGAGGTTGGTGACCACTCCAAGTTACAAATGGCCTAGCCAATTTAATTGTCGATTGGCACATTTAATTTTGGGCAGAATTAGAAGGGCTGAAATTAATTTTCAGGATTATTTAATCCTGAAAATTAATTAAATGACTAGATAATGCTAAAAATGGGTTTAGAACATTACCATTTGACAAAAATGCCCATGCAAACTAAGAAAACGTATTGGGGACTAGGTTTCAACGATTCTAGGTTTACAACCTAGAAGAGAGAGAGGGAGTTGTTGGTCCATTTTCTAATTAGAGAACATCAATTCGTTACGGAAGATAGCCATCTGGGGGCCTTAGCAAGCAAGGGACAGCAAGGAGACACCTTCCAAGGGCTAGCAAAAGCATTGCTGATCAGGTGACAACATTTTGGAGGTGCCTAGTAGTAGGTGACTACATTAAATACAGATTGGAGCAGGCAACATGTAAATTTTAGGGTTTTCTCACTAACAAAATCAGATCTCTCTCTCATCTTGGCTTTCTCTCACCTTCTCTAGTAATCTCTCAAAAGATCTCAGTCATTCTCAACCAAATTTGGTGATTGGCTGGAGGATTTCTACTGTAAACCCTAAATTTCTACAGAAATTAGGGTTTGACAACCACCTTGGGGCCCGTGTCAATAAGAATAGGCATCGTACACTAAAGTCATCACCTGAGATTCGTGGAATTGACAAAAATTTCAGATACCAAGTCATCTAATGTAAATTGGGGCAACATTTGGTCGATTCGTGGTTCCATCTCTGCAATTCCTAGGTAAAAATCAAGGGGGAATTGGCCCAACTTGCTTACTAATTGTATGTACAACAAGGGGCTTTGGATCAGCAAAGGAGATTGTGGAATCTCAACTTGTACACTGTCCATTAGCAATTAAATATAAAGAAATATCGAAATGGTGCCAACTTTGGGGCCAACCGAGTGTCTATTGTCCAAGATTGTTAAGGTAATGTGTGCATTTCAATCTATGCTCAGTTATTTATTGTTGTAATTAAGTGCTTGATTAGGTTCTACCACCCTATCCAAGAAGGAAGGCTGGTTTTAGTGGTGTTGAGCTAAAAATGCATTTACAAACTTATTAGCTCTTTAAAACAGCTCCAAAACAATAAAAACTCTAATTTGGGAGGATCCTTTTGCATCTATAAATAGATAGCCTACCCACCATCCAATCTATTCTTGTGCAGGTTTCTCCATCCTTGTCTTGCAAGTCTTAGCCATCAGCCCTTTTCCACTAGTTGTCCAACTCCAAGCAACAGTTGCTACATGGTCTACAATTGTCACCCAACCTCCCACTACTACTAATGATCAGTTGCCATCATTTTAAGTGGTCACATTGCTCTATTTACTAGAACCAGCCCCAAATACTCTTGCATTTTGGCTTCCAACCTACTCCCCTTCCATTTTCAGCATTGGCTTGATTTGTGTTTGCATCCACAATGAGTCATTTTTGTGTTTTCAGCACTTTTCTTCATCATCCTCTTCTCCAACTGGTGGCTACTACACTCACGATCCGTCTTCAATGGATAACACACATCACCACTCCCTAAGCCTGCTCCTAGGAGAGCCACTTGCTACTGGACAAATCTGCCCTTGAGCATTCTGTACTTTCTCTCGTTCATTTACAACATTGATTCATTCACTTTAGAGTTCTCTTTCTTCTCAGTTTATGCTTCTACATTTTACGATTTCCATTGATTGCATTACTGTCTGAGATATTGTGTTTCAGCAATGTCTGTACATTCTATGTTTTGTTTGTGCAAACCCTAGTGTATCTTCACATGGTATCAAAGCCGGTGCTCTTTTTAAGTATCTTGTGGCTATCGTGGTGGAGAGCTTGGTTTTGTAAGAGATATATAAACAATACATAACTGGTTCATGATGGCTCAAACGACTCCATCTTCAAATCCTCTAATGCTTTTTCAAACTACTCCTTCAATTGAGGCCCTAAGGATGCATTATGATCTTGATTTGGAGAACACTTCAACTACTAACCTATCTTGTAAGGATCACTCACGGAGACCCAACACATCTTCATCTCATACCCCTTCACAAAGTGCATTTCAATTGGAGCACACTGCTGATGAGATTAATCACCTCTTAGTTGAGGGAAGACTATCCACTCTAGAGAGTCGAAGTTCAAACTCTTCACAATCAAGCCCAGAGATAGATTCGTGCAATCCATTTTTGTATGAGTTTGATTTTGTCTATACTCCAATTATGCAGGAACCAACTGTAAGTCACCATGGAGATCCAGATTGATACTAGTATTGTTTTGAAGAAAAAACTATGTTTAGAGCTGTTCCACAAGGTAATCCTTCATCCTTTGTTTCATTTGAGTATGAGTTCGGTGCTTCCCATTCAGCTTTACATTTCCTACCCTTCCCTCCCACATTCACTTTAAATTTAGATTTCTCTTCTTTCAATCCAGATCATTGCTTTAGATCTAGGTTATCTCGTCTTAGAGCATATTGTCTTTGATGCACATCAAGGTTTTAGGCCATCACTAGACACTCAAAAGTATACCACTCTGCACCCCGGTACATCATTAGCAAGAATGCCATCCTTTAGCACTATGCCTTCCATACACCGGCAAGTGCATTACTCTCTATCCTCTAGTCCCGTTGTGTGGGAAATCCACCTTCTCCACACTGTACCGCCCTCCTAAGAGAAAATGCGGTGGAAGGACAAGAACACAACGAGCAAGGAAGAGAGAGACAGCAGGAAGAAGCAGAAGTCTGCAATGACTGAAGATGAATGCTGAATACAACCGCGTGGACTGATCAGTTCCAGCACACAACCTGAGGCATCAACCAGGGCATCAGATCAGGCTGAATGGAGTATGCCGGAGACCAAGTGTGCAAATCACCAACCTGCAAAAGAATATGATCTGCCACTATAAAGGCCCCCAAAATTGACCAACTTGAAATTTGGGCCAAAAAATAGCCGACTTGATACCAGAAAACTACCAACTGCAGTAAATGCAGCCCAACTGCATAGGCTGACAGCGAAAATGATGACATGGCAGTACAGATGCTGAACTTGCAGTCGCAATAATGTGATAGGGGGCAGCAAAATGATTGGAAAAACTGGAAAACACACACTAAACTGTTAGAGCTCCTATATCTCCATCAAACTCTGACAAGAGCTCACAACTAGGAGATAACAGACTAACAAATCCTAAAATAGACAAGCTAACAACCCCTCTCAAATAATAAGAGTGTTTGAAGACCCAACAATCTCATTTGATGAAGCATGGAAGCCTTGGGCAAAGGCTTCATAAAGAGATCCCTTGAATTGTCCTCCATTGGAAAATAAACCACCAATAACTCACAATCTACAATCCATTCTCAAACATAATGGTACTAAACCTCAATGTGTTTCATGCAGACATGAAACACAAGGTTCTTAGCTAAAGCTAGGGTACTCTAGTTGTCTACACGGCACTGAGTGGGTCTTGTCTACGGAAAGCGAATCTCCGCCAACATATGATAGAGCCACATTGCCTCCATAGCATTCAAACAAAGGGCACAGTACTATGCCTCTGTAGACATACTTGCACTCGTACGTAGTACGAACTGGTTCGTACTATACGGTTCGTATTGTACCGTACCGTACGAATTCGTACCAAAAAACAAGCACCTTTTTTTTTCGGGTTGCGTGGTGGTGGTTTGGGTTGTTGACTGTTGTTGTTGTTGTGGTGGTGGTGATTTTGTAGCCTTGATCAATCAACCAAGAAAGGGGGTGGAAGCTTGATTAGACTCCTCATACATGTTTTGTTATGATTTATCCTAGAGCCAAAGGCCATACACAAGGTATTCAAGCAGTTCCAAACGTTTCTAATTGATGTCCCATCATTTTTCACAATATGTTAGTGTCATCAATAAATAAATTCAGCACCATTTAAGAATCATCAAGTAGCTTAATCCTATTGATTTTACCCTTGTTCACAGCTCATTTTGCACCACCCAACCCAAAGCATTAGTACACATTGCTAATAAAACTAGGCCAAAGGATAGCTTGGCCTAATGTACCTTCTGAGAGTACACAAATTAGTGAATGTATCATCGGTAGCTACTTTATCCTTAGCAATGCCAAACAAAACCATAACAAAATTCATAAATCTTTTACCAAAACCTTTGGTGGTTTGTTTGGTAACTGTTGGTCTCACAGGTCATTTTGGCCTCTTGTAGACGTTAATAAAGCATCTCATGTCATTTCATCTCTCTCTCTCTCTCTCTCTCTCTCTCTCTCTCTCTCTCTCTCTCAACCTTCTCTCTCAAGCATACATGCCTCTTATTTGTATGATCATTCATGTATGATGTATCCACTCCTATGTATGTACTTGTAAGTTGTAGCGCATGTTGCGCATGCGGCATATGCCATAGAGGTTTTGGCATGTTACCCTCAAGTATTCATCTTATATACTCCAATAGCATTGCTATTTAGACTCTCAACATTTGTTCTATCATCTATAGTTCAAAATAATGAAGTTAATTTTTTTTTCGTACTAATATCATACCATACCTTAGAAAATCTTAAGGTACCATTTAGTACCGTATTTTATCGTACAGCACCGTACCGTACTTTTCATACCTGGCAACTATGTCTGTGGAAGAAAGTAGCATAGTAGGCTGCTTCTTACTGCTCCACAAGATAGCACCCGAACCAAGGGAGAAAGCAAAACCTATAGCGGACCATCTCGAATCTACATCACCTTCCTAATCAAAGTCACTCCATCGAGAAAGAGTGGTCCCCCTCTCCATACATGATCTCATAGGATCGAATCCCCTATAAGTAGTGCAGAACACGCAAAGCGGCTCTCCAATAAGCCCGAGTAGGAGTCTTCATAAAAGAAGACAGCAAAGCCACCACAAAAGATACGTCCAACTGAGTGTAGATCAGCCAGATCAGAGAGCCAACAAGACACCTATAGCGGGTAGCACTGAAAGGGCGTGACCTACTACCAATAACTTGGACTAGCAGTCCATGGGGCAAAAAATAGGCCAACACTCAACCATACTAAATCAAAAAAGTAACTCAGAGATGTACCTGTGCTGGGAAATAAAGATGCTCTATGTCATCTAGTAAATCTTCAAACCAAGGAAAAAGTGAAGGATCCCAAGATCCATCATGTCAAATTCCTGTTGCAATATGGTTTGGGATAGAGCACTCAATGGGCTAGGGTGGCCTCAAGCCTTGACCAACCTCAAGGAAACTCCGCAAGGTCATCAATATACAAGATGACCAATACACATCGGTCACCCTCAACCTTAAAATAAAGATTGGGATCATGATTCAAACAATGGAAGCCACTCTAGGAAAAGAAACGATCAATCCTCTGGTACCAAGCTCAAAGAGCTTGCTTGAGGCCATGAAGGGACTTCCGCAACCTATAAATATGGTCTCCCTTCGCCTGCACAAGAAAACCAAGAGGCTATGAGACATAAATCTCCTCCTCCAAGATGCCATTCAGAAAGGTCGACTTCACGTCCATTTGATAAACCAGCCTTACTATAGTTGTGAAGTCAAAACAGTTGAGAAACATGAGTTATGCATGCATCCAATGGTTTTCTAGGAACAATTCTGGAATGTATTTCAGATTTATATCATGTTTATGCTGGCTGGAAATTTTCAGCAAGGGTTGGGAAATATGGCATGGTTGGACAACAATGGCCAATGTTGTGACTATGATGCCTTATGGAACGTCCAATGCAGTATGCTTTTCCTTTGGCACAATGCAGTGCAATCAAGGACAATTGCAAGGATTTCAAGGGGGAGGTCTATCATAGGGACATGAAATTTTAAGGCGATTTAATCTTGTTGATAACATTTGATTAAGTTTTTAATCAAATGTGAAAGGTTGTTTAGCACATGTGATGCACATGGCGGCTATTTCATAGTAATAGGCCAAGGACCCCAAGGATGCAATGGTTATCAAAGGCAAAGATTGTAATCAATTATGCCAAGTGGGCTTTGGGGGTCAATTGGTGTTAGTTTTGACCCTAGGACACTTATTTGGCCAATAAGTGTCTATGGTGACACCAGGGACTAGCATTGATTAATTAATTAATGTCAGTCTAAGGGTCAACAGAGATTGGGGACCACTCTAGGTTGCAAATGGCCTAGCCAATTTAATTATGGATGGGCACATTTAATTTTGGGCACGGTCAAAAGGGCTAAAATTAATTTTCAGGATTATTTAATTTTGAAGATTAATTAACTGGCTGGATAATGCTGAAAAATGAGTTTAGAAGGCTGCCACTTGGCAAAAATGCCCATGCAAACTGAGAAAATGTTAAGGGGGCTCAGCCTCAACCATTCAGTTAATTTCAGCCTGGGGGGGGGGGGAGAGAGAGAGAGAGAGAGAGAGAGAGAGAGAGAGTTGTTGATCCATTTTCTGATCAACAAACAGCAATTTGCTGCAAAAGACAGTCATCTAGGGGCCTCAGTAGGTAGGGGACAACAAGGAGATGTTGGGAATAAAGGCCTCGTACCTTTTAAATGTGCTCGGGTGTGAACAAACCCTTGGCACTTGTACTTACACATATATATCTATCTAAAAACCTAAAGATACACTCTCCTCATTGTACCTAAAAACGTGCCCACTCTCTACTCTGCTCTCTCAGTCTCTTTGTCTCTCACTGCGCATAGCCACAGTTTTTTCATCCCATACATTCACTCTATAAATGGGAATACCCAACATTTGGACTTTCCATGACTTGAGACTATCATACATATTTTTGGGCACTCTTGAGTAAGGCCTAATGCCAAAGCCCTTTATTCATGAGAAATGAGTTTTCAATCGTTGTGCCATACCATGGTGATACTCTACACAAAACTTACATACCCACTTTGTTATCCCACTTCCATCATATCTCAAAGTATCGACAGTGACATTATTCCACAAATGGGTGTCCTTCCTCGGCGTGATGATAATCTGAGTTGTTTAAGTATTAACAAATAGAAATGTAGTTAATAAACCATTATCCGTGGATATAAGAACATGGCATCATGGACCATGGCTGTGTGCACTGGGATGTGTCACGTGTCCAATCTCAAAACCAATATAAGAGGAAAGGAAGAGAGAATAGGAAAAGAATAATGTGAATACGAAAATAAAAAATAGAGAATTCATTAATCCTTACCTTATCTATATGTAAACGCCCCGAACAACGTAGTATACTTAACAATTATGATGTTCGCTTGTTTTCGAGATTTAATTATAAAAAAGAATGAACAGTTAAAGCTGAAAATGAAAATTACTCACAAAATTACAGCCATGAAAATGTAAAAGTAATGGAGACAAGATTGAGGGTTGAAGATGGGTAACCCTTCCCCGAAGGAATGTATTTCTGCTCAACCCAAGTCCCTTAGGGAAGAGCTCAGTTACAATCAACCTGAGAGTGAGGAGAAGTAATTCTCACTCTCACAAGATCATGCAAAGATGTACAAACACACATGCATTATCTATTATGCAATGATAATAACTGATCTCTTTACAGTATGAGAGAAGAAAGAGGAGAAATCAGCCTTTCTCCATCGTTGAACAGTAGTACATGGATAGGGCTTGCTTCTTGTTGCTAAAATGAAAGAAAGAGCTTGAGAAGGAGGTGCTATAATGAATTTACAGGCTTGCTATCCCGTAAAACAGCAGTGATAGAAGAGGGAATATGGAGGAATTTGATAGAAGAGGGAATATGGAGGAATTTGATAATGGAGAAGTGGGGGATGATGATGGAGATGGATGGGGCCAGTTTCTAGCTATTTGTGGGTGCTGTACATGAGTTTACAGCAAAGAAAAATGATGCTGAATGAAGAAAAACGAGCTCTTATTTATAGGAGAGGGAAGAGCTAGTACAAAAGGGGAAAGTGGAGTAGCACAAGACAAGTGTCCAGCCACATGTCATGAGATGTGACAAGTGGTGGGACACTTGGAAACTTGTGTGACAAGTGTCTTGACACTTGTCTCTTCTCTACGGCCTTCCTTTTTGGGCTGAATACTGTCAAGAATAGAAACAACCAAATTTAGTAAGCACAGTCAGAGTACAAAATTTACTATTTTTAGAATGACATCCCTATTTTTTAGGACTAGCATTTTTAGGCTAATTCGAGACTCCTAAAATTTAGGGACCCCCCCCAAAAAGGATGTCATATGAAAGCTTTTTCCGTGTACATCGCAAAAATGGTATCAGAATCTTCATGTGACTTTCCTATGCAAAGAAATGTACATTTCAAGCTTTCAACCCACACATGCACATTATACAAGCATTTCATGATCATGCTATCTTGTTGATTCTAACTATCTATTCTGGTGGATCTAGCCCACACTTCAAGGCATCAATCTTTTCTGTGTGCGAGTCTAACCCTGATATGCATGAGTTCTGGTCACAGGCGCCCAATCGGGCCATATAGGTGAAAGTGTGAACTATCTTTTCTCTAACCCACCGCGTGGGTCCACCATAACCTGTGACCACTCATCAGTGGCCAGCTCCAATGCACTTTTCTTTATATCTAATTAGTGCAAATGAAATATATTTAATAAATCATTATATAGACAAATTAATGAAAAATGATACAAAATTCTGTTGAAGAGACAAGTGTCAAGACACTTGTCACACAAGTTTCCAAGTGTCCCACCACTTGTCACATCTCATGACATGTGGCTGGACACTTGTCTTGTGCTACTCCACTTTCCCCTTTTGTACTAGCTCTTCCCTCTCCTATAAATAAGAGCTCGTTTTTCTTCATTCAGCATCATTTTTCTTTGCTGTAAACTCATGTACAGCACCCACAGATAGCCAGAAACTGGCCCCATCCATCCCCATCATCATCCCCCACTTCTCCATTATCAAATTCCTCCATATTCCCTCTTCTATCACTGCTGTTTTACAGGACAGCAAGCCTGTAAATTCATTACAGCACCTCCTTCTCAAGCTCTTTCTTCCATTTTAGCAACAAGAAGCAAGCCCTATCCATGTACTACTGTTCAACGATGGAGAAAGGTTGATTTCCCCTCTTTCTTCTCTCATACTGTAAAGAAATCAGTTCTTATCATTGCATAATAGATAATGCATGTGTGTTTATACATCTTTGCATGATCTTGTGAGAGTGAGAATTACTTCTCCTCACTCTCAGGTTGATTGTAACTGAGCTCTTCCCTAAGGGACTTGGGTTGAGCAGAAATACATTCCTTCGGGGAAGGGTTGCCCATCTTCAACCCTCAATCTTGTCTCCATTACTTTTACATTTTCATGGCTGTAGCCCATACTTCAAAGCATCAATCTTTTCTATGTGCGAGTCTAACCCTGATATGCGTGAGTTCTGGTCACAGGCGCCCAATCGGGCCATATAGGTGGAAGTGTGAACTATCTTTTCTCTAACCCACCGCGTGGGTCCACCATAACCTGTGACCACTCATCAGTTGCCGGCTCCAATGCACTTTTCTTTATATCTAATTAGTGCAAAGGAAATAAATTTAATAAATCATTATATAGACAAATTAATGAAAAAGGATACAAAATTCTGTTTCTATAGAGTTGTGATAGCCCTCTGGCTTTTATTCAGCTATCCTCAGTTGAAAAGCTTCTTGATATAGCTAAAGAATGTTTGGGTAATCCTTCATGAATTTTTCACCTACCCACTGTGCATCTGCTGTGGGTAGATTCTTGAATTTTAGTAAGAATTTTCGTGTCACAAGGCCACTTCTCGTGGTTCGATCCTTGTGAAACAAAATCTTTTCAGGTTCCAAGAGTTGCTCTGTTTCTTCAACTTTTGGGGGATCTTCAGTAATGGGTTCCTTTGGTTCTGGTCCTATGTAAGGTTTTAGCAAACTTACATGAAAAGCATTGTGTATTTTCCAATGAGCAGGAAGCTCAAGTCGATAAGAAACTTCATTTATTTTCTCAATCACTTTGAAGGGTCCAAAGTATCTACTGGAGAGCTTTGGAAAAGATGAATTTTGACAGGAACCTTGTTTGAGCCTGCTTTTATCAAACTTTAGCAAGACATATTGATCTTTTTCAAAAGCCAAAGGTCTTCTTCGTTTATCTGCTTGCTTCTTTTGTCGCTCTTGGGCAACTTTGATAGTGGCTCGAACTTGATCCATTGCGGTTTTTAAATCTGAAGCAAACTCATCAGTAGCAAAAAACTTATCTTTAGTGCGAATAATTGGAGGAGGAATCACTTTACCCTGTACTAATTCATTTGGAGCTTTCCCTGTGGATGAGTGCACTGTATTGTTGTAAGCAAACTCCAATAATGGAAGATATTTCTCCCATTGTGACTTATGTTCACTAACATAAGCTTTCAACATATCCAAAAGAGTGAGATTCATCACCTCTGTTTGGCCGTTAAGCTGAGGAGAACTTTAAAGTGGTTCCCAAATTCTCAAATAAAGCACGCCAAAAGTTACTTGTGAATTTGGAGTCTCTATCTGAAATGATCTCAGAAGGCATACCATGTAATCTGAAGATATGTTGAATGAAAAGTCTTGCAGCTTGTGCGGATTTCAATGTTTTATGACATGGAATAAAATGTGATTGTTTGCTGAATCTATCAATTATGTACACTCCAGGGAAACAAAATGTAGTTGCTGATACACTTTCTAGAGTGCCTCGCATTGCAACTATTACAGTGGCTCATCATGAAGATTTTCAAACGATGAAGAATACTTATGATGAAGATACTGATTTTGCAGCAATTTGGTCAAATTTACAGCAAGGATGTTCTCATCCAGATTATTCCATCAAAGACGGTTACTTTCTCATGAACAATTGCCTTTGTGTCACTCTTCCTGTTCGACAAAAGGTGCTTAAAGAAAGTCATGAACCCCCTTATGCAAGGCATAGCAGAAGGGCAGCCACTCTAAGTGCAATTGAGCGCTACTTTTATTGGCCAACATTACGAAGAGATACACATAACTTCATTGAGGCTTGTCTGGTATGCCAAAAATCCAAGTATGATAGGCAGAAGATTCCAGGATTGTTGCAACCTCTTCCAGTGCCCAAAGATCCATGGGAATCTATCACAATGGATTTCATCTCAGGTATTCCAAGAACTATGTTGTTCGGGGCGTTTACAATGGTATCAAAGCTTTGGCTCGGTCCTCACCCCAACACTCGTAGTGCTTACAATTATAAGTTTGTTTGTTTTCAACCCTTGCATTGAGTGCTTGAGCATTTTTTTTTTCTTAAGAGTCTCAATGGATCAGTCGAGTGCTATCCTTCAAGCCATTCAAAGTCTCAGAGAGGAGAATCAGCAAATTCGTGACCAACTTCTCAAACTAGAAAAAGTTGAGAATCCCAAAGAATTCAAGGAAAGAAGCCCATCTGCTTCAAGGAGACAAAGCCATACCAAATAGCTTTCGAACACCCACAGGATGTATGAGATGTCTCAAGGGAGCCTTCATAAAGAAAAAGAAAAGAGGTGTGGAGCAACTATCTAGTTTGAAGTCCCACGATTGGCACAAAATGATTCAAGTAAGGGTATCTCTAACCATGAATATAGTAATTAGTGGAGTAACTATGTGTAAACTTTGGGGTATGATGACTTTTTCCTCAACTAATCATTTGATCTATGAATATTGTTTACATTCAGTTCGTACTTCCTACTAGCATATCCCATTGTGTATCCAAAGATGTATGTGATATCATTTACAAGATGGGAGAGCTTGTGAGGTGTGTATACATTGTATTTTTTCATTATATATCTTTGAATTTCTACACAAAAATAAACAATTCTCAAATACATCTTGACAGATACGTGAGCTCGAAGGAAATTGATCCAAACACATTGCAAGATGCTCGAGTATTATATGTTGAGGTGGTTTGTTTGGTGGAGGAAATTTTTCCTCGATCCATTTTGACTACTCAATTACATTTACTCGTACATTTGATTGATGAGATCGCACTTTGTGGGGCAGTTCATGTAAGGTGGATGTTTTTTCTTGAGCGCTTCATGAAAACCTTGAAAGATTTTGTGAGGCAAAAAGCACGGCCTGAGGGAAGCATGGCTGATGCAAGTTCAAAATGCAAGGAAGCCCATTTCCTCTGAAGACATGGCGATCACTTTATTGTCCCAATTGCCGCCGTGATTCGGTACTTTTTATTCCGCTCTTATTGCTTCAGAGCAGGAGTCGACTCTTCATTGGGAAGAGTTGGTTCCTATGGTCTTGGACCAAGAGGAATAATTGAAGGGACGGAATACTTCCAAATCGAAGGCATTGATTGGTCAAGCCTCTCAAAAGAAAGGGAAGGACTAAAAGAATAAGAAGGAGAACAACAAATCTAAGAAGGACAAAGAGAAAGAATTGACATGTCATATTTGTGGTAAGACCGGCCATTGAAGAAGGATTGCCCTGACAAGGACAAGAAGGACACTAAGAAGAAGGACACGAAGGATTCTAAAGCAGTGGCTGCACCCTTATCAGTTTCTTTTCTACACTTAGCGGTCATTGAGGACTCTACACCGAAGACTTTTGATGCTGCGATGACAAACTCCCCACGCTCAAAAGTGAATTGTGGACAGTGGTGCCTCATGGCACATAACTCCTTCAACAGTAGGTGTTGCCCATTTGCAACCATCGCCTAGGCAGATTGTCATAGGAGACAACTCTTCTGTGTCTATTGCTGCACAGGGTGAGATGCAGCTGATTCCAGATGGATGTGGTGGTACCTACACTTCCAAGGTGTTATATGTGCCAGGTTTAGGGTATCATTTGCTTTCGGTCCATAAGATTTGTTCTCTTGGTCTCTTGGTGGAGTTTGATAGTGATGTTGTTCAAGTTCTTGATCTAAGAGGAGAATGGCATCTACAAATTGAAGTCTTCTTCCGCTCTTACCTCTCAGACACAGTCCGAGCTATCGCATGCTCGGTTTGGCCACCTGAACTATGAGTATCTTTGAAAGGCATCGCGAGGATTGCTTGTTCGAGGTTTGCCGGACATAGTGGTGAGCCAACAGTCGTGTCTCCTGCATTCGTGGAAAGCAGCATAGGGATGCGATTCCCAACAAAGCTTTGAGGCGGTCTACTTCACCTATGGAGCTTGTATCTACGGATCTTTGAAGCTAGATGAGAAATGAGTCCTTGAAGGGGAGCCTGTACTTCATGTTGATCGTAGATGACTACAGCAAGGTGACATGGGCCTACTTCTTGATGTTGAAGTCGAAGGCTTTCTCCCACTTCAAGGATTGGCTTCTCTTTGAGGTGAACCGATTGGGCTGAAGATTAAAGACCTTGCGATCAGACAAGGGTGGTGAATTTGTTTCTGATGAGTTTGCTCGTTTTTGTGCAAATAGGGGCATTCACCAAGAGTTTGCTAATACCAACACTCCTCAAGAGAATGGCATTTTGGAGCGGAAAAACCGAAGTGTGATCGAGATGGTGCAAACCATGATGGAGCACCGACACACACCTTAGTTTCTGTAATGTGTCCACCTGTTCCCTTCAGGACACGTCTTAGCAGTCCATCGGAAAGGAGGTCTAGAAAGCTCCGCCCGGCACTCCCATGGAATGTCACTGGGTTTGCGATCTAGGACTTTCCGCGTCTGCCACGTAGCGGAAGTATTCTAGCTGTTCCCACTTAGAACCGACCTGAATCAGGGTTTTCCCCAATGGTCATTTCCTAAACGACAACTAGCATCAAACCCTGAGCGAACTACTTTACGCAAAAACGCCAGGGCCAGAGCGGATTCACGCTGCACTTGGTTCAAGGAGAATGGGAAACGAGAGGCATGCAAGGCTCGACCTCTCTGCCATAAGGCATAGTTCCATTCCGTTCCCCCTAAAACAGCATAAATCCGGGATTATTATCACCTAGACTCCCTTGGTTAGGGTCAGGCAGACAGTCGGGGGTAACTGAAGCTGTCTCTCCCTTCAGGCCTTCAACCTGAAGCCTTCAACCTGAAGCCTTCAACCTGAAGCATTAATTATCTTTTCATCCTCTAATTCCTTGAGCAAACAAAGCAAACAGTGCTCTTTAAACTGTTACAAGCACAATCATTTCCAGTGGTCGTTATTTGGCCAACTGCTAAGGAGTGAATCCTTCTCTCCGAATGCATCCAACATTCGATCCGGGATCAATTCCAACTTGGCAAGATCCCCAAGGGATTGTTTGTTAACCCTTATGTTCTTGGGTTAGGGTTGTACCCTATTAACCCAACTTAACCAATACCTTAACTTCCTGTAAAATATGTTGCTCCAAATTATTGATTGGTCCTTTGCTTCCAAGCAAATATCCAATTCCCTTATCTTGATCACTTTTCCCAAGAAAGGTACTATATAAACTTGCCCAAGAATCTGTCAATCTCATTCCGAGGAATTGGCAATTCTCGTATAATCAAACCACAAGATCATGCGACTCTACAACTTGTTGCATAAGTGTCGCATCTAATCCATGGGACTATTTTACCCATCGAACGGCGTCTTCTAATCACGGAATCATGATTAGATAGGAAACAGGGTTAGGGTGTCTTCATATCCCATCCGTTCCTGATTGCACTAGACCGACATCGTCGGTCCTAGGGTTCCAACTCAATCCGAGTTTCATCTTTTTAACGAGTGATCCTTAGGGTAGAAACCCTAGATCGTTTCTTGCAAGAATGTCCTATTGTCCCTACATTGAGTGAGTGTAGGCACGTCTTTAGGGTATGAGAGTTTCAACTTGGCAATAAGTGCGACTAGGTCACGTCCTCAACGTGCTAAACCCTAATTAGCATTTGGGATATGTTGCATCGATTTAACCATTTCTAAGCGAATCCATTGTAGTTTAGGTATTTTGGGTAATCCAGATTACTCGTCTTACGACAAGGATGAATTATTCCTAAAGATTTTGTCTTGATCGAAGAAGGGAAAACTAGTTGCGTTACGTCATAATTCATGTAAGCATGCAATTCATTTCCTCTAGATTTGCAATCCCTAACTTTTCTTGTTAAGACCAAGCACATGTTAAAATTCGCCTAGCTTCTATTGATCCTACTAAGACATGCCTTCACAATTCATGCCACTAAGCTTCTAGGGTTTTTGGTTACTACGAATCATGCAGCCTTTCCTAAACTACACCGCAATTAAATGATATTTAGGCCAATTTAAAACTAGAGTTATCCTACTTCATGCAACTTTAGAATCATTCCAAGCTTTGCAGATTCCTATGGTTGATAATCACTTTTTAATGAATCATTACAAAGAAAGATTCGTCTAATAATGCAACATGCGATTTAATCTTTCCATGCATAGTTGAAGGTGTACTACAATAATTCCGAATTTGTAATGAAATCATTAGTTGTTCTAGATTCGTTACTTTGCAATGCACAGAAGCAACTTGCTAAAAATGCATACACATCCTTCGTTCATTCCATTTAAAAAAATACAATTGTCCAATCTTCATTCGTGAGTTATTTCCTTTAAAATAGCCAATGTATTTCAATCGTAAAAGTGCATCCTAATTCCATAAATTATCCATGCATAATTGCAATATTTCGACATAAACCAAAATTAGGAAGAAAACCTGGACTTGTGGGTTCGGTGAAATATCCACATGAATGTTAGAAGATGATCCTCCTGCAGTTGCGCCTTGTGCCTTTTTAGGGGCCATCGTGAATTCGACCTTCTTGCCTTGGCCGCAGTCTTACGATCTTGGCCCGTTCTCCCTTGTACACGCGAATCCCTTTGAGGTACGACTTCCTTGACCGAAGTACCGACTTGCGGAATTGGGCTTTGGAAGGCCTTAGGGTTCGGAGCTTTGGGCCTTCTTTCTTTCGGAAAAGAGGGATTCGTGAGTGGGTTCTTGTAAAAGCCTTGCGGAAACGGAGGCTTGGGAGATTCTTCTCTTGAAATTCCGGCTAGTAAGGGTTGTATAGCTTTGCGGAAATGGGGATTTGTAAACTTTCCCTTCCTTTCGTAGAGGTTCCGGGAATAAAATGGTCTTCACGGAAAGGGGGCTTAAGAAAAACCCCGGGGTAAAATGGCTTGTGGGAGTTACAATGGGAAGGAGGGCTTTTAATTCCGAAGGGTAGAGTGGACTTAAAGAAGATTCAATGGGAAAGGGGTTAAAACCCGGCTAATATGGCTTCATGTGAGTCCACGGGAAGGGGCTTTAAAAGAAAGCCGAGGGGTAAAGTGGACTTAAGGAAATTCAGTGGGAAAAGGGGGCTTAAAACCGGCTAGTGTGGGAATCCACGGGAAGGGGTAAAATAGCTTTGTGGAATGCAAGGGGGGAAAGGGGACTTAAATCCCCGGGTTTGTAAAAACCGCTTTGTAGGGGCAATGGAAAAGGGGGCTTAGAGAGACCCCTTAGAAGCTTCCCAAGAAGCTTCTAAGAAGCTTCTGGGGGGCGTGATGAAGACCAGGTGGGCGAGTAGAAGGCCAATTTGTGGAAGGGCGGAGTCAGCAGCAACCGGCAGCAGTTCGTTTGGCAGCTGGGTGGTGGCGGTGTTCAGCTCGACTGGCGGCTTCCACTCCTCACGGCGCAGCAACATGGCGGCTCCATAGTCAAGTGTCCTTCACGCTCATAATCTACCACTCTCCCGTCAGCCTCACGACTCTCTCCTTTTCTTCCACCCCCCTACAAGGGGTTTATATAGTTGAAGGGAGAGGGACCTCCCCCCCCCCCCCCCCCCACGCGGCCTGATGCATGGCCCGATTCCCCCCCCCCCCCCCACGTCGTCCAGCTATGGTGCTGATGCACCCGCTCCTTACTCCCTCTCCTCCAGCACGACCTTTGGCTGGGGGGAAAGAAGGGTTAATATTAAAAAAAATTGCCATAAATCTATCAATTATCCTCTTGACCTCCTTCCAAGAGGGGGTTCACATGTAGATATGCGAGTTTTTTTTAAACCTCGGTCTCGTTTGGCCAGTGGAGACTCATGATACGTCGTGTACCGTTTAAAGATCGCACCGTCCGTAACTTCAATGCCGACATTGTCATTTGCATGAGTCTCACGTGGCTAGTAATATTTTCCAACAAAAATATTACATTCTCTCCCCCTTGGAGGAATCGAGATGTCCTCATCTCGAGATAAACTGGGGATATTGATGGTTAAGAGTGCTTTCATCCATCCAAGTGGCATCCTCCTCAGGATAATCTTTCCATTGGACGAGGCATTCTCTCAAGGTTCTGGATCTCAGTTGTCTCTCCCTAACATCTAAGATCCTGTCAGGCCGTAGCTCAAGGACTCCTTGGCTAGGCATTACAATTTGTTGGTCATCAAGTTCATGGTTAGGATTAGATACATACTTCTTCAATAGACTGATATGGAATACATTATGAACCTTTAGGTTCTCAGGGAGTTGCAGTCTATAAGCATCAGGTCCTAGGCACTTGAGGATCTTGTATGGTCCACAATACCTTGGACTTAGCTTCTTGCAATCTCCTAAGGATAGGGAACTCTTCTTTGGGCGTACGCGAATGAAGACCATGTCTCCTTCCTCGAAGATTCTATCTTGACGCTTCAAATCTGCACATGCCTTATGCCTATCCTTGGCGGCTTGGATGTCCTGTCTTATTGATTTTACTTGGTCATCCATCTCTTCCAACATCTGCGAAGTTTAGGGGACTTCGACAATCATGACCATACAATGCTTGAAAAGGGGTCATCTGAATGCTTTGTTGGTAATAAGCATTGTAGGCAAACTCAACCAAGGGCAAGTATTGAATCCACCTTTTTGATTCACGGCAGCAGTGTGCCCTTAGCATATCCTCGATGACTTGATTGACTCGCTCCGTTTGGCCATCAGTTTGAGGATGGTAAGCTGTACTAAAACAGAGTTGAGTCCCAATGGCTTCAAAGATAGCTCTCCAGAAATGTGATGTGAAGAGAGAATCACGATCACTAATGATTCTTCTAGGTAACCCATGTAGCTTGAATATCTCCTTGATAAACAACCTTGCAATATCTGAGGCTTTATAGTTTGTCTTTACTGGAATAAGGTGTGCAACCTTAGTAAGCATGTCAACCACAACCATGATGGAGTTGTATCCCCCCTGAACTTGGGGTAGGCCAACAACAAAGTCCGTACTGATGAATTCCCATTTCATTTGGGGAATGAAAAGTGGTTGTAACTTTCCTGGCATTTTAACATGTTCGGCTTTGATACCTTGACAAGACAAACACTCAGTGACATATTTGAGAGCGTCACCTTTAAGCCTCTCCCAATGGTAGCTCTTCCTAACTGCATTGAGAGTCTTAGCATAGCCAGGATGTTGAGAAAGGGGAATCATGAGCTTCTTACAATATCTTATGCTTAAGTGACTGGCTTGCCGGTATACATACTCTCGTTCTATAGTAGACAAGTCCACTATTGATAGAGAATTCATGATACTTAGCCTGTAGCTTTTGGTCCTGGTCCTTGATAGGGATCTCCCTTAGCATCTTTTGATAGGACGGATCATGGCATGCTTCTTCTCTAGCTAGCTCAAGTATTGGGTTGTTTGGCATAGATACCTTTGTAGCTAGAGATCTAGCTGTTGATGGGTTTTGCAAGATTAGAGAATTAAGGAATGCCTTGCGACTGAGTGCATCAGCAACTACATTCTCCTTTCCAGGTCGATATTTGATTTCAAAATCATACTCCTCCAGCACTTCAATCCACCGACGTTGCCTCATGTTGAGCTCGTTCTGGGTAAAGATCCACTTGAGACTTTTATGATCAGTCACCAGAGTAAACTTGTTGCCCAACAGGTAGTGTCTCCAAAGCTTTAGAGCATGGATGACAACTAACAGTTCTAGATCATGGGTAGCATAATTCTTCTCATGGCTCTTCAATTTCCTTGAAGAGTATGCTACAGGATGACCTTCCTGCATGAGCACACATCCTAAGGCAAGCGTGCTAGCATCAGTTACTACCTCGAACTCCTTACTGAGGTCTGGAAGTTTTAGGATAGGTGCTGATACCAAACTTTGCTTCAATCTATCAAAGCTGGTTTGTTCGGCAGTTGACCATGCAATGGATGTTTGCTTCTTCAGTAAGTCCATCAGAGGTGCTGCAATTAAAGCATAGTTTTTTATGAAGACCCTATACCATCCTGTCAATCCAAGAAAACTGCGTATTTCTTTGACAGTTGTTGGTATTGGCCATTCTAGAACATCTTTGACTTTGGCCAGATCCACTGAGATTCCTTCCGCTGATACGATGAATCCCAAATATTCAATCTAACGTTTGAAGAATGCACACTTCTTCATCTTAGCATAGAGCTTATGTACTCTCATTGTCTCAAGGACAATCTGAAGTTGGGGTTCATTTAGAATAGGTGTCGTCGAAGAAGACGAGTACGAAGTCATCAAGATGTGGCCTAAAGATGTCCTGCATTAACCTGTTGAAGGTGGCAGGCACATTTGTGAGTCCAAATGACATAACTAGGAACTCAAAGTGCCCATATCTTGTGTTGAAGGCCGTCTTTGGGATATCTTCTTCCTTGATCCTTATCTGATAGTATCCAGACTTGAGATCAATCTTGGAGAAGATCTTCGCACTCTGAAGACGATCAAGAAGCTCATCTATTCTAGGAATAGGGTACTTGTTCTTGACAGTTGATTGATTCAACCCTCTATAATCAATACACAGTCGAAGCGTTCCATCTTTCTTTTTCTGGAACAGTACTGGAGCTCCCCATGGTGAACTGCTAGGACGGATGTAGCCCTGATCTAGTAGTTGCTTGAGTTGCTCCTTCAGCTCAATTGCTTCCAGGATGGACATTCTATAAGGTCTCTTTGCAATTGGAGCAACTCCTGGCACTAGCTTAATCTCATGATCCACTTCTCTTTGAAACAGGAGTTCTGTCAACTCTTCAGGAAATACGTCCGCGTATTCCTTTAGCCATGAAGGTCCTTCACTAGACTCCTGCTTCTGATCTAACTTATTGATCTTAATCAAGTAGACAGGTAGTCCCTTTCTAACTCCCTTTATAATCCGAGATGCTTTGGCCAATTGAATTTTTGGCTTTCCAGCCTCACCTTGAGTTGTGACCAATTCCCCTTCAGAATTCTGAAAGGAAATTTGGCCCTTTCCACAATGAATGTGGGCGTCATTAGGTTTGAGCCAATCCATTCCGAGTAGACACTCATGGATACCTAAGTTCATGACTCTGAATTTGACCGAAGTCGTCTTTCCTCCCAGAAAGAATTTCACCTTAGCAGTTTGTCTGGTACAAGTGACCTCACGACCATTTGCTAATTCCACAAGCAAGGTAGGTGCTTCTACAGTGGCTATTCCTAATCTTTTTGCACAAGCTAGTGAGATAAAGGAATGTGTACAGCCACAATCAATCAAGGTTTTGAAACCTTTACCTTGATAATCCGATGGCGTCTGAATCACCGAAAACTAACGATTCGGCCCTTTCTTGTGAAGAGCGGCATGGACTATCGCCCTTTCAAACTCTGCTTCCATGGTCGGATCTTCTTCTTCGCACATTTCCCTCTTGGCAACACAGGCAGTTCTTCCTCTGCCTCAGGTAGCGGCTCCCTGGCCACGACCAGTTCCTTGGAAAGGTGCTTGGCCATGTCCTCCTCCAAGCTTGGGACATTGCCTCTTGAAATGACCGGGCTCGTTGCAGTGGAAACAACAGAGGTTCCGGCCATTGCTTTGAGTAGAGACAAAGCTGTTGGCATTATTAGTCCTTGCTTTCTTTCTTTGTCCCCGATTCTGACCTTAAACTCTCTTCATTTGAGGCCTATATGCTCCTCTGTTCGGGTCATTATAAGACCAAGTTTTATTACCTCTTTGCCTAGCCTGCATCTCCTGAATTATAGGCGCAGCTCGAATGAGTGCGTCCTGAAGATCTGATGGGCGCATAGATTTGAGACGAGTATTCACTGGTGGGTTTAAGCACAAAATTTTGACACCTGCTGTGTCATGTCTATCTGTGGCGCATACTTAAGAAGTGAGACGAATTTAGAGTAGTATGCGTCAAGAGTGAGTCCCAGTTGTTTCAGCTCGTAGACCTCATTCATTTTCTGCGTGCGATACACATGTGGTAAGTATCTTCCTTGCACAGCTTTCTTCAGTTTTTCCCAGGTAACCGATCCTTCTGCGATCCCTTGATCTCTACACCATTGCTTCCACCAAAGCCTGGCTTCCCCGCTGAGCTTCAGCTTGGCGAGCATAGCTTGGTTGGCGGGTGCAGTACCGGCTGCTTCAAAGTAATCTTCCATAGATTCTATCCAAATCTCAGCATCCGCTTGGACAGTCCTACCTTTCCCGTCAAATTTTGGCGGCTTGATCTGCTTGAGAAGAAACTTCTTCTCCTAGATCATGGCGGTACTTGATGTAGGAGGCGAACTGGAAATCTGTACCTGGGGTTGTGCCTAAATAAAGGATTCTTAACGTTATAACTCGCTAATCGATATGATTTATATTTCATACCCAATTCAGCTATCAACCAAGAATCCTAGCCACTTAACTTTTTATCAATTCTCATAGACAAAACAGACATTGATAAAAAGAAGTCTTATTCCATTTATATGGGTCTAGCCCTTTTGGAGTACAATATTTCTTGGGATGGCAAAGCAACTGTTACATTTAGTTCGGGGAGAATAATGTTGTATTACATTTATCTATGGGAACTAGATAATAGTATGGTTTCGGGTCATGGATCTTCAGGAATTGGTAAGTCATTGGAAGATTAGGGTATCCTTTCCTTTGGAACCCATTCTTCTCATAGCGCCCCAACACCTTGATCCTGTCGGCGGGGATTAAACGGGTCACTTCCTCATATACATATGAGTTCAGCTCAACCCTCCGACCTCGAATATGAAAAGTTGAGTTTACATGAGCCTCCACAAAAATGAACAGCTTCACAATCTTCAGGTCTTCCAACCACTTGATTCTCTTTAGGTTGGTTCGAAGGTATGCAAACCAATAGGCAGCTATGTAGTAGATTCCTGAGTCACCCGTTCATCTTCGTTCCACGTACAAAGGTGATGGATTATAAATACGATCTAGGATGTTCATCATCTCAACCCTTTGTCAATAATCCGAGGAATGCATCGCGGTCATAAACATGACTCGGAACACTAAGAACCTGTTCCATACTTCATAATTCTGCAAAACAGCATCGAAAGTAAGGAAATATTCTGAATAGCAACATTTGCTTTACTTCTTCTTATTAAGAATTCTTAAAAACAAATCCTTTGTTGGTTCCTCGCTCTGATACCAACTGTAACGTGTCCACCTGTTCCCTTCAGGACGCGTCTTAGCAGTCCATCGGAAAGGAGGTCTAGAAAGCTCCGCCCGGCACTCCCATGGAATGTCACGGGATTTGCGATCTAGGACTTTCCGCGTCTGCCACGTAGCAGAAGTATTCTGGCTGTTCCCACTTGGGACCGACCTGAATCAAGGTTTTTCCCAATGGTCATTTCCTAAACGGCAACTAGCGTCGAACCCCAAGCGAACTACTTTACGCAAAAACGCCAGGGCCGAAGCGGATTCACGCTGCACTTGGTTCAAGGAGAATGGGAAACGAGAGGGATGCAAGGCTCGACCTCTCTGCCATAAGGCATAGTCCCATTCCGTTCCCCTAAAACAGCATAAATCCGGGATTATTATCACCTAGACTCTAGGTCAGCGCCCTTGCTATACATTTCCTTTGAAACGATCTCCTTGCTGTCTATTATGATAGAGAAAAGTTCCCGACCAACCGGGACCACCCATCCGTAGGACGGACCCATGGCCACATCCACCGCACTTTCCCCAGTTGTTTTAGTTATCTAATTACCAACCACATTTAGTTGGACATGCATCAAAAAGCTTCCTTAATTAGCCCGTTAGGTACTGGTTCCTTCATCCAATCTTAGCACTTAACACAGAAAAACAGTGTCAAACAAGTTCCTTTTCAACAGGTTATCATATTTATCTTTGGAATACATTTATAAAGTCCAGCCTGTAGGCTTATCCATAATCTGCCTGAAGGCTATCCAGCAATCCACAGGGATTACTAATCCAAGATTCCGCCTGTAGACTAGTATGCGGGGCTCGAGATCCAATCCCGAGTCACGTTGGCCTCTTGTGCAGGGCCCGGAAGATGAGGGATTTACAGCCAGAGTCCCCCTCCCTCTAGCACCCAAGCGTCCTCCTACTCTAAGTAGCGCTCAACGAAGAGACCTCGCGCGGCGGGTTCGGTCCACCTTCTCGGCACGGCTAACAACCCCCTTGGTTAGGGTCAGGCAGACAGTCGAGGGTAACTGAAGCTGCCTCTCCCTTCAGGCCTTTAACTTGAAGCATTAATTATCTTTTCATCCTTTAATTCCTTGAGCAAACAAAGCAAACAGTGCTCTTTAAACTGTTACAAGCACAATCATTTCTAGTGGTCGTTATTTGGCCAACTGCTAAGGAGTGAATCCTTCTCTCCGAATGCATCCAGCATTCGATCCGGGATCAATTGCAACTTGGCAAGATCCCCAAGGGATTGTTTGTTAACCCTTATGTTCTTGGGTTAGGGCTGTACCCTATTAACCCAACTTAACCAATACATTAACTTCCTGTAAAATATGTTGCTCCAAATTATTGACTGGTCCTTTGCTTCCAAGCAAATATCTAATTTCCTTATCTTGATCACTTTTTCCAAGAAAAGTACTATATAAACTTGCGCAAGAATCTGCCAATCTCATTCCGAGGAATTGGCCATTCTCGTATGATCAAACCACAAGATCATGCGACTCTGCAACTTGTTGCATAAGTGTCGCATCTAATCCATAGGACTATTTTACCCATCAAACGGCATCTTCTAATCACGGAATCATGATTAGATAGGAAACAGGGTTAGGATGTCTTCATATCCCATCCGTTCCTGATTGCACTAGGCTGACATCGTCGATCCTAGGGTTCCAACTCAATCCGAGTTTCATCTTTTTAATGAGCGATCCTTAGGGTAGAAACCCTAGATCGTTTCTTACAAGAATGTCCTATTGTCCCTACATTGAGTGAATGTGGGCAGGTCTTTAGGGTATGAGAGTTTCAACTTGGCAATAAGTGCGACTAGGTCACGTCCTCAACGTCCTAAACCCTAATTAGCATTTGGGATATGTTGCATCGATTTAACCATTTCTAAGCGAATCCATTGTAGTTTAGGTATTTTGGGTAATCCAGATTACTCGTCTTATGACGAGGACGAATTATTCCTAAAGATTTTGTCTTGATCGAAGAAGGGAAAACTAGTTGCGTTACGTCATAATTCATGTAAGCATGCAATTCATTTCCTCTAGATTTGCAATCCCTAACTTTTCTTGTTAAGACCAAGCACATGTTAAAATTCGCCTAGCTTCTATTGATCCTACTAAGACATGCCTTCACAATTCATGCCACTAAGCTTCTAGGGTTTTTGGTTACTACGAATCATGCAGCCTTTCCTAAACTACACCGCAATTAAAAGATATTTAGACCAATTTAAAACTAGAGTTATCCTACTTCATGCAACTCTAGAATCATTCCAAGCTTTGCAGATTCCTATGGTTGATAATCACTTTTTAATGAATCATTACAAAGAAAGATTCGTCTAATAATGCGACATGCGATTTAATCTTTCCATACATAGTTGAAGGTGTACTACAATAATTCCGAATTTGTAATGAAATCATTAGTTGTTCTAGATTCGTTACTTTGCAATGCACAGAAGCAACTTACTAAAAACGCATACACATCCTTCGTTCATTCCATTAAAAAAAATACAATTGTCCAATCTTCATTTGTGAGTTATTTCCTTTAAAATAGCCAATGTATTTCAATCGTAAAAGTGCATCCTAATTCCATAAATTATCCATGCATAATTGCAATATTTCGATGTAAACCAAAATTAGGAAGAAAACCTGGACTTGTGGGTTCGGTGAAATATCCACATGAATGTTAGAAGATGATCCTCCTGCGGTTGCGCCTTTTGCCTTTTTAGGGGCCATCGTGAATTCGACCTTCTTGCCTTGGCCGCAGTCTTACGATCTTGGCCCGTTCTCCCTTGTACGCGCGAATCCCTTTGAGGTACGGCTTCCTTGACCGAAGTACCGACTTGCGGAATTGGGCTTTGGAAGGCCTTAGGGTTTGGAGCTTTGGGCCTTCTTTCTTTTGGAAAAGAGGGATTCGTGAGTGGGTTCTTGCAAACGCCTTGCGGAAACGGAGGCTTGGGAGATTCTTCTCTTGAAATTCTAGCTAGGAAGGGTTGTATAGCTTTGCGGAAATGGGGATTTATAAACTTCCCCTTCCTTTCGTAGAGGTTCCGGGAATAAAATGGTCTTCACGGAAAGGGAGCTTAAGAAAAACCCCAGGGTAAAATGGCTTGTGGGAGTTACAATGGGAAGGAGGGCTTTTAATTGTGGAGGGTAGAGTGGACATGGGAAAGGGGTTAAAACCCGGCTAATATGGCTTTATGTGAGTCCACGGGAAGGGGCTTTAAAAGAAAGCCGAGGGGTAAAGTGGACTTAAGGAGATTCAGTGGGGAAAGGGGGCTTAAAACAGGCTAGTGTGGGAATCCACGGGAAGGGGTAAAATAGCTTTGTGGAATGCAAGGGGGGAAAGGGGGCTTAAATCCCCGGGTTTGTAAAAACCGCTTTGTAGGGTTAATGGAAAAGGGGGCTTAGAGAGCCCCCTTAGAAGCTTCCCAAGAAGCTTCTGGGGGGCGTGATAAAGACCACGTGGGCGAGTAGAAGGCCAATTTGTGGAAGGGCGGCGTCAGCAACAACCGGTAGGAATTCGTTTGGCAGCTAGGTGGCGGTGTTCAGCTCGACTGGCGGCTTCCACTCCTCCTCACGGCGCAGCAACATGGTGGCTCCACAGTCAGGCGTCCTTCTTCACGCTCAGAATCTACCACTCTCCTGTCAGCCTCACAACTCCCTCCTTTTCTTCCACCCCCCTACAGGGGGTTTATATAGTTGAAGGGAGAGGGACCTCCCCCGCCACGCGGCCTGATGCATGGACCGATACCCCCCCACGTCGTCCAGCTATGGTGCTGATGCACCCGCTCCTTACTCCCTCTCCTCCAGCACGGCCTTCAGCTGGGGGGAAAGAAGGGTTAATATTTAAAAAAATTTACCATAAATCTATCAATTATCCTCTTGACCTCCTCCCAAGAGGGGGTTCACATGTAGATATGCGGGTTTTTTTAAACCTCGGTCTCATTTGGCCAGTGGAGACTCATGATACGTTGTGTACCGTTTAAAGATCGCACCATCCGTAACTTCAATGCCGGCATTGTCATTTGCATGAGTCTCACACAGCTAGTAATATTTTCCAACAGAAATATTACAGTTTCTATGGGCCGAGGCAGTGGCTACAACAATCCACATCCTAAATCGATCTCCCACTTCGGCCGTTGACAGGATGACACCTTTTGACACTTACTTTGGGACTAAGCCTGATGTCTCTTATTTCAAGATCTTTGGGTGACACCTATGTGCACATCCCGAAGATATAGCGTGACAAATTTGAGGCGGCTTCCCGATGACAGGTCCTTGTTGGCTACAGCTCCCAATCCCAAGGTTATAGCTTGTATGATCCCGTAAAGCGAGATGTCTACACGAGCCGAGATGTGCGGTTCGTGGAAATTCCAGCCACAAAGGGGGGTGAGGAGCATCCCGTCCTTGAAGATCCAGGGGAGAGTTGGGCTCCCAAGACAGTTCCTTTGGAGCCAAAGCTGCTTGATGGAGATTCTTTTTCACATTCCGAGTCTTCTCTTCCACCAGCTGTCACGGGGACGTAAAATTTTGAGATGCTTTAATCTTGCTAGTAACATTTGATTAAGTTTGTAATCAAATGTGCAAGGTTGTTTAGCACATGTGATGCACATGGCAGTTATTTCATGGGAACGGGCCAAGGACCCCGAGGATGCACTGGGTGTTAAAGATAAAAGTTGTGATAAGTTATGCCAATTGGGTTTTGGTGGTCAGTTGGTGCGAGGTTGGACCCTAGGACAATTGTTTGGCCATTAAGTGTCAATGGTGACACTAGGGACTAGCATTAATTAATTAATTAATGCTAGTCTAAGGGTCAACAGAGGTTGGAAACTACTCCAAGTTGCAAATGGCCTAGCCAATTTCATTACAAATGGGCATGTTTAATTTTGGGCAGGGTCAAAAAGGCTGAAATTAATTTTCAGAATTAATTAATTCTGAAAAATTAATTTAATGACTGAAAATGCATTAGGAAGGCTGCCACTTGGCAAAACTTTCCCATGCAACTAGGGAGAAGGCTGTTGGAGAGTGGTGGAAGCTGATTTGCAGCCATTCTGAGCTTGGTGGAGGGAGAGGAGGTGATCAGATTTGGCTTTGAGAGGCGGCGACGACTGATCGCGCACCGTGACAGGACAGGGGACAGTAGGTTCTCTCTTCCGCCTCAAGAGAGGCGGCGATAGGAGAGGAGGGCTCGCTAGCCGAGCTAGTGTTTTACCCCCCTTTTGAAGCTATTGGTGCCATCAGATTTATCATCAGAGCTACGAATCAAAATATACATTTCAGCTGATTTTCTCTCTCTCTACAGCATTCTCTCATCTCCTCCAGTCTATGCTCAAGCATTCTCAGTAATTCTCAGCCATTGGTAGCAGAGTACAGCCAAATTTGGTGGACAGCAAAGAGTTTACTACTGTAAACCCTAAATTACAGCAGTAATTAGGGTTTAGCAGTCACCTTGGGACCTGTGCCATCAGTCAAAGGCATTGTACACCGAAATCAGCACCGAAAATTCGTGGAATTGTGAGGATTTCAGATGCCAGCCCATCTATTGTGAATTTGGGGCAGCATTTGACCAGTTGGGGTTCCATTAGAGCAAGTCCTAGGTGAAAATCAAGGGGCAATTTGCTCGAATGCTTTGCTGATTATTGGAACAGCAAGGGGGCTTTGAATCAGCCAAGGAGATCGTGAAATCTCGGCTTGTAATTTATCCATCAGCAATTGAAATTGAAGAAATACCGATAGGGGTGCCAATTTTGGGGCCAACAGGGTGTCCACTGTCCAAGTTTATGAAGGTAAAGTGAGCATTTCAGTTTATGTTCATTTGCTAATTGCTGTAATTAAGTGCTTAATCAGGTTAAACCACCCTATCCGAGAAGGAAGGCTGGTTTCACCAGCCACCCACCCCAGTGAGAATCCTGCCAATAGATGTACCCGAGTCTTCAATAGATGGCAAGTCCCGAGGAGAGATCCGACCTCCTCCTCATTAAGCCCGTGACACACTCCGTGATTCAGGGATTGAGAGGGTCCCTCAGGAGTGGGAACCGTAGGATGGACTGCGGAGGTCATGGAGCCACCATGTTTGCTCTAACTACTGTTTGATGTCTTGTGTTATACAAGATAGAGAGCCTATATCAATGGAGGCTTTATAGTCTGATCATTGGCGGAAGGCAATGAAAGCCGAGTTGCGAGGGAGCTCGTACTTCATGTTGATCGTAGATGACTACAGCAGGATGACATGGGCCTATTTCTTGGCGTTGAAGTCAGAAGCTTTCTCCCACTTCAAGGATTGGCTTCTCTTTGAGGAGAACCGATCAAGCCGGAGATTGAAGACCTTGCAATCCGACAAGGGTGGTGAATTTGTTTCTAATGAGTTTGCTCGTTTTTGTGCAGATAAAGGTAAGCACCGACAGACACCTCAGTTTCTGTGGGCCGAGGCTGTGGCTACTGCAGTCCACATCCTTAACCGATCCCCCACTTTGGCCGTTGATGGGATGACACCTTTTGAGGCTTACTTTGGGACTAAGCCCGATGTTTCTTATTTTAGGATTTTTGGGTGTGATGCCTATGTTCACATTCCCAAGGCTCATCGTGATAAATTTAAAGCAGCTTCCCGAAGACAGGTATTTGTTGGCTACAGCTCCCAGTCCCAAGGCTATCGTTTGTATGATCCCGTCAAGCAGGATGTGTACACCAGTCGAGATGCGCCGTTTGTGGAGGTTCCGGCCATAGCAGCGGGTGAGGAGCATCCCGTTCTTGGAGATCCAGGGGAGAGTTGGGCTCCCGCAACAGTTCCTTTGGAGCCCGCGCCTTTTGATTCTGATTCTGTTTCTGATACAGAGTCTACTGTTCCACCGGTCACCCCCGAGGAGTTACCACCGGTGGATATCCCAGAGTCTTCAGCTGATAGAGAGAGACGAGGAGAGGTCCAGCCTCCTCCTCGTTGGGCCCGTGACACACTCCGTGATTCAGGGATCGAGGGGGTTCCTGAGGAGTGGGGACCGCAGGATGGTCCGCAGCGGTCACGGCGGCACCAGGCACATTCTTCAGAGCTTGTTTGCTCTAACTATTGTTTGATGACCCGTGTTATGCAGGATCGAGAGCCCACCTCCGTGAAGGAGGCTTTACAGTCCGCACCATGGAAGAAAGCTATGGAAGCCGAGTTGGAGGCTATTGAGAGGAATGGCACTTGGTCACTCGTGCCACGCCCCTCGAATAAGAAGGTGATTGGCGTCAAATGGGTCTTCAAGACCAAGTACCTTAGTGATGGTTCTTTGGACAAGCACAAGGCTTGCCTTGTTGCTAAAGGTTTTGCACAGCGCCCAGGGATTGATTGTCATGACACTTTTGCCCCCAGTGCTCGTATGGCGATTATTCGAGCTGTTCTTGCCTTGGCTGGCCATAGGAGATGGCCTGTCTACTAGTTGGATGTGAAGTCGACCTTCCTCAATGGTGATCTGAAGAAGGAGATCTACGTAGAGCAGCCTCCTGGCTTTGAATCTTCAGATGGGAAAGCCTACAGGTTGAAGAAGGCCTTGTATGGCCTCAAGCAGGCTCCGCGTGCATGGAACGAGAAGATTGATTCGTTCCTTCAGTCACAGTTGGGATATCGGCGTTCTAAGGCCGATCCGCAGCTTTATGTACACACTTCCGAGGCTGGTTGTGTGCTTTTTGTGTTGTATGTTGATGATTTGATTGTCACAGGTGATCATGCACAGAAGGTCAAAGAGACGAAGGCAGCTTTACATCGGACGTTCGAGATGACGGACTTGGGTCTACTCCATTTCTTTTTGGGCCATGAGATTTATCAGTCTCAGAGAGGGATCTTCATCTCTCAGCAGAGATATGTACAGGAACTCTTGGTTTCTTTTGTGATGGAGGATTGTCGGCCCCTTTCTACTCCTATGGATCCGAACTGGAAGGCCACTTCCTATTCAGCTTCTCCCATGGCGGATGCTTCCTGCTATCGTCAGTTGATTGGATCATTGATTTGGCTCCTCAACACTCGTGTTGATCTGTGTTTTGCTGTTGGGCTCTTGGCAGGGTTCATAAGTGAACCTCAGACGGTGCATTGGCAGGCTGCCCAGAGGATACTTCGGTATTTGAGGGGGACATCTGATTTAGGGATTCACTATCCAGCAGGCACAGGTGGTTCAGATCTTGTACTTGCAGGTTGGAGCGACTCGGATTGGGCCGGTGATGTGGACCACAGGCGATCTACTACAGGTTACTGTTTTACCTTGGGTGCAGATGTTATCTCATGGAGTAGCAAGAAGCAGCCCACGGTAGCCCTTTCGTCTACTGAAGCGGAGTATCGGGCCGCGTCTTCCACCACATGTGAGGCTGTGTGGCTTCGGAGATTGTTGGAGGAGCTTGGCTGCCCCCAGACTCGTCCTACTTTGCTGCAATGCGACAATGAGAGTTGCATTGCCTTGGCACGGAATCCTGTTTTTCATGCCCGGACGAAGCACATAGAGACCCAGTACCACTTTATCAGATAGAAGCTTCTGGATGAGACCATCACTGTGGAGTACTGCAAGACGGAGGACAATCTTGCAGATTTGTTTACGAAGGCGCTTCCCCAAGCTTTACTTCGGAGACATGCCAGATCCCTCAGGCTTCTGCCCCGCCCAAGCTCTAAGAGGGGGTGTTAGCGATCAGATCCTGTCCAGGTGCAGTCGGACTGCCACGTGGCAGTCCGACCTGATTCTGCATCAGTCAGCTGCATTTAATGCAGCCGACCTGTCTATTTCTGGCGCCCAGATCCTGGCTATTTATAGCCGATTTTTCTAGCAGTCTGATACATTCTTCTACTCGCAGATTACAGGCTGGAGGCTCGCGCAGATTCCGTCTCTGTTCGCAGATTTTAGACAGGAGATCGTGCAGACTGCAGCGGACTTCGAGGTGAACAGCAGGTTGCATCGTCGAGGTGGAGACACGCAGTCCAGCGCACTGCGCCCGTGTATATATCTGCATATCTTTGTATACAGCACACTTTATACAGCAGATCTTCATCTTCCACTGTCTCTTTCTCTCTCTTCTCTCTCTCTGCGTTCTCTCTCTCAATCCTACGCTTCCGCACTGCTGCACTCTGACATTTTCATCTCTCAGTAGAGATATGTACAGGAGCTCTTGATGACTTTTGAGATGGAGAATAGTTGGTCCATTTCTACTCCTATGGATCCGAACTGGAAGGCCACTTCATATGCAAATTCTCCTTTGGCGGATGCTACTCGCTACCGTGTCAATTGATTGGATCATTGATTTGGCTCCTCAACAGACGGGTCGATCTATGTTTTGCTATAGGTCTCTTGGCTGGGTTCATGAGTGCGCCTAACCAGGTGCATTGGCAGGCTGCGGTATCTGAGAGGGACCTCCAACTTAGGGATTCATTATCCAATAGGTGCAAGTGCTTTTGATCTTGTTCTTGCAAGTTGAAGTGATTCAGATTGGACTGGCGATGTGAATCAACTGCGGTCTACTACAGGTTATTGTTTTGCCTTGGGTGCTGGTGCTATCTCTTGGAGTAGCAAGAAGCAGCCCACGGTAGCCCTATCTTCCACTGAGGCAAAGTATCGGGCTGCGTCTTCTACCACATGTGAGGCTATGTGGCTTCGGCGGTTGTTGAAGCTTGGCTGCCCCCAAACTCATCCTACTATCTTGCAGTGTGACAATGACAATTGCATTGCCTTGGCACGGAATCCCGTATTCCATGCCCGGACGAAGCACATAGAGATCCAATATCACTTCATCAGGGAGAAGCTTTTGGATGCGACCATTGACGTGGAGTACTGTAAGACTGAACACAATCTTGCAAATTTGTTTATGAAGGCATTTCCCCAGGCTTTACTTCATCGACATTCCAGATCCCTACATCTCCTGCCTTGTCCAGGATCTGAGAGAGGGTATTAAGAGTCATCTTCTACCATGTCAGCATTGCCACATGGCGGTATTGCCACGTGGCTTGCAGTCGGACAATCCGCGACTGCAGTCGGCTGCATTTACCTATTTTTGGCATTTTCTCATGCATTCTTTTCAGCCTTTTTAAGGCTGAGTTTCTAGCAAACTTACACACTTGTATCTGACAGATTTCATCCTGCTGGTGACGGAGACAGCACTTGAGGCTGACGGAGATCAAGGTCCTCAAGGCAGAGACATACGCAGATATTCTCTCTGCACCCGTGTATAATTTTGCATCCTTATACAGCATTCTTCACTACAGATTTTCTGTGTTTCACTCTCTCTTTCTCTCTCTCTTCTCTCTTTGTTTACTCTTTGTCACGGTCATTCGCTTCCGCATTGCTTCACTCTGACACCATGCCCCTGCTACCACCTACTCAAACTCCTCACCCACGAGCACGCTGGCTACAAGTGTCACGAGTATCTGTTGCTATAAGCTCCCTATAGAGCTCTGCAAAAATCTTCTTCTCCTCGTCCACCTCCTAATATATACTGAGAAAAGTGTCGCCCATCAACTTGAATGTATCAACATTCACCTATATAATGCACATAAGATTGTAAATGCTTAAGTCTAAATTGTAAAGTATAAACTTCGAAGTTCCACGTTTTAAAACAATAAATTTTAAAGTTTATGATTAAGTGTTTAAACTTTACCTACTTCGGACTACCCATGCTCATCATAGCTCTCATCATGCATAAGTTAGTGCAGCAATAGACTAGCTGCTCTAATAACTGTTGTGTGCTAAGTCGATTGTGAATCTTTATGTGAATGAGAGAATAGGTACTCCCGTTTCTCTCACATGCACCCGAAGAGCAATCCTGGGCAAGGACCCTCGTGGCTAAGGGCTGAAGGGTCTCCAATGCATATCCAAAGTTTTGCCACCAAAATAAAAGCTTCACAAGGGACTCTCTCCTCCAACAAGTGGGAGAAGCAAAAGCCACACGCCCGCTCTGATTTGCATAGCATCCTAGCTCCTCTAGCACTGCATTGTGGTCATCCAGAGGGACCACACAAGTTAAATAAGCAAGCTGATCCGAACAGAGCTCTCTATCATCCATGATTGCCGGTGACTTGTAAGTCGGATGTACCAATGCAGAAAAACCATGGATGGGCTTATGTATCCATGCCCATCTCCTCTCTACTATCTCTAAAACATGTGCATGTTGTGTCTCTGTGATCACTGTACAAGCACATGCCTCCACCAATGCTGCTCTAAAGAAGTAAATGAGAAGACCCATGGTGGACCCCTCGCAAGCACTCATATGTGAAACCCTATAAAAGGGAGTCACGACAATTACAACGGCATGGACTTTCTATCAAAACTGCTCATTAAGGCACAAGCGCTTCATGGCTTTGGCCTCATCTATCTCATGCTCATCCCGCTTATTCCATAGAGTAGACATCACTTTCTAGCGCAAGGCAGCGGACCGCACCTCATAAAGACGCTCCAACAATAACCACATGTAAGTAAACCGAATTGAAGAAGGCTTCTTCAACTCCAGTGTATTATGCTTATGATGCATCGCAAGCATCTTTACCTTTACCGTGAAGAATATGACAACTAATATAGCTTTGCGGACTACCCTCTTCAACCACTTGAACTTCCCAATGTCCTCCATGAGCAAGTCCAAACAATGACTTGCACATGGAGTCCACACAATCAAGGGAAACTCCGCCTCAAGCAAACCGCCCATGCACCGACAATTCGATGCATTGTCAATAACAACTTGTACCACATTCGAGGAGTCCACCGACAACCACAATTTACAAATTACAAGTAACAATACTTAGAGGTTAGAGAGAGAACAAGAGAGTTGAGCCTTTTAAGTTTTAAATTTCAAGATTCAAGAATGAAGAGAGATGGGGGTTAGAGCCTGTGGGGAAAGAGAGAATCAAGATAGATATTAGAGAGAAATTAGAATAGGAAGATAGATAGTTATGCATAAATTAATTATCATAATGCAAGAAAGTAAAACAAATTTAAAAGGCAATGTATACCTCAATGATAGCTTGTCAAATGTGGCGGTAGATGAATACACCCGTCATTTTTCTCCCCCTCTTGCCGGTATCTACGGCCTGCAAAAAGTAAGTATCGAGTGGACATAAGACAAATATGTTGATAATGCCCCATTTCTTACAATCACTCTATCCATCCATGAGAATGGAGCAACCATATTTTATCTATACGGCCCGAATAGGATCAAGGGCTCTATCAATCCTCTCCTTCTCTTCATCAATCTTTTTCGTCCTCATGTCGTTGTATGTGACACCGGTCTATCCTTCATATGGACCCACATTGGCAATGGCTTTTACTATCTTCTTCCATTGCTCTTGCTTTAGGACATTGAATGCAAGATTGCACTCAATCACCGTGTATGTAATTTCAATGTCCGCAAGTCGCTGCCTTTCTCTAAGAAAGGCAACTGATCCACGCATATGATCGAGAGCTTGAGAGAGAGAGAGGATTGTCTCTCAAGTGCTGCACGAGCCTCCTCTCTTTGTCTTTTACCGGAGCCAGATGTGGATATGGAGCCTCCATCACTAATGGTAGAGGCCTCTCCTGCATCAGTTGAAGATATACCCACATTTGATGCTTCCTCATTAGTAGGCACAAGAGTTGGTGCCAATCAGCCATTTCCTCCTCCTCTTGTGGATCCCCCTCTCATCTTGGCAAGAATCCCATCCGTAATGTTTTGAGGAATCTCCTTGCATGGAGCAACTTGCCCCCTTGTCTTGGAAAGATATTAGAGAAGCCGGGTTGCACCACTTGTATAGTACTTTCTCCCATACTTGCATGTCCAATGGTGGGAGTTGGACTTCTCTGTGTCCCTCTCCACATGGATTGTGTGCAAATTGAAGGCCCCGTGCTTCTCACGAGTCATGGTGCCGATGACGAATGGAGAGGCCCACAGGAGAGAGAGATGCTTGAGTCTTGACTCTTGAAACTTAAAAGTTCAAAGAGAGGGAGTGGGTCGGGGTAAAGTTGAAAGAGCAAGAGTGAGAGAGAGGAATGGGAGATGAGAATGGCAAATGCTTTGATAGGATGCAAGAAAGAGGGAATGGGAGATGAGAATGACAAATCACATATCAATTCAAGATCCAGTAACAGGAGATGAGAATGGCAAATTCTTGCTAAATTGGTGTGGAAGCCTTTGGACAAGTCATGGATCACTCTCCATCCCATACATAGCTCCCCAATTGGCTTCACTCTACCTTGCGCGTTGACATCTTGCAAATTCCAAAGGTATTATGGAAATCACAAGCTAACCTAGTCAGTATCTTAGATGCCATGCCTTGGACATTAGACCTTAGACTACAACCATTCTAGACGTAAGCCCACATAGCAAGAGCTCAATCAGAGTCACTCGTGATATGGAACAAGGATAGTTCCACCAAAGTTCAGCACCATTGTGGTAGGGGACAGCCAGCTCCCTCGCAACCCCAGTTGAGAGAGAGCACCCTCTAGAGGGGCCACTCATTTGCATGGCCCCAATTGTGACAGCCTCCTTCCAAGCACACGTGTCATTACCCTTGCAAGTTACACTTATCTTGTTCCTCCGTTGTTTTGGTGTGAATGCTCCCTTATCCACCGACACTTTCTACCTTCTATTCGGAGAAGAGTTTTTTTCCATGTGAACACCCTCTTTGGGTGTAATATTGTACTTTCATGTGTCATTCTCACATTAGTGAATGTGACCTTCCAACAATCTCTTTTCTTCTCTCAATGTTCACTGTTCAATGTGAGTGAGTGCGCACGTGTGGAGAGACTTCAACTAAGATCCTAACATTTTATGCCTAAAAATACAATAACCAGAAATGTGTAACTATGTCTCTAGGCCGCCAATATGCATTTGACAATCAATTATCCTCAAATTTGATTTTCGTTCAAATGAGACTCCATGTTCTGTGATTATCGATCACCCTTATGGACCTCATGCATTTGATCTCAAGCTTAATTAAGCGAGGTTGTCCGTGTAACAAAATAACTGCTTGTAATATGAGCTTGCCTGTAGGAAGGAGGATTGTGAGGCCAATTGGTTGGATTTCTTCTCGATAGAGGGAGGGTATGATGGTCAAAGTAATCTCTCCAATCCAAAATCTGCTCCTCCTTGACAAGCATGCGGCTTCCATAGCCCTCAGCGGCCAATACTCCAGGCTTACAGGCATACAGGTGTTTCTGATCCGAAGGCAAAGCGAAGAACTGTGCGCCAAGAGACATCATGCGGCGCAGGAGCTCGGGAGGGACGCCATGATTGATGACCTGGAAGGAGCCCCATTGGGAGCAGGCGTCCCGCACCTGCTGCTGAAGGAGAAGGGGGGACGATCGATCGAGCGCAAGGTCGATGAGAGGGACGCTGAGGCCGGCCGAGTATGAATCATGCGCCACACGAGGCCTCTCCTGCGGGGGGCGAACGTACGCGCCTGGGATCTCCCTGATGCCCTTCTGTGACAAGGCTTGCACTGACAAGTGGGGCTCCATCAGAAAAAAGAATTTTCTGGTTACTGAATAATAAATAATTTCAGGAGCCCATGCAAAAACCTTCAACCTTAGCCAATGAGGTCACAGCCCAGTCAAGTGTTGTGCTTCTCCAATGGCACCAATCTATCCACATCTAAAAACCTTCAACCTAATTCTTTTTTGGGTTTGGAATGTTTCGGCGAGATGATTTGGCTGATGAGTGAGGCACCTCTACCACGCATGGGTAAACACTAGGCAAGAAGCCCTGTATGTGCCTATCCTCCCATCGTATTGCATGCATGCAAAATAAGAGGCACGAAAAATATATGCTTTCTCATGAATGGATCACTACTAAAGCCCAAAACTTCAATAATGGAGACATGGAGTGGAGTATTATGTAGATCATGCCAAAGCTAAGAAAGATCAACTTGGAAGTTGTCTTTTGCACCTTGACTATCAACACACACAAAATGGCTAAAGTTGAGTGAAACATCATTGATAAAGGTGACAAGCAGGTATACAAAACTACTATTTCTCACCCCATTAAGTCTATCTATTTTAGGTATTTTAAATTTTTGACATCTAGAGTCTTCCTTTACTTCATGGGCTAAGTTCCCACAAAGGATGAGTCTATCATATGGTTTAATAGTACCTATCAAGCGCATTGTAGCCTATGTTGATGCAAGTTTATTGGCAAAGGTATTTTCATGTGCTAGTGGGTCCTTTTCTCCAAAGGAACTAGATCCTCTTCTTACTCAATTAGATTTACGGGTAACTTTGTGCATGTGTTATCCTAATCATCTAGGTTTTCTCCTATAAAATCCTTGTGATCAGAGTGTTCTATATGGCTATCCTTGTGATCTAAGTGCTGTATATGGCTATCCTAACTAGTGCTTTAGGCAAACTAGTTAATGCCCTAACTAGTGCTTTAGGCAAAGTTTTGTACATCTCGTCACTTGGTGGAGCCCCCTAAGATTTTGAGATTCAGGATGCAAGAGGCTTGAAAGTCATTTGTGATATCCATTTCTCCCTTTTCCCTAGTGCATGCTACCTCTACCATAAGTCAGGCCTTTTTGCTTGCCAATCTCTAAAGAATGCAAAGAAAGAGCATGCTAAAAAGAAAGTTGGGGAACGAGCTAAGGAAGGTCTACTAATGATGTTGATTGTCCTAAAGAAGACTTATGGTTATTAGAAGCAACCACAAGAGAATGTGCAAAATGTATGTCCTATCAAGTCCCTTGAGTTAAAGAAGTGAAGTAAGGCTAGCCAAAAAGAACCCCTAAAGAACAAAAAGAGTGTTGTAGTAAATAAGGAGCATATTGACATTGATTCATATAAGCAAGGTGCATTCAATGGGAAAGGAAAGGAGAATATTCAAAGAAAACTCTCAATCAAGAAGCTTGCTAGGAAGAGAGAGGATTTTATGAACCTGAATATGCCTCTAAGAGATTATCACAAGATTTTCACCAAAACACATAACCGCGAAGCCAATCGATAAAGATCGTCATGCAAGCTTACTCCAACAAATTTCCAGTTTGTCACTTTTAACCACTCAATGATGATTTAAAAGAGTTTGCCTCAACACAAGAGATTTTTACTGTGATTTGCTATTAAGGTTGGGACCCTTTGAAATAACAAACTGATAAGCCTCAAAAGCAGATCAAGAAAGAAATATGGGACAATGCATTTACCGCTCGTGCCAAAATCATCATTTTTCCATGCTCTGATTTGTTGTTGCCACCCACTTTAGAGTTGATGGGGAATTGGTGGATGTTGTTTTTGTGCATGTTTCCACTATCTCAACTAAATGAAATGGGAGCATCTAAATAGGCAACTCAGAGAGGAGAACATTATCTCGGTGGGAGATTGGAATATGATAGAGGGGAGAACATTAAACTTGGTGGAAGATTAGAATCTGATAGAGAAGCAACTTCACAAGTTAAGTGGCACTAGTTGCATGATTAGGGTTGAGAGATGCATGCCAAGAAACACTCTACATGGAGGAACACTTGGTGGATGCCACCAAGTCAGTGAAAAGGGTAAGTAGACCACACATCACTTGGCATAATCACCATACACATCACACATGGTGAGCTACCATATTGGATATGTGTTATTTGAGGTATGAGGTTGTGGGCATACATGTCTACTTAGAAAACTCTCTAGTTCATGGTTGGGAAAAGATACATATTGACTCACCACAGAGGTGGGAAAGGTTCATGTTTGCTATTATTGCTGCCTTTGAGCACTATGGGTGCAATAAGGCTTCTTCAGGGAGGATGCAACGAGTTTCCTTTTCATCATGTCGAAACAATATTCTTGATGCTCTTCTTCTCTCTCGTAGTGATTGCATTCTTCCTCATATGTTGTAGAACATGGAAGGTTTCATTAAGAGTTGGGAAGGTAATGTCTAATTTGCCTTAAAGATGGGAGAATCACCTCAACTTGGTGATATATCCCTTGAATGCTATTCTAGGTTTTGTGTCTTGAGTTCACTTATCTCTTGGGATCATTGATTCGCAACTCTGAAATAGAGAATACTCTACATGCACACATCCGAGAGAGTGAATCAGCCACTATATTATCTTTGTCCTGAGTGTGAGAAATGTCAAAGTCATAGTTTTGTAAGGTTGCTACCCATCACCTTTGCTTAGGAGTCAAAGTGGACTGAGTCAAGAAGTACTGGAGGACACGATGGTCACTTTTTACTTGGAAGCAGTTGCCATACAAATAGTGGTGCCATTTCTTGATAGCATGGAGTATGGCCAACATCTCCTAGTCGTACACATTCATCTGCATCTCCTTATCATCAAGCTTGTGGCTCTCAAATGTAATCACACCATGCTCTTGCAACAATACTACACCAATACCCTTGCCACTAGCATCACAATGAATGGTAAACATCTTAGAGAATCAAGGCAGACAAGGATGGGAGTACAATGGTGGCATAGTACTTAATGAAGCATCTAGAATGAAGAGAGACCAAGGAAGCCATGTAATGAAGTGGTGGTGGATGGAGTGGGCCAGTCCCTAACACATTGCACCTTCTTTGAGTTAGTATGTGTGCCATTTTTGGTCACAATGTGTCCCAAGTATTCCACAAATGTTTGCATGAAGATACATTTGCTCTCCTTAGCAAAGAGTCGATGCTCTCTCAATATGTCAAACACCCTTTTGACATGTGCCAAATGCTCCTCTGGTGACTTATTGTAAATGAGGATGTTGTCAAAGAAAATGAGCAAAAATTTGAACAGAAAGGGTTGAAGAATTTTGTTCCTGAGGCTCTAAAATATGGTGGGGGCATTAGTCAACCCAAAAGGCATCACCAAAAAATGATAAATCCCATGATCAATCCTAAAGGCCATTTTGATCTCATCTCCCTCCCTCATATGAATCTAATAGTAGCTAGAGCATAAGTCAATCTTAGTGAAAAAGCATGCCCCTTTCAACTCATCCAGTAAGTCATCAATCGTGGGATGGGGTAGCGGTTCTTCACTGTGATTTTGTTCAACTATCTGTAGTCAATGCACATGCGAAAAGAGCCATCTTTCTTCTTGACTAGCAAGACATGGGATGCATAAGGGGAAGAACTCAATTCAATGAAACCCATCTCCAACCGCTTCTTGACTTGCTTTGCAACCTCTTCACATTCACACTAAAAAGTCTATAAGGTGGCTTGTTTACTAGCTTGGAATGGGGCTCTAAATCAAGTGGGTGGTTCAATGGCCTCTTAGGGGAAAGGGCATCTGAAATAGATCACTATACTCTTCAAGTAGGGCCTACAAGGTTGAATTCTTAGATACTTTAAAGGGTTAACTTGAATTGTCCTTATTCAATCGCAAGATAAAGATCTGCGAGCATTTCTTAAACCCCCGTTTGAGTTGCTTTGTTGTAATGAGTTGAAAATCAGTATGATCTTGAACTCCCTCTACACAGATGAGTTGTCCATGCATCACAAACTCCATGTAGAGCTTAGAGAAGTCCATAGCAATTTTTCCCAATTGTTTCAGCCAATCACAACCCAAGACAACATCAATGGGGCCCATATTTAGGGCAATTAGATCAACCAATGCAACATAATTTTCAGCCAAGCATAAGGGGACTGCGGGGCATATATATGTGCTAACTTCTTCTTCCCCATTTGCTACTTGGACCTTCAAGGGGTGGTGTGATTCCGTTTCAACCAGTCAATGGCTAATTTATTAACAAAATTGTGAGTGCTACCACTATCCACAAGGATGAAGACATGCTTCCCATGGATACTACTTTGAATGCACAAGGTGATGGGGCTCCGAGAACGTGTCCAAGCATCCAAGGAGATGGAGCAAAGGGAAGTGTTAGGTAGGTGGATGTCAGATCAAGCATTTGTGATGGACAGCTGCCCGGGTCAAAAGGAAACCCATCCTCCACGTCATAGAATTGCTCATGATTCACATCCTCAGCATGCTCAACATGGTTAATGGGTAGGTCATCCTCATCATTGTGCCAATCTTTCATGATATACATGCTATGAACCTTGACCTTAGTTGTCTTGTAAGGGCACTTGGAGGCATGGTCAGCAATGTACTTATCCCCACATTTAAAGCATAGGCTTTTTCCTTCTATTCCTTCACAACATCCGGTGAAATGAAACATTGCCCACTAGAGCCATGGGAAGGTGATACAGTGGATTGTTTACTTCAGCATATTTACTCTCAGCATTAGAGTCAAATATTGTCCCAAAACTGCCTGGTTTTCTTTCAGCATGGAAGGTGGGGTAAGTGGGTATTTTAGGGTTGCTAGTAGGCATAAAAGTGCCTCAGAAACCTCCATTTGGAGTTGATCTTGAAGGGATATGGGGATGTCTAGAACCTTGCTGAAAATGTTCATTCTCACAATACTTCCTTACATATCTCTTAGCCAATTCAATTGCATCAAATAGTGTGTTAGGATTTTGGGCCATGATATTTGCCAATAGGCTTGGTTCCAACCCATAGATATGCTTATGCAATTTAACATCATCACTAATGCTCTCCACATATATGGTCAAGTTCATAAACTAATTGGTGTACTCACGTACAGTGAGATTATGTCAAGAGTATACCATCATCTTGGCAATCGTTTTTTTTCCATAGGGGACACAAATACTTGGACCATATGCATTTTGAAGTCTTCCCAATCAACGAACTGATGATTCTCTAGATTGATATAGCACTACCATGTGTGGGAAAATCTTTCCAAGTGGAGAGAAGCAAAGATAATTTTTTGATCATTAGTGCGGGGTAGATATTGAGGTAGGACTCCAACTTGGATGTCCATTCCTCCAAGTTTGATGGTGAGGGAGATTGCCCATTCTACTTAGTGAGGGTAATATTGTCACGTAGATCATGAGGGCCTTGCTGCCCACCATGAAACCCTTGATGTCCATACATCCCATGATGTCCATACCTACCTTGCTGCCCATACATACCATGTGGTGCATTTATCCCATGCTATCCATTATAGCCATGCTACCCATGATTGCCATGCTGGCCATTAGTACCATATTGTCCATGATGGGGCTAATTCATATAGGTTGCATGGGGGCTCCTAGGGAGAGTGGGGGAACTTCTACCAAGGGTGGAAGAGGGCCTCAGTGGGGTGTGGGTGGCTGCATGGTTGATGGGGGAGCTCAACAAGGGCTCATCATGTGCATGAGAGGCTTCACCAATCTCATAGGTAGAAGGGGGGATTCCCTTAGCTTCAAGTATGCCTTGTGGACCATGCAATGGCTCCTAAGGTGGTAGATGTCTACATTCGTGCTTAGAATCATTTGCCTTCTCTTAGGATGAAGTTGTAGCTAGCTGAGCAACAAGACTGGTGAGCTACTCCAAGGTTTTTTGAGTTCTTGAGTTTGAGAGGGCCATTTTCTCAATTGCTTCATCAAACATGGACATCATTTAGCGATGGTTGGTGACCATGTCATTATGCCATTCCATGTGACAAAGCTCATGCTGATATAAGGTGTGGTTGAGTAGGTTGTAGAGATCCGTATCAGGCATTTCCTCCTACATATCACCATAGTAATCTTGTTCCAAACTCGAATCATCATTCATAGAGGTCCTGGAGTCTCTAATCTCCCTCTGGAGTTCTTCATGGGCCTTACTTTTGCCTTTATGGCTAGCGATCTAGCTTTAGTCCTGTAGTCCAGAGGACATGCAGTCAATAAATGGGGTATAAATTTTGGTAGGAAACTTTGATTGGTGAGATTTTTGATTCAGATAGGAGGGGACAAATCCCTCTTTGAGATGAGCTATTAATCTTTGTGACAAAAAATGACCAAAATATTCTGCAATGGGATTTCTTTGCTTATGGAGTGGTCTGCACTCTGTCCATAGTGACCCTAGTACACAAAAATAGGCATAACTTTCAGTCCATAGCTTCAATTGGGGAGATTTTTGATTCAAACTAGAGAGAACAAAGCCCTCTTTGAGAGGAGCTATAGGGTTTACTCCCAAGTACAATACAAAATTTCTGTAATTGGATCTTTATGAGTGTCCTGCTTAACTGTGACCAAAAACATTGTTTATCCCTTAGTGCAAAAGCACTATATAAATGAGTCGTATACCAAGAGGCCTGACCAACAACATGAATAACATCTTGAGCATATTGATCACTATTGCAAGCATAATTGTGTGTCCATCTACTCTGTCATCATTGCATAAGTGAGGTTTACTGCAATACATCTCTATTGACCGTATGCACTTCAAGTGTCATACATGGGTACCATCACTGACAGGGTGTCCAAGGGGAATCATTGCATCAGGAGAGGTGGTAATCATGGGAGAATACCTGCACCTGCATACAAGTATCAAGCTCTGGATCATCGGGAGGTGGGCAAATTCCCCCCTGGGTCAATTTGTGCACCCCTTCAAGGTCTTAAGTGGTAAGGGAGGGTCACCTCTCTTTTTCTTACCACCTCGCCTAGCATCAGCCTTTTTCCTTAGCCGAAGTATACATGGCAGACATTTTTATTAAGCAATCAGCATGAGATGCATTGGAAAGGAAACATTGGGCCATTTCATGAGATGCAAGGATAGAAATTACCTTGGCAATCTAGTGACTCACTGGCTACTACTTACCCATTTACAAAGGTCTATGATTCTCTTGAGATTTATCTAAGGCACACAAGATAAAGAGGGGTTAAGGTTAGCAATTACAAATGATTCGGGATTAGTTATGATGCATTAGGAGGCAAATGGGATATTGACTTTTAGTAGACACATCATACAAAGAGGGGTTGAACTAATAAAGCCAATGCAATCTTTAATCTCTCCAATAAAAGGATTAAGCTCAGCAAGTGGATAAATATGAGAGATTAAGATCAAATTGACATATCTCTTCAGTGTTTGGGGAAGATGGTTGAAGCATAGCCCATCATGATGCCCATTTGCTCCATCAAGCAAGCCCGGTTGGTTGGAGCATTCCCATGGATGAAGACGTCAAGCATTCGAATGCTTCCACTGATGATGAGGGCTCCCATTCTTATTCTCGATCTTGAACTTCAAAGATGGAAAGCTTCAAATGGAGCTTTCATGGCTGCCCACAAGAATCCCATGCATGTTGAGCTCCATGTCTCCAATCCGGGTAAGTGAAAGCAAAAGGGGTTGAAAGATCTCCTGAAGGATGAGCTTCCAAATGTTGTGGTTTGAATGGAGGGTTGGGTTGAGCTTCAATGGCTATTCATGGCAGGGTATAGTAGTAAACTAAGCCTTGTTGGGGATGGGAGTTCAAATGATGTGCAAGGAGGTCCAGACCTGATCAAAGAGGAGCAGGGGGGGCTATCAATACCATGGGGGAGGCATGGGAGGGCTGGATTTGAGCTAGGGGAGGGGCAGGTAGAGCAAGAAATAGCAGCGCAAAATGCACTGTAAATTGTGGGCTATTCCCTGGGCTCCTTCCCTAACAATAACCCTTCACAAGGGTATTGCCCTTGGTTAGGAGAAAGTGGGGAAGAGTTCTATGGCTTTAGCTGGGCAATTCCATGGCTGCTCTGGGGGAAAAGAAGAGTTCTTCTTTGTTGTGTGGCTATGGCAGTTTGCCTAAGAGGAGAGAGAAAGGGGTTGAAGTAAAAAGTAGTTGAGTTTTTGTCCTCCTCTAACTCATGAGACTCTAAACTTGACCTGGAACCCTTAAAATTTGCATGAAAAGGAGCGACGACCTGCTAGTTTTGCCATTTTACCTCCAAATGTGTTTGAGTCTCTAGTCATAGCTCTTGCTTGCTTCATAAAGCTAAGACTAACTATAGTCCTTCTTGCTGTATTTGTACATGTAAGGGTTTTGGGATTTGAAAAGGGAGAAAGGGGAAAGAAGAAAATGACCAAAGCATGATGCTCTAACACCACTTGTAATGAATGAAGCTAAGAGGAGAGAGGAGAAAGAACTGAAGAGAGAGAAAGAGAGCAAGAAGAAGGGAAAGGAAGACTAGAACAGGAGAGAGAAAGACAGAAAAGTGGGAAGGAAGAAGGAGGAAGCCATGGAAGTTGAAGATGAAGGTGAAGAGTATGTTCTTGATAATAATTGGTTGCCCTAATCTGGGACGTTTACACCTTATATACCCTAGTCAATGTGACTGGGTGTCTAACCCCTAGTTTCTATATAATCCGCTTGCTACAGTGCTATATAGTGGGCTCAAGTACCCCCAAACTAGATACAATAGCTTACCTTCAAGTAAATTAAGAAAGGAAAAAATTCTAGATACTTGGGGTGTTTCTTTGGCCTTGATATAACTTATAAATAGGTGTTCAATAGGTTTTATGAAAAATTTGAAAGGAACGTGATGGAAAAACCATTTTCATTAATTCCAATTTTTGCTTCATGAATCCTAATTGGACCTAGTTGGAAAGGCTCTTTAGAAAGTTTTTATGGTATTTTGGGGACAATCAAATGTTTCATGTTGTAGCATGGCCTTAGGAGCAATGGGGGTATTGATGTCGAGATTTTAAAGTTGAAAGTTGACAACCTTAGCCTTAGGTGCTCAGATATTGGCGGGAGATCAATCTAGATAATCCTTTCTAAAACTGGATTGAATAGAGCCTTATCCCAAGTGGTAAATGGGAAGGGCTAGATTGGTAAGAGAGACCTTTTGTTAGGGTCTTGGACTTTAGATCAAGCAATCATAGGTTGCCAATAGCCTTGTTAAAGACATGGAAAACTATATTGCCTAGATCTATCCAGATGGCAAATGAAAGTGCTACAAAAGATGGGTCCCTTTCTCAAGTCATTTTCACCTAAACGGCTACATTTCCTCATTAATGCATGCCTATGGCTATTGAAGCCAAGCTCTTCTACTCATTATATCTAAAGAGGTTGTGGAGGTGGTTTCTTATATGAATGAAATCCACCTGCCTAGGAGACACAAAGAGTAACATTCAATCACTTGTCCTAAGCATCACAATAGGATCCCATCATGGAAGATATGGGCTTAAATGATTAGGTTGCTTTTGGGTCTACTCATAAGGGAGCATTTGGCTTGAACCATGAGGATTGACCTAAGGCTCCTACTGACTCAACTATGGTTTCTAATAGTATTCTTACATTAAGTTAAGAAAGCCACTCATGTGATCAATCAAATCCAAAGTAGACATGCACTACCCTTGGTTCAATGAGATTGAGAAATGAGGGAAAATAGAATGTTGATCCATTTTTCCATAAGGCATAGTCCTAGCCCCCTAACATAGTGTTATGCTGGGTTTTAAGACATAGACCCTAAGGAGCTCAGTGTTTAGTTCTAAACCTCATTGTTCAGAAGCCACTCAACTAATTAAGTCCACCCAACCATAGGACAACCCCTCATTGGGAGAGTCACCCCCCCCAATGGTGGTTCCCACGTACACACCCAAAACATCTTTGGTTTTCTAATTAGAGTTCTAGCACACTTAGTTTGGACATTCAAAATTAGGTTCCTTAATTAACCATTTGGCACAAATTCATTACATGCCTTTAGATTGTATACACCAAAACAAGAAAAAGTAATCACGTATTTCAAAAAAGTGAATAAAAACTAGCTTTGGATGAAATCGCCCTATACTAAACCAAAATAACCATAATGAGAAAACCGTTCTAGACTGGAACTACTAGATTAAAATTATTCGTATCGAGTGTTACATTAGATAGATTGTTCAATACCAAGAAAACTGCTCTAGGCTTGAACTATTGGTACTAGGCCTTTTTGAACACATCCAGGCTCAAAAGTCATTGATCCTATCTTGGACTCATGAAAGTCTCCCTAGAGTCACACTAGTTATCATGATGTCGGAGGGGTTTTAGTCAAAAGGTCATATCCATCGGGGATCAAAGAGAGAAGGAAGTAGAGAATAGGAGATATAAGAGAAGAAAAAGAATATGTAGGAGGTACACAAGATAAAGACAAAAATCGACGATTCAAAAGTGCAATGTATTGATAGAACCTGAGAAGATAAACAAAATCCTTGTATGGGACTACTCAAAAGCAATCTCCAAGCATTAGATCTCCTAGAGCTCCCTGGTAGACCAAAAACGTGTGTGCACCAAACACTTGCACCAAACACTAGCTTCTTCTCTGTTGCTCAGATGGCAAATTTGATGGTTTCGTTGGCTTCAAAAGGGAGGGGGTAAAACTTAGGACACTTACTCAGAATTCTCCCAAATCACTATTTCTTCTTATTATCATCCGAAGTGTTGTTTGCTACTTGAAAATTGCGATTGCTCACTATGGGAATTCGGAAGCCCCTCTTTGTGCATGAGATCTCCCTGACTGGCTGAAAAGCAACTTGTTTTTTGCATGTCCCCCTACTTTAGAAGTTTTCTACACCTTTTTAGGATATTTGCAAGAAATAATATCCAAAATATCAAAAATAGGCTAAAATTGTCCAAAAATCTTGTATTTTTAAACCATCCATACTATGGACACTGACACTAAGGACTAATATGGCATTGACTCTCTAGATCAATAAGAAAGCTAGATGATGATGCACTTCAGGGTTTTCACACTGTGTTTGCGTAGTGGCACGACAATGGTCTTGGGTGATTAGTTACACCTTGTGGAGGGGCTTCTTGTCTACAAGCTCACTCCAAGTACATGTGACGGGACCAACTCTTGGTGGTGGAACTTAGTGCCTTGTGCTTGGGGATAGCTACATCCACTCTCAATCCATCATTATCTTTCTTATTGCTTTACAAGTATGCTAAAATGTTTGGTGCTACAAGCACATGACAAAGCACTAGATCTCATAAGCAAAGAGGAAAGTGTGTGTGCTAGCTGCAAAAGTTATAAAGAATATACTTGGCACAACCATCAATCAAGAAAGTCTCCTTCATGGCATTATGCTTTTGTACTCATTCTTCTTCCTTCCTCCATAACTCATTCCCATTTTCTCGCCCAAACCATGTTTTGTAACATGGTCTCAGATCTTCTTCCTTGAGGCTTATGAGATAGAGAGGCATCCATAGTTGCACATGAGGTGGACAAGATCAAGACAAGGAAGCGGGCTGCTAGAGATGCTTAAGGCTCAAGGTTGAATAGTCTCAAGTATATCCAATGCATGGAAGAGTTTGCTTCAAGCAATGTATAAGCAAAGCTGTTTTCATTTGATCATTATCATGCTTTCTTTGAGTAGCTACTATTGAAGACTATAGTCATTAGAAGTTTGCTTTGAGTTCATTAGAAGGTTGCTTCGAGTTTAGAACTTTGGAGCCTAAGTGTCCTTACTATGCCGCCTAAAGCTCTTGCTTAAGGGCGTTGCTTTGACTAAGCACAAAGCCTGCTTGCCTCAAAGCTAAGGGGCATCTTATGTTTGTGTGACATAGAAGGAGAAGATAATATGCTTGGAGCTCAAGGATCTTGGTGTTTTGCCACATCGAGAGGGACTACACTAAATTGAATGTAGTGCAAACATCATCTCATCCTAGCATGACCAAGGCAATGCTAGATACAGTGCACATGTCATTTGGAAGATAAGGGTTCTTCTTTTTTAAAAGAGGTTTATTAAACCCCTCTAACCAAGGTTATTAAACCTTAGTAATTCAATCCCTTTTCACACTTAACCCCCTTCCAAACTTGTTTTATTGAGCCCTTGTTCACACTATTGATGGATTAAATTGGATCATTTGAAAATTGCATTCACAATGTAGATGTACTAAACTAATCTATGTATAAAAGGGTCGTTCACACTCTTCTAAATCCAAATCCAAGTATTTTATCAAAGCATAAAATGCTATTTTTTATGGGACTTTGAAATTTGCAAAATCCATTTGTATATTTCTAAAAAATTGCATCTATTTTGTACATAAGTAGACATTGTTGTGTGAGTCACTGATAAGACCTCTCCATTCACAAAATGTCAGAAATTGAAGTAGTGGAAAAATTCAATGGCAATGGTTTTCACACTTGGAAAATGAAAACCATGTATCACCTTATGTAGAAAGACCTTTGGGAAATATTTGAGGATCTCACCCCAACCTAGAAAAAAAAAAGCAAAGCACTTAGGATAATACCATGGGGCTTGTTGGATGATGTTCTTCATCACATTTTAGGGATTACGAAAGCAAAAGAAGCCTTGCATGAACTAGATAAAACCTTTAGCTCCCAAGCAAAGAACTCAAAGATAGATCTTTTAGTGGAAATTTTTTGGTTGATCTAAACAATTATGGCTCCTTAATGTCATTGATAAATAGATTTAAAAGCTTGAAGGTGAAACTAGCTCCTATTAATAAAAACATCAAAGAATATGAAGCAATCGCTATGCTACTAAATAGTGTAGACAAACCTAACAAAGGCTATGAACACATTGTGTCTACACTATGGAATGTACCCAATAGAAAGCTCAATGCAAGGGAAGTTTCTTTGTATGAGAAAGAGAGCAAGATCAAGGCACTCTCTAGCAAGGGATCTTCAAAGATTGCTTGTAGAACATGCGGGAAAGCTAGACACAAGGAGCAAGTCTACTAGAACAAAGGGAAACTTAAGTGCAAGAAGATCTGCTACAAATTTGGACACACTGAGAAGGATTGTTGGAATGAAAAAGGCAACTATGTACAACAATCATCATCCTCTGAGAAATGTAATGAAACTCTTTTCTAAATGGTTGTATTGCCTATACTTTGTTTGTCATTACATGAGCTAAAGGTCTTGCAATCATTCAAGGGAGAACCTACATCCTTAGGTGCACTTTTTCTAGAGGGAGAGCTAGCACCAAGGGGGGGGGGGGTGTTGAAATGTATGGTGCTATAAGCACATGACAAAGCACTATGTCCCATAAGCAAAGAGGAAAGTGTGCGCCCTAGCTACAAAAGCTATAAAAGAATGTACTTAGCACAATTATCAATCAAGCAAGTCTCTTTCATGGCATTATGCTTCTATACCTATTCTTCTTCCTTCCTCCATAACTCTTTTCCATTTTCTTGCTCAAACCATGTTTTGTAACATAGCACAACCATAAAGCAGACATGCCAAGACAAAGAATACAATCTTTTACAAACAAAAAATTTATTAATTACATTTATAGAATCAAAGAAACAATGTAAGTAATATTTTTACTACTCATCAACTGCAAAAGTATGTTATGTTCTTCTTTAAAAAGCTAAGGGATTAACTTGTAAGATCTCTTAATTAAACCATAGTAGGCTCAATCCCATGGTTTTTGGATTATCTTTGCAAGATTACTGATGGATAGGAGAGCATGAGGGCCCTAACCATTGCAAGATTACCAATGGATAGGAGAGCATGAGGGCCCTAACCATTGCATGGACAATAGGAGAAGAAAAGTGTGCATTCAGTTTTTAGCTTAAGGTTAGCCAAATGTTCATGCAATGTTTCTTCATCATGTAAATGTTTTGAAGTCATTTAGAATACTTTGCTATAGCAAGAGAACATTTGTAATGATACCTAATATAGTCAAATCTTGCATGGTCAAGTTTGAAAGGCATGCCACATAAGCAATTTGAGGGCACAGTGCAACAACTAGCTCCATTTGGAAAAGGACGGTTGTCCAACAAGGGTAAGAGGAAGAATAATGAAATATGTGAAAATGAAATAAGGGCAAGAAAGGTAGAAACAAAAGCTCAGTAGGTAAAGCAAAGTGCTCGATCTCTTTTTTTAGCTTCATGGATGTGTTAAATTATAGGACATAGACATTGAAAAGACAACCACCGTAGGAATAGTAAGAGAAAGACATACCTTGGGCTTTTCTCTATATTTGAGGAAGATGGACATGGAGATAAGGTGGGAGACTCTAGCTCAAATAGTTAGTGTGGCCAAGGGAGAGAGTAGTGTTGGGATCCAATGTTAGCTTCCCAAATCAAGGGAGCATCACTTTGCTCGAAACAACTAGTAACATAGGTGGATATGCACGTCACCAATAATGTTATTGTTGGGAAGATACAAAATTGGGCCTATGAGCCTAGGAGAAAAACAATTTTGGGCCCTAGTTTGGGAGCTAATGTGGACCTTCCAAATCAAGGTACATCATGTTTCCCAAAACAACTAGCAATGTAGATGGGTCAACACGTCACCCAGGTAGCCTTGACCACAAAACCCAAAATTGGTTGGAACTTAAAATCCATTTCTCATTTTAGAGATTGTTGTACAAAAGGCATGGCTACTTGTAGGCACTGGTTAAAAAGTTGAATTTATAGGATGATGGATCTACATCCAACACTTATGAGTTTTCATGTGCATAGCCATACATTGCCCACTATCCTACCACAAATAACGGATCAACTATTTGTTTCTTTGATACTTGTTGGCCTTTATCTTGTCACAACCCATATATAAGGTTGAAGTATGATAAATTGCAAAAAGCCACCATAGCCATTCAAATTAGAAGTATTATTACCAATATATGGTGAGCTTCTTTTCCACCATAGCTAATAGTTCTAGTACTACACACATTTCTTCTGGGTGTGCCACCACCACCAAGCCCACCACTAGCTACAATATTATGAGTATAGCTTGGGTTCCTCCTCCATACAAACTACCAGTATTGGGTGCACCTCCATAGCAACCTCCACTAGAGCTTCCATATCCTCCATAGGCATTGGCATAGTAACCTAAGTTTAAACTAATAATTGCTGGGGGTAAAGGGACTTGTGCCTATGTCACCCTGTATTTACTTCACACACCACAAGTACACACCTATATATTGCAGGTGGCGGGCACTCTTATTCCTTTTTTTTTTGTGACTATTGAATAAGGGAAGGTTGGTCACACATTGTGACTGTTGGAGCTCCTACATATGGTGTATCTCTCTCTCTTGCTCTCTTGCTCCATCTGCCATACCTCTCCTACTTCTGTTTGTGTGCTTCCACTTGGGCTTTACCTTTCAACTGGTATTAGAGTGGGCATTTGAGGAGCTTCTTCATTCTTTGCTTTAATCTGGATTCAAAAATTTAGCTCAAGGTTTCATGGCAGCCATTGTTTCTTTCTCCCAAGGTTTGCATTGAGTCTTCCCTTCTCTCGCCTTATTCCAACTTACTCTTGGATTTTCAAGGAGCTTCCCAAGGCTTAGTTTTGCCTTGTTGAGTCTTATTGGGCTAAGAAAAAGCCCTTCTATCCATTTTGAGTGGATACCGAGCATGTTATAGAAGTCATAGGATAGTTATGGTAGCTTGACAACTCTTTTGTATTTTGGCCATAACTTTTGCATACGATATCAAATTTAGGTGTTCTATAGCTAGAAACAAGCAACACAATGAGAACTACAAATTTGAGCACATCAAGTTGATTTTAGTGTAGTTTTTAGTTCTATTTCTTACACAAAATAGAATAATTTTGGTTTGGATAACAAGCATTTGATTGATTTTTGCTCTACAAATGCTTATGAGGAATGTTTGCAATGCTCAAATGATGATTGATGGTTTAGAAAGGCTTTTGGGTTGATTAGAGATTGATTAGTTTAGTCAAAAGTGTTTATTATTGTAATAATACTTTGGACCTCAAACATAAATTGTGAGCTTCATGCTTTGAATGCCTATTGTGCCTACATGGTATTTTGGGTATGCTACATGTCTATGGTGATGTCTAGGATTGATGTATGAGCCTGTATATGGTTATAACATGTTTTGGCACTTTGATTTGAGTTATATTTGATGTAATTAGGTTTTGGTCAATTGCCATGATGAGTACATCTTAGTAGCTTCCTCTCTTGACACTTCTCAATTGGCGATGCTTTGTCTACATATTCTCAATGTTGGCTGCTTGATTTGGGGGTTTCTTTTCATGTTACCTTGCATAGAGATTAGTTTCAATCCTATTGTAGCATGATAGGTTCTGTGAGATTGAGAAATGACTTGTCATTGGATATCATTGACATTAGGGATGTACATATGTAGTTTCCTTCAGGCAGCTCTTTTACTCTACATAATTATCATATCTCGGCTTTGACCAAAAGCCTTCTATTTGTTGGATAGTTGGATGACGTAGGCTATTATATATCTTTTGGTGATTTTGCATGGAATATTACCCGTGGGAATCTTGTTTTTTCTTGGGATGCCAAGGCTTGTAGCCTTTGTCCTTCATTTGTATCTAGATCCCTTGGCCATGTTTTGGTTGTGGTTGACATGTTCTTACAGGGAATAAAAATACTTAGTCGTTTGTAGTATCTTCTGCCTCTTGACTAATATATTATGATTATTGTGACCATTGTCTTTATGGTTGCTTGGCACATAGTTCTCATAAGAAGTCTAACATTACATGCATGGGTGAACCTTTCACTCTTGTACATTCTAATATATGTGGTCCCATCCCCTATCAATCATTGGGTGGTGAAAAACACTTTGTTAATTTCATTGATGATTATTTGCATAAGATCTAGGCAAATCCTATTAAGCAAAAATCAGATGTCTTATCTATTTTTCAATGTTGGCTTTTTCTTGTAGAGAACTAGTATGGGTATAGGCTTAAATGCCTAAGGTTTGACAGTGGGAGTGAGTATGTTTCTAAAGCATTTGAGTAGTTTTGTGATGAGAGGGGTATTAAGAATTAGTTGATTGCCCCATACACCCTACCCTAGAATGGTATCGTAGAGCATAAGAAAGAGTATGCAATATGCTTAGTTAGGCAAGCTTACTGCGTCATTTTGAGCTAAGGCAATTACTATTGCAATATATTTGACAAACAGATTTCCATGCATTGTTATTGGCTATTATGTTACAAAGGAGGTATGGTTTAGAAAATATCCCTCATATCTGCATCTTAGAGTCTTTGGATGCGAGACTTTCTACCATGTATCCAAGGACAAATATAATAAGCTAGATCCTAAGTTAGTGAAATGCATCTTTCTTGGTTACAAGGATGGCAGGCTATCACCTATGGGATCTATAGGCTTAGAAAGTTATATTTAGCCATGATATTGTTTTTCATGAGGAGAAACTATATAAGCAGTCTAAGAAGATAGTCAAAGTATGTAGAGTGATCTTTCAAGTTGAACTTCCTATTACCATAAATCTAGCTAAACATCTTGTAGCTGATGTTTTGGTGGTCCATGATCATGATGTTCGCCCCATAGCCCATTGGTCTACTAGAGAGAGACATCATCTTGATTAGTTTGTACCCTTTATGTACTATATTAAGGTGATAGATTTTGGTGAGCCCGTTACGAGGAGGCCATGTGGTGCAGAGGTAATAATCACTCTTGGGAGTGGGCCATGAAATCTGAGAGCGATTCAATGTAGAAAAACCATACATGGGATTTGGTTCATTTTCCCTATGAGAAACATGCATTGCCATGCAAATGGATGTACAAGTTGAAGAGTACCCCTAGATGCCCCAAGCTAGCATATGAGGTTAGATTGATTGCTAAGGGTTTTAAGTAAGAGCATGGTGTTAACTTTGATAAATTCTTTTCTCCTGTAGTTAAGATGACTACACTACAATTGGTTTTGGCCTTAGTTGTGCAATTAGATCTGTACCTTTATGAGATGGATGTGGAAACAACTTTTTATATAAGGACTTGCATGAGGATATCTATAGGCAAAAGCCTAAGGGCTTTATGGAAAATGGTAGGAAACACCTAGTGTGCAACTTGAGAAAGAGCCTTTCTAGTCTTAAGTAAGCGCATAGGGAATGGTGCCATAAGTTTGATACTCTTATGAATTCACAAGGATATACTTGTAGTGCTATGGATTCCTGTTTATACATGAAGAAGGTTCTTGATGGTAGCCTCATTACTTGTTACTTTATGTCGATGATATGTTGATTACTAGGAGATCTCATGATGAGCTAGATGCTTTGAAGACTGAGCTCAAAAAGAGCTTTGTGATGACAGTCCCCCTCTCACTAGATGCATTCTATGGCTATTGCTAGTGGGTGGTTAGGCTCTTTATCTTCAATCTTTAGTCTTCAAAAAGGGTGTCCTTCTACCCTTTTGTTTTGGTTTTTTTCTTCCATGAAATTTGACTATCTTTTGTACCTTCATGCTTCCTCATGGTGTCCAATCTTCTTACAATGATTTGATTTTGATAGGTGCTTCTACATTCGATATTGATGTGTCCTCTCCTTCCATAGTGATAGCATTCTTTAGGTTTTTTCTTTGTAAATAACACAGTATCCTTGCTTGTTGATACATCAACCTTCCCTTAAAGTTTCTTTTCTTTGAGCAAGTTTGATGATATGTAGCTCTCAAGATCTAGTACTTCATGTGTAAGGAGAGAAAATTTCACGGATGCATACTGTTGAGATAGAGTGACTAGTAGCATTGCTATTGCATCCTTTTCAAGAATTTTGATGTGGATGCCTTCAAGTTGATTAATTAACTCTTTAATGTTGATACATGCTTAGCAAGTAAGGCCTTGTATTCATGATGTAAACTGTAGAAATCCATGTTTAGATACATCACTTGATTTTTTGCTTTAGCACCAAAATTTTATTAAGCTCTTCCCACATTTCTTTTGATGTTCCTTTAGTGTTGATGTGGTGGATAAGTCCTGAAGCAAGATGCAAACCACTTAAGGAAAATGCTTGTTCATCTTTTTCTACCCATTCTTTAGTCACTTATGATGGTGCATTATCCCGGATCATCATACATAAATTTATATGAATGAGTAGGAATTGTATTTGAGTTGTACAATTGTGGTATTTTTTTTCCCACACTTGAATTTTATGATGCCATATGTAATATTGGAATTTGAGGCCATGGCTTTTTTACAGAGAGGCATTATCACATTATTTCCCAGGCAGTGTCTAACTTCTTATAATGGATTAGATTCGACATTTTGGGCAATAGGAATCCCGCATATGATAAGAGCTTGGTTTTACAAAGAAAATTTTTATGAGATAGAAATCAAGAAAAAATGCAAACACTTTTAGACCCCTTTTGGTATATCAAACTTTGAGCACTTATATATGTGTGAATCGCCTTTAAGAAAGATTGGTTCAAGAAAATGTAGGTGTGAACATATGATATTTGAGAGGGAGTTTTAAATAACATTAATAACTAAGGTGATTAAAAACCTTAGATTAGAAAACCCAAGTCTTGATGAGAACATGGATTATTGTGAGTTTTCATTTGTTAGGGAAACAAGGATGTTGATACCATTGATTGCAAGGCATGGCTATGGCATCTTTGAGCGAGGAAGAGATCGTGTAGACAATCCTTCATATCCTTTAGGATGTTGACCTCGAGCACATGACAAAATTCAAGGTTGGCAAGTAGGGATTTGAGAAGATTGGCATAAACATCAACAGGTCTTCCAACAAGAAGCTTGTGAGAAGGATTGAGGAAGATTGGCACAAGAAGATGTAGAACCTCATAAGAAGAAGGGGATAATCAATAAGCAGTTGATAAAACAACATAGCTAAGAGTGGTAAACCACAAGAAGAGGTAAATGATAAAGAAGAAGAGGAAGATGCAAGGCTAAGTAGCTATGTTGTAAAGTAAAAGAAGATAGCCCTACCAACTACCAAAAGACTCGAGCAATAGTGATGGTGATGATGATCACCTTGTTTTGCAATCTGCCAAACAAAAGAATTGTTTCCATATAAAAATTTAGGTAAAAACCACTAGTATCGACTCATGAGTACTATGAGAAAGATGGGGCTCTGATACCAATTGAAGCAATAGACAAATTCATGGAGGCTCATAAATAAGATAGGCCATACGTTTAAGGAGAAAAGAAAACCATACATGCTCATTGCATTAGCTTGCCTCTTTAAATAGGCTCATGTGTACATGGATACATTGCATTGGGTCCAGTTTGATTGCCACCTCAGTTCCTTATCCTTCTAACTCATCCTCATCTCTATGCACTCTAAGGTCTAGCTCCCATTACATTTGCATACAAAGAAGACACCACTCGAATACGATCAAATAATATTTCAACATGATTATCCCCAATTAGATGAGTAGAAGGCCAAGATGGACAAGATCCCTTATACATCCACAGTGGGTAGTTTGATGTATAACATGATAGCCACTCGCCCTAAGATAGCATTTGTAGTGGGAGTTGTGGCACACTACATGGCTATGCCTAGCTGGCAACATTGGGATGCCATGAAGGGTATCATGCGATACCTAAAAGGCATTATAGATATGTGCATCTACTATGGTGGCCAAGATACTATAGTTGTGGGTTACACTGATTCCGATTATGCAAGACATGTAGACAGTAGAAAGTCCACATCTAAGTATGTCTTCACTTTTGTTGGATGTGCTCTTTCTTGGATGTCTAGGGTGTGGAAATGCATGGTCTTATCTATCACTAAGGTAGAGTATATTTCAACCACACTAACGCTTGCAAGGAGACCCTATGGTTAAGGCTGTTTGGTGGCTAACCCTAATACTACTATCACTCCTACATTACATTTAGATTATATGATAGCTATTCAATTGGCCAAGAATCTTGTCTTCCATGTGAAGGGGAAGCACATTGAGGTGTTGAATTCATTAGGAAGATGGTAGAGGACAAGTCTGTTGAACTTGTTAATATCTTGATTGATGAGATCTACTAATTATAAGTCTTTTAGTGAAATGTTTTGTCTTCCTTAGGAAGATGATGGGCATAGGATGAGATGATGTCTCATACGGTGTCTCTCTCTTTTGCTCTCTAGCTCCATTCGCCATACCTCTTGTTTTGCTCTTGTTTTTGCTTGTGTGCTTCCACTCTAGCTCTACCTTTCACTAACATCAAAGTTCCTTCTTCTTGCATAATATGTAGCTCCATAGGGTGAGGAACCACCACTTGGTGAGATACTATATCTATCATCCATCTAAGCTCCATAAGAAGCTATTGAACTATTCAAACCTTGCCCATGTGCTCCTCCATAAGGTCCTCTACTAAGTCCTAGGCTTAATTATGTCCCATTGTTCCAAGTGGGCCTAGATGACAATTTCTTTGGAATTGTATATTTCACCTCCACTAATTTATCCTTCAATTCATGAAATTCTTTTTGAAGCATTTTACCCATAGCATTCTTACAGTATCCATGATGGCAATAAGCAACTAAGGGTAGTGGAGGTGGAAGAAGTGAGAGCATGAAAAGAAGAAGAAGAGAAAGAGGAGGAGGTCTCTTTTTTCATATTCCTTATTTTTTACAAAGACAAAATAAATTTTAGCTTCTTTTAATTTAATTTTTAATTTTTGTGAATAAAAAAAGTGAGAAAATTTATTAAACATGAATTGTCCAAAGTGAATCAATTGGTAGCCAACTCCCCCTTAACTCAAGCTAACTATGGGCAGCCTTTTAGGGTTAGGTACTATCTTGTTATTGCACCATACAATATAATTATGAGTAAATTTCTAGGACATGCACCACCTTGTTATTGCACCATTGTAATAGCATATGCCTTAATGGGAGATGCTAACAAAAAAGTCAATGTTGCATGGAGCCATGCACTAAAGCATCATTGTCTAGTGATGACACTCTTTCGAGAAAAACTTTAAAAAAGAGTAGATGATGACTTAGTAGGCCTACATTGATAGGGATCTTCATTCTTGGTTAGAATCCTCAATACATGATTGTGCCAAAACTCCATATCCTTGATATCTTTTTGAAAGGCTTTCTTAAGGTCTTTCTTTTTGACATTGTTCACCTATAACATGTTAGACATATCCTACTTCACCCATGTATTGTTTTTCCCACCCTAGAGGCAAGGAGTTCACAGAGTGCAAAGCATAATTGGAGAAGTAGAGCAAGTAGTCAAGTTAGAATATGATGTCTACCTTACAAAAGGAAATAAAATAGCTTAAGATATGTATTGAGGTAGAGATCAAGACCTTTACAAAAGTCATTAAACAAACTAAGGTAAAAGTTGTGGCTTGTAAAGTGCAACTAGAGAAGCAAAGCAAGGAGCCAAGGAATCGTTCATCTCCTATCTTATAAAATGAAAATGAAACAAGTTAAGATACATATGGAGATCAAGACCTTCAAAGAAGTAGCTAAATAAACCAAGGCAAAGGTTGATGAGAATCAAAAGTGGAGTTAAGTGGTGAAATGACACAAAGATATACCAAGCAACAAAATGGAGGTAATGACCACCACTCTAGAGGAGGAAGTCAAGAGGCATGCCACCACACAAATTAGCACAGTCATAAGAGAAAGGACCCTTCGTCCAGATTATAATCTATTGAATACCTAAAATGTTCTCTTTCATACATGGTTGAAAGGTTGTCTCACACATAGTCCATGAGGACGGTGTTACCCTCTTCGTCGTGAGAGACATAAGGGTATAAATAAGTCTCTTCCTCATTTGGCTCTTCCACGTAGTGGACTGGAGCGTCACTCGGTGGATGAGTCACATAGGGACCAAGCGGCCTCGGTATACCTGTGGGGTTTATGTCCATCCTGGGGACAGCCGGCTTCAGGTCGTTAGGCACAGGAAGGGCCAATGGGGCTCCCCTTTTGAAAAGTGGTTGTGGTCTATTGGCTAGGTAAGGCGGGCCATATGGTTGGGAGTATGGAGGTCTCCTGGGAAATCTGCAATGCATAGCGTCGTGACCGAACCTGCCGCAGTTAGCGCAAGGTCTCGACCAAGGGTCTTAAGACTCGGCTGGCAAATGATTTTCGCCATAGTATACACATTGGATGTGTGGCCACGTTGGTTGTCTCCACAGGTCTTGCAGCTTGACTATCTCCATCTTGACATTAGCTAGGTCATGGCTCGTCTCGGTGGCCCTCCCCTTATCTTGAGATGATGGTGCGGGTCGCTCACCAGAGGTTGGTGCTCTTTCCAAACCTCGCGAGCTGGAGCTGGAGTTCCTGGAACTCCTCTCTTTTAGTTGGTCATCAACTCTAATAGCTTCCTCAAAAACCCTAGCTAGTGTATCTCGCTGTAGGCTCGAGTTGGGTGCCAAAGCCTTATACAATTCCTCGTTTCGAATTCCGTTGATGAACACAGTCGAAACTGCTCTCTCAGTCGGTCGTTCACTTGTAGGGATCCTCTTGAAGAGGCTCCTTACGTGGGTTATGTAATCGCGAATGTCCTCCTCTTTCTGCTTGACATTCGTCAATCGCACTAGCAAATTATCGAAGTATCCAGGCTTGAAAAATCTCTTAATGAAGAGATCCTTGAGGCTGTTGAAGTTTGCCTGCTCAGCAGCATCTAAACTTGTATACCAGGTCCTGCCCTTGTCCCCTAAGTAGAGTCCGAACGCTTGAGAACGCTTAGTCAGGTCGCTGAGGCCGTTGGCTTCGCAGACTTGCTCAAACTGCTCTACAAAGCTGTATGGGTCGTCATGGGGTTTGTACTTGTCGAGCTGCTTAACAGCCCACTCGAACTGTTAAGCGGCCATGTCTTACAATTTTGTCTACTCGCTGGCCTCTAGTTGGGTCAGGTCAAATTTCTGAGACTAAGTTGGGACACTCACTCGGCCCAACTGGTCTGAGTTGCAGGGGCCGAGTGGGTGACTCGAACGGGCCGAATCTTGCCTGTCTAAGTGCAAAATGTTTTTTTTCTTTGTAGGCCAAGGGCAGAGTGGGTGACTCGAACTGGCCGCAAAAGGTTTTTTTTTTGTAGGCCGAGGGCCGAGTGGAGTAACTCAGACGGCCGAGCCGAGTGTTGGACCGAGGGCCGAGTACCATGTCCTGGGCCAAGTGGACCTGGGTCCAAGTGTTAGTTTGGTCAGACGGGCCGAGTCGAGTGATTTGGACGGGCCAAATCCGAGTGATTCGAACGGGCCGGGTCCGAGGGCCGAGTAGGGTTTTTGGGTCGAGGTCCGAATGGGCGGGTCCAAGGGCCGATTCTGGGACTTGGCCTCACAAGGGCCGTACAGACATGCCGAGCGCAGCGCGACGAATGCTGCGCAATGCCGATTTCAATCGAATCTCCCTAGTCAGGCAATCATTCCCTACATAAACTTCCAGATCCTGGCTAAGGCACGAAGGGAAGTGATTGGCATACCTGGGGTGAGCGGTGGGCTCTCCGATGGCGTGATTGAATCGAATCTTCGCGGGGGCTCTCTCTCACTGCAATGGTTGAAAATGAGCTCTCCCTTGGCCTCTTGACCCTTAAACCCCTTCCCGGGCAGGGCTTTGACACTCTCAATCATTCACTTGCCGACATTAAGCATCCCATGCTAGCTTTTTGCCATTTTTTCCATGTTTTATGCCATGTTTTGCCCTGTTTGCAACAGTAAACCCTACCCTTTGCTGGTTCGATTTCCTAATGCTATCCTACTCTAAATGCAACAAGAATCAAAAGCAACAAACTGACATGATTTCTCCCTATTTTTCAATCATCAAACAAACTAACTAACCCAAAATACTTACTTGTTTCGAAGATCAAAACACCCAACCTTCCTACCTACCTCAAGCTCCATTTCAGAGAGAATCCCTTACTTCGATGCTTGATATGGGGTGCACAAGCGCTCAAGCTTGAATTCGTGGTCCCGGAAACGGAATCAAAATGTGGGAGCCTTTGCTCATCCACCAAGACCCACGGATCGCTTCTTGTTTCAAGCGTTCCAAGCGAGCTCTAATGGCTACCTCTCACATAGCCGACGCGCCCTCCATCCTAAGAGTGTAGTGAGCTTACCTTGATGCTGATATGAGTTGCCTCCTCCCTTCCACACTCTGGTAGCTCCATGATCTTAGATGCTAGCTCAAGCATGCTCAAGCCTCCTCCTTCTCCAAGCTCCAACCTCCATAGCCGCGCGCGCAAAAGAAGGAAAGGGAAGAGAAGAGAAGAGAAGATGATGAAGAGCTTCACCCCCTTGATCCCTCACTCCCTCCCTCACTCTCACAAGGGCACACACACAAGCAAGGAGAGGGAAAGAAGAGGAGAAGAGAAGAGCTCTTATTGGGCACACACCAAAGAATGAGCTTCCATTCACTTTTTGAACTTTACATATACAAACCCTAAAATCCCATGGGCACCCATCCTTTTTTACATGACCGGCCATTGTGGCAAGGTCCCTTTTTCTAATTCCCTATTTTTGCTTAGTGCCCTAGGCCTATATTTGGCTATTCTTTTACAAGTGGCATAGGAGGGAGCTTGGCGCTCTTTTACAAAAGTTTTTTGGAGTTTTTGAGGCACCTTTTATTTAAAACTACGCTTTTGACCCCGGCTTAGCTTTGGAGTCCTCATGCATGTCCTTGCTCCTTTTCCATGTTCTTTCTGCTTTTTCATTCACCTTTCCTTCTTTTCGGCTTGGGGTTAACATTTTCATAGAAGCTATGCACAGCATTGATAAATTCTTGCTTATCTTCATTATTAAATGCCATCTTGTGAAGTAAGGGAGCCAATTTGTTAAGACTTATCCAAACCTTAGATTTAGCCAACCTTGTTTTTCCTCCATTATTTCGATCAGGAACTGCAAAATGTAACTTTTTCCACCCATCATAGTCCTATGGCTTACTAACCATGACATTCCCTTCCTCATTGATGGGTGTTGAGAAAAACTTCCTAGCCTTTGCTCCTCCAAAGCAAGGCTTTTTGTGGCAAGTTACCAAATTTTCCTGATCTCTTCTCATCTTTTTCAACCGTCACTTGATGCTTGTGTAGCCCAATTTCTGATAGCACTCACTCCATATTCCTACACATTGCAATGGCTTCTTTTTTTTGTTGCATCCTATAAGCAAAGCAAATGCATTCATATACAAGTTTCTCCATTCATTCGAGTTACACTAACTCTTTCAAGTTTTACTCCTTTGACAATCTCACTTTCATCTATTTTTATAACAAAATATAATTTACCATTACATTCCTCAGCAAACATAGTACATTACCATTGCTGACTGTACCTTGTATAAATCTAAATAGTAATTGTTGAGTTTGGTAAACTTCACCTCATATGCATTTTTGGTCCCAACCTTTAGTGTTTCCACACATTGAACATGCATGGGATCTCCTATCAACTCCAAAACCTTTGTATTAAGTTGCTGTCGGGCCTCTATTAAATTTGAAGGTTGAGGAAGAGGCACGATTCTATTTCTCTTCAGCATACGACCAAACCCAGCCTTCACACCTTTGAGTATCTTTGAGTAAGTCATTGTAAAGAAGGCCTGGATGTACCTAGAATGGAAGATGGACGTGAAATCAACACGCTCAATTCATTCTATACTTGCAGCTCGCTCTCTCTCTCTCTCTCTCTCTCTCTCTCTCTCTCTCTCTCTCTCTCCCCCTCCCTCCCTCCCTCCCTCCCTCCCTCTCTCTCTCTCTCTCTCTCTCTCTCAAGCGCTCTCTCTCACGGTAAAGTGCAAAAATGACCTCTCCCCTATTGTTTTTGGGCTTTTAGGGTCCTCTCCAACCATTTTTAGCCTTCCAACTCCATGTCTTACATGCATTAAATCCCAAAACTCATTTTTTTCCTTTTTTTTCTCCCTATTCCGTCTATTTCATAGCAGCAAAACCCTATTGTTTCCTTGCAAATTCTTGGTCCTAATCTACATAAATGCAACCAAAAATCACAAAGTAATCCCTAGGCTGAAGTAATCTACTTATCTACTCATCAAGAAACTGCAAACACTTACTTGTTTCGAAGATCAAAGATCCTAAATCTCCTACCTATATCAAGCACTGGTTCGGGGTTGAAACCCTACTTTAATGCTCGATTCGAAGCGTGCAAGTGCTCAAGGCTTGAATCTATTGGTCTCGGCAATGGAAGCAAAATGATGGGAGCTCATGCTCAACTGCCAAGACCCACGGACCGCTTATTCTTTCAAGTGTTTCAAGCTGAGCACTAATAGCTACCTCTCACATAGCTACCATGCTATCCCTCTCTACGAGTGTAGTGGGCTTAACTCAATACGTGATTGAGTACCCTCCTCCCTTGTACACACCGGTAGCTCCACAATTTGTGATGCGAGCTCCAACAACCTCAATCCCTCTCCTTCAAGCTCCATCCTCCATAGCCATGCGAGACAAGAGAAGAAAAGAGAAGAGAAGAAGAAGAGAGGAGATGGTGGGAGCTTCTCCATCCTGGTCTCTCACCCTCACACACTCACTCCGTCACTCACACTCTCTCACTCAAGCACAAGCAAGAAGGCAAGAAGAAGAAGAAGAAGAAGAAGAAGAAGAAGAAGAAGAAGAAGAAGAAGAAGAAGAAGAAGAAGAAGAGCTTTTGCCACACACCTCAGAATGAGCTTCTCATTCACTTTTGAGTTTATATACAAAACCCTTATCCCTTTGGGCACCCATCCCCTTTTTTACATGACCGATCATTGTGGCAAGGTCCTCTTTTCCCATTCCCTCCTAGTTGCCCTTTCTCTTTACCTACACCCATCTACCCTTTACAATTTGCACAGGAGTTGGTGCTCTTTTACAAAATTTTGATGGGTGCCTTGCATTTAAAAATGTTTTTTTGCCTTTGACTTAGTTTTTGAGGCTGCCCTTGCACCTTTGGCCATTTCCCTTTCTGCTTCTTCCCTTGTGTCTGCATTTGGACTTCTTTTTCACCATCTTGAACTAGGGTTAACACACACATACACACACACACATCAATAACAACTTAAACTTGTTTACTATCACATGTAGTGTTACTCAAATTTGGAGAATTTTTGCTACTCTTTACAGCTTTGTCAATGGTGAGAAGTGTGAGAAAAAGTGTCTGTGTGTGGGACAGAAGCTAATTTTCATAAGATCATTCTTACCAAGATTTCTACCCCAACAACAGAAAGGCTTACAAGCCTCAATGTTGTATTTGATGGAGGTTTATAATCAAGCTTGGTGGGGGAGTGGGATGTTAAGGCTAATATTACATGTTGGACTCCCTTTTCTTTGAATATCTAATTGTGCACAAGAGATTGGGTTGTCAATTATGGAAGCTCCAATCAAGGACAATACATGACAAAAAATGACATTGGCATTACACAAAATGTATGTGCTTGTAATAGTGATGATTATCCTATGCTTTAGGTTGCCAACTCCTCAAATATGGATGTTGTCAATGTTGTCAACCTGAACTACACTCCAAACAAAGGAGTTTTCTAGTATCTTTAATTGTTAGAGGAGGAATCTATTGTTGCATAAAGTGATATTAATATGATAATTGATAGCAAGACCTCTATTGTTGTCAAAAGAAAATATGTAAATAATGTAACATGTGCTTACAATGATAGAGATTCCTAGAAGGCATGATAGAAATAGAATTGTTGAGTTACCACCCACCTCTCACAAGAATAGATGGGATGGAGAAAAAGTATGATGTCACTTACAGACTAAACCTTTAGCTATGAACAAGTCAATCATTTGTATTTTCTGACTAATTTCATGCATAGGAGTCCTAGAGTGCCACATGATACATTATCCCTATTGTGACACCAATCATAAACTCAATAATGTGTTACTTAGTCTCACTCTTGGTTGTAATCTACCTCAATTTTAAACAACTAATTATGATTGCCATGTGTGAGACTAAAGAGTAGGACACTATCAACCATAATTAATGTTGTTTTGGAAGTGGTTGAAAGATCTTGTAGATCATCAAAGGAAGGATATGATAATTTGAAGGCTATGTTTCACCCAAAGAAATAATCACATTCTTGTAGCTCCCTCACCCATGGTGTCAGCGTCGTGTCGTAGCACATTGATAGCTCCACCCACCCACCGTGACAAAGTCCCTTGCTATGCTCCGGCTACCTTGTACATATCTTTTGCCATGAATATGACGTGATGCCCCCAAAATGGGCCCTTGTGCAATCTCACGTTCGTGTTATGTGCCGTGTCGCGTTCCGTGACCTGTTGGGGGTGCCCCATGACGTGTTGAGGGGTCAAAATGCCAAAGTTGGGGGAAGGGTCTGGCGTTGCCCTGGGGCTTAGACGGGGTCCCGAGCGGGTATACAAGGGCCGGACCATCACACTTGGTATGTGATTATTTCTTTGGGTGAAACATAGCCTTCAAATTATCACATCCTTCCTTTGATGATCTACAAGATCTCATATGTGGTGTGATGGAATGCTTTATGGACAAAGAAATAAATGTTGAAGCTTTTGCATCCTTTGTATCCCACCTCTTCTACTCATAATAAATATCGAATTCCTATAGCTATAGTTTGTGTACATGTATCTCACCCTTTACTATGTTGCATAGTAGGAGCGATTCTAAGTGGCTGAACTTCTTCCCCAAAAACACAATGCCACAATCCTATTGCTACATGAATATTACTGACCATGAAACTCTAAAGAGAGTAGTTTGCTACCATCCAAATTATCTTCCTAGGTGAGAACACTGAAGATGTTCTTGTTTTTTGAGTAACCATGATAGTAAACTAATGCAAAAAAAGTGAACACCACCACAAAAATCTTTGCCAAATCGTGTAAATAAATTGTGCAAAATTCTTGACAAGAAATCAAAATTTTCCACTTTATAAAAGAAGTTGCTTATTACTATCCTATGCTGGAAATTGTGTACCTATCAATTTCAATGGCACAAAAATATATTGTAATCTATTGATCAATACAAAATTTGAAAGAGGGTAAAACCACCGGATACCTAGTCAAAATTCTTCCAAATCATTCAAAATACCTACACAACTTTGTTTTTTTGAAAGGCTCTCTAGAAATTGTGTGTGCATGGTGATGAAAAAATACACAAGAACTATGGAGCCAAACTTTGATCCCAATTGTCAAGAGAAAGAACATCATAGAAAATTAGGGAAGTGCATAGAGATGGAGGAGAAAGCACACAGAGGAAGCATGCATAGCATTCTCTGAGAGATAAAAGAAGTTAAGTATATCTTCATAGCTCAATATGTCAACTATACGAGAGTTGCAAAACCCTAAAATATAAGGTGCCATATCACACCAAACATAAAGGGGGGAACCCAAAGGGATCAAAAATGCCTCTTGTGAACTTCATAAGTATTCAAAGTAACACTACACCACTCAAGAGCTTCTCTACAAAGAGTTAGTTAAAGTTGTTAAGCTAATTTCTTCATATCACACAGTCCTCTACCTAAAGAGCTTAGAGGAGGTACATGTTGAGATATTTGCAATCACACCGACTATGGCCTCTTTGTATGAGGCAGTTCTGGGCTTAGGACATGCAGGCAGACTGAATCCCATAGGAACAGAAAGGGAAACTACTATCTATCCAGCAACTATAAAGCATTGTACTTGACTACCACTTTTTCATATGGAATGAATACAATATCATGATGCTTTGTGCTTTCACTTAGTGTCTTTGTCATTGTCAATCCATCACATAAGATTGTCTTTATGAGTCCAAGCTTCCATCTTGGAACCTAATTCACTTGTGTAACAGTTGGTCTCTCCTTGTCTATGTCAACATGATTCTTGTCTTCATCTTCCATCCTCCATAGCTCCTGCCATGCTCTAGATCCGTGCTTTTCACATGGTATCAGAGCTCAGCTGAGCATGGCCCCCAACTCTCCTTTCACTCTTCTCAGCTCCTTTCCATCTCTGCTCAGCCCAATTTGAGTACTGGACCCTATCTCCAACTTCATTTGCATTCCTACCTTCAATGAAGCTTCCATGGCAACCATAGCCAGCAGCACCCTGTCACCTTGAAGCTTTCATATCTCTCTCCACATGCCAAATCTCTCTGAACTTCCTTTTGGAGAAGTTTTCTCTCTACTTCTAGATCTCCTCCCTGGCACCTTAATCATTGAGACTGGGTAACTATAGCTTCAGCATTGCCTCTTTTCAGAGTCACTGCCATAACTATGTATGTGGACAACACCTACCTACCTCTGTTGGAGCAGCCATATCTCATCAACCAGGTCATATCTCTTCGAGCTTTCTTCTCGAGAGTTGTTTTTCAAGTCAATCTGCAACTTTTTGGCACAAAAATCAAGGAGATTGATGCACACCATGCTCGACATTTGCATTTTCCCAAATCTAGGTGCAGTTTTGATAGTGACCACTTTGAAGGCTTAGATCTCTCAACTCATGCAAAACAAGTACAAACCCTCTTAGGGGGAGTTAGACCAATTAGTGAGGGTCCTCCCTCTTAAAGGTTTTGAGCATATTTAACCTATGGAGCTCGTGGGAGCTCATTTACCAGTTGCTAGCCCTTGTTTTGACAAGACAGCCATATCCACTTACCTTCAAGCTCATTTTTCTTTCATTTTCTCTCTCCTGCCACTTAAACCAAGCCAAGCCCACTCTAATCTGAAGTTTTCAGCAAGTATTCAACCATCAAATCAGCAAGGAGGGGAAGCTATGAAGAGTTTTTGAAGATCATCAAGTCAAACTCAAGCAACAAACATCAAATTTCAAACAAGTATCTTTTGATACTTCACTGCCATTGCTTGTGTCTTTTGACACATACAAAGATCAACTCATTGCTGGTTATTCTCAGTCATTTGAAGCTGATTTACATCATGGGAATGACCAAAATCAAGTCTTGTATGAAGATTCTTCTCATGAAGAGTAACATTACTCTTGTTGCTCAATTCAACTACATGGAAGACTTGTTTATTCTGCTTGCAGGGATGGATGGATTTACTTGTTTTGAAGAGCAATCAATGAATTTATTTGAAGATTTTGAAGACATCTCTGCTACCTCAAAGATGGTGATACCTTTGCTTGAGGGAGACATGGACATGAAGACTAATACAAGCAAAGTCCACCATAAAAAAGAAGATCAAAAAGACCATGAAGAAGGAAGAAAGACAAGAAGACCTGCAATGAACTGAAGATCTATGTAAAAAGAAATGCTGAAAACCGCAAGGACCTCATGGTCCTTGACCCAATTTTTTACTGAATTTTTTTAGCCTTGTATTGCCTAGCCCAAAATGCTCTTGTCATAAGCTTGTAAACTCCTCATGTATCCTTGTACTATAGCCTTTGTACACTTTCTGAGGCCCCTGTTACACCCTCTGGATGTCCACCATGTTTGTGGTACCCACATTTAGCCTTTTTTGTGATAGCCTCTGGTGTTTTGCCATGTTTATGGTGTGCCCACACTTTGCAGGTGTTGCTCTCACTAAAGCCTCTACACACTTTGTACTTTCTGGTTGTGATTGAGGTGGGGTGTTGAGATATTTGCAATCACACCCACTATGGCCTCTTTGTATGAGGCAGTTCTGGGCTTAGGACATGCAGGCAGACTAAATCCCATAGGCACAGAAAGGGAAACTACTACCTATCCAACAACTATAAAGCATTGTACATGACTACCACTTTTTCATATGGAATGAATACATTATCATGATGCTTTGTACTTTCACTTAGTGTCTTTGTCATTGTCAGTCCATTACACACGATTGTCTTTATGAGTCCAAGCTTCCATCTTGGAACCTAATTCACTTGTGTAACAGTTGGTCTCTCCTTGTCTATGTCAACATGATTCTTGTCTTCATCTTCCATCCTCCATAGCTCCCGCCATGCTCTAGATCCATGCTTTTCACAGTACAAGAGTTACAAAAGGAAGAAAAGGACTAGGTGTATACTTAAGGGTAAGTTTTCTCCCAACAAGGTAGTGAAATTCATATTCATTAGCTATGGCTTAAAAAAGTAAAGGCTACAAATTGTACTAGCCTAGAACAATAAAAAACATTATTAATAGAGACATTTTTTTCTAAGCATGCAACTCTTACCTAGTTGGACTATAAAAAAGAATTGTATATTGATGCCTCTAATGTCTTAGATTCAATTCTAACCTTTCTCAATTAGCTATAGATTCATCTAAGCAATTGGGGAGTGCAGATTCTTCAATTGGAAACATTTCTCACCCTCAAATTGATACCTATGCTTAGTATAATATGTCTCAAACTAATGGCATTGCTATTGAGCAAGCAATAGCATCCCTAGATGGCTATTAGATATACTTAGGGACAAAAAATGAATTGAACTATTGGATGCCCACACTAGAGGTCACAATGTCATATGCATTCTTAAAAAATTGAATGTTGCATTGATTTCCACAACTTGTAATGAAGAACCATTATCTTAGTTTAGTAATTTCAAAAGCCTTGAATGGGTTAATTCAATGTACTTCAAGTTGATTCTAATACATCAAAATGGCACATGGGAATTGTGAGAGATGCATGCACAAAAGCATGCAATCAAAATGATGGGTCTATAAATTGTAGCATAAGGCTTATGGTAGTATTGATCATCATAAAGCATGTCCAACACATCTTGTTGCCAAACATTATGGTCAACAATAAGGTGTTGAAGTTTTAGGAAATATTTTCTCCCACATCTCACATTCCTACCATATTACATATCATAGATATTGTTGCTCATAATAATGAAAAAATGTGCATATTTTCTTAGTACAAGGTTTTAGAATAGTGGTATGGAACCTATAGTTAATGTCCTCATGTGCAATGCATATTTCTCATATTTATTATATATGTAGATAGCATGTGCTTGACTAGTAGTTCTATTTTGTTGATTTTAAGGTAGATTTGTGATAATTATTTGCCATAACAGTTATGAAACTCTTGCACTAATACCTTTTCATACAACTTGTTCACATTCAAAGGGGTGATGGGAGGAAGGGCATTATGATGAGTTGTTCTATCATATTGCACAACTTTTATGCCACTATTAGTTTGAGCTTTGTAGCTGGATTCAACATCCACCTAGTTTCAACACCTTAGAGTTTGGCTTTTGTTTTCTCCTTAGAAGATGAGTGACTCCTTTGATGCTACTCTCTATCAACAAGTAGTTTGATGCATGAATGACATGTGCCACATACATCTTGCCATTCAATATGCTATAAGACAACTGAGCAGATTCATGCATAATGTAGTGCACACAATGACAAGCAATTGTATTATAAAAGGCACTCAACATTTATACCTTTCCTATATTTATGATATCGTCGACAATGATTAGGCAAGATATTGAAACCCTAGAGTGTCTCACAATGCAATTGTTTCATGCTCAATACTTCATGCATCTCTTTGTTTAGCAAGAAGCAACCCATAATTTCTACCTCTGATTGTGAGGATAAATACAAAGCAACCTTTACAACTACAATAAAATGTATTTGGCTTTAGTAGCTACATGTCAATCTTTTGACTACGAAAAACTCTCCCATTATCATTTACATCAACCATCAAAGAGCTATGGCATTATAAGGTTTTATACTCATACACCACATTAACATATACTATTATTACATTAGTAGGGAGAAATTCCATGTAAGAGAGTGTGACTTGGTGTGTGTGCCTACACTCAACAATGCCATGAATATGAGAAAGGCTCTCCCAAGAGCAAAGTTGAAAGTTTTTGCAAGGCTTTAGGCTTACAACCTTTTGGAGAGTGACATACAGTATCATATACATGTTCACATCATGAAAAGGTAAGCAAGAGTGAGAGTGAGAGAGAAGCACAAGCCAAAGCAAGAGAGCAATGGCTATGGAGGTTTGAACTCGAGAGAGGAAGATGAATATGTGGGAGCTCCAATGATCACAATGCATGGCCTACCTTCCCTTTATTATTCCATAGTAAAAAATAAAGAATAAACATGACAATGATTATATTGTATAGGTGTGCAACACTAAGTACAAGATAAATATAGGTGACTAAAAACATATGGCCTTTAACCCCCAATAGACTCCTACTTAAAGAAAAATGTGACAAGAGTGAGGAGAAGAAAAGATATAAAATATACATATGAGTACACCAAGATGAGGAAAGACGTCATCTCATCCTACACCCAACATCTTCCTAAGGAAGGCTTAGCATTCCACTAGGAGTCTTTTAGTGATCAGATCAACAGGATTCTCATCCATAGAGACCTTGGCAAGCTCTATCTACTTGTTCTCAAACATGTCTCTAATTAAGTGAAAGGGCACCTCAATCTACTTAGTCTTTACATGGAAGACCTGATTATGTGCCAACTACATGGCACTTATAGAATCCAAATGTAGGGTAGGAATCATAGAGGTGATAACAAGGTCTATAACCATATGGCCTAACCATAGAGCCTTCTTGCAAGCCTCGGTAGTGGGTATAATGTACTCAGTCTTTGTAGTAAACAAGGAGTGCATTTTTGCACCCTAGACATCAAAGAAATAGCACCTCCAGCAAAGGTGAAGACATAGCAGCGGTGAATTTCCTAGTATTTGAATGCCCTACATAATCTAAGTGAGTGTAGCCCATGACTCTAGTATCCTAGCTGCCATAGCAAAGCCATAAGTCTATAGTGTGCTTAAGGTATCTCATGATACCCTTCACAATGTCTCAATGTTGCCTTCTAGGTGTTGCCATATAAGTGTCAAGATTGTGGGAGAGAAGGAAGGAGTCTCACTTGTAGCTTTCTTGCTTGCACAATGGGGGAATACACACAAGGGTGGAGGCTGAAAACAGTTTTCCTCTTCTTAGTTGTGTAAGCCAAAAAGAACTATAGTACATAGAAATAGAAGAACCCTATATATGGGTCTCAAACCAAACTCAACTAACTAAGGTGGCGTACTAACTGAGCCACGAACTAGAGTAGATAAAGATAGCTGTCATCTAGCTATTATTCATGGGCGGTGTACCAACCGCATCGGCAACTGACAAGTCAGTGACATAAATGCACAACGGTCACCCTGGCATATCACGAGTGGAGCTCGATATCTCAACAATAAGAACCACAACTCTCACTACAAATGTTGTGTGAGGTCTAGCTATCATTGTATACATCAAGCTACCCACTGCAAATACACCTGAAATCTTTGCCATATCAACCCTCTCATCATCGATCTACCTGTGAGACTAACATTCACATGGAAAGGTAAAGGGGTGCCAATGTGCTTACCACCCTCCTACATATGGAGTCGCTCAAGTACCCTATGAATGTACTCCTTTTGTGATAAGTAGAGGAGTCCCTTAGAGTAGTTGCGCACAATGCACATACCAAGTATGTGAGGAGCATGCTCCACATCCTTCATCTTAAAGCTTCTCATGAGGTGATTCTTCGAATAATCCAACTCATCAACACACTTAGCAATCAACATATGATCAATATATACTACCAAAATGATAAGGCTACCATCATGGGCCTTCTTCCTACAAAAACATGGATCCATAATGGTGCATGTATAGGACTATGAATTCATAAAGGTGTTAAACTTATAATACCATTCCCTTGGTGTCTATTTAAGTTCATAAAAACTCTTTCTCAACTTGTATACTAGGTGTCCCCTACCCTTTTCCACAAAGCATGTAGACTGCTACATATAGATATCCTCATGCAAGTCCCCATATTATAGAAAAGTTAACTTGATATCCATCTAGGAATAAGTCCAAATCCAATTGAGCAACCAGGGCTAGAACCAAGCAAAGGGTACTAGTCATTTTGACCACAAGAGAGAAGATCTCATCAAATTCAACTCCCTTCTCTTGTTTAAAACCTTTTGCAACCAATCGGACCTTATATGCTAACTTAGGGCAAGTGGGGTACTCTTTAGCTTATACATTCACTTGCATGGCAATGTATGTTTTCCATTACGTAAGAAAGCCAAATCCCAAGTATGATTCTTTTGAAGTAACTCAAACTTAGACTATATAGCTCTTTCTTAAGATAAATAACTACCTCGACACATAGCCTCTTCATAAGTAAGGGGCTCACCAAAATCTACCACCATGACATATCATAACAATCAAGAGGATGTTGGGATCTAGTAGACCAACACAAACTTAGCTAAGGAACTAGTACATCCTATCCTCTCTTCCCATTATCAACATGATCCTACACAATAGGCTGATCTTGGGCTATTGGAGCATTAAAAAAAATTGTAGGTCATCTAACTAGGATTAGTTATATAGTTACAAAAGGCTCCTCCTAAAAGATCACCCTGTGCACCTCAATTACCTACTAAACTTGCTTATGTATCTTTTTCTCATGGAACACAACATCATGGCTATAGATGACATTTTTAGCCTATGAATCCCAAAGACTATGCCTATCTCACATTCATCACCATATCCAAGAAATATTCATTTGAAAAACTTTGGATTCAACTTGTTGCACTTGTTTTTCGGAATATAATAAAAAGTATCACATCCAAAGACTTGCAAGCTTGCATATGAGGGAGGTTTACTAGACTGTAATACCTCCTCAACAATCCTACCATCAAGGGTGGTGCATGGGGATTTGTTAATCAAGTGAACCATAGTAGTAACTTCCTCAACCCAAAATGTATGAGGTAAGTCTATATGACTAAGTATACTACGGATCCTCTCCTAAATGGTCATATTAATTTACTTTGCAATACCATTTTGGGATGGAGTATATGAGCCGCCAATTGATGCTCAGTACCTTGATCATCACAAAACTACTCAAAAGCACATGGGAGATACTCAACCCCATTATCAAACCTTAGGTATTTTAGTCAATAGCCCAAACTAGTTCTAGAACAAAGCAAGAAGATGTTGAAATATGGCTAAAACCTCTGACTTTTGCTTTATAGTATAAACCCAAACTTTAGGAAAATAGCCATCAATAAATGTGGCAAAGTACTTAGCACCACCCAAGGACTAACAAGGCATGGGACCACAGACATCCAAACATACAAGAGCCAAGGACTCACCCATCCATGTAGAACCTTATGAGCATCATGTGTCTATATTCCATATAAACAATGATCACAAGAATCAAAGTATGAATAATCCTCCAAGGGTAAGAGATACTGCAAATGAATCAAAACTTTCATTCCTTTGAGTGACATGTGCCCAAGGCAGCAATGCCATAGATATACACAAGGGAAATCAATAGCAGCCAATGCATAATCAATGAAGCCAAAGACAAGCAAAGTATAAAGACTACCAATCTTCACACCTATATCAAAAATGGGATTGCCATAGGTGATATTCCATGCACAATTGCCAAAAGAAATATGACTCTTAGCATCATCTAATTCTCTTACAAAGATAAGGCTTTTGGTCAAAATCGATACATGACATACATCTACAAAATAAAGAAATATGATAAGGAAACAAAAAGCGCACATCATCAATGCCAATAATATCACATACATGATCATCTCCCATGCATGTTAAACTAAAAAGAATTTAGTAAGTATAGAACCAACTATGATGCGAGGTCACATGAAAGGAAGCCCCCCCAATCAAGTTACCAATAATACAAAGAGAATGAAGAATGACCATCAGTCAACTACATGGCACCAAGTGAAGAAGCTGCCAAAATATAAGCATTTGAGTTGTACTCCAATGCATTAATCTCCTCAATATTGATAGTGAACTTAATAATACACTGATGATTAGATGTCTTAACATTATCTTGCACTTTCACTTTGCCTTTTACATACCTATCATGGCATATATTATGACGCTATGTCTTTATATGTCCCTACTACCCACAATAATGACAAGAGAAGACTTGGGACCACGGGACTTACTGTGACTACCCTAAGGTATAGACTTAGACCTATTTTTCTATGGGTCTCTATCACAACAGTCATAACTACCCCTAGTATCAATCCTACCCCTAACTATAATAGCATGAGAGGCAGGGGCTACATCAACATTCTTCTTGTTTACTTCCTTAATAAGCAAGGATCCCCCTACATCTAAGCATTTAAAACCATCCTCAAGAGCATTAGTGCTACTAGCAATAGGGATTGTATCCCAAGTCTCTAGAATAATGATAAGCAAAATCATAGACTCTATGATACATCAAAGATTATATTTTGTGAGGTAAGCTAGCTACAAATTGAGTGAAACTTGTATCAAGGAAGTCCAAATATTTACTATAGCAAATTATGCCTATAAATCTCTAGTAAATAATGAGGCAATTGTAAGCAAATGTCCAAAATAGATTGCTCCACTACAAGAAAAGTCCAAATAGCAACATGACTTACAATGCAACTAGTAATGTCCAAGAAAAAATGTACAACAAGTACCAAAAACTATTAGAGGATCCAAGAGTGTCAAAGATAAAAATGCATCCCAACCATAAGGTAACCATGTATAAATGTTAGTTGTATATAATACATCTCCGAACAACTATGAGATCTACCAAGCTACAACTAGTTCACTACTCATGAACAATGAAGCTCGGTACATAATGAAGCATGTATCCATGACTAATAATATATCTAACATGAGGAAGTATTAGAGAAAAATATCAAATGAAGAACGGCCCCCACATTGATCAATGACTACAAGTACAAACTCTACATACACCAATGAGCGTATTTATTGAATGTTGAAATGACTATATTTTGAGCTATTTTTTGTTGGATTTTCAGTTATTTTTGTTTGATTTTGTGGTTCATTGATTGGTTTTTTTATCTTTTGTAATTATTTTGAAGTGTGTTGGAATGGATTAAGTAGGTTTAAGAAGCTTGTGATGGTTTTTAGTTGAGTTATGATGTGTTGATTGGTCCTGTAGTATGTGTGTTTGGTTTTGATCGGTCTGTTTTGGTTTGTTTTATAAGTGTTTTGATTATGGATTTTTGGCTTGGGGATGTTTTTAAGTCTTAGAAAGAGAAGAATATGAGTCTTAATGGCTCTAATAAGTAGAAGAAGTAGTTGATGAAGACTTGAAGTAAAGGTAAATTGGCAATAATACTGATGAGCTCTCGAGGGTCATTGTAATGGCTCTAGTGTCTTCATATCAATCATACCTCTTGGAAGAGGTATCCACAACCAAGAGAGGACTATTGAGTGTGATTATTTTTTATTCTCATGTAATATTGAGAGTGAGCATATGTGAGACTAATAGTGTATGAGAGAGAGTCAATTTCTATGAAGAAACATTGTATCTACATGAGAGAGACCCAAAGAAAGACTATTAAGACTATGAAGATGATGAAATATGAATAGTATGTGATTAGTTCCATTCACATTTGAGTATTTCTTTGTATTATTTTGTTACTTTCATGGTTTCTATGAAAAATATGAAGAATATGTTGATGATTTGTTGTGATAAATCTATGGAAGATTCACTATATGATGTTGGATGAAGAATTGTAGTTCTTGGTGTTCTTTTTCTTCTTGTGGTTAATTAAAGTATGAAGAACATGCTTGTTGATGAGACAATATATGTTTTCTTGCAATATTTTTTGCACTTTCTTGATGTTCTTCTCAGCACTCTATGTTTTTGGTGTGCAAAAAGGGAAAACTGCCATCAACAAGCACCATTAGAGATTGAAAATGGAAGCAGTGGTTGAAGGGGAGCTACAAGCTCTACCTTGAGACCTACGGACCGCTTATTGATCAAGCATTTCAAGCCGAGCGGCCATGGCTACCACTCACATAGCTGACGCGCCATGCCTACCTTACGAGTGTAGTGAGCTTACCTTGATGCTCAATCGAGTACCCTCCCCTCTCTTGCACACCGGTAGCTCCACGATCCTTATGGCAAGCTCAAGCAACCTCAATCCCTCTCCCATGAGCTCCATCCTCCATAGCCACGCGCAAGACAAGGGAAGAGAAGATAAGAGAAGAAGATGGAGAGAGGAGATGGAGAGCTTCTTCTCCACGATCCCTCACTCTCACACACTCACTCCCTCACCCTCTCACACTCCCTCACTCCCTCTCTCAAGCACAAGCAAGAAGACAAGAAACAAGAGAAGAAGAAGAAGAAGCTTTAGCCACACATAAGAATGAGCTTCTGATTCACTTTTGAACTTTATATGCATGCAATCCCTTCTTTGGGCAGTCATCCCCTTTTTTACATGGCCGGCCATTGGCCTAATCTCATTTCTCATTTCCCACCATTCTAATTTATCATATTTCCAACTAATGCATACAATTTACACAGGAGCGAGCTGGCACTCTTTTACAAGGATTCGGGAGCGCTTCCACATTTAATGGTGTGCTTTTTTACTCTTTTGCTTTCTCGTGGCAACACTGAGACTTTCTGGGGGTCGTGCCCGAACATTTAAATTTTTCAGGGTTTTGTTACCGGTCAAGGCGCCTTTTCCCTCTTTTATCCTGCGCCTTTTTTGCTATTTTCTTTTTTCCATTTTCCCGCTCCTCTGCTCCATTTTCCCGCTCCTCTGTGCTGCGGTAAACACGGTAAACATTACCCCCCTCCTAGCCAAGTGTCAGTCCCATGGCACTGTGGTGGGAAGTAGTGGGATAGTTGGGTCTGCAGCGAAACTGGTGGGTAGATGACACTGATTCAAAGGTGAGGGTATGAATGAGAGGTGATGGAGTTTAATGACGATGACTAGGAGAGATTTCGGCATGCTTTAGGCTTCATGAAGATGCTCGACATTTCTCACACAGTTGTGGCTTCCATTCTGCGAGATGGCTGATAGGGGTTCCAGTTGGCTGGTGAAAAATATGTAGCCGGTCATCCCTTGAGCATCAGAAATGCTTGATCAATAAGCAATCCCTTAGGAGGATGGTGTTGGAGAGATTTATCCTGGAGAAACCCCCCCCCCCCCCCCGAACTTTGCCTTGACAAAGATATGCTTTGTCTTTGCATTGAAGATCTATGTCTTTGATTTGAAGATCTTTGTCTTTTATTTGAAGATCTTTGTCTGTGATTTTAAGATCTTCAGTGCTGCGTTGAAGATCTTCAACCTTGAATTGAAAATCTTCAGGCTTGTGGAATCAATAAGCGATCCGTATATCTTGAGGCGTTAGGCATGCATCTTTGGAAGATGAGGTTCCAAAATCTATGCCAATGGCAGATCTATTACTCAGTACTCCTTTTGCTTGATTTAGTTCAGTCGTGGTAGCCACCATCAGCAAGTAGATGGTTGGCGACATGAAGCATGTTGGTCGTCCAATCCAATGCAGAAAAGCTCCTGAAACAGCAGCAAGGGTATCATGTCCGACACATGGAAAAAGTTTTGGTCATTAAAGGATGCCGTGGATGATCTTCTTGAGCTGAGTAGCCAGTTCTTGAAACACAAACATAACCTGCAAGAAAAGTTGTGCACTCCCTAAGGGGTGTGTCTGCCTCACCGTGTAGTGCATGGTGCCTGTGGCAATGGAACTGGGAGATGGGTCTAGCCTTGGGCAAGCCCTTGGTAATGTCCCACACTTGAGGACCCAGTTCATGTGTTGTTGGAGGTGCGGTGCAAATCTTAGGGTGACAGGTCTGAAAGTCCTGCCCTTGATGTGCCCTAAGTGTGAAGTGGGAAAGGGGCTAGGGAGAACCCTAGATGCAATGACTGTGATGCACAACAAGGCGAAGGGAAGTTGCAAGCTCATCATGTGAAGTCTTCTCTTTCTTATCTTTGCTTAGTAGTAGATTCATCCCTTGGCTTTGCTATTCTTTGCTGTTGTCTCTTCTTTCCAGTTCACCTTTTCTTTTGTTGCCTTGTGGCTTCTTCTTTTTTTTGAAGATGTTATACATAGATGCATGTGATACAAGGGCATGATGGGAGTTTAATCCTCGTCATCCGAATGGTGGGTAGGGGATGGTGGAGGGCAAGGGGCTTTGTTAAGGAATTTGCGGCTCAGAATGTAGCCCTTGAGATTGAGGCGGGTCTTGAGAGTGGTGGTGGAAAGGAAAGGGTGGTTGCACTGTGTGAATTTACTATCGCTCATATCCTCAAGCAGTGCAATACAGAAGGATGGCAAAAGAGTAGCGTGCATCATGAGGCGAGTCATGGTGCTGCTATCTATAGAATTGGGGTTGAAGTAAAGGGGTGGAAGGTGGCGTTCTTGAGGTGCAAGCTCTTGGTAGATTAGGACCCTAATTAGTCTAAGATAATTACAGGTTGTTATGAAGGCCGGGTCAGGACAGGATGTGAACTCACTAAGGAATCTATCTATGGAACTATACAAATTAGGGAGGGTAAATACAAGGGCATCTTTATAGGAGGTGCTATTGGCGTTATAGATGATAGGGAAGTCAAACCTGCCGTGGATGGACGGATTAAAATCCACGCCTACCCTTCGAGGATACGGCATGAATGTGGGGTCGTTTCTCTCAGAAGGAAGGGTGTTACAAAACGCCATCCAAGCGTCAAGGTTGACATAAAAAATGTGTCTTCTCCAAGTGGGTTGGCAATTGTAGCCATCCACCGATCTAAGCACCTGGAAGACTTTATCATGTCAAAATTCACGGTCCTCGATTCCCCAAGCAGTTGGGTTGGCCTCTCACTCCGCTAGCCACTTGTCCTTGAGCCTTGCACCCATAGCGATTACATCATTTACAACTTCAATGGGCATTACTCTATTTAGTTTAGTGGGAAGCTCGAAGCTCAAGTCGAAGGGGTTGCGGGCACATTCTTGCTATTCCCAGATGATTAGCTCTGCATGGAATCCAGCGGGGAGGTCCTCAGGGCACGGTGAGAGAGGAGCAGGTTGCCTTGGGACAGGTCTAATGTTCAGCTTCTTCCTTGCCTTCACCATTTCTCTTCTGCGCTTAGCCAGGGCTACTTTCCTCTCAGCGGATGTGTCAGTGGGTTGCACTTCATCTTGTTGTGGAGGAGAGGGTGGTGGGACGTAGTCCTCCTCCTGAGGTCCCAGATTAAACTCTGGTCCACCCCCTTCTTGCACTTCTTCTTGCACCTTCTCTTCTGTGAAACCAAGTTCGTCAATTTCTTGCACCGTTAGGCCTACCTATGTAAGGTATTTTATTTGCTCCTCCAAGCTATGCAGCGGGCCTCCTAGTTGCAGTGGTACGTGCAGGCCTACTATTAGGGCTCCGTGTGCAATGGATAGCTTCTTCTGCAATTGATCATTGGCCTCGTTTTCTTCTGTTTTGGTGGAGTGAAGCAGTGTGTTGAGGAAAGTGTGTTGTTGGGCCATCATAGAGAGCTGGGCAGCCTCTGCCTGATTTTCAGCCAACACTCTATCTCCTTCTGCTTTGGCCAATCGGCGTGCCAGGTCTCATACCCTCCTTTCATTGTGGTCATCCCATTCCTTCACTCTCTTCTCCATATCTTCCAGGCTCTCCCCCTGATGGAGGGTCATAGCCATGAGTCATTGCTCTTGGTCTTCAAGCTCACGGTGTAGGCAAGACTGCTCCTGGTCTTCATTGGCGATTTGCGCACTGAGCTAATCCAGTTGCAACTGCATTCTTTGCACCTGCTCTTCTCTTAGCTTTTCTAGCTCTGCAGTCTCCTGTTTGATCTTCTCAAGCTGGTTTTGTGCCTCCTGGTTGACTGCAGTGAGCTAGTCATTCTTGCACTGCAAGTGAGCAGTGGTCTCCCTCTCTCCATTGAGGCGATCCATTAAGATTTTTCTTCTTCCATCCCAGGCAGCATCATGTTCCTTTAGGGTTTTTGCTTCTTCTACATCTCTATTGCTGGCATTCTCGTTTAGCACAGCAATCTCCTTTTGGTACTCTGCTATCTGTTTAGTTTTCTCTAGCTGCAGAGTGGCTCTTGATTCTCGCTCTGTTGCCAACTCTTCCATGGCAGTTCTCTTTCCTTCCTTGGCCTTTTCTAGCTGTAAGAGCAGCTCTTTAACGTACTCATCGTACTGGCCTATTGGAGGTGGGGGATGGGACATGGTGGCGGTGGTGGTAGTAGCTTCTGTTTTCTATCTTTTAAGCTCTGGGCTTGGCTCCACATCAGCCGTGGCTACCCCCTTCACTCTTGACACTAGGGTGGCTACACCAACTTCTCTTGCTAACTCCCTTTCCACCATGAACTACAGCCATGTGACCATATTGCTCTCATCGACCTTTGGCGAAGTTCCTGTGGTGGGGATGGTTATTACAGAAGCAGCAAGGCTAGTTGGCACAAAACTGGTAGGGACAGGCGTGATGGCCTCCTTGCCCTTGCCCTCTGCGATGACTGGCGGCGGGATGGGATGTGGCACATTCAAGCTCGTGTCCGAGTTCTCATCGTCCTGGGGCGGGGTTTGCTTTCTTTGTCATTGATATTGTTCCACAGATAGGCGAGTTGCAAGTTCTATATCTTCTTGTTCCTTCTTCCTCAAGGCTTCTTCCTCCTCCTCAGTCCTTCTTTTCCTCTCCTCTTCTGCCTTTCTAGACTCCTCTTCCACTCTCTGTGCATCCTCTTTTTCTTTCCTTTTCTTCTCTATTTCCTGGGCTCTTGACACTCTTTGTGCTTTTTGCAGTTCTTCTTTCTCTTTCTTCCTCCTTTCTTCTTCCCTTTGCTGTTGGAAGCGCTTAGTGCGCTGCTCTCTTTGGTACTGCTGGCACTGTTCTTCTTGCTTTTCTTCTTCATCACTACTCTCGTCAGTTTCTATTTCCTCGTCAGAGCCAGAGGATTCTTCGTTGTGTGGTGAGGGTGGCGGTATCTCCTACTCCTCCTCTGCTGCTCCTGCCTCCTTTACTGCTTCTTCAATTAGGGCGGTTAGTACACCTCCATATCCAATGAATTATGCATTGGAGGTGGTCTTCTTCCTGTCTTTTGCTACTGGGGATTCACCTCCAGCAAGTTGGCTTCCTAGATCAAGCGCTACGGTAGCCTTCTCGATTGTGTGTCTTACATAATCATTCCGGTCGATCTCTTCTGGTGCATTGGCCGCGAGGCCTTCGAGCACAGGCACATTTATTCTGCCCATATAGGTAGTTTATCAATGGCTGGAGAAGAGGGTGTGCATGACCTTAGCACGCATGCAGATTTCGTCATCAGGGATGTCTTGGATATTAACTCCGTCATTGGACCGCACCTGGCCCCTGTCCATTTTTAGCATGGCGAAGACATCCCTTTTTGGTCTCTTTACGGCCCTTGATTCCAGGCCCAGTGCTTTTCTACTAGTTCCTTGCTTAAGGGTACCCTGACTTGCCTGGCAGTATCCCCCCTTCCCACAATCACCATGGCACTCTTGGAGGCAGAGTCGAAAGTTCGTAAGAACTCAACACACCTTGCATGATTCACATTTTGCTCCGCCTTCTCCACATACTTGGTCATATTGCACTTTCTATGACCTGCTTAGCTGCTTCCTCTGTTTCCACGACCCTGAATAGGTTGTGGACAGTTTGGAAATTCAGCCATCCGTAAGCTTGAATTTGCAGGCTCAGCATATATTTTTGCTTTTCTTCTTCTATGAAGAGAAGCTTATGAGCGTGATCTTGATGAGCCATCTTGGGTTCCTGCCCAACAAAAATACTTTTCATTAATCACAAGTGGAAAAGGAAAACATGGCTAAATGAAGCTAAGCATGAAAATAACGCAAAACAAGAATCCAAAGAACTTGAAAAATTTTGCTAACTTTTTTTTAAAATCACTGAGTTCAACCTTTCAATAATTATTTATGCCTTCTTAGCCTTATTCGTCCCCCTCGGAAAGATGAAAATCTTCCTAGGATTGAACGAAGTGGTGAGGATATCAAAGGTGATTGTGATGGGGTGTTCCGGCCAACAGCCACTCGTAAAATACAAGGTTTTACTCAAGTTGAGCATGACGATCGAGTTCACAGGGTTGTACATGAAACTTGGGAGATATAGGTCAAGACATCGTGAAAAATATCTCCGGTATCAAGGCGGCTTGCAACGTGTAGATCTTCTTCCGTAAGGAATTGGTCAATGCAAGGATGGGCTAGGACCTGGTCATCTAAGTGTTGGTTCCAGGTAATGGCCAAAACTCTAAATGAAAGAGGTGCCACATAAGTAGGATCGTACTCAATGGTCTTGATTGCCCTCCTTTTTTTAGCATTTGTCATGATACAACAGCCTTTCTTTTCCCATTGGGTCCGCAAAGTGAACCACTGCTGTAAGAACGAGGAAGTTGAGCTTGCAAGTTGCGTGAGCTCATGTAATTCTTGTTCGGGAGCAAAACAGGAGGCTTACGATATGAGGTGATTAGTTGCCTGAGAACAGCTTGCTCCTTTGAGATTTCTTCATTTGCTATTAGTTCATAAACTCGTATTCCTGGGGAATTTGACAGTCATAAACTCGGGTCATAAACTCGTATTCCTCCCAAGTGCATGGTAATGCACGAACATCGGAAGCAAGTGGTTCATCAAGAAGACCTAGGTCCAACTGCTCATAACTCCTAGCAAATGTGGTGAAAGTGTAGTCTAACACCTTAATGCAGGTCACAAGGTCATCTCCCAAAGTTTTAGCAAGGTCTTTAGCCAAGGAAAGGAAAGATCGTACCGCATAGGAAGGCCTAAGACTTGCTGGTGGTGATGGTGCAATTGAGCTGGACATCAGTGACTCCATTGCTGGTGTCATGGGTGTGGCCTTGCACTTCGAAGCACTTTGAAGTGCTGTAGGAAGCTCTGGTGTCATGGAAGTTGTGCTAGGTTCTGAGTGCACAGTCACGGAAGTATTCAAATCTTTTGAGTGAGGTAAGCTTGAGACTTTTAGTGATTGCTTTGGTCGATAAATTAGCTGGGACTTATTAGTCACAGCAATGGTTTGCTAACTATGGCCCGGGCGCTATGTTTGCAAGCCTCTCTCACTGGAGTGAGGTTGCTTGGAGATGAGCCTTTAGACTTGCCATTCTTAGGCACCCAAATCCAGGGGTTGCCTTCATAGTGGCCTTGCGCTTGCAAGAGATCTTTGGGGATCCATCGCGGCGTGGTTGTGTGCCTACATTGATAGCGTCCAAATTGCCTCTTAGGCCGTGATGACTTATTGTTTTGGTGTTTAGAAGCACGTTTGGGTGGTCTACCCGGAGGTGATCTTTGTCGCTTTAGCACCCATATAAGCTTAGACTCCTTGGCCTTGTGAGCACTCTTGGTGGGTTTGGGTCTAGGATCTAGAGCTTGGTGTGAGACCTTAGTGTCCTTCTGTGTAGACTTGAGCGTAAGTGCAGTCGTAGTGATTTCTACCAATGGCTTCACAATGTTGAAAGGGTCAGAACAGCCTTTGCTGAAAGTCATCACTATGCGCACATTGCCTATAGCAAGATGGATGCGATCTAGATTATAATCCACATTACAATTCGTCTGCTTCTTAAAAGTACGACCTAATAGTGACATATTACCGGCCCCTTTTGTGTTAGGCAACACGTGGAAGAAAGCTGGTATAGGTTCAGACTCGATAGAAATGACCACTTTACACTTCCCTAAGAGCGTGTAAGCATTACCCCCAAATGGGATGAGTTTGGCATTGGTGGGCTACAGTTTAGGTTGACAATTACGTGTCCAATGGTTATGCGTCAAGATATTGTAATCGACACCTTCGTCAATCAAAGCATCAAAAGAATAGGTCCTTTCCGCAGTGATGGTGATTCGTAAGTAGGCGGGTGCCATTGCTTCTTCATCTTGATCTGTTATTTCCGTAATAGTAGCCACGCAGACGTCGACAGGGGCTTCCAACATAGGTGGCTCATGCAACGGGTAGGAAGGAGGATAGTATTTCTTTATGCGGCTGCCATTGAAAAAGCCGATTCATTCGCCTTTGAGCGTCTCTAATTCAACGTTGCCCGTTCAACTAATTGCATGTACTTAGAAAGGTCCCAGTCCACGGAATTTCATTTTCTATTTGTGACCCTTCACAGAGTATAGCAGAACGAGATCCCCCTAATCAAAGTTGCGTTGTTTGACATGCTTGTCAAACCACATGCATGGGTGGCCAAGAGCCGGGTTTCCATGAGACGTTCTAGCTCTACCAAGCGATTTGTCCAAGTGTCTCTTCCCTCCCAACACTCCTGCATTGCTATCCTTAAGCTAGGGACAAAAAACTCTAAGGGCAGAATGGCCTCCGTTCCATAAGTCAGCCTAAAGGGCATCTGGCCTATAGCCATTTTATAAGCCGTATGATAGGCCCACAAGGCCGCCATTAACTTGTTGTCCTAGTCACTCCGAGATGTAGATACCACTTTTGTGAGTACATTGACTAGGATTTTATTGGTGGATTCTACTTGTCCGTTAGCCTGAGAGTAATAGGGCGAGGATTTTTTGTGAATGATTAGAAAAGTAGAGAGCAGATGCGATATCACCTCATTAATGAAGTGTGTGCCCTGATCACTGACTAATTCTATTGGACACCCAAACCATGAAATGACCTGCTCCCATAAGAACTTTGCAGTGGTTCTAGCGTCATTCTTCCTTGTAGCTCTTGCCTCTGCCCACTTTGTTAGGTAATCAGTTGCCACTATGATGTAGCGAGCCTGAGAGTATCGTGCCGCGGGACTGATAGGTCCAATGAAGTCGATGCCCCATTTTTCAAAGGGTTGTTGGGCTATGACAGGGGTCAACTCCATTTTATCTTTGCGCACGGGCACCTTGGTTCTTTGGCATTCGTCACAGTGCTTCACAAATTTAGCAGCATCACGGAATAGGGTGGGCCACCATAGTTGGGATTGCAGCACCTTTTGGGCTGTTGTATCCCCGCTAAAGTGTCCTCCAGCGATTCCACCATGTGCTTTTTTCAATACATCGTGCATCTCGTGCTCACACATGCATCTGCGCAACAAACTGTCTTGTCCTAACCTATAGAGTTGGCCGGCTATCAATTGGTATGGTTGGATTTTCAAAATAAGTCTCCTCAGCCTAGCCTTCTCACTTGGTCTCTCAGGTAATCTGTTCTCCAGCACCTGAACTACATCATCGGCCCAATATGGCATCAAATCAGCTTTAAACAACTCTCTCTCACTAGACAGATTAAAGAGATGAGCATCCGGTAAATCGTCAAGTATGCCTTCTCCTGTGGGTATGCGGGACATATGGTCAGCCATGTAATGCTACTTTTCTTTGCGTACAACCACAGAGAAGTCAAATTCCAATAGGAGAAGTAACCGTCTAGCTATGCGTCCTGTAGCGCAAGGCTTGTTCACAAGATAGAGCAAGGCTTGATGGTCAACAAAGAAGACAAAGGGAGTGGCCAGCAGATAATGTCTAAATTTCTTTACAGCAAATACCATGGCCAACCCCTCCCTTTCTGTGGTGGAATACTTCATCTCGGTCTCTGTGAGCTGCATGCTGGCAAAACTCACCGGATAGTCTAAGTTATGTTCACCAGGCTAGCATGGCCCCAATAGCAACGAGGCGTCTATGTGCACATGAAATGTTATGTTCCAGTTTGGGGCTCGTAAGATTGGTGCAGTGGTAAGAGCCTTCTTCAACTCTTCATATGCGCGCTGGCATTCCTCAGTCCACTCAAACACGATCAACAACTTGTACAATGGTCTAGCAATCAGTGCATAATTTACTACAAAGTGGCAATAGTATCCAGTATGTCCTAAGAAACACTGAACTCCCTTGTAGTTATTGGGTGGCGGAAGGTCGACAATGACTCTGACTTTTGAAAAGTCCGTGGCGATGCCGTTCTTTGACACCACATGCCTTAGGATACATCCGTGTTTCACCCAGAACTGGCAGTTCAAGGGGTTCAATGAGAGGTTGTATAACCAACACCGTTCAAAGACAAAGCTCTAAATTTCTCTAAGTGTTCAGCCCAACTAGAGTGTACGCATAAGTCGTCTACAAACACCTCTAGTTTGCACCTAAGCATATCTTTGAAGATAGTTCACATTAAGCGTTGGAAAGTCGCAAGCGCATTCATCAGCCTAAAGGGCATGGCAATGTAGGCAAATACACCCCATTCCGTGGTGAAGGCACTCTTGTGCATGTCATCGGGGTGCACTTGCACTTGATTGTAGCCCGAGAAGCCATCCAGAAAACTGTAGGCCTCTTTACCTGCTACCCTCTCAAGCATGTGCTCGGTGTATGGTAAAGGCTAGTTATCCCTCTTTATAGCAGCATTAACTTTCTTGTAATTAACGCACACTCGGATTTTTCCATTCTTCTTCATCACGATCACAATCGGTGATACCCAGTCCGTGTGCTCAATCTCATATATGAATCTCGCCTTCATGAGCTTATCAATCTCCTCTTTTACTGCATGGGCGTGTTTGGGATTCATGGGGTAAGGTCGTTGCTTTGTTGGCACTGCATCATGGACCATTGGGATATTATGAGTCACAACCCTAGGATTGACCCCTTTAAGTTCTTCCAATGTCCAGGCAAATACATCAATATACTCTTGCAAGACTGCAACAAGTTTGGCCTCCTCATCCTCGGTCAAATCGTCTGCAATGAATACAGGTCTTGGCTTTTCACCCTCCCCAGCCAAGTTGACTTCCTTGACTTTGGCGGGTCCTTTGATCGGTTCACTAGTTTGGCCCTGCCTCTTCGCACCTAGCAGAATCACTCTCAGTGCTAACTTCCGACTCCAAGTTAAAATCTCATCCCTCGCTCAAGGAAGGAGTTTCCCCAGGGGGCCGTAGTTCAGTAGGTGCATCCGTCTTGAGCACTGGGATTACCCATGGTCTTGCTACTCCGGCTTGCTCATAATCCATGACTCCTCTGTTCTTCCAGGATCTATCGCAGTCCATCTGCATGACTCCTTTTTCACTTCAATTCATATTTTCCTTCCTGGGTCTCGAGTTTTCCTTGATTTGTTCTATCGTTCTCCCTTCTGTGTCATATTCTACTGTATCTATCTCTTCCTCACTTTCATCTCCTGTAGAGTGGAAGTCCTCATATTCCTCATCGTCAAAGTCTTGCTCTTCAGACCGTACCATCATCGCCTAAGCTTTCCTCTTCTGTCTCCTTGTCATCAGTAACTAAAGCCCAATTGTATAACAAATTCAGATCGTGGACTTTGGTCCATTTCCATTCTAGCTTAGTCAACAGATCACGTAGAGGCTTTAGGTTGGCAGCCAAGTTGCCCTTCAGTGTGTCTGTCAGATACTCTACTATTTCCTGAAGCTCTAGCTTATTGTTGGGGATATGGAATGAGATAGGTTTCCTTGGGTTGAGTGAGCTTCCTGCCATCATGCAGAGTGGCACAGTTGGCTTCTCTATTGGCATGGTTGCGGCTTTAGCAACCTGCCGATATAGTTCTTCCTCATCTGAGAATGGTAGGTCAATGGTTGCCAAGACGTGCATCCAATCCCACTCATCCTCAGGGCAGGGAATATATTTAGTGAGTGATCCATAGGGTTTGGTCGTTTGAGTATCGCCTTTCAGCATGGCTAAGATGGCATTTAGGTCAATGGGGGTCGTTTTCCAAGTGTCCATCTCTATCCTTACTGCTTCAGTTCTACTCCCTAGGAAGATCAAACCATTCCCCCAATCTTCAATGACTCGAGCGTTTCTCATCCAAGGTCAGCCTAACAGTATGTCGTAGTCCACTCCCTTCATGACAATGAAGTTCACGGAAAACTGCACACTTGTAATCTTTATTGGCCAGTTCTTTAAGACTCAGAATAGCCTTACCTTCATTCTATTTGCTAACATGACATTGAACCTAGCAGACTCTACAGGAGGGTTTTCCCATGCCTCTAAAACTGCATGGCTCAGTACGCTAACACCGGCGCCTATGTCTACAATTCCTTTCCGTGTCATATCTCCTAAGTCTAGAACAGATAGGACTGCATGCATTTGATATTGATGTGCAATGACTTAAGAGTTGAGTGTAGAGTTAGACTTGGTATTTGTGTAACTGCATCATGATCTTGCTGATCAGCACCCGTAAGTCCTATGTGTCCCTCCACCAAATCTTTTAACTCCTGCCATAAAGAAGGAGTCTGCCTAAGCAGGTCTTCTACGCTTAGAGTGACTGGGGTGGACAGCAAGGTTGCAAGGAGACTGCTGAGCTCTTGTCTTCCCCTAAGGCTAGCACTCCTGGGCCATGCATTCTGTCTGCCCTGGTAAGTCCCCCTTTGGCCTTGCTGCTGAGTTGCCCCCTTGTGGCAAGGATACACTTTTACTTTGTGGTTTTGTGGGTGAGACTGGTGTGCTCACACTGAAAAAATTGTCCATTGGATCTTCTAGTATGGGTTCAGCATCCTTGAGGTGCTCCTGGGCATCCTTGACTTTGGCTATAGCTTCAAGTTGCCATTTGGGATGGGGATATTCCCCTACCTTGGCACTCCCTAGCTCAGCTATCTTTGGGGTTGAGGTCTCTGCCTCTGCATCCGTGACTTTCTTTCCTGTCACTAACGTCGTGGCTTCCTCGGTTTTAAGGGTTATCTTCATGTCTGTTCTCTTTTTCCTTCTCCTTCGGCTTTTCTTTCCTATCGAGGCTGCGTCAAGGTTACTTGGTCTAGGCAAGGAGATACCTGCCTGCCTTGTTTGAGCTTGTGTCATAACCTGTAGTGGGATAGGTGTGTCCTCACTATCAAAGGTTTCCACTCCAAACAGCCCTAGAGGTACTGATGGTACGTTGGCATAGCTAGCTGATGGTTTCCACCTAGGACAATCAGGAAACAGGTGAGTGATCCCACATTCTGCATCGGAGATCCACTTTGTCCTTGTTAGCCTATTCATTCTCTGGGCAACGTGATGAAATGTGGCCTGGATGGCCGCAGGTGCCGTAGGTCCAGCATGTGATCGGCTTGGCCCTCCAAAGCCTCTGCCTCTTCCTCTACTTAATGCCATCACCGGCACCGGCCGATAGTCCATCAGGACTGGGTTGCCCTCCTCGTCATAGGATATGTACGGGTTGACATATGTCTCCTCTTCACTAGGCTCTTCCACATAGTGAACTAGAGCATCGCTTGGTGGGTGGGTTACAAAAGGCCTTGGTGGTCTTGGTATACCTGTTGGGTTCATCTCCAGCCTAGGTACGGCAGGTCTTGAGTCATTTGGTACAGGGAGTGCCAATTGGGCCCCCTCCCAAAGAAATTGGGTGGTCTATTACCTAAGTATGAAGGATTGTACTTCTGTGCGTATGGAAATCTCCACGGCATCCTGCAATGCAATGCATCATGCCCGAATCTGCCACAATTTGAGCATGGCCTAGATCTAGGATCTTGGCATTCAGCTGGGAGGTGATTGCCGTCAGAGTATATACACTGTACATGCGATCGCGCAGGCTTTCTTATCAGTTTCTGCAGTCGTGCAATCTCCATTCTCATCTCTACCATCTCCTGGCCTTGGTCCATACTCTTTCCCTTTTCCTGCACACTAGTGGTTGCTTTTTCTCCTGAAATAGTTGATCTCTCTGGATACCTCTGATTTGCACTTTCTTGACTGGTAGTCCTCATGCTTCGTTTCCTAAGCTAATCATCTACACGTATTGCCTCTTCAAAAACTCTAGCTAGCACGTCTCGTTGTGAGGTAGAGTTACTGGCCAAAGCCTTGTAGAGCTCCTCACTCCGAATTTCGTTCATGGATACTGTAGACACTGCCCTCTCAGTAGGTCATTCATTGGCAGGGATCCTTTTGAAGAGGCTATGCACATGAGTGACGTAGTCCCTGACGTCTTCCTTCTCCCTTTGGCTAATATTCATCAACCGGACGATGAGGTTGTCAAAATACCCTGCCTCTAAGAATCTCTTGATGAAGAGGCCCTTAAGGCGAGCAAAGTTTGTACATTCTACGTCATCGAGGCTAGAATACCAAATTCTCCCCTTATCGCCTAAGCACAGGCCAAAAGCTTAAGAGCATTGCGCAAGGTTAGTAAGACCGTTTGCTTCGCATACTTGCTAGAACTGCTCCATGAAGCTGTATGGGTCACTGCTAGGCTCATACTTCGCTAGCTGTTTTGCTATGATAGGGATTCTAGCCTGCCCTTTAGCCCCTAGCGTGACTCCCAATCCCAAGAGTAGTGCAGTGGCTAGGACTGTAGCACTCTACTCAACGGACGTATTGTCCATGAGTCGCTTGGCTACAAGTTTGCTCAATGTCATGTCAACCTCTGCTGCTCGTTCCCTCTCTTCATTCGGTCCAAATTTGGCTGCCTCAGCTAGGTCTAGCACCCTTCTAGCCTCATACATATCTACGTCTTGCTGTAGCTTTCTAGCCCTTTGCTCGTGGTTGTAGGCAATTATGCCTTCTAGCACTCTCATGATTGCTCTTCTCTCTTCTTCGAGGCTTGCTACCACTTCTTCCACAGGTCTGCCCTAGATCATGGTCGTAGTAAGTAAATCATAGTCATGGACTAGTTCCTATACTGAGACTAGGAATTCTCCTACATCTAGCCGATCCTCTCCTCGGTTGCCTCTTGATCCTGACATTGTTTCTGCCTCCAATTCCACAAGGCCGTCGATCAGTTCCAGTAGTTTTGGTAGCGCCCAATCCTCTATGTTGTCGTCTTCTGGATCCTCACGTCCACTTACCGTCCTCCTGGGTCCTAACCCTGTTTGTCTGCTAAGTCTTGGGGTTCACTCCTATTGGTGGGTTCCTTGAATGATTATGTTCGAGTGTATTCCTTGTTATTACAACCAATCCTCAAATTATGTACACTCAGTGTGGTGTCTGTGCGTTTGGTGCGAAATCAAGCTTTCTGCTCTTTCAGTGCACAACCAATGTGGCCTACTATGTGTGCAAGATTACGGCACTTAAGTGCGATGTCAATGCTACCTTCAGCTCTTGGCCACTGGGTATGAGGTCAGCACACGGGTGCCTAGTTAAAATCTGGGTCTCTGCTACATCTCTCAGGTATGTGGGGGTCTGATGTCTAGTCTGCTGTTGCGACTAAGCTGCAACAACACACTCTACTAGGTTTCCTAGCCACACGGCCAAGTTTTCTATGATTTTCTCGCACCTACAGGGTCGCACTAGTGTCGGCAATGCGGGTCTAGGCTTAAATTATTAAAATAATGTCAAAAATGCATTCGACCAAAATTCGCCCGAATGGCAGGGTCCGAATCCCAGAATCGGCATCCGAAGTCCGATTGTCTCGTTCGGCCGGGCCAAAGGCCAAATGGCCAAGTCCGAGGGCCAAAGCCCAAATGGCCGAGTCCGAGGGCCGAACTCAAGTTGGGCCGAATACCCGGGTTCAGGCTAATTCGACCATCCGAACACCGAATGGCCGCATCCCGAATTCGGAGGGGCCGAACCACCGAAGCCCGATTGATAAGGTCCGAATGGCTAGATGGCCCGAAGGCCAAACTCCGAAGCCCGAAGGCCTTCGTTCGGGCGGCCAAGGCCCGAAGCCCGAACGGCACGTGGCCGAATGCCCGAAGGCCGAACGCCCGAACCCTAGGTTCGGGGCAGCCAAGGGGAGCTACAAGCTCTACCCCAAGACCTACAGACCGCTTATTGATCAAGCGTTTCAAGCCGAGCTGCCATGGATATCTCTCACATAGCCGACGCACCATGCCTACCTTACGAGTGTAGTGAGCTTACCTTGATGCTCGATCGAGTACCCTCCTCTCTCTTGCACACCGGTAGCTCCACGATCCTTGTGGCAAGCTCAAGCAACCTCAATCCCTCTCCCATGAGCTCCATCCTCCATAGCCACGTGCGAGACAAGGGAAGAGAAGAGAAGAGAAGAAGATGGAGAGAGGAGATTGAGAGCTTCTTCTCCACGATCCCTCACTCTCACACACTCACTCCCTCACCCTCTCACACTCCCTCACTCCCTTTCTCAAGCACAAGCAAGAAGGCAAGAAACAAGAGAAGAAGAAGAAGAAGCTTTTGCCACACACAAGAATGAGCTTCTCATTCACTTTTGAACTTTATATACATGCCCTCCCTTCTTTGGACAGTCATCCCCTTTTTTACATGGCCGGCCATTGGCCTAAGCCCATTTCTCATTTCCCACCATTCTAATTTATCCTATTCCCAACTAATGCATACAATTTGCACAGGAGCGATCCTGGCACTCTTTTACAAGGATTCAGGAGCGCTTCCATATTTAATGGTGCACTTTTTTACTCTTTTGCTTTCTCGGGGCCACACTGAGACTTTCTGGGGGTCGTGCCCGAACATTTAAATTTTTCAGGGTCTGGTTACCGGTCAAGGTGCCTTTTCCTTCTTTTATCCTGCGCCTTTTTTGCTATTTCCTTTTTTCCATTTTCTCGCTCCTCTGCTCCATTTTCCCGCTCCTCTGTGCTGTGCTAAACACGGTAAACAGTGGTACTCTTAAAGAGCAAGAAAAGCAATCAAAGATTGTAGAATTCATATTGCTATTGAAGAATTGGAGATCTTAATTGCCAAATCCACTTCCTACAAGAAGTCCCTTTTGCAATGGCAAAAACATGTCACTATCTTGATGCAGGCTCTCTGTAATAAAATTATCTCACTGTCTTTTGAAGCTACAAAAAATTGTATCACTATAGCCAACTGTTTCTCACAATACTAAAAAGAAAAATAAACAAAATGGATATCAATGGAAGTTTTTTCCTTCATTGAAGAATTTTCAAATATCATCCAGTTAGAGATCGTGAAGAAGCTTCAAGAGTTGTGGTCAATGGAGGTTTACAAAAATAAGAAGGAAAAGAGTTGGGACTTGTTCGTGGATGCACAATAGCAAGATACGTGGGGCACTTGATGTACTAACAAGTCCAATTGGCAATCCACTAAAAGCTAGTAGATACAAAGAGTATTCTTCACAACTTTTGCTGTTAAGACCCTCCAAAGTTGGTATTATCAAGGTAATGGTACTATGGCGATCCTCAAAAGAATGAATTTTGATACTCCAAACAAAAAACACCAATAACACATTTTTTTTAAAAAAGAAAACTAAAAACAACGAAAAGAAAAAAAACTATTACCTTACCTCTTACTATTGCCCCCATATTAAAGCTTCTTAACTTCTCTCCTAAATTCAAAGGCGTTCACTAATGCCAACATTTAGCCTTGGGTTGTATACTTTCTTAAGAAGTTGAAAGCATCATATGCTCATCTCAAAAAGTCAAACCATAAAAGAAAAAGTCAAAAGTCAAAATTATGCTACTCATAATTTGGAGCTACTATCAATCATTCACACTCTCAAACTCTAGCACCACTATCTAGTTGGTGATTGATTTATACTCATTGCTGATCATAAGAGTCTTAAATGGATTGAGAGACAAGCAGTAAGAACTTTTGGCACATGGAATGACCCTAAAGGTGGCCTTTCTCACCAAATTCAGGTATGAAGGATTTGAAGAGCAAATCTGAGAGGAGTTCATAAACTTAAGTCCTAGTCCTCTACAGAATAGGTGGAAATATATGTCTCTAGAATGGAAGAGATGGACCAACCATAACTTGAATAAAGGCATCCAAAATGAAGTTTTTCTTAAGGGCCTATAACCAGAAGTTCATAAGTTCTTGGAGCTAAGAAGACTAATCAACCTACAAGCTATAGCGAAAGGTGCAAAACTTATGATAAAGTTGAAGCAAGGCTATCTATGACCTCAAGAGGCAAAGGAGTTCTATCTCCTTCAATACCAGGAATGGTATACCCACCGAATGCATTCTTAGGGACTGTTCCCTACCCCTATCCTTAGATGCAAATAGTGCTACAATAGAGTACATTGGATCCACAATGGTCGCAAACATCACTGCCTCAAATGATGGTTCAACCACAACAGCAGTGGCCTCATATGGTTTCCCCAATGGCAAATCAACAACAACTTTAGAACCTTACCACAACTAGAACCAACAACCAACAATCTCCAATAGGAGCTCTGAACTAGAGTCGAAACATAGGACCCTCTACATCAACCCAATGAGTCTATGCCATGATTACTAAGATGCCCCAAAACCATTCTCCAAGTACTCTAGGAGGAGAAATTTTGAAGGATTACTTGTCCAACTTAAATGCAAGCATCAAGAAAGAGTTGATGGATATAATCATCAAATAACTGTAGACAATGAAAGTGAATACTACTAGCATATCCAGCAATACTACAAGAGCAAGAAGAGATGTGATGAGATCAAATACCTGGTGCAAAAAGTGCAATTAGCCAAGTTATTTACCCAATGAATGTACCCAAAAGCTAGCTATCCCTAGAATATTTTGTTCTTATTGCCTAAGAAAAAATTGTACATAGGATATTTGCTCTCTGAAGGATATTTTATTCTTATCGCCTAAGAAAAAACTGTACATAGGATATTTGCTCTCTAAAGGAGATGCATGATAGAAGGAAGAAATATGAGGAGATAAGGTTCAACCTATTGAAATCCAAGATGACAACCCAAGATATTGGCCCAAAGTCAAAGGATTTTGGTCCTAATTTTGTCCAAGGAGGTTTCCTACCCAAAGTTATAGACGAAGATAACTTGCTAGTGGATAGATATTAGAAGTGAAATGCTACAGATGCAAAGAGAAGAGTCACATCTCCCCAATTTCCCAAACCCTAGTAGAAGGTCCATGGATTACAAGCCCCTCTATATCTGATGTAAAGGAGAAGGCCACATTGCTAAAGATTATCCCAACCACTCCATGTCTAGGCTAATGCAACAGATAACCAAGAGAAAAATTATGAGCCAACCTCCAATCTAGTAGAATTAGAAGTAACTACAATTGCACATCCCAAGAAAAGAGAACCAATAGTTCAGAAAGAGAATGTTCCACCTACAAAAGCTATCAAGTCCAAGCTCCCAACAAAGCCATAGAGTAGCATAATACAAGATAGTACAGTGATGAACAATCTAATGCCATAAAAGGATACAGAGATAGTCTAGGAGATAAAACCAGAGGACTAAGAGATAGAAGAGTTGAATGTATCTCTAGTGATAGAAAAAGTGGTGAGACAGCCCTTGCTTGAAGAAAGAGAAAAAATCAAAGTGGGCATTGCCCCGTTCCCTATTGGAGAAGCAAGTGGATCCCATCAAAGATTATGATTTGGTCAAGGACTTGAATAGCTTCTGCCCTAGTTTGACATTATGATAACTATTGATGACATACTTGGTGGTAAATCCCAACTCTTATAAAACATCTTAGCCTCTATTACTTGGAATACCATGGTTTCCTAAAGCACAAGCAAGGACCGATTGGTTTAAAGGAAACCTAAAAGTGGTGTTGAAGCTCTATGGTTTGCAAAAAAGGCATGGATCCACCTCCATAGAAGTCTTCTCTAACTTTTCCCATGAAGCACTGGATAAAACGTTATGATGCTATCAAGCAAATTTTTCCAAACAAAGTATAGACACAATCCCTGACAGTGGGCAATGTAAGCTAACTCTCAAAAGAAGCATTGTCTTTGTCAATGGGTAAATACTTCTAGCCTGAACTAGAAATTGAAAAGTGAGAAGGATCGAAGCTTGCACGCGAGAGCTATGGCGGGAGAGCAAGAGCAAGAAAGAGATAGACAAGAAATGGGAACTCCAACAATCACAATGTGTGACTGGGCCTTCCTTTATTTAAACTGTCACTAAAAGAATAAAGAATAAAGTGACACTGACGGGCGCCCGCCACCTGTAATGTACAGTGGTGGTGACTGTCAGTGTAGTAATACACGGGCGGCTAGGCGGAGGTGCCTTTACCCCCAACAGGGACGACTTTGAGCTTGTCATTGGATCTGGATGCTTTTGGAAGCTTGAGCTTATTTCAGCCCACACTTATTGACATCAGTTTATGCTTGACAATGGTCAGTGCTTTGACAGCTATATACTCTTTGGGTACATGCTTACCCAATGCCTACGGCTTGATGCATTTGTCTTGGCATAGTGTACCATGTACTTGTTGAGCTTTAGTGCTCTCTGAAGACTTGGCTTGGATTCTCATTTGCTATTCCGAAATTTCTTATTGGATGTCATTTTGGTTGTCAGAGATCTTTATTGGGATGTATGTCTTGCTCATGGATGCTACCTACAGTTGCTTTGTAGCCGTCATACTCTTGGGATGCTATTGAGGCATTGTCTTGGTTACCTATCTTTGGTACTTTGACTTGGTTATATTAAGCTGTTGAGCTCATTTATCCGCCTTTTGTGCTAGTGGCAGCATCTTGTATGCTTGACCGACATTGAGCAGGAGGTTTATGCTATTTGAGCATTTTGCAGATACTTGAGACTTTGGGATCTCTTACACTTAAATATTGCATGGTTCATGCACTGATATCTTGGAGTTGCTTTTGACCTGAGCTTGGGCTTTGCACTCTTGTGAGCATACACCTACTGGTGTTAGGTCTTGCTAATGTTATGTATACTTTGCCCTACCATCCAGGGGGTATGCCTACTCATCACTGACGAATGCTTTGGTGACATGTTTTGGTGTTTGCTCAGGGTCTTGATGACTGTTTGGTGCTGATTTATGCATGTTTATGGCTAGTCATATCTTGGCTGTCATTTATTGACTTGGTGCAGTGATTTGGTCAACAATTGACTCTCACATTACCCTGCTGTCGTTTATTACAGCAAGCATATAACTCCGAATTGACATGGATTTTTCATGCTAAAATATTCTGAAATGATGTACTTTCACTAGTACTTGGTGGGCAGCAGCTTTGGTTACACTTCTCTCGCCACTTTCTCTCGATTTTGGTGATTTTTTTGTCATTTTCTATAGTAAACAGCAAGTAGTTTTTGAACTGTCTGCAATCTTCCAGCCTACATTATGGCGAGTTCGTCCACCACTGATCATGCTATTTTCAACATCACTAAGCTTGATGGTATGAATTACTCTTATTGGAAGAGCCATATTTGGTAGGTTTTGGTGCAGAAATTGCAAATCAAACCATTGAGGTTGAGCGGGCGGCCGCCTGCAACTATGCCAAATGAGGAATGGCTTGAACTTGATGAGTTATGCAAGTCCACTATTGTATTCTCTCTCACAGAACAGGTTCATTACAATATATTTAAGGAAGAACAGAGTGCATAGCAGTTGTGGGATAAAATCAAGAATCTCTATGACAAGAAAAGTCCAGCGAATCAGATGTATTTGAAGCAGCTTATGGATCTACGCATGAAGGAGAATGTGACTATGTCTGCTCATTTGAGCCAATTCCATGCTATACTCAAGAACTTGACTTCGCAGGACATCACTTTTGCAGAGGATATCACTCCTCTTTTCTTGCTTGGTACTCTTAGTGAGTCATGGGATGTATTCTGCACTCCATTATGTGCCTCTGCTGCTACCTTGAAATTATCTGATGTTCAGAGTGATCTTCTGCAAGAAGAGGTTAAACATAAGAATTTGGATGCCTCTCGTGTGTCGCATGCTATGACAGTTAGAGGTAGGAATGATGGATATGGAAAGCATGGAAGTGGCAGTGGCCGTGGCCGTGGACAGGATTCTTAGAAATCTCGGTCCAAGTCTCGTGGGAAGTCACGTAGCAAATCCTGTGGTAGGAATGCAGATGTTACTTGTCACCATTGTGGGAAAAAGTGCCATATTAGGCCACAATGCCATGAACTGCACAATGAAAGGCGCAAAGATAAGGGGAAAGACAAAGTGCATGATAAGTCTTCTGATCACACCATAGTGCCTGCAAAGTCCAGTGTTAAAATTGAAGAGATCAATGTTATGCAGCCTGAGGATGGTGATGATGATAATATCCTTGCAGCTTCTTCTATTGCTTCGCAGATGATAGAGATACACTCTATGTATGCACAGTGTTGGCTCTTGGACTCAGGTGCATCCTTTCATGTGACACCTTGTCGAGAGTGGTTTCATTCATACCATACTGTTTCGGGTTCTGTGTGCTTGGGTGATGATAGGTCTCTTGATATTGTGGGCGTTAGTGATGTTAGGTTGCAGTTTCCTTCTTGCAGCAGTTTTGTTATGCAGGATGTAGATCATGTACCTGCTTTAACACACAGTCTCATGTCACTTGGATAGCTCGATGATGCAGGTTATCATGTATCTTTTGGAGACTCTGCATGGAAGATCACTCGCGGCAGACTTGTGATTGCGAGAGGCGCCAAGGCTGGCAGCCTTTATCCCTTGATTGTATCCGCTTCTTTCCTTGATCATTTTTGTCTGTGGGTTCTATCCCACATGTATCTCTTTGGCATGCCCGTTTGGGCCATATGTCTTTGAAGGGAATGAAAATGCTTTCTGGTTTGCAGTACTTACCTCCCCTTGATTATGCATGTTTTGATTCATGTGAGCATTTTCTTTATGGTAGGCAGACTAGGTCTACGCATAAGAAGTCTGGTAGGCCATGCATGAGTGAGCCCTTTGCATTGGTACATTCAGATGTCTGTGGGCCCATGCCTTGTCAGTCTATGGGTGGTGCCAAGTATTTTGTTACTTTCATAGATGACTTTTCGCGAAAATTTTGGGCTTATCCCATTAAGCTCAAATCCCATGTCTTGGCTGTGTTTGAGAGATGGCTTGCATTGGTTGAGAACTAGTCTGAGTATAGGCTAAAATGCCTAAGGATAGATAATGGGGGTGAGTATGTCTCACGTGCTTTTGAGCAGTTATGTGATGAGAGGGGTATTAAGCGTCAGTTGACCGTCCCCTACACCCCCCAGAATGGTTTGGCTGAGCGGATGAATAGAACCATCCAAGAGCGTGTACGCAATATGCTTAGCCACACAGGCCTACCACAGAGCTTTTGGACTGAGGCAGTTAGTACAACTGTGCATATCATAAACAGATCACCTTCTAGTGGTTTGGATTTCCAGGTTGCCGAGGAGGTATGGACTAGAAAACCTCCCTCTTATGCGCATCTCCATGTCTTTGGATGTGAGGCATTTTGCCATGTGCCCAGGGACAAGAGAAGTAAGCTGGATCCTAAGAGTGTCAGATGCATTTTCCTTGGTTATGGGGATGCAGGCCAGATGGGTTACCATCTCTGGGATCCGTAGGCGTGGAAAGTCATCCACAATCATGATGTAGTCTTCCATGAAGATAAGATACATGGGGAGCCTGAAGAGTTGTTGAGATCCGCAGGGTCATATTTCAGGAGGAGCCGAGAGCTCCCGCACAGCCAGTTGGACAACCTACAGCTGCAGCACATGCTCATGGTCAGGGTGTTGGACAGGCAGCTGGGCAGGCAATTGAGCTTGTCGTGAGACGGTCTACTCAAGATAGATATCCACCTGATAGATTTCAGCCCTCGATGCATTACGTCTTGGTTACAGATGCAGGAGAGCCTTTCACTTATGATGAGGCTATGCGCAGGGGTGACAATCACTCCTGGGAGAGGGCTATGCACTCTGAGATAGACTTCTTGCATAAGAATGAGACTTGGGATTTGGTTTCCTTGACTACGGGCAAGAAGGCTTTGCCATGCAAGTGGGTGTACAAGCTGAAAAGTACCCCTAGACACCCCAAGCTGGCATACAAGGCTAGATTGGTAGCAAAGGGTTTTAAGCAGGAGCATGGTGTGGACTTTGATGAGGTCTTTTCTCCTGTGGTTAAGATGACCACCCTGCGCTTAGTCTTGGCTTTGGTTGCTCAGCTTGACTTGGATTTATACCAGATGGATGTCAAGAGGCTTTCTTACATGGGGACTTGCATGATGAGATTTATATGGAGCAGCCTAAGGGCTTTACAGAACTTGGCAGGAAGCACCTAGTGTGAAAATTGAAGAAAAGTCTTTATGGCTTGAAGCAGGCACCTAGGGAGTGGTATCATAGGTTTGATGCCTTTATGCAGTCACAGGGCTATAGCAGGAGTGCTATGGATCCGTGTCTTTACATGAAAAAATCCCTGATTGTTCTTTATTATTTTGGTATCTATGTGGATGATATGCTGATAGCAGGGAAAGCTCATGATGAGCTAGATGCTCTTAAGGCTTAGCTCAAGAAGAGCTTTGAGATGAAAGATATGGGACAGGCCTCTCACATACACGGTATGCGCATTAGACGCGACAGGCATCAGGGACTCCTCTACTTGTCAAAGAGGGAGTACATTCATGAAGTCCTTGAGCGCTTTCGCATGCAGGATGTAAAGCCTATTGGCATTCCATTGCCTCTTATGTGAAGGTATCACAGGTTGATTGTCCGTAGCGCCAGGGAGTCTTGTAGTGTAGTACAAAGAATAGAGTGACGTAAGTTGATGTGGTGACAGAGACCCATCCCATATGTGCATAAAATGTGAATGTACCTAATCACCAGTGTCGGAATGACCCTCAGTCCTCACCTCTCAATTAGTTGAAAGAAAAATTACTCACGATCAGCCCCCCCTTGGTCTTACGCTCTAGTGATAGATATAAGAGGGCAACCTAGTTCCTCACACCCATTGACGTAATCCTTACTTTGACTTATACAAAAGATATATGCCTTATGTGTAATTGATGGTGCAATCATGCATCTTGACCTGTGTTGGTATACAATGGGAGAAGAAAAACCAGGGAGCCTTATAGTATCATGCATAGGAATAGATCGTGCTTTGTATATTGAGAGACCCAATCCATGCATGCAATTCTCCATTCACACATCTCTCCTCTCATTTAAATTGAAGGGAAAAAGGCAGGTCGTTCACCCCACTCTTTGTCTCATGCTCTGTTGATGAATACAGAAGGAAACCCATATTCACATCCCCATCTTGTTAGAAAAAAAGCTCACATCACTCGTAATGATTGTCGATGAAGATCATCTTTGACTGGTGGATAGCAACAATAATGTCTACTGATGAAGAGGGGTACCCATGGAGGTAGTTGATATATTAGAAACTTGGTTTGAATGTAGGAGCTTTTTTTTAATGGGGGAGTCAGATGCTTTGTAGAGTAACAAGACATAGCCCACCAAGGGAGGCAGTTCAAGACTGTATCCTGGAGAGTTTGACTAATGAGTTAGCTAATTTTGATTGTGGGTTATTATCACCTTTTTCATAGTGAGCTTCTTGCCCAAGGGTGTTTCTACATTTTCTTAGAGTGAGGCTTTTATGAGAGGGAATTTGTACCTATGCCAAATGGCATGGGATACATTAATACACCATCAATTGTGCACACTAGTATACTCCTTTTGAGCCACCCCTCTTGTCAATTTCTAAATCAAATGTGAGATATGGGTTTCCTTCATTCATCTTTGAGTGATGTGAGCTATGGAGTGCAAGACTAATCTATCATTCATCTTTGAGTGATGTGAGCTATGGGGTGCAAGATTGATCTATCATTCTAACATGAGTGGTTCTTGGATTGAGCACTATATTCTTCATCCATCGACAATTTAATGGGTCTTCATCAACAATGATACCTCCTTGGGTGCTATTGCATGGTCCTTGCCATCATTGAAGTGTGTTGTGGCAAGATGTGGTATCTTCTACACTCGACTCCAACACCTAGCACATCAACTACTTATCAACACAGACCATTTACTTAACAACTCAAGTGTTTCTAGCCCTATATCTTGTGTTTATATGTATATATGTATATGTCCTATCTTAAGTGTGGGGCGTGAGGGTTCTATCAATTGTCAGTATCTAGGCCCCTACTAAATTAGCATAACTAGTTTGTTAAGATTTTAAGTATGGGAATACGTCCCTATGCATTTTTTTTGCATATCATCATGAAGTCACCTCTATCCAATCTCCAAACAAAAAAAATTATCTTCTATATTCACTTGGGATCCCTATCCCACCCATTCATCATGTCACATTCCCTAACTGGTGGTTTTTCTCTTTTCCTTTAAGCATTATTTTTGTTTTGTGAGTTTTCTATGCGAGCGTACCCTAAATCTAATGAAACTAAAATTGCCAATCTTATATGTTTCCATATGATCACCCATTTTTTCCATTGAAACTGTGATGTGACCTTCCAAGCCTAGTCATCCCATCATATCGCACATTTTTTATTTTTATATCATGTCATTCCGATGATGGCTTAATCACTAATAATTTTTTTACAAGTTTATGGTATTTTTATAGTTGTTTTTCATGTCATTTCCATGTGAATGTGCCTATTTCTTATCGAAACTCTATTCTAACTTGATAGCCCTATCTATCGCCTCAAATCAGACATTTTTCCTTCTTATTGTCTTCCATTTGGCTAGATGGATTTTTCATTATTGATTGTTGATTGTGTTTTCATATATGTTTTTTAATATTTTTCCATGTGAACATGCTTTTTTGCCCGTGTAAGCATTGGTAGAGTTGTCCATTCCCATTTCCCTAGTCATCCTACCCACTTTTCCTTTTTTCTTTGTCTCTTCATCCGATGTCCAGTAGGTCGAGTTCTCCATTCCCGTTTCCCTAGTCATCCTACCCACTTTTATTTTTTTCATCTGGCATCCAGTTGGTCCACAATTAATTTTTATGTGTTTTTACACCTATCGAATTCCTCGTCTTCTACATGAATGCCCAATTTGCGTCTTGTGATGCATGCCATTGGGTCTGGCGTGTCACATCCAACCCACCTATGCTCTCCCCACTCTTGTCTGATCTTGGCGATTCAAAAAATTTTGCCCTACCTTGCGCATGAGGGGAAGGCTGTGGTTGATTTTCCTTTTTTTTAAAGAAAAACAAAAACTCCTTTTCCATACACACAAAAGGAGCGGGAAGAGGGGATATCAATACAAACAAACAAAAAGAAAACACCCCCAGCCACTCACCCATTCTCCTCTCTTTGTTCCCCTCCTTCTTCCTCCTAATGCCCCTCCTCGCTCCTCCTTCCTGCCCATTGTCTCTCCTCCTCCTCTTTCTCTCAATGGGAGCTTTCCTAACATTTTTGGATTATACATACAAATTTAGATATTCATAATTGAGTTGTGAGCTTAGTTTCACCAATACTGTGGGATACTTAGTTCATGTGCATGCTCTCTTGATATGTATTGGATGTAGTTACAACACAGTGGGCTGATTTGATCACTTACTTTGGCCTTGGCACTTATAACTATCAATGTGTTTCCAATGCTATCTATATGCTTCTAAGTTATGTATTGAGCTTTGCTCAATGGGTTATGCATTTGGCAATTTTCTTCTTTTCCTCTGAGATCTACTATGTGCATGATGTCTATGCCTACCCCACATCTATGGTTAGTAACAATGTCTAGTTGTGATAGCCGTTAGTTCCGCTTGGTCCTAGTCTTTCTTTCTTGGTTACTCACAATTGTCATTGGCATAATGCTGCAGTTTATTATAGCATCTTGTTATTTCAATTTTATGCATTCTATCTTAGGGCAATCACTTGGATTTGATAGTTACTTGATTAAAGTTTGTGGATAAATTCACCATTTTGGTAGTTTCTCTTGCTTAGCCCTTGATTTGACTATGATTTTGGGACTATTTTGTTGTCATTTACGATAGCTTGTTTGTCTTAACCGTGCTTTCATTTACTCCATTATGACTAGTGAATTGCATGATAGTACTACCTTCAACATTGACAAGTTGGATGGCACAAATTACTACTATTGGAAGGCACAATTTGGCATCTTCTAGTGCAAAAATTACAGATTAAGGCCATTGAGACAAGGGTGTAAAGCCCAAATGCTTTGATATAGAAGACTGGGCTAAAATATATGAATTTTGTAAATCTACAATCATTTTTTCACTCTCTAAGTGGGTTTACTATAATGTTGTCTCTAACAAGTGGACCACCTAGCAATCATGGGATAAGATTCATAATGCCTATGATAAGCAGAGCCCTACCTCCCAAATGTATTAGTTGAAGCAACTCATTGAACTTCACATTGTTGGGGGTAAAGGCACCTCCACCTAGCCGCCCGTGTATTACTACACTGACAGTCACCGCCATTGCACACTGCAGGTGGTGGGCGCCTGTCACCGTCACTTTATTCTTTATTCTTTTAGTGGCAGTTTGAATAAAGGAAGGCCCGGTCACACATTGTGACTATTGGAGTTCCCATTTCTTGTCTCTCTCTTTCTTGCTCTTGCTCTCCTGCCATAGCTCTCAAGTGCAAGCTTCGATCCTTCTCACCTTTCAACTGGCATCAGAGCTTGGCTTCCCGACTCTTGAGCTTGGCTCGTGGCATTCTCAGCTTCCTATCAACTCCCCACTCGCATTAGGTCTCCTTCACGGCAGCCATATCCCACTCCTTTGAGCTCCTGTCACTCCTCGACTTCCCGAGCACCTTCCTGGCCCCTTTAGGCACCCTCAAGCCATTCACACAGAGGTATTGCTTCACTCTTTACAGGGTTTACCTTAGTTTTCAGCCCTCTTGAAACAGGCCAGTCATTATACTCCCAGCTCTCATTTCATATGTGGGCTACTCTCCCCTTGCTGGAGCTTGTTTGAGGCCTTCCTTAGCTTTAACCGGACCCCTCAGAAGCTTGGCCACCACTTTTTGCAGCCCCAGGACCAGCATTTATAGTTGGCGCAATCACATAGCCCTCCCACATGTGTCTTTAACATTGACAGTCACAACAGCAACTCTCCCCCTCCATTGGCACTTGGAAAGGCTCCATTTCGGGCATATGAGCATGCTTTGATGCTTGGTTTTGATGGTTGATGTGTTGACATAACATTTGGACTGATTTAACACTGTTTTGGGACTATCATAACAGTCCACGAGCAATTTATGATAGTGTTACACTGACATTTGATGCTACAACTTGTTTGGCATTGTCATTTGATGCCCGGTTGGTCCCGTTTGATGCTCGAATGTTAGGGAAATGTATGCCTATTGTTTGGCAACCATTTGGAGCTGATTTTAGTGCTGAAATTCTCAATCTTGAATAGTAAATCACGGCTGTACATAGTTGGGCTGAAGTCATTTTACTCATGTATGCTTATGCCTATGCTTTTGGGGCTATGTTTCGGGCATATATGGTGATGTATTGACACTTGAGGCTCGACATTGAGCTTGGTTTTGATTCGGGATCATTGATTGAGCTTGAGCTCGCTTTGCAAAGCATTTGGATGCTCCCTCTTGGATGTACTTATGGCATGTATGTTGCTTATGTCTGACCGATCTTGACATGCTTAGCCTATGCCATTACTATATACTAGTTACATTGTTTGGAGCCTATTCCTACTGGAGCTTGGTCTTGGCTTGACCTTAGATTCTTGGAGCTTACTTGAGCTATTTATTGGCTTGCCAGAGTTGTATCTTGAAATGTACTTGATGTCTTACATGCTTATGAATTCTACATACGGATGCTCTACCGCCTACATGTCCGGGATGTACCAGTGATGCTTGATCTTGGACACTGGTCACACTGGTGCCTGTACATGCTTTGTTCGAGCTTTGTTGCTTGATATTTACGGCTTTTGTGCCAGTGGGAGCGTCTTTGGATGCTTGACAGCCATTGAGCAGGCGGTCTATGCTCTTTGAGCTTTTGAGACTATTTGGGATCTTTTACCCTTCAGGATGATGCATGGTTCATATGTCTTGGTTCCTCTGATGCTTATAAGCTGACTCTTTGCTTTGGGTCCCTCCCTTTGTGAGCTGACACCTACTTGTGTCAAGTCTTGATCGTGGCAGGAACACTTTGCCCCGTTGACTGGGGGGTGTGCCTACTCATTGGCAGATGTTTGTATGACATGTTTGGGTGTTGGATTCATGCTTATCGACTGCCATATGCCTATGTTATGCCCACATGATGACAACTTTGGTCTTGGCAGTATCTGATTGACCTGGGATCCGATTTTGGACTGTTAGCTCTCATGTACTGAAATCTGTAATTTATTACAACAAGCATATATGCATGGACTGACATGGATTTTTCATGCTGAAATATTCTGAAATGATGTACTTTCACTAGTACTTGGTGGGCAGTAGTTTTGGTTACACTTTTCTCGCCATTTTCTCTCGATTTTGGTGATTTTCTGGTCATTTTCTGCAGTAAACAGCAAGCAGTTTTGAACTGTCTGCAATCTTCCAACCTACATTATGGCGAGTTTGTCCACTGATCATGCTGTTTTCAACATCACTAAGCTTGATGGTACGAATTACTCTTATTGGAAGAGCCAGATTTGGCAAGTGTTGGTGCAAAAATCACAAATCAAACCTTTAAGGTTGAGCGGGCATCCACCTACAACTATGCCAGATGAGGAATCGCTTGAGCTTGATCAGTTATGCAAGTCCACTATTGTATTATCTCTCACAGAACAGGTTTTCATTACAATGTATTTGAGAAAGAACGGAGTGCATGGCAGTTGTGGGATAAAATCAAGAATCTCTATGACAAGAAAAGTCCAATGAGCCAAATGTATTGGCTGAAGTAGCTTATGGATCTGTGCATGAAGGAGAATGTGACCATGTCTGCTCACTTGAGCCAGTTCCATGCTATACTCAAGAACTTGACTTCGCAGGACATCACTTTTGTAGAGGATGTCACTCCTCTTTTCTTGCTTGGTACTTTTAATGAGTCATGGGATGTATTCCGCACTGCATTATGTGCCTCTACTGCTACCTTGAAATTATCTGATGTTGAGAGTGCTCTTCTATAGGAAGAGGTTAACCATAAAAATTTGGGTGCAAGCCATCATTCCTTGTGGGAAGTCACGTAGTAAATCCCGTGGCAGGAATGCAGATATTACTTGTCAGCGTTGTGGGAAAAAGGGCCATATTAGGCCACAATGCCATGAACTGCGCAATGAAAGGCGCAAAGATAAGGGGAAAGACAAAGTGCAGGATAAGTCTTATGATCATAGCATTGTGCCTGCAAAGTCCAGTGTTAAAATTGAAGAGATCAATGTTATGCAGCCTGAGGATATTGTTGATGATGATTATATCCTTGCAGCTTCTTCTAGTGCTTCGCAGATGACAAAGATAGACTCTATGCATGCACTATGTTGGCTCTTGGACTCAGGTGCGTCCTTTTATGTGACACCTTGCCGAGAGAGTGGTTTCGTTCATACCGTACTATTTCAGGCTCTGTGCGCTTGGGTAATGATAGCTTAGGCTGCAGTTTCCTTTTGGCAGCAGTTTTGTTATGTAGGATGTACGTCATGTACCTGCTTTCACATGCAGTCTCATGTCAGTTGGACAGCTTGATGACGCAAGCTTTCATGTATCTTTTGGAGACTCTGCATGGAAGATCACTCGTGGCAGACTTGTGATTGCCAGAGGTGCCAAGGCTGGCAGCCTCTATCCCTTGATTGTATCAGCTTCTTCCCTTGATCATGTTTTGTTTGTGGGTTCTATCCCACATGTATCTCTTTGGCATGCCCGTTTGGGCCATATGTCTTTGAAGGGAATGAAAATGCTTTCTGGTTTGCAGTACTTACCGTCCCTTGATTATGCATGTTTTGATTCATGTGAGCATTGTCTTTATGGTAGGCAGACTAGGTCTACGCATAAGAAGTCTGATAGGCCACGCATGAGTGAGCCCTTGGCATTGGTACATTTAGATGTCTGTGGGCCCATGCCTTGTCAGTCTATGGGTGGTGCCAAGTATTTTGTTACTTTCATAAATGATTTTTCACGAAAATTTTGGGCTTATCCCATTAAGCTAAAATCCGATGTCTTGCCTGTGTTTCAGAGATGGCTTGCATTGGTTGAGAACCAGTCTGAGTATAGGCTAAAATGCCTAAGGACAGATAATGGGGGTGAGTATGTCTCACATGCTTTTGAGTAGTTATGTGATGAGAGAGGTATTAAGCATCAGTTGACCGCCCCCTACACCCCCCCAAAATGGTTTGGCTGAGCAGATGAATAGAACCATCCATGAGTGTGTACATAGTATGCTTAGCCACGTAGGCCTACCACAGAGCTTTTGGACTGAGGCGGTTAGTACAACTGTGCATATCATAAACAGATCACCTTCTAGTGGTTTGGATTTCCAGGTTGCCGAGGAGGTATGGACTAGAAAACCTCCCTCTTATGCACATCTCCGTGTCTTTGGATGTGAGGCATTTTTCCATGTGCCCAGGGACAAGAGAAGTAAGCTTGATCCTAAGAGTGTCAGATGCATTTTCCTTGGTTATGGGGATGCAGGCAAGATGGGTTACCGTCTCTAGGATCCGCAGGCGCGAAAAGTCATCCACAATCATGATGTAGTCTTCCATGAAGATAAGATGCATGGGGAGCCTGAAGAGTTGTTGAGATCCGCAGGGTCATATTTCAGGAGGAGCCGAGAGCTCCCGCACAGCCAGTTGGACAACCTACAGCTGCAGCACATGCTCATGGTCAGGGTGTTGGACAGGCAGCTGGGCAGGCAATTGAGCTTGTCGTGAGACGGTCTACTCAAGATAGATATCCACCTGATAGATTTCAGCCCTCGATGCATTACGTCTTGGTTACAAATGCAGGAGAGCCTTTCACTTATGATGAGGCTATGCGCAGGGGTGACAATCACTCCTGGGAGAGGGCTATGCACTTTGAGATAGACTCCTTGCATAAGAATGAGACTTGGGATTTGGTTTCCTTGACTATGGGCAAGAAGGCTTTGCCATGCAAGTGGGTGTACAAGCTGAAAAGTACCCCTGGACACCCCAAGCCGGAATACAAGGCTAGATTGGTAGCAAAGGGTTTAAAGCAGGAGCATGGTGTGGACTTTGATGAGGTCTTTTCTCCTGTGGTTAAGATGACCACAGGAGAAAAGACCCTGCGCTTAGTCTTGGCTTTGGTTGCTCAGCTTGACTTGGATTTATACCAGATGGATGTCAAGATGGCTTTCTTACATGGGGACTTGCATGATGAGATTTATATGGAGTAGCCTAAGGGCTTTGTAGAACCTGGCAAGGAGCACCTAGTGTGCAAATTGAAGAAAAGCCTTTATGGCTTGAAACAGGCACCTAGGGAGTTGTATCATAAGTTTGATGCCTTTATGCAGTCACAGGGCTATAGTAGGAGTGCTATGGATCTGTGTCTTTACACGAAGAAAGCATGTCCTCTATGTGGATGATATGCTGATAGTAGCAGGGAAAGCTCATGATGAGCTAGATACTCTTAAGGCTCAGCTCAAGAAGAGCTTTGAGATGAAAGATCTAGGACAGGCCGCTCACATACTTGGTATGCGCATTAGACGCAACAAGCATCAAGGACTCCTCTACTTATCATAGAGGGAGTACATTCATAAAGTCCTTGAGCGCTTCCGCATGCAGGACGTAAAGCCTATTGGCTGTCCATTGCCTTCTTATGTGAAGGTATCACAAGCTAATTGTCCGCAAATAGATGAGCAAAGGGCCGAGATGGCCAAGATTCCCTATGCATCCGTAGTGGGCAGTCTTATGTATGCCATGATAGCCACTCATCCAGATATTGCCTTTGCAGTTGGTGTTATGGCACGCTATATGGCTAGACCTGGCAAGAAGCATTGGGATGTCATGAAGGGTATCATGAGGTACCTGAAGGGCACTGCAGATATGTGCATATGCTATGGCAGCTAGGATACAGGAGTCGTGGGGTACACTGACTCTGATTATACAGGACATGCAGATAGTAGAAAGTCCACTTCCGGCTATGTATTCACATATGCTGGAGGTGTTGTTTCTTAGATGTCTAGGGTGCAGAAATGCACAGCCCTTTCTACTACAGAGGCCGAGTATGTTGCAGCTCCACTAAGGCTTACAAGGAGGCCATTTGGTTGGGTCATTTGGTTGCTGACCTTGGTATTGATGCTATCCCTACACTGCATTCAGATTCTATGAGTGCTATTCAGTTAGCCAAGAATCCGGTCTTCCATGCGAAGATGAAACACATTGAGGTGAGGTATCACTTCATATGTGGGGTCATTGAGGACAAGTCTGTTGATCTTCTCAAGATCTCGACTGACCAGAATCCTACAAATCTGCTCAACGAAAAGCCTCTCTACAGAGCGTTTTGCCTTCCTCAGGAGGTTGATGGGCGTGGGATGAGATGATGTCTTTCCTCATCCTGTTGTACATGTGTACATGTTGCACTGTCTTTTTCTTTTTCTTTTCACTCCTGACTAGGGCAGATTCGCCTTTAAGTGGGAGATTGTTGGGGGTAAAGGCACCTCTACCTAGCCGCTCATGTATTACTACACTGACAGTCACCGCCACTGCACATTGCAGGTGGCGGGCACCCGTCCACCGTCACTTTATTCTTTATTCTTTTAGTGACAATTTAAATAAAGGAAGGTCCGGTCACACATTGTGACTGTTGGAGTTCCCATTTCTTGTCTCTCTCTTTCTTGCTCTTGCTCTCCCCCCATAGCTCTCAAGTGCAAGCTTCGATCCTTCTCAACTTTCACACATGAAGGAGGGGACATCCATGTTTTCTCACTTAAATGAGTTTCATTCTATTTTTAGCCACTCGTCTTCGCAAGGGATTGAATTTAAGGATAATCTTCCTCCCTTTTTCTTGTTGGTTACATTACTTGAGTCATGGGATACATTTTGTACTGCTATGTGTGCAAATATGCCTATTGATGGATTGAAATTGTAAGATGTAAAGGGTGCACTCTTGAATGAAAAGCTTAACAGAAAGAATATAGATACTTCCTACACCTCTCATGCTTTGACAGTCAAAGGAAATAACGGTAGGAGTGGTAATGACCATCATGGTAGAGACTCTCAAAATTCTCATTCTCAGTCACATCATGGACAGTCTCACAATAAGTCCCATGGCCATGAGTCTACAAGCATTGACTTGTCACTATTATGGAAAGCAAGGCCATACTCAGTCATAATGTCATAAAATGTGTGATAAAAAAGTGCAAGAAAAAAGGAAAGGGTAAAGTGAAAGAAAAGAATGATGATCACAGCATTATCCTTGGCAAGTCCAACATCAAGATTGAAGACATTAATATCGTACATACTAATTTTGATTATGACTATATACTTGCAACTTTTTTCTTGATGTTTCATAGTTAATTGATGCCTCACCCACCTGCTCATTGTTGGTTGATTTGATTTAGGGGTTTCATTTCATATTATCCCTCATCAAGAGTGGTTCCACTCCTATCACAGCATGACTGGATCTAATAGATTGGAAAATGACTTGGCATTGGATATTGTCAGTACTGGAGACATCCAGCTGTAGTTTCCTTTGAGTAGTATGTTTACTTTGTATGATTTACCCCATGTTCCAACTTTGACTAAAAGCCTAGTTTTGGCTCGATAGTTGGATGATGTAGGCTATGTTTTATCTTTTGATAATTCCTTTATCCCTAGGAATGTTGTGCTGGCACGAGGTGCCAAGTCTAGCACTCTTTATTCCTTACTTGTATTTGGATCTATCGACCATGTTTTGGCAGTGGGGCTGTAGTACCACATATATCGTTATGGCATCATTGCCTTAGGCATATGTCATTAAAGGAAATGAAAATACTTACCCATTTGCAGTATCTTTCACCCTTTGACTATAAGTGTTTTGATTATTGCGATCATTGTCTTTATGATAGGTAGAGTTCTAGTTCACATAAGAAGTTTAGGATTATGCGCATGGGTGAGTCTCTAGATCTTGTTCATTCTGATGTTTGTGGACCTATGCTCTGCAAGTTGTTAGGTGGTGTGATGTGTTTCGTTACTTTTGGCAATTACTTACATAAGGTCTAGGCATAGCCCATAGAGCAAAAATCAAAAGTCTTGACTACATTTCAATGCTGGCTTGCTTTTGTTGAGAACCAATTTGGATATAAGCCGAAATGCATATCTTCTAGCAATGGGAGAGAGTATGTATTTAAATCCTTTTAGTAGTTATGATGTGACGAGAGTGGTATTAAGCATTAGTTTACCATCCTCTACACCCACCCTAGAATGGTATGGTTGAGCACATGAATAGGACAATTCAGGAGCGAGTCCATAGTATGCTTAGCCAAGCAGGCTTACTATAGTAGTACTATTGGACTGAGGTAGTTACTACTGCCATACACTTGATTAATTGCTCTCCATGCACTACTCTTGGCTATGAAGTTGTAGAGGAGGTATGGTATGAAAAACCTCCATCACATTTGCATGTCTTTGCTCGTGAAGCCTTTTACCATGATCCTAAGGACAAGTATCCTAAGTTTGTGAAATACATCTTTCTTGGTTATGGGGATGTAGGTGAGATGGGCTATTGCCTATATGATATGCAGGCTCGAAGGGTCATTTATAGCCATGATGTTGCTTTCCATGAAGAGAAAATGCATAAGCAGATTGAACAGGTCATTGAGGTAATATTTTAGGAGCCTCTTGTTACCGTACAACCAACTAGACAACCTACAGATGTTGATGCTCCATTGGCCCAAGATCTTGATGTTAGATAGGATATACAAACACCACCACCTTTTTTGTAGCAATCTACTAGAGACAAACATTAACGTGATTAGTTTACATCCTCTATCGATTATGTTATGGTGACATATGATGGTGAGTCTCTTACCTATGATAAGGCCATGCATAAAGGTGACAATCACTCTTAGAAGAGGGCCATGTAGTTAGAGAATGACTCATTGTAGAAAATTTATACGTGGGATTTGATTCCTTTGCCTAGTGGAAAGCATACTTTGCCATACAAGTGGGTGTATAAGTTAAAAAGTACCCTTGTACATCCCAAGCTTATTAGGCCAGATTGGTTGCTAAGGGTTTTAAGCAAGAGCATGGTGTTGATTTCAATGAAGTCTCCTCTCCTATCATCAAGATGGCTATCCTACACTTGGTATTGGATTTGGTTGCCTAGCTTGATTTGCATGCACCTTTATCCAATGGATGTCAAGATGGTTTTCTTACATGGAGACTTGCATGATGAGATTTATATGTAGTAGCCTAAGGTTTAAGATAAAAGGCAAGAAACACTTAGTGTTCAAGTTAAGAAAAAGAGCCTTATGGCCCTAAGGAGGCACCTAGGGAATGGCACCACAAGTTCAATACTTTTATGCATTCATAAGGATATACCCTCAGTGATACGGATCCGTGTTTATACACAAGAAGACTCGTGATGGCAACCTTATGATCTTGGTACTCTATGTGGATGATATGTTGAATTCTGCGAGCACTCATAATGAGCAGGATGCCTTGAAAGGTTAGCTCAAGAAAAGCTTTGAGATGGAGGATGTGGGACAAGCCTCACATATCCTTGGGGTTCACATCACACATGATCACTCTAAGAGTCTCCTTTACTTGTCGCAAAAAGAGTACATCCAAAGGGTTCTTGAGCAGTTTCATATATAGGATGTTAAGATTATTGGCTATCCTTTACCTTCTCATATGAAGGTTAGTCTTGCCAATTGTTTGTAATTTGATGAGCAAAAGGCCAAGATGGTCAAGATCCCTTATGCATCTACAATGGGAAATTTGATGTATGTTATGCTAGCCACTCGTCCTAATATAGCAGTTGCAATGGGAGTTGTGGCACGCTATATGAATACACCTAGCATGCAGCATTGGGATATCGTGAAGGGTATCATGGGGTACCTTAAGGAAAATGTAGATATGTGCATATGATATAGTGGCCAGGATGTTAGAGTTATAGAGTACAATGACTTTGATTATGGAGGACATACGGACAGTAGGAACTACATCTCTGGCTATATCTTCACCTTTGCTGGAGATACTATTTCTTAGATATCTAGGATGTAGAAATGCACAGCTTTATCCACTACAAAGGCAAAGTATGTTGTAGCCACTAAGGCTCGCAAGAAGGCTCTCTAGTTAGGCCATCTAGTCACAGACCTTGGAATTACTAATGTGGTTCCTACACTGTATTTGGATTCTATGAGTGCTATTCAGTTGGCCAAGAATCCTGTCTTTCATGCAAAGATAAAGTATATTGAGGTGCATTACCACTTTATCAAAGAGGTCATTGAGGATAAGTCCATCAAGCTTGTCAAGAACTTAGTCAATCAAAATCTTGTAGATCTACTCCATTAAAAGTCTCTCAACAAAGCATTTTTCCTTCCTTAGGAAGTTGATGGGTATTAGATGAGACAATATATTTCTTCATCTTGTTGTACTTTATGTACATTTATACTTTGCAACTTTTTTTTTGTTCTCTCCTTACTAGATGCACATTCACCTTTAAGTGGAAGGTTGTTAGGAATAAAGGTGCATATGCCTAACCGCTCATGTATTCATTACACTGATAGTACCTACACACATGTTCACTACAAGTGGCTAGCGCCCATCACTGTCACTTCATTCTTTATTCTTTGAGTGACATTTCAATAAGGAAAGGGCAGTCACACATTGTGACTATTGGAGTTCCCACATCCTATGTCTCTTGCTTCTTCCACCATAGCTCTTGCTTCTACTCGTGTGCTTCCACTCATGGATTCTCCCTTGAGCATGTAAAAAAAGTCACCATTAGGGTGACATGCATTAATTAAAACCTTTTAAAAGGTCTAATGGATCCAAATCCAAATCAAGTCAATGATCTTCCTAATATGATGAGGACAATGCTAATTTTGGTATCCTTTGAATGTGCTAAATATAGGAAGGAGTATGGAGTCTCATGGCAAAGCCTATGGAGTAGCACATGGAGTTGATGAGCTTGACAACTTCTCTCTAGACACATAGGCCATGTAGATCCATGATGGGCAAATACAACTTCATGACTGGTAAGATGAGGATGAAGAGAGTGATTAGTAATAGCCACTGTAAAGGGAGAAGTTGAGTATGAAGAGGAGGAGGATATACACAACTAGCAAGAAGAGGAAAAGAGTGATCAATAGGTTGCATATACATTATTCATCCATGCCTTGATCAAAGGGTCTTCTTAGCTATAAGCACATATGCATAAGTAGCACTTCATGAGCTAAAAAAACATTAAGTGAGGGGCTAGAAAGGGGGCCAAGAGAGTGGACAACACCATCAGTCGATAGAACAACTGCATGACCTTGGGGCTATTTATAATGAGCCTCAATAAAAGACGGATGTTGCAAGAATTAGCGAGAGAGAGAGAGATCTTGACTGTGGTGGCCATGCACAACAATTTTTAGCAAGTAATAAGTCAAGGATTATGCTAAAGATCATCGATCTGTTCATGACTAAAGTGAAAATGGGTTGCCAAGATGAGAATGAGATGTTGAAAATGTAGATGGAGTATTTAGCCACGGAGGTAACCACTTGTTGATTCTTTTTATCTAAAGAAGGTCCTTGGTCTACTACAAGGAAGCTAGGCTACTAGCCTGGATCTTTTGGGTTGTGAAAGCAAAAGATAAGGGGTCCTTGCTCTGGGGGCTCTATGCAAGCTATACCTAATGATTGTTAGGAATTACCTTTCCTTTTTTGACCTCTCTATCTCCTTTCAATAATGAGCAGCATTGAAGATTATTTAGCTAACCTTTTTTATAAGAGATGTGGAGTCAAGGACTAATCTTTGCAATTGATTAAGAAAGCCTTGGCAAGACATATTTTGCAACTGTTTATGAGTAGGAGATGAGGAGTCAATGACAAATCTTTGCAATTGATTGAGCAAGGATTGGTAAGAGAAATTTTGGATATAGTTATGTGCTGGTTGGGCATTGTTTTGTATAAAGACCGAGTTCTTGGAGTCTTCAATGTATTAATTAAGGTCTTGGTCTATGATGATAAACACGTTGTTGCACTCATCTTGTGGGAGCCACTTTAAAATGTACTTGTTATATGCTTTGTTTTCATATAAACTTATCTATATCTATGCAAATAACTCATGTATTGGGTGGTTTCTAATCTCACCATATAGAGGGCTTATATTTTAAGAGTATACATGTAATCAATACCCCATATAAACACTTCATTATAATCAAAATACTTCAACCTAATGTTCGTATCCTACTCCTCAAATCCCTGCCCAATGAAATTATTAACAAAATACAATGTTAAGGATGGTTGCAGTATTGAATCATACCTTATGTGCTCCTGCTACTATTTTGAACTTGCATGATGTAGAGAGTGCTCTTCTACAGTAAGAGATCAACCGTAAGAACTTGGATGCCTCTCATGTCGCATGCTTTGACTATTAGAGACAGAGATGGTAATAGCAAGAATGACTATGGGAAAGGCCGTGGGGCAGAGACTCGCAGAAGTCTAGGTCTAAAATGCGTGGTAAGTCATGCAGTAAGTCTCGTGGGAGACATGCTAATGTGACATGTCATCATTGCGGCAAGAAGGGTCATATACGTCCACAGTGTCATGAGTTGCACAATGATTAGTGCAAAGAAAATGGGAAAGACAAAGTACAGGAAAAGTCCTTTGATCGCAACATTATGCCTGTGAAATCCAGTGTGAAAATCGAGGCGATAAATGTCATGCAGACTGATGACTCCGATGGGGAGTACATATTTGCAGCTAGTTCTTGTGATGCTACATCATTGACCGATGTTCACTCTATGTATGTGCAGTGTTGGCTTTTGGATTTTGGTGCTTCATTTCATGTTATACCATGCCGTCAGTGGTTCCACTCCTACTGCACTGTCTCTGGTTCAATTTGCTTGGGTGATGACAGGTCACTTGCTACTGTTGGCATTGGGGATGTACAGCTGTAGTTCTCTACTGGCATTACTTTTCTATTACAGGATGTACGTCATGTACCTACACTTACACACAGTCTTATGTCTGCAGGGTAGCTTTTGATGATGCTAGGTTTCATGTTTCATTTGGGGATTCTGCCTGGAAGATCACCCGTGGGCAGACTTGTGCTTGCTAAAGGTGCCAAAGTTGGCAGCCTCTATCCTCTTATAGTTGATGGTTCCTCTATTGACCATGTTTTGTTAGTGGGTTCCATCCCACATGTATCTCTTTGGCATGCCCGTTTGGGCCATATGTCCTTGAAGGGAGTGAAAATGCTTTCTGGTTTGCAATACTTACCACCCCTTGACTATGCATATTTTGATTCATGTGAGCATTGTCTTTATGGCAGATAGACTAGGAATATGCATAAGAAGTCTGCTAGGACACGCATGAGTGAGCCCTTGGCATTGGTACATTCGGATGTCTGTGGACCCATGCCCTGTCAGTCTATAGGTGGTGCAAAGTATTTTGTGATGTTCATTGACGATTTTTCGCGTAAAGTCTCAGCTTACCCCATTAAGCTTAAGTCCGAAGTCTTGGCTGTGTTTCAGAGATGGCTTGCATTGGTTGAGAACCAGACTGGGCATAGGCTGAAATGCCTTAGGACTGACAATGGAGGAGAATATGTGTCACATGCTTTTGAGCAACTATGTGACAAGTGGGATATTAAGTGTCAGTTGACCGCCCCCTATACCCCACCCCAAAATGGTTTGGCTGAGCGGATGAATAGAACCATCCAGGAGTGTGTACACGGTATGCTCAACCATACACGCTTACCACGGAGCTTTTGGGCTGAAGTAGTCAGTACAACTGTGCATGTCATAAATAGATCACCTTCTAGTGGTTTGGATTTCCAGGTTGCAGAGGAGGTATCGACTGGGAAACCTCCATCTTATGCGCATCTACGTGTCTTTGGATGTGAGACATTGTGCCATGTGCCCAAAGACAAGCATACTAAGTTGGATCCGAAGAGTGTCAAATGCATTTTCCTTGGCTATTGGGATGCAAGTGAGATGGGTTACCGCCTCTAGGATCTGCAAGCGCGGAAAGTCATCTGCAGCCATGATGTAGTCTTCCATGAAGACAAGATGCATAGGCAGCCTAAGAGGGTGGTAGAGATACGCATGGTTATATTCCAAGAGGAGCCACGTGCTCTTGCACAGCCAGTTGGATAGTCTCCAGCAGTAATTGCTACACATGGCCACAGTGCTGGACAGACAACAAAGCCTGCCATGAGATGGTCTACTAGAGATAGATATCCACCTAATAGATTTGAGTCCCCAATGCATTATGTCTTGGTTACAGATGCAAGAGAGCCTCTCACATATGATGAGGCTATGCGCAGGGATGACAGTCACTCCGAGAAGAGGGCCATGCAGTCTGAGATCGACTCCTTACACAAGAATATGGCTTGGGATTTAGTTGCATTGCCTCAGGGCAAGAGGGCTTTGCCATGCAAATGGGTGTACAAGCTGAAAAGTACCCCTGGAAATCCCAAGCCGGCATATAAGGCAAGACTTGTCACATGAGCATGGAGTTGACTTTGATGATGTCTTTTCTCCTATGGTCAAGATGACCACCCTACACTTGGTTTTGGCCTTAGTCGTGCAGCTTGACTTGGACATGTATCAGATGGATGTCAAGACTACATTCTTGCATGGGGATTTGCATGATGAGATATACATGGAGTAGCCTAAGGGCTTTACAGAACCTGGCAAGGAGCACCTGGTGTGCAAGTTGAAGAAAAGTCTTTATGGCTTGAAGCAAGCACCTAGGGAGTGGTATCATAAGTTTGATGCCTTTATGCAGTCACAGGGCTACAACAAGCGTGCTATGGATCCGTATATTTACACGAAGACAGCCCGTGATGGCTCCTTGCTTATTTTGGTACTTTATGTGGATAATATGCTTATAGCAGGAAAAGATCATGATGAACTGGATGCTCTTAAATCTCAGCTGAAGAAGAGCTTTGAGATGAAGGATTTGGGACACGCCTCTCACATTCTTGGTATGCGCAATAAGCGCAACAGGCATCAAGGACTACTCTACCTCTCATAAAGGGAGTACATTCATAAATTCCTTGAGCGTTTTCGCATGCAGGATGTAAAGCCTATTGGCTATCCATTACCTTCTTATGTGAAGGTTTCACAGGCCGATTGTCCGCAGACAGATGAGCAGAGGGCCAAGATGACCAATATCCCTTATGTATCAGCCGTGGGTAGTTTGATGTATGCCATGATAGCCACTCATCCAGATATTGCCTTTGCAGTTGGTGTTGTGGCACGTTATATGGCTACACTTGGCAAAAAGCATTGGAATGCTGTAAAGGGTATCATGAGATACTTAAAGGACATAGCAGATATGTGTATTTGCTATGGTAGCCAGGATACAGGAGTTGTAGGCTACACTAACTCCGGTTATGTAGGACATGCAGATAGTAGGAAGTCCACTTCCAACTATGTCTTTACCTATGTTGGAGATGTTGTTTCTTGGATGTCCAAGGTTCAAAAATGTACGGCTCTCTCTACCACTGAGGTCGAGTATGTTGTAGCCACTAAGGCTTGCAAGGAGGCCATATGGTTGGGCCGTTTAGTTCATGACCTTGGGATTGATACTATCCCTACGCTGCATTCGGATTCAATGAGTGCTATTCAGCTAGCCAAGAATCCGGTCTTCCATGCGAAGACGAAACACTTTGAGGTGAGGTATCACTTCATACGTGGGGTCGTGGAGGACAAGTCTATTGACCTTGTCAAGATCTCCACTGACGAGAATCCTGCAGATCTGCTCACAAAAAGCCTCACTACTGAGCGCTTTGCCTTCCTCATGAGGTTGAGGGCATTGGATGAGATGACGTTTTTCCTCATCCTGTTGTACATGTATACATTGTACTGTATTTTCTTTTTCTTTTCCCTCCTCACTGGAGCAAATTCACCTTTAAGTGGGAGGTTGTTGGGGATAAAGGCGCCTCTGCCTAGCCGCACGTGTATTACTACACTAATAGTACCTACCACTGCACACTGTAGGTGGCGGACGCCCATCACCGTCACTTTATTCTTTATTCTTTTAGTGATAGTTTGAATAAAGGAAGGCCCGATCACACATTGCGCTGTTGGAGTTTCCTTTTGTGTCTTTCTCTCTTCTTGCTCTTACTCTCCGCCATAGCTCACTTCCAAGCAAGCTTTGATCCTTCTCACCTTTCACAATATACAAGTTGTAATTAGAAATAACCCTCTATCTTGTTCTTATCTTGGCTCCAACCATATCCGAAATAATACTACTCAGGTAGCCATGCATTGAAGTACTCTCTTGGTAGTCTCTAGATTAGCTAGTGCTTGTATTGGAGCTACCATTATACATTCATTACAATTGAAATTCCCCAATTCTTGCTCAAAGACATCAGTGACATCATAGTAGTGCTTGTGAAAGACTTTGCTTTGTAATAACTACATCATGTTTATATTGTTTGGTCAATAAGAAGGCTCTTATATGCGTTCTAAAAACTATTGTGATGTAACTAATTAACAATAATAATTACTAAAGCCTTTCAAAAAGAATATTTTGGAGTTGTTGGAAGTCTTGTTTGCTTTCAATTACTACTTGGCTCTCACTTTTCAAGAAAACAATAAGTGTAGCAATACTAGAAACAACTATAGAGGGTGTAATTGAAGTACTTTGCAAAATCTCATCAACGTTAGGAGTTGGCCCTCCATTGGATGGGTTGAAGTGTGGAGCTAAGGTTGCTCATATATAAGGCCTAGCAATTTCTATGCATTATCTTGGAGGCGTGGAGCCTACTTGTAGAGCGTAATTCGTTGCGGGTTGGAGTCTCATGGAGGAAGATGTCCTTGAAGGTGCTCCAAGGAGGACTTGCAAGAGGATAGTGATATTGATGCTCTTATTTTACAAACCTTCGGTGAAAAGCTCGGTATTCCTTAGTAAAGATTATAAGTAGGAAGGTGTAATCATGTTTATTGTTGAAAGTGCTTTTGTGTTTACTATTCCTAATGTATTGTTGCCTAAGCGGACTTATCCTTCAAGTGTGAGAGTTATAAAGCTCATCAAAGAGCAATTGTGGACATGTCCTCTATACATCGTGTATCACTTAGTTTTGGAAAATTTGGATGTTATACCCTATTACTTGAGGTATAAGAGGTTTTTGAGTCCTTGTATATATTTTGATATATTAGCAGTAACCTTATTATATGTCTCTCTTGCTTTAAGATGTATTAAGTCTTGTAGTGGATTGGAGTTTTTGTTGTTGTTTAGGTCTATGGAAATATTCTATTTCTATTTCTTTTTAGCTTCACACCATTTTGGGTTCAACTAACTAACTAAAAGCTCTTCTCCTTAGTTGGATTTGATGTGCCTTGAGGGTCTTCCATCATAAGAACTCCCTCATTCTCTCTCATGCTCTTTTCCACATGGAGAAGCAAGCAAGAAGATATAGAAGAAGAGGTTCTCAATAGTTTCATACACAAGAATGAGCTTCTCTATTTATTGTACACATCATATTCATCAAGGTTAGGGTTACGCTTTTCTAATTAAGTTGAGCATCCTATACCCTTTTCCACTTGACTTGTGATCGATCCTTTTTCCTTTTGTATGCACATTAGCTTTTGTGAACAATGGTTTAGGTAAAACTGAATAGAGATTATTTGCAAGTCTCCCATTCATACCCTAGAAATTATTTAGAATTTGCATGGGAGTGAGCCTAGCTCTTACTGGTTCCTATAAAAATATAAGTTCCATATTCATAACCAATGGATGGAAAAATCATATATTAACCTTACAAACATACAATGTCTACACTAACACAACAAAGTTCTCAAACATTACAATTTTTTCCAAAAACTACTTTTGGCACATTGGTTGATCTTTCATTCCTTTAGACTCTTGCACGACTATCTTACTAGTTGCAATTCTTGGCACTTCTTGAATTAGGTTAATGGATGTCTAATCTATCGTGTCACACTAGATGGTATCTTAATTCAGAGTATCCCACTTTATAGTGAAGTTTGTCTTTAAATGCCTCAAAGGCACTCAAGATTTAATGCTTCACCCACCATGCAAGAATTTATGAAAAGTGATTGGGTGGGTTGCTCAAATATTTGTCTCTCATATTTGTTGCTATTTTATGTTGGGTAGTTCATAAATTTCTTGGTTTGCCAAGAAGTAGATTGCAATTACTATATCCAATTGTGAAATTGAGTACACATTAGCCTTGACAAATTCAATGGAGTGCATTTGGCTTTGCAAGTTGCTTGAAAATCTTCACATTCTTCAAACAACATAGTTCTTTACATTCATAGTGAGAGAGGTTTGGCCATTGCATGGAATCTGGTATTCCATGCTAAAGCATATTGAGGTGCATCTATCCTACTAGTTATTAGAAGGGGGCAGGTGCCATGTGGCAGCCCGCTAGCTCCCCCCTTCTCTAATAACTGAAATAAGGGGGCAAGTGCCACGCATCACTTGCCCCCTTCTACATGGGCCAAAGACACATCGCCCTCCATTAACTTCCCCTCAGTCCAATCATCATGAGACTGTCGTTCGATGACTTCGCCCTTTGGTCCCAACCGCCATGCCCAAGATGATTTGCTTGTGCTACCTCTCACCTAATGTCTACCACTTGAGGTCTATCATTGTCCTCGACATGCATGCATCCCTTCTTGGATGATGCCTTGAAGCCACATTTCTTTGTAGAGCCTCTATATAAACCATGCCAATGATTGAGGAGCCTTTACATTGGCTCCTCGGTCATTGGTAGGTACGACAATGGACTCCTCTCTCTCCCCCCCTCTCTCCATTCAATGTTGCAGGGTGGAGGGAATGATGCCATCCCCTCTCCCCCCCCTCTCTCTCTCTCTCTCTCTCTCTCTCTCTCTCTCTCTCTCTCTCTCTCTCTCTCTCTCTCTCTCTCTCTCTCTCTCTCTAAGATCATAAAGTTTGAATTTAATATTTTCTATTTATTGCATGTTTGACTTTTTCTTTAGGTTTTAGAATTAAAAAGGTTTTTGCTTGATGATACATTGTGTCTGTGTCATGTATACATGGATAAAATTGCTTTAATGTAAAGTTAAAGGTGTGTTCTGTGAGAATATAATGTTTCTTAATGCTTTGGTGCTTCAATGCATAATTTTTTAAAATATCTTAGATAGTTTAATGCTTTAATGATGTATATTATATGTGTGTCCATATGATTTATAGATATGTATGTTCACTTGCAATGTATTTATTAAAGGTTCTCTTTCTCATGATTACTATATACATGTATATCAAACCTTTCATCTATGTGTGCATATTAACATGTGCATATTGATGCTTTAACTCTATGCGTGCATGTGTGTGTGTGTGTGTGTGTGTGTGTGTGTGTGTGTGTGTGTGTGTGTGTGTGTGTGTGCGTGCACGCATTTGTATAGGGATTTATATATTAACGTTTTATATGTTGACGAATATGTATAAATTTGTACATTCAATTGGTTTTATACATGTTTATATATTAATGCATGCTTATATGTAATGGTTATGACCACCAACGATGTGTGTGTGTGTGTGTGTGTGTGTGTGTGTGTGTGTGTGTGTGTGTGTGTGTGTGTGTGTGTGTGTGTGTGTGTGTGTGTGTGTGTGTGTGTGTGTGTGTGTGTGTGTGTGTGTGTGTGTGTGTGTGTGTGTGTGTGTGTGTGTGTGTGTGTGTGTGTGTGTGTAAATTTGTATACAGATTTATATATTAACGTTTTATATGTTGATCGGTGTGTATAAATTTGTATGTTCACTTTGTTTTATGTATGTTCATATATTAATGCATGCTTACATGTAATGATTATGATCACCAATGATCTCTTGATTGTGTGTGTGTGTGTGTGTGTGTGTGTGTGTGTGTGTGTGTGTGTGTGTGTGTGTGTGTGTGTGTGTGTGTGTGTTATAGATACAGAGCATGCACAATCGACGAGTACACAAAGCAAAAACATGGAGCAGAAGAGTAAGACAGAATGAAGCAAGTGTAGAAGAGAAATGGAAAATAAAAGTTGTGTTGCCTCTACCTCATCTTATATTACAAGAGGTATTAATAGAGTTGTTGAGAGTGAAAAAAGACTGAATTTTTGACTGATTTTTGTTGTTTTTGGTGGACTGAATGATTGATTTAGTATGATTTTTTATTGATTTTAGAATGATTTGGAGAGGTTTGTACTGATTTTGATAGCTCGTTATATTTTTTTGATGAAGATATATTGATGTGATAGGTTTTGATGATATTCTGATAACTTTCGTATGATCCTATTTGAGCCTGTTGAGCTTCTGTTTTCTTATGTTTTGCTCTGTTTTTTTTTAGTATGTGAGGTTGGGATATTGAATGATGAATTTTGAGGTTGTATGATAGCTTATTGAGTGATTTATTATGGGTTTATTTGGTTTTAGTTGACCTGAATGTTTGTTGTTTAGTTGCTGTTGAACCTCTATAGACCTTATGTAGAGCTTCTGTAAATCCTCTGTATGCTTCTGTATGTGTTCTGTGATTATGAGGGTGTACTTTGGGAAAGTTTTCTAGCTTTTGGAAAGGATGAATCTAATTTTAAAAGAGCTAAAACAAATGGAAGAAGTATCTATTGAAAACTGAAGAGAAGACTAAAGTGAAGTGATAGTGATGAGCTATGAAGAGACACTATAGTGGCTCTGGTGCCCTTTCATACCTCCTATACCTTTTGGAAGGGGCATCCATGACCAAATAAGGATTATTGAGAGTCATTATTGAGTATTGTAGTGAGGAGATGATGTACTATTGATTGAGAGAGAAAGAGAGAGTCAGAGATAGCCAATTCTATCAAAACAATGTATCTATATATGAGAGATTGTGAAAGAAAACTATGAAGATAATGAAGATTAATTTCCATTTAAAAATGGTCTATTCTTTTGTATTCTTGATATTTTTAATGGATTCTATGAAGATATTAACGATTATGGTTGATTCTATCAAATCCGTGGGAGATATCTACTATGATGCTACATGAAGAATTCTTTTCCTTGTTGTGGTTTTCTAAAGAATGAAACAAAAGCTTGTTGATATTACAAGATAGATTTTCTTGCAATAGAAACCCTTTTTCCTTGGTGTCTCTCTTGGGGCTCCAATAGTTCACAAAGGTCCAAAATTCAAATTGAGTCAACAATCCACCATCAAAGTGGTGTGAGCATCTTTGCACATGATGGAATGACAAACTATCTGAATATTGGTACATGTGAGTGGCTACATAATATTGGTATATATGAGTGGCTATAGTGAAAAGGTATACATCATGGTGGTTTGTCTCATGAGTGAGGGGGAGTAGGTCTACAAGAATATTGTATTTTCCCAATACATGCTCAAAAGAGATGCCAAGCTCATCAAAGAATAAAGACCATCGTAGCAATCTTTTATTCCTAATTTCTACAGGAGCTTATTTGGTGAGGTAACCCCGCACACATGCTATAAATCAGTTCATACTATGAAAGGGACAAATTCCACAAAATTAGGGAATGCTTTGATTGCCTTGATGATGCCAAGGATCTCCCTTTGATAGGAGGGGTTTTGTGTCGGAGTAAAATTGCCTGAAGCATAGCGGCAAATTTGAAGAAATGTTGGTTTGATAGAAAGTTTGGTGTGTGAAGTGTGTGGTTGCTACAAAATATATTCACATAGGATAGCACCCCAATCATCAACATTAGAGGCATCAGTGTACATGATTAAGGGATAACCCATCCAGAGGTGTAGTGGAGGAAGATTCCGTACAAGGGCTTTTTTTTTGTTGCAAGGCAGTGGTATGGAGAGGTTTCCAATGGAAACTATTTTTTGGGAGGAGAGGAGTAGATCTTGTGTATACAAAGCAAGATTTGGGGTAGAAGAGTTTATCCAATTTAAGCACCCTAATAATTGTTGCAACATTTTTACATTTGTTACCTCTGTTGCAAAATTTAAAATAGCTTTTAACACATGATCCTACAACTCCACCATAGCATGATGAAGTCTTAAACCCAAAAAATCCACTTATGTGACAAACAAAATAGACTTATTTAGGGATAACACCATCCTAGCTTCTTTGATTGCTAGCATGAATTGTGTCACATGATTTAAGTGTTCCTAGATAGTTTTGGAGAAGAACAAAATATCATCAATATAAACTAAGCCAAACAGAAACTTAGAGAATACTGTTTGTCCACCCTTGGAAGTAAGCAAGGGCAATTTGATCCCAAAAGGAAGAACAATCCATTGATAGTGTCCTTGGGGCACACAAAATGTTGTTTTATGTCTGTCTTCAACTTTAATGGGTAATTGATAGAATCTAGATTTAAGTCAAAATTGTTGAAGATATTTGCCTTTCTAATTCTTTTAATGAACACATCTTTTAGTGGAATAGGATGTCCATGTCCAATGAGGTACTTATTGAGAGGTTTATAGTTAATCACCAACCTCTTTTTGCCATGTTTTCCATTTGCTTTATATCTTCTTGGTATTTCAGCAATTCTGTTGCAACCATTGTCCTATTCATTGCATCTTTTCTAGAATAGATAACTGGGAGATTGAGTAGATACTTCTATCAACCTTTTCCAATAGGGGGATATGTGTCTTCTGTTTGTTATAGGACAATACCACATGATCATCCCAAAAACTATATGGGGTGAGATGATGAAGGATATCAGTCCCTATCAACAAATTATTGCGCATTTGGTGCATGAGTTGGATCTCAATAGGAAACTTGCTTTGATAATTTTGGAGGGAGTGATTCTTTTATTATTAGAAAGTTCTATTGTAATAGGATTACTATCCTATATACATTCTCAGGTGGCAAATAACTCATAAGGTGCAATAGTGAGAATGGAATCTATATCTAACAAAGCATCTAGAAATAAAGTACTTTTACCAGAATATCTGAGTTTGATGACACAAATAGTGGGAATAGGGCCATCGCCTTCAAAATTGTTGAGTTTATGCTAAGAAAAACTAGCACAAATTTGATTGATTGGTTTTGGAATAGAGCCAAGTAGTGGAGAGGATGGTAGAGATGTAGACAAATCTATGAGGATTTCAGTGGTGGCTTGGACAATATGCTTTTGGAATCTGATCTTGAAACATTTGTAGAGAGAGTGTAACTCCATTTGCATAGTTTGGAAAGCTTTGACCGTGTCATTCAATTCACTAGATGTTTTAGTAGTGGTTGTTGAAATATCATCCACAATTTGTTGTATAGTTCTTGGATTGTCCATTTGTTCCAATTTGTGGGCTATGAAGATATTTGCCTTTTTCTAAGTATTTGTACTCAAAGTACCATGTTAAGGAAAATCATGATGATGATTAGAGAAAAGTTCCTCTTTGATTTTATTCTTCTATTTCTTCTTTTGTTTCAAAGAAGTAGTCTCTAACTCATCAGAAGAGGAACGGATCTTTGATGATTCTACTTCAAATGATTCCTCTTTGCTTGCCCTCTTCCCTTCTGATGTGATTTATGTGTGTATGAAGTAGAGGGGAAATATTTCTCTTTTCCTTTTGAGGAAAAACCAGGAGGAATTTCATGATCATTCAAAGGCTATACATGTGTTAAAAATTCTTCTTCTTCATCTTTGGATCATCTATGAATGCATCATCAATGAAATCTTCTTTGTCCAATAACTACATGTGTCTATAGAGTCTATCTTAGAGGCCAAATCAATAGTGGTAGATTGAGAATCAGTAGAATATTCATCCAAGAAGGAAGAATACTATGATACTTAGTCAGAGTCATAGGAGTCAAAGAGGTAAACAACTTGATAGAAGATCCTAAAGAATAGGACTCTAATGAGGATTCCTCGAGGAGGTAATGATGAAGGTTTGCCACCTGAGGTTTGTCATCTTTTTTAGCCTATTCCTTGCCCTTTTGTGGACTTTTTTTGGTTAGATGATTGGAGCTACCACAAGTATAGCATTTTGAGTATTTTTTGTGAGAGGACCTTTAGGCATACCTAGATTTGTGTCAATTGCCATTGGAGCCATAACGGTCATTCCTCTATCTTTAGTAGTGATCATGGTGAGAGGAATATCTATGTGATGGGTGATGTCTATGGAGATGAGAAGAAACTTTAATTTTCCACCAGCCAAAGTGAGACCTAGAAGAATTCCAACAAGGAGAACAACTACATTTTTCACATCCAAAATCATTATAATATTTTCTAGCATGTTTGCAGACTTCACTAAGGAAACTTTGCTATAGGGAAATCAATTTCTATTGATGGCATACTTCCTTGATAGTATGCTCAATAGTCTAGATAATCTTACCCACAATGTCATTAAAATCTATTTTTTCTTATTGCATTTTCTCCTTACAGAAGGATGGATTGGTTCACGAGGAGAACGTACCAAATACTCTTTCATAGATGCATCATGGGCACCCATTCATTCATATAATAGATTCTCTTATGTATATGAGATACTCTTTGTATTGTCTTGGATCACATAATTTTGCTTTGAAAAATGCTTTTCTTACTTCAACAACATCATCCAATTTATTACCAACTAATTCACCCAGCAATAATTCAAAGAACAAGGTAACTGGGTTAGGTTTTTGAGCAATGTCCAACTTAATTTGAGGATGAATGGAAGTCCACCATGGGCATAATCCACCAAGAGAGCCATGTGTCATGGCATTTAAAATATCTAAATGGTTAGCAATAGGCTTTACTAGCAATTTATGTCCAACACAAGCATACATCATATAGATAAGCAATTATATTTCATCAGGATTCTTTCCATCAATAGACTAGATGGGAAAACTTTTCACTTTCTCAAGGACACCAAATTTGTAAGGTTTTTTGGATAATTCTATATCCTTAAACAAATGAGTATTAAGAAACTTAGGGTCAGAATGAACATGATGATGAGGAATGGTTTTCCACTGTATGTCCCTAAATTCTTGATGCTCATTCCTTTAAGGATGCAGAATCATCCAAAAAACTTAACAATTTAGGTGTCCCTAAAGGGAAGTTTTCCCATCTAGTCCATTGATGGAAAGAATCCTGAGAAATAAACTCCTTATCTACAGATGTATGCTTATGTTTGGACAGAAATTGCTAGAAAAGCGTACCGCTCGAGTGCCTTTGGTGGATCCCCATGCAAAACCTACAAAACATGAATTGGAAGAATACATGGATATGATGTTTCCAGACTAAGAACCAATGGAATATCAAAATGCTTTTGATCATATTGATTATTTAGAATTCCGCATCACTCAACGGAAAGAAGAAGCCTTGCTTCAAACAATGCCCTTGAGGATTGCTCCCGAATACATCGATAAAGATTATATTTGCTGGTATGTATAGAACAAGTATGATTCTTGCATGATGGTGAATCTCTAGAACACACTCCCACATTAAATATTCTTGGTACATCTTAGATGCTAATGTTCATAACCATTTGATCTATAGCATCTCCTCTTATAACAAGGATGGTGATAGTGTCATTGATTTGGTGGATAATGAATTCATCCCTATTAATCCCCATCATCATGTTGATTCTAACCTTGAATTTCTTAATGCTCATTCCTTTAAGGATGCAAAATCATCGAAAAAACCTGACAAATTAGCTGCCCTTGGAAAAGTGGGAAGTTTTCCCATCTAGTCCATTGATGGAAAGAATCCTGATGAAATAAAATTGCTTATCTATATGATGTATGCTTATGTTGGTCCCTAGAAAAGCCTACTACTAACTGTTATAGATGTTTTGAATGCCATGACTTATGGCGTTCTTGGTGGATTATACCCATGGTGAACTTCCATTCATCCTCAAATTAAGTTGGCTATTGCTCAACAACCTCACCCAATTACCTTGTTCTTTGAATTGTTGCTATGTAAACTAGTTGTAATAAATTGGATGATGTTGTTGAAGAAAAAGAAGCATTTTTCAAAGCAAATTTATGTGATCCAAGATAGTACAAGGAGTATCTCATATACATGAGGGATCTCTTATATAAAGGAATGGATGCCCATGATGCATCTATGAAAGAGCATTTGGTATGTTCTTTTCATGAACCAATCCCATTATTGTGTAAGCAGAAAATGCAACAAGAAAAAAAAAGTATGCCATCAATAGAAACTGATTTCCCTACAGCAAAGATTTCCTAATGAAGTCAGCAAACATGGTAGAAAATATTTTGAAGATTTTGGATGTGAGAAATGTAGTTGTTCTCCTTGGAATTCTTCTAGGTCTCACTCTAGCTAGTGGAAATCGAAAGCTTCTTCCTGTTGCCAAACACATCACCATAGTCACACAGATATTCCTCTCACCAATGTCACTACCAACAAAGACAAAGGGTTGTGTGAGCTCTAAGTGGTGTGAAAGAGTTCATAAATCCTTTGCAAAGTCTAATAATTCCTATGGCTGCTCAAGGTTGATTCTCTGTTGCATTCAAGAGCTTGTATGAGAGCTGTACAAGTCACCAAGGAATTCAACCATTGTAATGGATGAAGCAAATCCAATGCTCAGTGGAATTTGCCTTAAATTGTTGCTCCCAATATTTATAAGAAAAATAACATCTTCAAATTTAAAGCTTCAACACACTATGTCGAGGACCAAGGTACTATTACTATTGGTGATACTCTTACACAAGACTAGCATGTAATTTTACTTTCTTTAGTTATGCATAAAATACAAAATCAAAAAACCCAACAAAAATACCCATATCTCCATCTAGGCTATATTGCTATAGGTATCATCCCCTTCTTTAGTCATGGCCTCAATGTAAGCTGTATGGCTGTTGTCTTAGACACTCGTCATCGTGAACTCATGGATATGATTGTAGGTGTTGTTGTCTCACCTCTCTCTAATGGCCCGATCTTCTTTGAATTATGTCCTAATTATGTAATTTATGTGGAAGATCCCTACTTGTCTGAATTATTTATGTTGCATATCCACACTTCTAGCCTCCATATGAAAACCTATGCAACTCATCTAGCTATCCAATACATAATAGTTTTCCATTGTACATCCCTTGCTATTCCTAGGGTTTTAGAAGGTGCAAATACTGATAAAGACAAAGGTTAGATGATCATCATAAGGCTAATGAGAGTACTTAGTGCTTCTTTCATGAGTGTGTCCATTGATCTGACATCACTCTTTAAGAAGAGTGGTAGTTAGACATCTAGTCTTTACAGAAGAAAGAGCTTATGCGATCGAAGCAGATAACAATACATAATATCAAAGGGAAAACCTTGATGTTACCCCAAGATCTGCCAACTTCCTCTTATTCAACTGCCCCGCTGAAGCTATCGTACCTCCTGTGATGATGCAACAACAACAACCGCAATTGAAGGTTTCTCTTTCCTAGAGAACAAATTCCTTAAAGTTCATCTCTCCAGCTTGTCCTCACTCTCAAATATCTGATGGTATCTGTCTCCACTGTAAGAAATTGATAGAAAAAACCTCTGTCAATATTATAGTTGAATTTGAATATAAAGGTCGTGTCTAAAAGGTTGCTCCTTACCTATGTCCACAAAATGATGTTACTTGGTCTGCCGAGCTACAAATTATGAACTGGACCCATTTGCATTAATAAGCTTAATTGAAACCATGAAAAATATATATCAATTGTATGAAGAATTACAAGATTTAATGCAAAAGCTTCCTACACAACAAAAAGCTAATGTAGCTTCCCTCACTACTGATAGTTATTTTACTACTACAACCACTGCTGCTATTGCTAACTTCGTGTAACCTCCTGTTATTGATTGGACAACATTCTTTGAAAAGAGGTTACATAAAGGATGGTCACCAATGTTCAATTCTCTTTCCATAGGAACTCTAATGTGCATACAATTGTCCCACATGATGCAAAAGGCAAAGTCCTAGTTCCAGATTCAGATGATGAAATCTCACATGCTTCCCATGTAGATGATACTAATGAAACTATTGTCTATAAACCTATGTCTGCTGATGGTAATGGTTATTCTACTTTCTTGCCTATAGATTACCTTAGCAAAGCTACTCGAGTGCCTTTAGTGGATCCCCATGAAAAAACTGCAGAACATGAATTGGAAGAATACATGGATATGATGTTTCTAGACTTGAAAGCAATGGAATATCAAAATGTTTTTTTATCATACTGATTATTTAGAATTTCGCATGGCTCAATAGAAAGAAGATGCCCTATTTCAAGCAATGCCCTTGAAGATTGCTCCCAAACACTTTGATAAAGATTATATTGGTAGGTATGTGTAGAAGAAGTATGATTTCTCCATGATGGTGAGTCTCTAGAACACACTCCCACATCAAATATTATTGCTTGGTATATCTTAGATGCTAATGCTCATAACCACTCAATCTATAGCATCTCCTCTTTTAACGAGGATGGTGATAGTGTCATTGATTTGGTGGATGATCAGTTCAACCCTATTAATCCTCATCATCATGTTAATTTTGACCCTGAATTTCTCAATGCTCATTCTTTCTTTAAGGATGTAAAATCATCCAAAAAACTTGACAAATTAGGTGTTCCTAAAAAAGTGGAAAATTTTCCCATCCGATCCATTGATGGAAAGAATCCTGATCAAGTAAAATTACTTATCTCTATGATGTATGCTTATGTTGGATAGAAATTGCTAGAAAAGCTAACCATTTAGATGTTTCTAATGCCATGACCCATGGCTTTGTTGGTGGATTATGCCCATGGTGGACTTCCATTCATCCTCAAATTAAGTTGGCTATTGCTCAACAACCTCACCCAATTACCTTGTTCTTTGAATTATTTCTATGTAAATTAGTTGTAATAAATTGGATGACGTTACCGAAGAAAGAGAAGCATTTTTCAAAGCAAAATTATGTGATCCAAGATAGTACAAGGAGTATCTCATATACTTGAGGGATCTCTTATATGAAGGAATGGGTGCCCATGATGCATCTATGAAAGAGCGTTTGGTATGTTCTCCTCATGAACCAATCCCATTCTTCTATAAGGAGAAAATGCAACAAGAGACAATATATTTTAATGATAGTGTGAGTCAAATTATCAAGACTATTGAGCAAATTATCAGGGAAGTATGCCATCAGTAAAAATTGATTTCCCTACAACAAGGATTCCCTAATGAAGTTTGAAAACATGTTAGAAAATATTATAAATATGTTGGATGTGACAAATGTAGTTGTTATCCTTGGAATTCTTCTACATCTCACTCTAGTTGGTGGAAATCTAAAGCTTCTTCTCATCTCCATAGACATCGCTGCTCACACAAGTATTCCTCTCAGTAGGATCACTACCAAAGACAAAGGAATGACCGCAATGGCTCTAATGGCAACCGACACAAATCCAGGTATTCCCAAAGGTCCTCTCACAAAAAATAGTTGAAATGCTATATTTTGGTAGCTCTAGTCATTTAGCCAATAAATGTCCCCAAAAGGGCAAGGAATAGGCTAAAAAACACAACAAATCTAAGGTGACAAACCCTCATCATTACCTCTCCGAGGAATCCTCATCAAAGTCTGCCTATTCTTTAGAATCTTCTACCGAGTTGTTTACCTTTGACTCCTATGAATCTAACTAAGCATCATAGTATTCTTCCTTCTTGGATGAATATTCTACCGATTCTCAATCTATCACTATTGATTTTGCCTCTAAGATAAGACTCTACAAACACTTGTAGTTATTGGATGAAGAAGCTTCCACTGATGATGCATTCATAGATGGTGACAAAGATGAAGAAGAAGAATCTTTAACAAATGTATAGTCTTTGAATGCCCATGCAATTCCTCCTGGCTTTTCCTCAAAAGGAAAAGAGAAATATTTCCCCTCTACTTCATACACACATAAATCACATCAGAAGGGAAAAGGGCAAGCAAAGAGGAATCGTCTAAAGCAGAATCATCAAAGATCCAATCCTCTCGAAGAGTCAGAGACTACTTCTTTGAAACAAAAGAAAAAACTGAAGAATAAAATCAAAGAGGAACTCTTCTTTAATCGTCATGATTTTCCTTAACATGGTACTTTGAGTGCAAATACTCATAAAAAGGTGAATATCTTCGTACCCCACAAATTGGAATAAATGGACAATCCAAGAACTATACAACAAATTGTTGAATGATATTTTAGCAACCACTACTGAAACATCTAGTGAATTGAACGATACGGTCAAAGCTTTCCAAACTATGCAAATGGAGTTACACTCTCTCTGCAAATGTTTCAAAGAACCATCAGATTCCAAAAGCATATTGTCCAAGCCACCACTGAAATCCTCAAAGATCTGTCTACATCTCTGCCATCCTCTCCACTACCTGGCTCTATTCCAAAACCAATCAATCAAATTTGTGCTACTTTTTCTCAACATAAACTCAACAATTTTGAAGGTGGCAGCCCTATTCCCACTATTTATGTCATCAAACTCAGATCTTCTGGTAAAATTTACTTTATTTCTAAATGCTTTGCTAGATACAGGTTCCAATCTCACTATTGCGCCTTATGAGTTGTTTGCCACCTGAGAATGTATATAGGATAGTAGTCCTATTACAATAGAACTTTCTAACAATAAAAGAACCACTCTCTCCAAATTTATCAAAGCCTTTTTACAGCTGGGAGAAAGCAAGCTTCCTATTGAGATCCAACTCATGTGCCAAATGCGCTATAATTTGTTGATAGGGACTGATATCCTTGATCTCACCCCATATACTTTTTGGGATGATCATGTGGTATTGTCCTATCATAGACACAAGACACATATCCCCCTATTGGAAAAGGTTGACAGAAGTATCTACTCAATCTCCCAGTTACCTATTCTAGAAAAGATGCAACAGATAGGACAAGGGTTGCAATAGGAATTGCAGAAATACCAAGAAGACATAAAGAAAATGGAATCTAGGCTTAAAGCTCATATGCATGAGGATCCTCTCATGTTCCATGAAAAAAGAAAGAAATTTGTTATTGCCTTGCCATTAAAGGAAGATGATGTTTCAACCAAAGCAGTGCATAAAGGGATGAAAGAAGAAGATTTGGTCTTATGTAAAGTAGAAATTTCTAAGCTTTTACAGAAAAAACTTATTGAATCCACTACATCTACTTGGTCTTGCCAAGCTTCCTATGTCAATAAACGCTTGGAGCAAAAACGTGGCAAAAAGAGGCTGGTGATCAACTATAAACCTCTCAATAAGTACCTCATTAGACATGGACATCCTATTCCATTGAAAGATGTGTTCATTAAAAGAATCAGAAAGGCAAAGATCTTTAGCAAATTTGAGTTAAAATCTGGATTCTAGCAATTACCCACCATTAAGGTTGAAGACATACATAAAACAATATTATGTGTGCTCCAAGGACACTACTAATGGACTGTTCTTCCTTTTGGGATCAAAATTGCCCCTACTTACTTCCAAGGGTGGACAGACTCAATGTTCTCTAAGTTTTCATTTTGCTTAGTCTATATTGATGATATTTTGGTATTCTTTGAAACTATCCGAGAACACTTAAATCATTTGACACAATTCATGCTAGCAGTTGAAGAAGTTGGGATGGTCCTATTCCCAAATAAATATGTTTTGTTTGTCACAAGTGGATTTTTTGGGTTTAGACTTATCATGGTATAGTGGAGTTATAGGATCATGTGTTAAAGGCTATTTTGAATTTTCCAACAAAGGTACCAAATGTGAAAATGTTGTAACAACTTTCATTTTCCATGTCTCTTATGCAATCCTTGCTTCACTCTATATTACTCTCTCTTGAAAACCATCACATGTGCAACAAGGAAGCTCTAAATTTGATATGGAGTAATTAACACCTATATCTTTACTCCCTTTTGTCCTCTTAACTTAATTGTAGCTAGACGGATACTTTTGCCAAAGTCTCCCATAAGAGATTGGGAGAAGCTTTAGTGCATCTAGGTCAATATTCACTTACTTTAATAATATGTTCTCTCTCTCTCTCTCTCTCTCTCTCTCTCTCTCTCTCTCTCTCTCTCTCTCTCTCTCTCTCTCTCTCTCTCTCTCTCTCTCTCTCTCTCTCTCTCTCTCTCTCTCTCTCTCTCTCTCTCTCTCTCTCTCTCTCTCTCTCATGCACTCCAAATGCATGGATCTATGTGCGTAAAATCAAAGACATGGCAAGGAGGAGGTCAATTCGATGTGCCCTTACATGTGTCAAAGGACACAACAATTGTGTTGTATCCCTTAAGTTCATTCATCACTTGGATGCAATTAAGAAACAATTAAAAAGTCTATACAAATAATAAAGAGCTTCAATCTCCCTTGGTCAAATGATCATCTTCAAAGGATTGAGAAAATATTGGCAAAAAGATATGAAGGAGGCCTGGTTGATGGACTAAATTTAGTGGAAGATATATGTGAAATAAAGAGCTACATAGGATAAATTTTGAGTTTATTCACAAATATTGGGAAATGTGGGCTTTGGAAAATTGTGAAGATAAGTTGCAAGACCTTACTAAGATCAATACTCACATAGAGGATGGCGTGTTTGAGTTATAGGCTTAAAAGAATGACAACTTGCTTGCACCTGACATCATTGCCCTTGATGTTCAAGTCACATCTTTGAAAGTTTGCCCGAATAGGTTATTTGCGATGTTATACCAAATGACTTATCACATCACCTCATCATCAAATGCATAGTACAATCAGCATTTGTACTTTATTCAATACTTTTTTCACAAGTCCTCCAATAGAAATGTTCATTCTATTGTTGGATTAGTGGAATTTCAAAGGATTCTGGACTTATGTACCTCTCATGATGACAAATGGTGTAATATGCTTTTTCAATTTGGATTGTTGCCTATGTGAGATTGCACGGTTTCTTTTATCAAATTAAAATATTTAAATTTTATGTTCTCAAAGTGTAACAATATCTAAATAATGTATTTATGAATATTGTTATCACAATACTCTTTTTTGCTTCTTCTCATCTTAGGTTATCCTCGACAATGGTGCTCCCAACACATTCTATGCCTAGAGATAAATGTAGGCAAGTTGTAAGAGTTAGGATTGGATTACATGCTCATAGGTATGCAAGAGGTGTGCATGACCAAGCTACTACAAATGGAGTCAATATTAATATTCAAATGTCAAATGATCTATGCCAAGCCAATCAATTTAACGTTGCATCTTGCTCTACTGTTCATGAGTTGTTGTCCTTTTGAGTGCATATGTCTACTATAACTTGACATTTCAATCAAAGCATAAATAATGCAAATGGGGGATTTAGTATATGTAGGCAAATGCTTGATGTTAGTAGAGCTGAACGTAGGCACATGGCAAGGGTTAGAACATAATTAACATGATTGCATCAGATTGCAAGAGTTAGAAATAGATGTGGTTCCATTAGATGTACATGCTATTGGTCAAGAAGGAAACACGATAATCCACAATAAAGATATTCAAATGTTAGATAATCATGTTGCATCTACCTCTAATGTTCATGAATTGCTACCCTTTCAAGTGCATGTACCTAGCACAACTCGTCAATACAATCAAAGCCTACATAATTCAAATGTTGAATTGAGTGTGCATATGCAAATGCTTGGTGCTACTAGGTTTGGATGTAGACCGAGGACAAGAGCCAGAACACAATTACAACTCTTGCATTGTAGTTCAATAGCTAGAGACGAATATGCCATTCAAGCTCCAAATTCGAGTGTTGCAAGTGCTCAAATGCTAGGTGCACCATTACTGCCTTTGAAGTTAACCACCTAGCCTTGCTCAAGAAGGCAACATAGTTATCCAAACTGTGCTTGTATGTATAGAGATATTTAATCACCAATGCAAGATTCTACCACCTATATTTCTTCCTCAAAATGGTGGGTTTTGTTCAATTCTCCATGACATGCCATTTGATTTGGATACTCATCCATCTACAACAATATTGCTCTTCCAAAACCTGACTTGCATACAATTGGTACACTTTCCAAGGTTTATGGGTATTATATGGCTAAGTTATGGCAATCTAAAACTAAAAGAATGCACTCAACTTTTGTTGGAAAGCATTGTTGTAGAGAAGGAAAAGTTTGCCACCTCTACATCAACCATCGCAACCTCTGTGTAATTTGTTGGATGGCTCATATCCTCACAATAGAGAGTTCAAATAAAAATATACTCTCTTACAATAGTTCATTGGCTTTTGTTTCAACGGGTGCAAATTTTGATGAGCTTTTGCCTCGAAATGGGAATGGATATACCTTTCGGGTCCACAGATTAATATGTCATCGCATAGGTTCCCTACTACCAAGCGAGGATAGACAACAAGTACCAAAGTTTCCACAACTTTACATTTATGATACTGAGCATGAGTTATTGGATCACATGGGGGTTTTGCTCGACATACTAGAGGAGCTTTAACAAACGATGCATGATCACAATGTTTATGCACGAGCCTTTATAGCAGTTGATGTAAGCTTGCAACTCAATCCATCAATGGAAATAAGAATGTCAAATTTTCAAAATTGATCCACATCGAGACAATATTCAATTCCAATTGTAAGCGAGGATGTGGCAATCATGCCTGGACAGGGTGATGATGACATGCTCAATCATCGTAACATTCAAGTTCTCACTCACCAAGGCTAGCTAATTTTCGTTTCTAACTAACACAAGGCTTATATGCCATTGCCATATGTTCTTCTGTTTCCAAATGGAGAGGATGGATGGCATACTAGAGTTTTATATGGATGTGTGGATTCTCATATTACTGCCAACAATCTTCCAAACAAAGATTGTGTCTCTCAAATGCAATATTATGCCTTTGGACTTCAAATTTATGATGATACCAAAGCATGTCTATTGTGCAGTGGTTGCTTGCTACAACAATACATTGTGGATACTTATTATAGCATTGAGCAATGTAGATTAGCTTGGTGTCATCATAATAAAGCAACATTGTGAGTTGACATGTATAGGAGATTGGATGATATGGTCAATGGTTTGGATGCAATTGATAACAATGTTACTGGGGTTGTTGTAGGCTTTTGAATAGTGTTACTATTTAGCATCATAGGCAGACCAAGATTCATGTACCAATTATATCAAGATGCCATTAAAATTGTGCGCAATAAAGGGAAGCCTGATTTATTTATCACCATGACATGTAATCCTAAGTGGTTTGAAATTACAAATGCTTTGTTGCCTAGGCAATCTGCATATGATCGGCCAGATTTGACTGCTAGAGTTTTTCATTTGAAACACAAGGATATGATGCATATGATAGTTAAAAAAGAACTATTTGGTAAAGTTTTTGGATATGTATATGTGATAGAGTTCCAAAAGAGAAGCTTACCTCTTTTGCACACACTCTTGATATTAGAGTCCATTTAAGCTACTAGAACCACAACAATATGATAGATTAGTGTGTGTTGAGCTACCTAACAAGGAAAGTTTTCCATATCTTTATCAAATTGTCACTAAATGTAATATACATGGTTCATGTGGTGTATTCAATCAAAAAATTCATTGCATGATGGATGGACAATGTAGAAAGAGATATCCAAAAAAGTTTGTAGATGCAACTATAGTTGATAAAACTGGTTACCCTTTGTCTAAATGTCAATAGGATGGAAGAACATACAATTCAAATGGTAACAAATTGGATAGTCGATGGGTGGCGCCATACAAACCTTATTTGAGTTCCAAGTATAATGCTCACATAAATGTTGAGGCTTACTCTACAATTTCAACTATCAAACATTGATATAAGTATGTGTATAAGGGCTATGATTGTGCAACCATCCAATTTACAATTGTACATGGTTTGGTATCCAATGATATTAGGGCAAAAAATATTGGTGCACAAAATGTAGATGAGATCGAGAGCTACTTGGATGCATTATATATTTCTACTTCTAAAGCATGTTGGTAAATATTTGAATTCAAACTTCATGATGAGAAACCAAATATCCAATGATTGCAAATACATTTACCTAGAGAGAATATCTTCTTTTTTTTTGTGATTTGGATAATATTTGTGACGTTCTACAAAATGAAAATGCTAAAAAAACTACTCTCACTGAATGGTTTGCTTGCAATCATCTACATCCAAATGCTTATACAATCCTCTTTCGGGACTTTCCAATGCACTAGTTTTGGAATGCACAAAAAAAGGACAAATAAAAAGCAAGAAAATACATGTGCTTGAATATATTTTTACACTTCAATACGGAGAAAAAATATTATTTCCATTTATTACCCAATGTATGCAAGGGGTGCACTTCCTTTGAGGCATTATGTACAGCTGATAATGTGACGCACCCAACTTTTAAGGAGGCTTGCATGGTAAAGGGAATGTTGGAAACTAATCTTGAATGGCAAATGTGCTTGCGTGAAGCTACATTGATGCAAACAAGTGCTCAATTGAGATTATTTGCATCCATCTTGGTATTTTGTTTGCATACTTGACTTGGTGCACTCTAGGAAGAGTTTTTATTGCCACTAACAGAGGATATAGCGCATCAATTATCTATGCAAAATAGACATAATGTTAACTTGCAAGAAGAGGTAAGCAATCAAGCTTTGATGCATATACAAATACTTTTAGGTCAATATGGATGCATTTTAGTAGACTTTCACGGACTACCTATGGTTATAATGCAAGACTATGCAAACCCTTTGATCCTTGATGAATGTGTTTATGATAAGATAGAACAAGAGAGAACTTGTTTAGATATGGAAGCTATGTTGAATGATGGACAAAGGAATTCCTTTATGGCAATAATGAATGCTATTGATAATGGTTTGGCAAACCATTTTTCTTGGACGGTCCAAGTGGTTCTAGAACAATGTTCCTATACAAATGTTTGCTTGCAAATATTCACATTCAAGGTCGCATTGCCATAGCTACAACATCCTTTGGTATTGCTACATTACTTTTATCACATGGATGTACAACCCATTCAAAATTCAAAATTCCATTGTAAGCAGATAATCATTCTACATGCAATATACTTGTTCAAAGTCAACTTACAACATTGTTAAAAGATGCGAGTCTTAATTTTGTGGGATGAAGCTCCTATGTTGCATCGAACATGCCTTTGAGGTATTAAACAGAACTTTAAAGGATGTAATGCAATGCAAATTGCCATTTAGTGGTAAAGTTGTTCTACAAGGTGGAGATTTTAGCACATATTATCTACTGTACCAAAGGATACCCTTGAGGGTATTGTCGGTGCGGTTATATGTTGTTTCCCTTTGTGGCAACATTTTAATATATTGAGACTTACACAAATATGCGGGTGACATCAGATGATGATCACTTTATTACATGGTTGCAAGACATTGGGGATGGAAAGAGTTTATCACCAAGTAATAACATTTTGCAAGTTCCATCTGCAGTATTGTTAAAGGGAGGGTCAATGCAAGAGTTGATCAATATTGTCTATGAAGATATTGATTGTATGATTGATTATATTTCGTTCTTTAGTAAACATGCCATTCTTGCACCTTGAAACAATGAGGTGGAAATATTAAACAACCATGCATTGCAACTAATGCTGTGAGAGGTTAAGCAATACTATAGTGTCGATTCCATGGAGAAGCCAAAGGAGAACTCCTTTCTCTACTTTGTGGAGTATCTAAACTCCCTTGGCCTGGGTAGAGGTATTCCTTCTCATATCTTACTATTGAAACTAAATGCTCCAATAATATTACTCATGAACTTAAATCCCTCTAAAGGTCTATGCAATGGTACTACATTGGTATGCAAGGCTTTCAATAGCAAGGTTATTGATGCAAAAATAATTACTAGGACCAATATTGGGGATAGATTATTTGTCCCAAGAATAACTTTCATCTCAACCACACTATAGCTTTCTTTATCAATGAAGCATTCACAATTCCCTATCCATTTGTCGTTTGCAATGACAATCATTAAATCTCAAGGCCATATGTTATCATGTTTGGGGATATACTTGAAGACCCCAATCTTTACTCCATGGTCAACTGTATGTTGCTTTCTCAAGAGTAAAGTCCCCAAACAATTTGAAAGTCTTGGTTAATGAGAAAGAGAGTACGGTAAATGATACCATCAATATTGTGTATAAAGAAGTTTTACAAAAAGTTTTGTAACCTCTATTTCTTTTCTGCTTCACAAAGTTATTTGAACTAAGACTATAACTCTAAGACCGAACCATGACGCTTAATGGGATTATGGAGTTATTGATGGGAGTAGTGCTTTATATATAAAAATTTTATATTTATGTATATGTGTGTATTAATGTATATGTATATATTGATGCTTGAATAAAATTATATTTAAGTTACTTTGTTTGATTTTTTCTTTTCTACAAAAGCATGTGCATAAAAACTATAATGTTCAAAGTACTTTGAAATTAATAGTTTTAAAAGTAAAAATTTCCCTTGATTGCTCTTAGGGTTTATTTATGGATATTTGGGTTGTAAGGTGTATTAACATTTTCTTTGTTTTTAGGGTTTGTTTTTGGATTGTAAGGTGTATTGACTTCTTTAATAACATTTTGATTTTGTTTAAAATTCTTAAATTTTATATTTTTAAATATTTGTTAGATGGCTCAATTTTTTTTTGAATATTATTATGCATCACCTTATCAAATGAGAATTCAAGAGGCATTATGCACCGTGGCTATGGATGACATAATTCATAGAACTTTGGCCAGAGTAATTGAACAATTACCAAATGATAGATTTACTAATGCAAATATTCATTTGTATATATAAATTCTATATTAAGGATACTTTCAGTGTTGTTATGTTAAACAAATAGAAGATGATTACTTTATATCCTGTTCCCACACTAGCCGAATACCGAATGATTGGAGCAACTGGGAGTTCCAAGATTTGTCATGTTTCATTACTTTACACTGGTTCCATACAAACTTTGTTGATAGCTCTACGAATGTTGGAGCTTCACCCCACATGCCCCCATGTAATACTTACTCACTTTCTTCATAAATATTTTATTATACAAAATTGATAAATTTAATATTATAAATTTTAAAGTTCTTTTTTATTTTCAAGTGTTACAACATAGTTTGGGAGAGGGCGTGTCATAGCTTCACCATTGCATGTTTTGCATGCTAAATCCACATTTAATAACTCTACTAGGAAGAGAAGGCTTTCTTTTCAGTAAAATGATTTAAAACATGATATACTTTTTCTTGTAGCTTCGGTTATGATTGGGATACTACAATAACATTTTTAAATAACTTTTCATTCATTCATCTTCTTGTATTCATATGATTGAAATAAACAATGTTATTGGTTTCTTTCTTTTGTATGGTGAAGTCAATAAATTACAAGAGTAGTTGAATCATTTCTTTTTTTTTTTGTCTGTTGAGTCATTGTGATATTTTTGAAAATCAAGTCATTTTTCAATAATTGATAGAAAAGTGCATCACATTAACTATTAATAATACAAGTGGGGACTCAATTGGCTACGAATCATATTGCCACATAAGATATGCATCAACATGTGAAATGTATTAACTAGTAGTAACTATGATGCTTTAAAATTTGGAGCAAAGTGCCAAATGTAAGCTGGCGCATAGTGCTAGCCTCGACGCGAAGCACTGGGAGAAGACTTAGGTGCCAATTGCCTCTAGGCACAAAGCACCTAGTTATCATTATGTTTATAAGAACATGTAAATAGGAAATATTGGGTTTTCTCATGTACCCACAACTTGATAGATATATTTACAAAGACTCTTCTTTGCTCCTAATACTAAGCTTTTCAGCAAGCTTTGAACATGATACGTTTTGAAATATCATTTGTCATACATTGTATAGTCATAGGTTGCTATGTCCACTTGGATGAACATATGCTACCATGGCCTAACATTATTCTAGGTTTTGGGTTGAAACATGCAATTGAGGTGCTCTATGATGCCTTTACCTTCTTCGAGGTGCAAAGATTCAGATTTGTAGCCCGAGCAAAAACATAACAATTCACAACTGAAATGGTCGTATGAAGCCAAGACCCACTAGCTAAAGTGGTAGTGAGATGGTGTGTTAAATCCAAGGTCAAGGGTTCCATTCTCAAAGTAGGTAGTGGGGGCGAATACACCTTGTATGTTGTAAACAAAAGGTCGAGGGTTCTATTCTCATGGGTAGCGGTAAAGGCACCTTGTATGTTGTAGAACAGTGATGATGGCTCCATCTAGTTGGTCACCAAGACAGACGTCCTGACTCCTAATTAGACCACATGTTGAGTTGGTAGTCAAGGGCTTGTGTGGCGACAGTGATCGTAGTAATGAGTGTAAGCCCGGAGATTCGAATTTCAATCAATACAAAATCATTTCGCATTCGAAAAAGTCGCATTTGGAAAGGGCGAGAAGATGAGGTGGGGGCAAAAGCCATATGTTGTTTTTTTTCAAAAGATGTTAAGATTTAATGAGAAAGCCTTTTGTGTTTGGTGTTTGTTTGACTAATTGTCAAGATGTGAACTTGGAAGGACCCCTCCGGTTATCTTTCCAGCGTTTGGGTGTCTTCACGGCTGCCATCAGAACTGTGAGGAAGATTTATGAATGGCGACTCGTACAGTCTATCTATTCTTCGCTTGTGAATTTTGCGCTCTGATGCGGACGGAATCTCGCCTGCCATAGCCATACCTCATCCCGTCCTGCTGTATCGTACGACATTGCCATCCTTCTCGCACCCGCGTTTCGCCTTCTTCTGCGCTTGTCCATGGCGGAACCATGGAGAATGAGGCTCAAGCTTGAACGGCCGTACGCGCATGCGCAGAAATTCGACTTAGTCTAAGGCGGACAGCAGCAAAACGCAGGTCTTCCCCCCCTCCCCCCGTTTTACAGCCTACCGCCATGAGTCATCCCGGGGCTCCTGCACCGAACAGCAGGGCCAGGAGGCGAAGTGCCTCGCACGATTCCGATCGTGATTCAAAGAGTTTAGCCTCTCAGGATGCCGCACGTGGACGCCAGGTGATCACCATAGACCTTAAAGATGAGGATGATGACGTCCAAGTATTGACTCCACGGGCTACTGCTCAGGTACACTTAAAAAAAAGAAAAGCAGCATCGTTCATGCAATTAGCAAGTTGTGTCTCATTGTGAGCTACTGTATGATTTCTGTGACCTTAATTTGCGTGATCAAAGAGCTATATGGACTCTACTTAGTTTCTACAGAACATCAGTCCTTTTTGTCCACTATTTTTGATCCTGGGGTCCCGTTACATTTGGAAAAGTTTTTGCAGGCTAGAAATTCTAGACACAATCGCCGTCGTACAGATGCTGCCGATCCTAAACTTAGACATGGTGCCTCAGGTAATTTCTTGGAGTAAGAAACAAAGGGTTAGTTGTCTTACACAATGTGCTCTTCCCATATGATTCGTGCAAGTCTGTATTATGTGCTAATTATATATAGCAACACATATTTTTTTGATGCATGGCTTGCATTCTTATACATAGGACTTTGATTTTGTGTGTCTTCTTTTGGTAGTGTTGAGATGGTCGGAATGCTGCAGCACTATGCATTGGGATAGGTCCACTAGGAGTTTAGGACCACTTGGTATGGCTTGAAATACTTCTAGCTATCACCCAATTTGTCTATTCACTGTCTTGCTAAACATGCATGTGATGGGTAGATATTTGAGTATCTAAGACATTTTGTGTTGTCAATTAGGGCATCTTTCCTTTTCTTTCTTTCAAATGAAAGAAAGCTATTATGTCAAATGCTAGGTTTTGTGAATTTTCAATAATCTTGCATTTTAGCCACTTTAATCTTTATGTGAAGTCATACAATAAGCCTTATAATTTAGAAGTCCCAAAACGTTACAAAGGTTTTTTTTAATGCCCTAATATTTTCACTAAATGAGTTACACTGACAAGCAAACTCCATTTGGGAAGTGTGGAACCTTTGCAAAAGTTGTGAAGAATGGGTGCCAATGGCTACCTAGGACAAATTTGGACTAGTGAGATTGGATTGCCTCTTGGGAATGACTTTTAGTCTCAAAGGGGTTACAGAACGAAATATTTTAATGTCTTGGACTAAGGCGGGACACAGCAACTCCTTTGAGTAGATGGGCTTGTGGCACTTGATTGCAAGCTATGATTGTAAGCTATTTGTTGAAATTGTTCTCAGCTGTCACATAATTCAGCAACTATGTCTTCAAGTAGTGAAGAATCTCGTTCTAGTGATCCTTCATTGTTTGAGGAATCAAAAGAGGACTGAAATAATGGGTTGCCTGAGCCTAGAATGGGCCTTCAGCATGGGTGGCATTATGAGAATGTTGGGTTTTTTCATGAAGTTGGGATTTCAAGGCCTTAAGATGCTGAAAATCAGCAAGAGGAGGAGGATTGAGATGCCCAATTCAAGGCTCAACTCATGGCAGTTGTGGTTATGTTGTCTCAACTTACCAAGGACTCATGTTTTGTTGAATCTATGGAGTGATCAAAGATGGGCAGCAAGGGTAAAAAGGGGAAAACACTCTTGACATGTAATGCAGGAAGTAGACATGTTATAGTCTCAGAAATGCTCCAATCACATCTAGTGAACAGATGGAAATGTTTGCTTTGGGACATGATTCGGAAATGCATGGGAATTTTGGAAATGCATATTCTATGCCTTTGGGACAGCAAGCCATGTCTCAACATGTGGGACACCCAATAGATTTTGGTGGTGGGCTAGTGTTTCATGCCATGGCTGGTCATGGTACTAGTTCTTTGGAGTGCATGATAGTAAGGTATTTGGTTCTGAAATGCTTGGAGAGATGTTCTTGGTATGGTAAAGGGTATGCCAAATCCCATGTATAACCACATTGGTGTGGCACATGGCATGAGAATTAGGATGCTTGGCAATGCTTCTGAAATTCTTGGCATGCTTGATGCTTGGGGCTGGTCCATAAGGTGTCATTTTTAATGTTGGTTAAAGTGGTATTGCGGCAAATGCACCATTTTTGCAGCCATTTGGTTATCATAACTTGGCACCAAAGGGCAAAGCAAAATACTTTAAGGAAGGGGGCAAAGTTGTAAAGTCTGATACTTTCAGTGGTACTTAGGATAAGTTGAAAGCATTGACATTTACTTAGCAGTTTGATGCTGCCTATTTTGGCTCACGTCATTGAGCCATCAAAAGTGCAAAAGGCTGCACGTTCTTAAGGATAATGCTTTGTAGTGGTAAAGTTCTCGTTAGAGCACGTCCATTTGGGTTTAGTTTAAGCAAGTGTTTGCTTTAGCTCGGTTGACAAGGACTTTTGAGTTGGATGTTATTATTGTTTGGCACAAATTGGATGTTGCACCGTGTGTTAATTTGGAAAGAGTACAATAAGAAGTTTTGGGAAGGATTGCTTCAATTACTTCTTATCAATCAATGCCCCTCTTAGAGCAAATTGAGAAGCATTGTTGTGGTTTGCCTTAGGAAATTTGACATTTTTGCATAAAAAGAATTGCAACCAGCATGTCTAGCTGATAGAGACTGATGTGGGAAAGTCATCTGGCCTTAAGAAGGCTAAGGGAAATTCAAAGGAAAAAATAGCAAGTTTGGAGAAGCTAGACAAGGCATCATCTAAGGCTAAAAAGAGGGGGGAATAAACCTTGCAAAAATGATGATGAACACAAATAATTGTTTGTTATAAACGAATGCGTTATATGTGAATAGGAAGGCATAGGCAAGGGATCCTCCTACGGTAGCAATTCGAAAATTTTGAAGATAGGGTTGATCCTCAAGGCAAAAGGCCTAGAACCTAATACTGGTGTTGAGGAAGGCTAGTGGTAAAGTTTTTAGGTGCTACTTAGTGAAATTTCAAATTTACTCACCTATGGATGCGAAATTGGCAGAGGAGGGTGACTTGGTAGATCATTCTCAGGTGTTATAGCTTTACCTTGATGCATTTTAGTCACAGTTGGCATTGGATAGTGCTCATTGAGGCTCAACAAAGTAGAGTCTCTAGAGTATTATTTGATACTTAAGGGTGAGGTAGCACCTCCACTTTCTAAGGGTGGACTATCTTGGATTTGTAGTGGTCTTGAATGTACTTGGGCATCATTCATGGTATCATATATTGACAACATCTCTGCTTGGAGGATCCCTATTGAGTGTACTCGACCTTGTGGTTGCTGTGCAATTATATATGGTTTGCACTAGGGCTCTAAAACTATACATTTACATGGGGAACATGAGATACATCTTTGGCTTGAGGCATTGTTTATACTTGATTTTTGTATTACTTTGCCTTGGAATGAACATAACATCTTTGGGTTTTGGGCATGTTGGTTTATTGCCCTTTGGTTTTGATAATAGTTATGATTTGTATGTATGTATGGATTGTAACTTGGTTTTAGTGCCAAAATTTCAGCATGCTGGGGCATGAGCATGGTTAAGCAATAGATGCAAGTTCTGTTTAGTAGTGATGCCACATGTATTTTCAGTGGTAATTGATGCCTTCATCTCAGTACATTGCAATCAAGTGTGATTGTAGGACTCAAGGGGGAGATCTATCATGGGGTCGTGAATTTTAAACTCATTTCATTGGGACAATCAAGTTCTGCACATGTGAGATTAAGTTGGAATGTGTTGCACTGACAGGCAAGCTCCATTTGGGGCATGGGGGCATTGGTAGAAGTTGTGAAGGACGGATGCTAGTGGGTACCTAAGACAGATTTGGGCTAGCGACATTGAATTACCCCCTTAGGAATGACTTTGTGTCAAAGAGGTTAGATTATTAAATCATTTAATGTCTTGGACTAAGGTTTGTGGGAAGTTTCAAACATGTTCATAGGGGAAAGGAATGTAAAATTGAGGTTGGGTAGTGGCCAAAACTTCGGCAGCACCAAGTAGTTTTCAATTTGCTGAATATAAATGGATGGAAATTCTGTTCTAGAGGCTGAGTTTTCATGGACAGTTTTGTCACATGGAAATCAGCCAGGAGTAAACAGAGCCATGCAATGCTGGTCTGGGAAGGAGAGGTCAGTTCTGGGTCTAGACACTGCATATGTGTGACCATTTGCAGCAGGCGATCTAATCTGGGACACAGCATATGTGTGACCATTTGTAATAGATGATCTGATTTGGGACATCTGTTGGGGTAGGCAGGGGTGGAGCGGGATAGGATGTAGGCAGGGGTGGGGAAGGGTGGTATATAGGCAAGGGTGGAGCAAGGGTACAAGTAGGGGAGGGGCAAGGCTATAGGCAGAGGCGGAGCGGGACTACAAGCATGCGCACGTGCATACACATGCGCTCATGCGCTAGACTGCGTGTCTCCACCTCGACGATGCAACCTGCTGCTCACCTCGAAGTCCGCTGCAGTCTGCACTGTCTCCTGTCTGAAATCTGCGAACAGAGACGGAATCTGCGCGTGTCACCGGTCTGTAATCTGCGAGCAGAGAAGTGTGGCAGACTGCTGAGAATGTCGGCTATAAATAGCCAGAGACAGCCAGGAAAATAGGGCGCCAGAAATGCCCAGTCGGCTGCATTAAATGCAGCCGACTGCCTGCAGTGGGTCGAACTGGCACATGGCAGTCCGATTGTGCAGTCCGACTGCATGCAGTCCGACTGCACCAGGCTGAAACGTCCTGCCTGGCTATGATCTCTCTAACACCCCCTCTCAGAGCCTGGGCAGGGCAGAAGCCTGAGGGATCTGGAATGTCTCCGAAGTAGAGCCTGGGGAAGTGCCTTCGTAAACAAATCCGCAAGATTGTCCTCCGTCTTGCAGTACTCCACAGTGATGGTCTCATCCAGAAGCTTCTCTCGGATGAAGTGGTACTGGATCTCTATGTGCTGCGTCCGGGCATGAAAAACAGGGTTTTGTGCCAAGGCAATGCAACTCTCATTGTCACATCGCAGCAAAGTAGGACGAGTCTGGGGACACCCAAGCTCCTCCAATAATCTCCGAAGCCACACAGCCTCACATGTGGTGGAAGACGCGGCCCGATACTCCGCCTCAGTAGACGAAAGGGCTACCGTGGGCTGCTTCTTGCTACTCCATGAAATAACACCTGCACCCAAGGTAAAACAGTAACATGTAGTAGATCGCCTGTGGTCCACATCACCGGCCCAATCCGAGTCGCTCCAACTTGCAAGTACAAGATTTGAACCATCTGTGCCTGCGGGGTAATGAATCCCTAAATCAGACGTCCCCCTCAAATACCGAAGTATCCTCTGAGCAGCCTGCCAATGCACCGTCTTAGGTTCACTCATGAACCTTGCCAAGAGCCCAACAGCAAAACATAGATCAACCCTAGTGTTGAGAAGCCAAATCAAGGACCCAATCAACTGACGATAGCGGGACGCATCTGCCAAAGTAGAAGCTGAATGGGAAGTGGCCTTCCAGTTCGGATCCATAGGAGTAGAAAGGGCCCGACACTCCTCCATCTCAAAAGACACTAAGAGCTCTTGTACATATCTCTGTTGAGAGATAAAGATCCCCCTCTGAGACTGATAAATCTCATGGCCTAAAAAGAAATGGAGTAGACCCAAGTTCGTCATCTCGAACGTCCGATGTAAAGCTGACTTCGTCTCCTGGACCTGCTGTGCATCATCACCTGTGACAATCAAATCATCAACATATAAGACAAAAAGCACACAACCATCCTCGGAAGTGTGAACATACAGCTGCGGATCGGCCTTGGAACGCCGATATCCCAACTGAGATTGGAGGAACGAATCAATCTTCTCGTTCCATGCACGCGGAGCCTGCTTGAGGCTATACAAGGCCTTCTTCAACCTGTAGACTTTCCCATCTGAAGATCCAAAATCAGGAAGCTGCTCAACATAGATCTCCTCCTTCAAGTCACCATTGAGGAAGGCCGACTTCACATCCAACTGATAAACAGGCCATCTCCTATGGCCAGCCAAAGCAAGAACAACTCTAATGGTCGCCATACGAGCTGTGGGGGCAAAAGTATCATGACAGTCAATCCCTGGGCGCTGTGCAAAACCTTTAGCAACAAGGCGGGCCTTGTGCTTATCCAAAGAACCGTCGCTAAGGTATTTGGTCTTGAAGACCCACTTGACTCCAATCACCTTCTTATTCGGGGGGCGAGGCACGAGTGTCCAAGTGCCATTCCTCTCAATAGCCTCCAACTTGGCTTCCATAGCTTTCTTCCATGGTGCGGACTGTAAAGCCTCCTTCACGGAGGTGGGCTCTCGATCCTGCATAACACGGGTTATCAAACAATACTTGGAGCAAACAAGCTCCGTAGAATGTGCCTGGTGCTGCCGTGACCGCCGCGGACCATCCTGCGGTCCCCACTCCTCAGGAACCCCCTCGATCCCTGAATCACGGAGTGTGTCACGGACCCAGCGAGGAGGAGGCCGAACCTCCCCGCGTCTTTCTCCATCAGCAGAAGACTCTGAAATATCCACCGGTGGTAACTCCTCAGAGGTGTCCGGTGGAACCGTAGACTCTGTGTCAGAAATAGAATCATAATCAAAAGACACGGGCTCCAGTGGAACTGCAGAAGGAGCCCAACTCTCCCCTGGATCTCCAAGAACGGGATGCTCCTCACCCGTTGAGATAGCCGGAACCTCCACAAACCGCACATCGCGGCTAGTGTACACAGCCCGCTTGATGGGATCATACAGTCGGTAGCCTTGGGACTGGGAGCTGTAGCCAACAAATACCTGTTTTCGGGAAGCTGCTTCAAATTTATCACGGTGAGCCTTGGGAATGTGAACATAGGCATCACACCCAAAGACCAGAAAGTAAGAAACATATGGCTTCGTCCCAAAATAAGCCTCAAACGGGGTCATCCCTTCCACGGCCGAAGTAGGGGATCGATTAAGGATGTGGACTTCAGTAGCCACAGCCTCGGCCCACAGAACCTGAGGGGTCTGTCAGTGCTCCATCATGGTGCACGCCATCTCGATCACACTGCGGTTCTTCCGTTCAAGAATGCCATTTTCTTGAGGAGTGTTGGTATTGGCAAACTCCTGGTGAATTCCTTTATCTGCACAAAACCGAGCAAACTCATTAGAAACAAATTCACCTCCCTTGTCGGATCGCAAGGTCTTCAACTTCCGGCCCGATCGGTTCTCCTCAAAGAGAAGCCAATCCTGGAAGTGTGAGAAAGCTTCTGACTTTAATGCCAAAAAGTAGGCCCATGTCATCCTGCTATAGTCATCCACGATCAGCATGAAGTACGAGCTCCCACGCAAGGACTCATTCCTCATAGGGCCACATAGATCCGTAGATACAAGCTCCATCGGTGAAGTAGACCGCCGCAAAGCTGTGTGGGGAATGGCATCCCTATGCTGCTTCCCCCGAATACAGGAGACACATGGCTGCTGGCTCACCACTATATCCGGCAACCCTCGAACAAGCTGTCCACGTGACGCCCTCCGAAGATAGTCATAGTTCAGGTGACCAAACCGAGCATGCCATAACTCTGACTGTGACTGAGAGGTAAGAAGAAGAGTAGAGAGGGCGGTGGAAGACTTCAGTTTGTAAATGCCGTTCTCCTCATATCCGGATGAGAGAACCTTCCTCGATCCACGATCAAGGACTCGCACCGTAGTACGATCAAACTCCACCAAAAGGCCAAGGGAGCAAATCTTATGAACTGAAAGGAGATGGTACCCTAAACCTGGTACATGCAAAACCTCTGAGGTATGGGTACCACCTCGTCCATCGGGAATAAGCTGCATCTTACCCCGACCTGCAATAGATACTGAAGAGCTGTCTCCAATGAGAATCTGCCCACGCGAGGGTCGCAACTGGGCAACACCATCTGATGAAGGAGTCATGTGCCGTGAGGCACCACTATCAACGATCCACTCTCGAGCCTGGGGAGCCGTCATCGCAGCATCAGAAGCATTCGATGAAGCGTCCTCAATGACAGCTAGATGAAGAAATGCAGCTGATGAGGGTGCAGCCTGTTAGCAGTCATGTTTGTCATGCCTTGTCATCTCCTGCCTGTGAGCCTCAGTCTGAGTCAGACGAGGACATTAGGAGCTCTGACATGTCTGTCATGTGTTATGATGGGGGAGGCTAGTCACTCTCGACTGGCTGTCTTAGGTTGTGTATTTCTTTTTGGCCTCTTTTAGTGGGCAGCCACTGGCTGCCCGGCCACTTTTTGGTCACTGTTGTGGGGCGCCCATTTTAGGGCATTTTTAGGGTTTGCGCCCATTTTAGGGTTAGGGTTAGGGTTTGTCCTTTGCCTATTTATTGGCAGCCCCCCTCCCCACTTGATCACTTGTCTTCTTGCAGATTCCGACACTCCTCCCCCGTGGTGGTGCTGCCATCATCATCAGCCTGATCTGGTGCCCTCATTGACGCTGTGGGCTGCGTGCAGGGACTGATCAGTCCATTTCAGTGTATTCAGCATTCATTTCAGTCAGTGCAGATTTCTCTTCCTTATTTTCTACTTTCTCTCTCTCTCTCCCTCCGTGTTCGTATTTCCTCTTCCGCAGCGCACTCTCACATGGTATCAGAGCCGAAGGAGAGTACACGGAGCTGAGATTTACGCAGGAGAACACCCACAACTTTGCGTTTGCTGGTCAAGACGTCTCCAACAGCTGAGACGTCACCTTCTGCACCATCTTCTTGATCAAGGCGGCCTGTTTTGGTGTCACATCTTTGCGTTTGCTGCTGGCGTCATCCCCAACAGCCAAGGCGGCCCTTCCAGGAGGTCCCAAATATTTGCGTTTGCTGCTGGCGCCTTCTCCAGTGGCTGCCACGTCATCAACGACCTCTTCCTGCTTGCTTTTCCAGCCAGGCGGCCTCCCCAACAGCTGGGCGACGTCTTCCTTACTGGCGTTTTGAGGCAGGAGGCTGTTTTTCTGTGGTGACTGCATCGTTAGCATTTGCGTTTGACATCCTCCTTGCGTTCTATGCAAGGCGGCCAGCTCAGGAGCCTCTGGTGTTTGTGTTTCGGCACCGGCAACCTTCCCTTGTTGTGTTTTGGTGTTTGCAGATATCGAAGATGTCTTCTCATCAGTTTACGGGCTTTGATGACTCAGATGACGAGCTTTTGTCTCAACACTCATCTGAACGGAGGCGTGATTTCTATCACGAGGACTGTCGTCCGGAGTCTATTCCTCTTTCCCGTCCCCCTTCTATTCATGTATCTCGGCAAGCCCCTTCCAGTGGGCCGAAGATGCAGCCTTTGGTACCCCCTGTACAGGTACCCGTACTTCCTCAGTTGCCCAAAGAGGACCGGTTGGATGGCTCCAACTTTTCTCTATGGTCCTGCAAGGTGGAGTGTATCTTGGACTCCTTCGATCTTTGGGAGCTTGTTTCTGTTCCTATTCCCCGGCCTAAGGTGAATCCCGCAGATGGGACATCTATGGATCGTACAGCCTTATGGGATCGGCTTAATTCTAGAGCCAGATCTTTCCTCTTTCTGAGTTTGCAGGATTCTGTCCTTGTTCATGTTCACAGGTTGAAGACTGCAGCAGATGTGTGGAGAAAGCTCGCGTCTCTCTATCAACAGAAGACGTTTGCCCACCGGATATCTCTTGAAAAGAAGTTGCGGATGCTCGCTATTGATGATAGTCCTTCCATGAAGGACCACATCAACAGATTACAGGATATGAGGGATGAGCTTGCATCCCTCGGTCGGACGATATCTTCTGAAGACATGGCTATGATTCTTTTGACTCAGCTGCCATCGCCTCGGTTTGATGTCTTCTACACCAGCCTTCTTACATCGAGGACCCGTGAGAAGCTTCTATGGGAGGAGCTATCCCCGCTTGTCTTGGAGCATGACGAGCGACTCAGAGAGGTCAGTGCTAGTGGATCCGACTCCACTAGAGCTTTTGTTGCAGGTTCGGGAGGACAGAAGAAGAAGAAGAAGTCAAAGGCTAAGAAGAAGGACAGTTCTTCAGGCTCTGACTCAGATTCAGAGAGACCGAAGTGTCCACACTATGGGAAAGGGACACATCCCGAGGAGAAATGCTGGAAGAAGTACCCTCACCTTCGTCCGGGAGCGACGGGTGGATCTACATCGAAGCCTTCTTCTACCTCTACACCAGCTGTTACCCATGAGTCAGTGTTCCTTCATATCCATGCTTTGGAGGAGGATCCTTCTTCCATGGCTGCAGTGTCTTCTGCGCAGCCTTGGTTAGTGGACAGTGGTGCTTCGAGTCATATGACTCCCCGAGGTGATTTGTTACAGGATCTTCGTCCATCAGAGGGTTCAGTCACTGTTGGTGACATTTTATCGGTGCCTATTAGTGGTGTTGGCACATTGCCTTTGTTTACCGACCGACCTTCGAGCTCCTTTTCACAGGCCCTACATGTTCCGGATTTGGGCCTTCCCCTCCTCTCAGTTTATGGCCTTACGAGGCTTGGCACACGAGTGATCTTCACCGAGCATGCCGTTGTTATTGAGGATTCTTCTACAGGAGCTGTCTTATCTACAGGTTGGTAGGAGAGCGGGCTTTACAGGCTCCATTCCCCTTCTTTGATGCAGGGTCCTCCGCGGCAGTCTATTGCTACACCCGTTCCCGCTTGTGCACCTTCTATTCCACAGGTTCCTTCCCATCCCCCACCTTCTCCTCCGGTGGTTCCCTCGTACCCTCCATCCCTTTCAGAGGGGAACGATCTCGGTGATGCGGCTGTGGATTCCCTGGCCCCTAGTGTTTTAGAGGGGGATTCCCAGGATCGTGAGGAGCTCCTTCAGCGGCAGTCTACATCGACGGACTTCATCGACATTGGCATTCCTCTTGCCACCCCAGGATCTATTTCTTCTTTGGCCTTCAGCCACATCCAGGATCTGAGAGGGGGTGTTAGCAGTCATGTTTGTCATGCCTTGTCATCTCCTGCCTGTGAGCCTCAGTCTGAGTCAGACGAGGACATTAGGAGCTCTGACATGTCTGTCATGTGTTATGATGGGGGAGGCTAGTCATTCTCGACTGGCTGTCTTAGGTTGTGTATTTCTTTTTGGCCTCTTTTAGTGGGCAGCCACTGGCTGTCCGGCCACTTTTTGGTCACTGTTGTGGGGCGCCCATTTTAGGGCATTTTTAGGGTTTGCGCCCATTTTAGGGTTAGGGTTAGGGTTTGTCCTTTGTCTATTTATTGGCAGCCCCCCTCCCCACTTGATCACTTGTCTTCTTGCAGATTCCGACACTCCTTCTCCCCCGTGGTGGTGCTGCCATCATCAATCTGGTGCCCTCACTGACGCTGTGGGCTGCGTGCAGGGACTGATCAGTCCATTTCAGTGTATTCAGCATTCATTTCAGTCAGTGCAGATTTCTCTTCCTTATTTTCTGCTTTCTCTCTCTCTCTCCCTCCGTGTTCGTATTTCCTCTTCCGCAGCGTACTCTCACACAGCCACTGCTCCAGAATCCTTGGTGTCCTTCTTCTTGGTGTCCTTCGTGTCTTTGTCAGGGCAATCCTTCTTCCAATGGCCAGTCTTTCCACAAATATGGCATGTGGAGTCTTTGTCCTTGTCCTTCTCCTTGTCCTTCTTGGACTTGTTATCCCCCTTCTTCTTTTGGTCCTTCCCCTTCTTCTGAGAGGCTTGACCTGTCAACGCCTCCGACTTGGAAGCATTCTGTCCCTTTAACTGTTCCTCTTGGTCCAAGACCATAGGAACCAACTCTTCCCACCGAAGAGTAGACTCTCGCCCCGAAGCAATAAGGGCAGAGTAAAATGTACCGAATCGTGGCGGCAACTGGGACAAAAGTGTGATCGCCATGTCTTCGGAGGAAATCGGCTTCCCCGCATTCTGAACCTGCATCTGAAGCTGCCTTAGCTTGTTAATGTGCTCCCGCAGTGAAGAAGACTTGTTTACGGACAAGGTCCGCATCTGTACCTCCAAAGAAACCCGCTTCATAAGGGTCATCCGATTGTACATCTGATCAAGCTCCAGCCATATCTCCCGAGCCACCGTCAAGTGCTCGATGTGAGCGATCACGGCTGTAGTACATGATAGAAAGAGAAAGGAACGAATCCTGGCATTCAGTTTGTCCCAATGAGATTGGGCCTTGGCCAGCTCCGCACGAGCATCGGAAGAGAGTTTGGACTCATCTCTTACCGAGGGCCGGTCGATCTCCTCCTGTACCAGCTCCGCCAAATCATAGGACTCAAGGATGGCCAACATCATGACGCGCCAAATGCAGTAGTTGTCGCCGTCGAGCTTCTGATCAGCAGGAAGAGCCGGTAACACAGGCACCTTCCGGTCCATAATCGACTGGAACTCCAAGTCAATCTCTGTAGACATCTTCACCTGTAATGCCTTCACAAACGCAAAAGCAGCCCCCTCTGACTGGGAAAACTCACCCTGCTAAGGCTCTTCCGCGTCCTGAACCTTCTTCACCCGCCGGAGGCGATGAAAAAGCAAAACCTGCACTTGTAGGCTGAAAACTCAAACTTCCTCCGCGTCAAACAGCAGTAAACAGCAACAAATCCACCACCTGTACTCCTTTCCTGTGCGCCCACACTCGTTTCAGCCTTGTTCCAAGGCGCAGCCCTCCTGTCTGCCCTTAAACGCAAAAAACGCAAATTTGTGTCGCGATGGAAACTCCTCTTTAGGTTGATTCTGCGCTCAGTCAGCCCTCAAACACTGCTCTGATACCATGTCAAAGTGCAGCGGTGCGGAAGCGTAGGACTGAGAGAGAGAGAACGCAGAGAGAGAAGAGAGAGAGAGATAGTGGAAGATGAAGATCTGCTGTATAAAGAGTGCTGAATACAAAGATATGCAGATATATACACGGGTGCAGTGCGCTGGACTGCGTGTCTCCACCTCGACGATGCAACCTGCTATTCACCTCGAAGTCCGCTGCAGTCTGCACTGTCTCCTGTCTGAAATCTGCGAACAGAGACGGAATCTGCGCGTGTCACCGGTCTGTAATCTGCGAGCAGAGAAGTGTGGCAGACTGCTGAGAATGTCGGCTATAAGTAGCCAGAGAGAGCCAGGAAAATAGGGCGCCAGTAATGCCCAGCCGACTGCCTGCAGTGGGTTGGACTGCCACGTGGCAGTCCGACTGCACCAGGCTGAAACCTCCTGCCTGGCTATGATCTCTCTAACATTTCTCTGTCTTTGGCTCTCTATCGCATAGTGGGCATATGTGTTTCTTTATCTGTATGCCCTCCCATTTACCTGTCTTGTTCACAGTTTCGGAGGGGTTTTAGTGAAAAGGCTGTATCCATTGGGGATCAAAGAGAGAAGGAAGTAGAGAATAGGAGATAGAAGAAAAGAAAAAGAATAGGCAAGTTCAAATCTGTCAAAACCTTTACAAAATATAAAGACAAAGCTCAATGATTCAATGCACTATGTATTGATAAAACCTGAGAAGATAAACAAAATCCTTGTCTGGGACTACTCGGAAGCAATCTCCAAGCATGAGATCTCCTTGAGGTCCCTAGTAGACCAAAAATGTGTACCAAACACTAGCTTTTTCTTTGCTACTCAAACGGCAAATCGGATGGTTGTGTTGGCTCTGAAAGGGGGTAAAATTATAGGAGGCATGGTCAAAATTCTCCTAGATCGCTCTTTCTTCTTTTTTTCGTTCGGAGTGCTGTTTGCTACTTGAAAATTGTGACCATGCGCCACCCAAATTCGAAAGCCCCTCTTTTTGCATAAGATCTCCCAAACTGGTTGAAAAGCAACTTGCTTTTTTATATGTCACCCTATTCTAGAAGGTTTCTACACCTTTTTAGGATATTTACAAGAAATAATATCCAAAATATAAAAAATAGGCTAAACTTGTCCAAAAATCCCATAGTTTTGAACCTGACATCCGCTCCCTCTGAACTTGCACATCTTCCGGTATGTGCCACCGATGCACCACCTGGGTCAATATCTATAGCATCAACTTGTCACTCATCATGCACATAAAAAGGCATCCCCTTGGGATCATAGATCAAGATAACTAGCATTTGCACAACTCTAATACCATACCAAGCATCCATCCCAGGGTTATTAGGTCTTGGGTGTGTATCATATTTTAGAGATTGTTGAATCTCCATATACAGGCTATCAATGCACCCATCAATAGATACATAGCAACATGTCTGCTCTTTCAGCATCCAACGCATGGAAATCTGCTTATACTGATAATTATGTACCACATCAAACATAAACTGAGAGTCTCACTTGCACCTAATACATGTTGACCATCACAAAAAATAGTGAAGCATTCCATATCTTGAAGCATCTTTGAATTGCCTATCAAGGCCTTTGACAAAGTATGAGAAACATTTTCTAGTTGTGGAGCATCATACACAAGATCCTCTATCTTCATAGCCTCTAGCTCATGAGCTGTCTCAATGATAGCAACTACATCCTGCAAAACATGTACATCCAGCAAGTCACCAATCTCCCTTTGAGTCCTTGCAGTAAGTAAAATATGAGCTTTGTAAATCTCTTCAGATGCATTAATAAAATCTACATATGCAATGACTAACTCTTCCACTACAGGATCTTCCAAGGCATCCGTAGTTGTCTCAATATTAGACTGCAGCTGATATCTTTGTTGCTTGCTCTTCTTTTTGCCCTGTTGTTTGCTATCCTGTTTTTGCTCCTACCCAACCTCTTCCATAACATGCTCAGGAGGTGGTTGATTTGTAGCTTTAGGCTGATCCACACTTTTTCTTGTCACTCTCTTAGATGTCCTTGCATTATCTTTATCTCTCTTTCATTTCTCTTCCACAAGTACATCCATGTTTTGCACTTTTGCTAAATATGCATTTATCGGTGATTTTCAGCTAGTTATGTTACGAATGTCTTGCCCTTCATGAGACATTTCACTATTAGTAGCTTTTCTATTTTCAGTTGCATGCGAAGCATGTGTCCATATTGCAGTCTTCGGACCAACCATTACTTGGCCAGGCATTCTATCCAATTGTAGACCAAAAGTAGCAACATGCATAGCGGCATAAGCATTTCGGATAGCCAAGTCTTCCAACAACTTTCACATACCTTCCTTTCCAAATTTCAAAGCAAGAGGCAATTCCATTTCTTGTGTATGGATCTCGCCATCTTTGCAAAAGATGAGCTGTTGTGCTAAGGCCTCCTAATAAGCGGCACAATCCTTCCTTTCATGCTGCAAACTATCACACCACATACATCCTTTCCCTGGTTTAGGAGCTGCTACTCATCCCCTTTCCTCTTGTCCTTTCTCATCCAATTTTGTGACCTTCAACTGAAGATCCCACATGCCTTTAACCAATTCATCTAATACATCGTCCCGAATAGTGGGAACATGTGCAGCCATAGGGTTAGCCACAGAAGTAGGTGGCTTACTGGATACATCAATTGTTTTGCTCGTAACATTGGGTAAGCTAGATACATGTAATCATTATCTTCTTTTGTGCTTTTTCACTAGTACAGTAACATCATCGTTAACACGCCTCCACTCTGTTTTCAGTGAGAACATCTATAGGGTTGTCTTGTATTTTGATCTTGATCAATGTGATTAGACCATCTTCTAGAATCTGCCTGATAAAGTGACATCGCACATCTATATGCATAGTGTATGAATGATACATGGCATTCTTAGGTAGATACACAGCACTTTGGCTATCACATCCCAGCATTGGAGTACTCATAGACATGCCGAGATCCTTTGCAAGTCTGCTCAATCATATAGCTTCCTTAGAAGCTTTAGTAGCTGATATGTATTCAGCTTCAATATTACTCAGTGCTATGATGTTCTGCAACTTGGAACACCAAGAAACGGCCCCACCAACAACTGTAAAGTCATACCCGCTAGTGGACCTGCGAGTGTCCAAGTCACTTGCCATATGTGCATCACAATAACCTTGCAAACTAAGTGCACCCTGCCCATAGCAAATACACTTTCTTTGTGTACCCTTCAGGTATTAAAGAATACACTTGACAGCCTCCTAATGTGTTTTGCCAAGATTTGACATAAACCTGCTGACAACTCCCACTGCATGAGCAATGTCTTGACGAGTGTTGGAGTGCGCGGGTAGCGGAAGCGCGAAGATTTGCAGTAGAGGAAGTGAGTAGGTGAGTGAGAGTGAGAGTCAGAGAGAGTACGAGCTGATTTGGGTGTACCAACAATGTGTTGGTACACAAAGAATAAAATGTATTTATACTTAGGGCCCATAAGGGTGCATTCACATGTACAACATAACAATACACGTGTAAAATACACGGAGGTGAATAAATGACCTTTACATCCCAACAACCTCCCACTTAAAGGTCCAGAGTGAACCTTTAACCAACTTTCACTAGTCGTATGCAATGCTCATGCTGAGCCTTGCCTAGACTTTTAGTGAGAACATCTGCAGGGTTGTCCTGTGTTTTGATCTTGGTCAATGTGATTAGACCATCCTCCAGAATCTGTCTGATAAAGTGATATCGCACATCAATATGCTTTGTGCGTGAATGATACATGGCATTTTTAGCCAGATACACAACACTTTGGCTATCACATCCCAACACTGGAGTACTCATAGACATGCCAAGATCCACTGCGAGTTTGCTCAACCATATAGCTTCCTTAGAAGCTTCAGTAGCTGATATGTATTCAGCTTCAGTAGTACTCAGTGCTACGATGTTCTGCAACGTGGAGCACCAAGAGACGGCCCCTCCAGCAACTGTAAAGACATACCCGGTAGTGGACCTGCGAGTGTCTAAGTCACCTGCCATGTCTGCATCACAATAACCCTGCAGAATAAGTGCACCCTGCCCATAGCAAATACACTTTCTTTGTGTACCCTTCAGATATCTAAGAATACACTTGACAGCCTCCCAATGTGGTTTGCCAGGTTTTGACATAAACCTGCTGACAACTCCCACTGCATGAGCAATGTCTGGACGAGTAGCCACCATAGCATACATAAGAGAGCCACAAGCTGATGCATAAGGGACTCCCTTCATAGCATTGGCTTCCATGTCATCTTTTGGGCTGTTGGCTTTACTAAGCTTAAGGTATGGAGGTAAGGGTACCCCGAGAGGCTTAGCTTCAGCCATGTTAAATCTGTCCAGTACCTTTTCAATGTACTTTTCTTGAGATAAGAACAGCAATTTCTGCGTTCTATCCCTACGAATCCTCATGCCCAATATATGCTCTGCATTCCCCAAATCTTTCATGGAAAAAGCTGATTTTAGCTGATCTTTGGGGGCATCCAAGCTAGTCTTTCTCTTCCCAGCTAACAACATATCATCCACATATAAAACAAGTATGATAGGGCTGCCATCTGTATCCTTTTTCATATACAAGCAATGATCTGCATGGCTGCGTGTAAACCCATGTGAGAGCATGAAAGTGTCAAACTTTTTGTACCATTGCCGTGGTGCTTGTTTCAGCCCATATAAGCTGCGTTTTAGTTTACACACCAATTACTCTTTTCCAGGAACTACAAAACGCTCGGGCTGTTTCATGTAGATCTCATCATCAATGTCACCATGCAGAAAAGCTGTTTTCACATTCATTTGGTACAGCTCTAAATTCAATACAGCAGTGAGAGCAAAAAGCACACGTAGTGTGGTCATCTTCACGACAGGTGAGAAGACCTCATGGAAGTCAATCCCTTCCTTCTGTGCATACCCTTTGGCAACCAATCTTGCCTTGTACTTGGGTTTCCCATCAACTGTCTTTACTTTGTAAACCCATTTGTTTGGAAGAGGCTTTCTTCCTTTGTGCAATGACACAAGATCCCAAGTATCATTAGCATACAGAGATTTACTCTCTTCTTGCATAGCTAGCTTCCACTTATTGCTGAATTTGCATGACTTAGCCGCTTTATATGTCAGAGGCTCACCCTCATCAGTAAGCATCACATAATGCAAAAAGGGGTCATACCTATGTGGCTGCCTTCTTAGGTGTGTAGACCTGCGTACCCAATGATCTATATTCTCAGGAATCGGATCTACATCTGGAGGCATGTTATTTTCAGCATTTATTGGCTGCTGTAAGCCATTTTCAGCATGCTGTTCATGCTATACAGCACCTTCATTTTCATTTCCAGCACCTGCATTTTCATAATCAGCAAGTCTATCTTGCTGTCCATGACCTCCCTGTGCTTCTATTTGCTGTCCATCATCATCTGGCTCAAAGATAACCGGCTGATCATCAGTTTCAGCCTGTGGTACAGCACCATGAGGCTCATCATTTGAAGTAATAGGTGGCTGCGAATTCTGAAATTTGACCTTTTTCATGTCTTCATCAGAGGCTAAAGTACTTTTCAGCAACTTTGCCTCATTAAACACAACATTACGGCTGCGAACAATTTTCTTGGACTGAGGTAGCCACACTCCATAGCCAAATTCACCCTTATCACCATAGCCCATGAAAATGCCTTTGGTGGATTTCGGGTCAAGTTTATTCCTCAGCTCATTTCTAACATGCACAAAAGCATCACGGCCAAATATTCGTAAATGGTCATATGAGGCCGGTTTGCCAGACCAAACCTCCTCAGGGATGCCATTATTTAAGGACCTGTTTGGAGAGCGGTTGCAAATGTGAACCGCGGTTTTAAGTGCCTCTCCCCAAAATTCATGAGGGAGATTAGCAGTGGACAGCATGCACCGCAGTCTCTCACATAGAGTTCTATTGTATCTTTCAGCCACACCATTTGAAGAAGGGCTGTAAGGGGCTGTAAGCTCCCTCTTGATCCCATGCAAGTCACAAAAGGACTTAAATTCATTAGACGTGAACTCACCCCCATTATCAATTCTCAAGCATTTCAACTTTCTACCTGTCTGAGTGGTCACGAATGCATGAAAAGTTTTAAAAACAGCAAACACTTCACTTTTCTTTTTCAACAAATAAACCCAAATCTTCCTGGAACAATCATCAATAAAAGAGGCAAAGTATGCAACACCACCCAACGATTTCAAAGGCATGCTACACACATCAGAATGCACTAAGTCCAAGACATTTGACTTACGGGAGACACCAGAGTAAAAGGAAATTTTCATTTGCTTTCCAAACTGACAGTCATTACAAAAATCAAGTTTAGAGCCTTTTCCATCAACCCTCTTCAAAGAGGTAAGGACATCAAGTCCTTTCTGGCTCATATGGCCTAATCTCTTATGCCATAACTCCAAATGACAGCCAATTTCAGCAATTGCAAGAAACTTGCCATTCAAAGCTTTACAGTGCAGACAATACAAAGTGCCCTTCTTGGTTCCTTTAGCAATCAGCATGGAACCCCTTTTTAATTTCCACAAACCACCACCAAACAGTGTGGTGTAACCATGCAAGTCAAGCTGTCCAACGGATAGTAAACTCTTCTTGATGCCAGGCACATATCTGACATCTTTCAACACAAGTTCTTGCCCATTATCCAAAGACAAGTGTATGGTGCCAATCCCATCAATGCTGCAAGTATGATTATTTCCAAGGTAAACCTTGCCATAACAGCCTGCATCAAAAGTAGCAAAGCACTCCAAGCATGGAGTCACATAGAAAGAGGCACCAGAGTCTACAATCCAAGTCTGAGTGACACCATCATCAACTGACAAAAGTGCATCAATCACATCAGCCTTGGTGATCTGCATATCCTGCATGTGACATACAAGGGCATCATAATCCACTGCACATAATACATCAGCCTCTGCATCCGAGAGCTCCTTTATGAAAACACTGGAGGCCACATTGCCTTTTCCTTGCCTTTGCCTGCCTCAGATGCATTTGTCTTTTCCTCTTTCTTCTTTTTGTCTCCTGCATTCTTCTCTCTCTTGTTCCTTCTTGTAATACCTACAATCAGGCTTCTTGTGGCCCTTCCGACCACACTAATAGCATGTAACATCACTCTTTTCTTTTCCTTTGCTCTTGCTCCTGCTTCTCTGTCCAGCATTTGCATTTTTCTTTTCAGCCCTGCCTCTAACATTATAAGCTGAGTTGCTGCCTTCTCCACTAGACTTACGTCTAATTTCTTCATTCAAAATCGAACCCCTCACACCATCATATGTGAGATTGGGGTTATTACTGAGAGAAACAACCAAAGTCTCCCAAGAGTCAGGCAATGTCATGATCAGAAAGATCGCCCTCAACTTATCATCAAAATCCAAACTTGCATCCTTGAGCTGATTTAAAATGCTAGTAAATGCACTCAAGTGTTCAGCTGTAGGCTTAGACTCATCCAGCCGCATATTCACCAACTTGCGCATTAAATGCACCTGATTAACAGGTGTGGTGATCTCATAGGTAGTTTTCAACTTCTCCCATATTGCATGACCAATGTCTAAACCCTTAATGTCTGTCAAAATGTCATTAGTGACACCCATCTTTATATAAGCCACAACCTTTTTATTGACTCTGGCCCAATCCGCCTCAGACATTTGTGCTGGTTTATCCATTTGCAAAGCATCCTCACAATCCTTTAAGAACAGTATGCCCTGTATACGATCTTTCCAAAGATCAAAGTCCTGACCATCAAATCGCTTGATTTCCATCAAACTTTTAATGTCAGAACTGGAAGAAGTTGGAGCCATTTTTATCACAAGTACAAGTGTAAATGCACTGAACTGCAAGAGCACAAGCTAAATCAGCAAATACACTGCTGTTCTTGCATAACCAGCAATAATCCTCAGCTGTTTTTACATAAACCAGCCACTGCACAGGCAAATAATGCAGAAATTTATCAAATTCTGCACAAAATCCCAAATTTCCAGGTCCAAATGTGCGCAAATGTCAGCCAAACTGACTCAGCTGAGCAAAATTACATCAATACATGAAAAGCCCCAATTTTTCTTGGTCCAATTCCAAGAAATTTTACTCGGATGAGCAAAATTTCAACAAATTTTGAAAAATCCCCAAATTAATTGAGGTCAATGCGCACAATGTCTGCAATTTCTGACACAGATGTCATTGTCAAGCATAAACAGCATCAAATCTGGGAAAAGCCCCAAATTTCCAGGTTCAAATTTGCCCAAATTTGAGAACTGTGCTTGCGCGCGCGAACTCCCGTCAGTGGCAAAGGGGCTGCTTGGAGTAAACCTTAGAGAAATTTAAAAAATTTCTGGAAGAAAAAAATGTGTCGAATCTGCAGCCGTTAACCTTGCGCCTGCCCGTCAGCCCGTTGCGTGATGCCACGCAGCCTGTCGCTGTCGCATGATGCCACGCAGCCTATCGCTGGTTGTCGCCTGGTCAGCGTGAGCTGTCGCCTAACGATTTTGACCTGCCGCCTGCACGAAAACTGTCGCCCCAGCTGTCCCTTTAGTTTCGTGACCTGCCGCCTGCAGGGAAACTGTCGCCTGCACTCCTGTGAGCTATCGCCTGCAGTCGCCTGGTCAGGCACGACCTGTGTGAGCCCGCTAGTCAGAACACGACCACTCCTGTGAGCTGCCAGGTCAAGAACGACCTGTGTATTTCGCGCGAGCGAACACTGAAGATGTCTCGCACGGACTTCGAGGAGCACGAGCACCTTAACCTCAGCTCTGATACGAGTTGTTGGAGTGCGCGGGTAGCGGAAGCATGAAGATTTGTAGCAGAGGAAGTGAGCAGGTGAGTGAGAGTGAGAGTCAGAGAGAGTGCGAGCTGATTTGGGTGTACCAACAATGTGTTGGTACACAAAGAATAAAATGTATTTATACTTAGGGCCCATAAGGGTGCATTCACATATACAACATAACAATACACGTGTAAAATGCACGGAGGTGAATAAAGGACCTTTACATCCCAACAACGAGTAGCTACCATAGCATACATAAGAGAGCCACAAGTTGATGCATAAGGGACTCCCTTCGTAGCATTTGCTTCCTTGTCAGCTTTTGGGCTGTTTGCTTTGGTAAGCTTAAGGTATGGAGGTAAGGGCACCCCAAAAGGCTTAGCTTCAGCCATGTTAAATCTGTCAAGTACCTTTTCAATGTACTTTTCTTGAGATAAGAACAACAATTTCTGCGTTCTATCCCTACGGATCCTCATACCCAATATATGCTCTGCATTTCCCAAGTCTTTAATGGAGAAAGCTGATTTCAATTGATCTTTGAGAGCATCCAAGCTAGTCTTTCGTTTCCCAGCCAGCAACATATCATCCACATACAAAACAAGTATGATGGGGCTGCCATCTATATCCTTTTTCATGTACAAACAATGATTTGCATGGTTGCGTGTAAACCCATGAGAGAGCATAAAAGTTTCAAACTTTTTGTACCACTGCCGTGGTGCTTGTTTCAGCTTATACAAGCTGTGTTTTAGTTTACACACCAATCGCTCTTTTCCAGGGACTACAAAGCCCTCGGGTTGTTTCATGTAGATTTCCTTATCAATGTCACCATGCAGAAAATCTGTTTTCACATCCATTTGGTACAGCGCTAAGTCCAATACAGCAGTGAGAGCAAAAAGCACATGTAGAGTGTTCATCTTCACAACAGGTGAGAAGACCTCTTGGAAGTCAATCCCTTTCTTTTGTGCATACCCCTTAGTAACTAGTCTTGCCTTGTACTTGGGTTTTCCATCAACTGTCTTTACTTTGTAAACCCATTTGTTTGGAAGAGGCTTCCTTCCTTTGGGCAACGATACAAGATCCCAAGTATCATTAGCATACAAAGATTTAATCTCTTCCTGCATAGCTAGCTCCCACTTATTGTTGAATTTGCATGACTTGGTCTCTTTATATGTAAGAGGCTCACCCTCATCTGTAAGCATCACACAGTGCAAAGAGGGGTCATACCTATGTGGTTGCCTTCTTAAGCGTGTAGACTTGCGTACCCAATGATCTACGTTTTCAGGAATTGGGTCTACATCTGGAGGTATGTTGTTTTCAACATTTATTGGCTGCTGTAAGCCATTTTCAGCATGCTGTTCATGCTGTATAGCACCTTCATTTTCATTACGAGCACGTGTATTTTCATAATCAGCAAGTCTATCTTGCTATCTATGACCTTCTTGTGCTTGTATATCCATCATCATCTGGCTCAAAAATAACCGGCTGATCATCAGTTTCAGCTTGTGGTACAACATCATGAGGCTCATCATTTGAAGTAATAGGTGGCTGTAGATTTTGAAATTTGACATTTTTCATGTCTTCATCAGAGGCTAAGGTACTTTTCAGAAACTTTGCCTCATTAAACACAACATTACGGCTGCGAACAATTTTCTTGGACTGTGGGGGTAACCACACTTTATAGCCAAATTCACCCTCATCACCATAGCCCATGAAAATGCCTTTGGTGGATTGCGGGTCAAGTTTGTTCCTCAGCTCATCTCTAACATGCACAAAAGCATCACAACAGAATATTCGTAAATGGTCATATGAGGCCGATTTGCCGGACCAAACCTCCTCAGGGATGCTATTATTTAAGGACCTGTTTGGAGAGTGGTTGCAAATGTGAACCGTGGTTTTAAGCGTCTCTCCCCAAAATTCATGAGGGAGATTTGTAGTGGACAGCATGCACCGCACTCTTTCACATAAAGTCCTATTATATCTTTCAGCCACTTCTTTTAAAGAAGAGCTGTAAAGAGCTGTAAGCTTCCTCTTGATTCCATGTAAGTCACAAAAAGACTTAAACTCAATAGATGTAAACTCACCCCCATTATCAGTTCTCAAGCATTTCAGCTTTCTATATGTTTGAGTGGTCACAAATGCACGAAAAGTTTTAAAATCAGCAAATACTTTACTTTTCTTTTTCAACAGATAAACCCAAATCTTCTTGGAAAAATCATCAATAAAAGAGACACATTATGCCGCACCACCCAACGATTTCACGGGCATACTATATACATCAGAATGCATTAAGTCCAATACATTGAACTTACGGGAGACACCAGAGTAAAATGAATTTTTCGTTTGCTTTCCAAACTGATAATCATTACAAAAATCAACTTTATAGCTTTTTCCATCAACCCTTTTCAAAGAGGTAAGGACATCAAGACCTTTTGGGCTCATATGGCCTAATCTCTTATGCCACAACTCCAAATGACAACCAATTTCAGCAATTGCAAGAAACTTGCCATTCAAAGCTTTATAGTACAAACAATACAAAGTGCCCTTCTTGGTTCCTTTTGCAATTAGCATGGACTCCTTTTTCAATTTCGAGAAACCACCACCAAACAATGTAGTTGCGACCATGAAAGTCAAGCTGTCCAACAGATAGTAAACTCTTCTTGCTGCCATGCACATATTTGACATCATTCAACACAAGCTCTTACCCATTATCCAAAGACAAGTGTACAGTGCCTATTCCATCAATGCTACAAGCATGGCTATTTCTAAGATGTACTTTTCCTTAACTGCCTGCATTGAACATAGCAAAATACTCCAAGCAAGGAGTTACATGAAAAGAGGCACCAGAGTCTACAATCCAAGTCTGAGTGACACCATCATCAACTGACAAAAGTGCATCAATCACATTAGCCTTGGTAATCTGCATATCCTGCATGTGACATACAAGGGCATCATAATCAATTGCACATAATACATCAGCCTTTGCATTTGAGAGCTCCTCTATGACTACATTGTAGGCCACATTGGCCTTTTCCTCGCCTTTGGTTGCCTCAGATGCATCTGTCTTATCCTCTTTCTTCTTTTTGTCTCTTGCATTCTTCTTTCTCTCTTGTTCCTTCTTGTAGTACTTACAATCAAGCTTCTTGTGGCCCTTCCGACCACACTGATAGCAAGTAATATCACTCTTTTTCTTTCCTTTGCTCTTGCTTCTACTTCTCTGTCCAACATTTGCATTTTTCTTTTCAGCCCTGTCTCTAACATTGTAAGTTGAGTTGCTGCCTTCTACACTGGACTTACGTTTAATTTCTTCATTTAAGATTGAACCCCTCACACCATCATATAAGTGATCGGGGTTATTGCTGAGAGAAACCACCAAGGTCTCCCAAGAATCAGGCATTGTCATGATCAGAAAGATCACCCCCAACTTATCATCAAAATCCAAATTAGCATCCTTGAGCTGATTTAAAATGCCAGTAAATGCACTCAAGTGCTCAACTGTAGGCTTGGACTCATCCAATTGCATATTCACCAACTTGCGCATTGAATGCACTTAATTAACAGGTGTGGTGATCTCATAGGTAGTTTTCAACTTCTCCCATGTTGCATAACCAATATCTAAGCCCTTAATGTCTGTCAAAATGTCATCAGTGACACCCATCTTTATATAAGCCACAGCCTTTTTGTTGACTTTGGCCCAATCTGCATCAGACATTTGTGCGGGTTTATCTTCCTGCAAGGCATCCTCACAATCCTTTAAGAACAATATGCCTTGCATACAGTCTTTCCATAGGTCAAAACCTTGACCATCAAACCGTTTGATTTCCATGAAACTCCTAATGTCAAAACTGGAAGAACTTGTAGCCATTTTTATCACAAACACAAGAGTAAATGCACTGAATTGCAAGAGCACAAGCTGAACCAGCAAATACACTGCTGTTCTTGCCCAACCAGAAAATAAATCTCTGGTGTTTTTACATAAATCAGCCACCACACGGGCAAATATTGCAGAAATTTACCAAAATCTGCACAAAATCCGAAAATTCCAGATCCAACAGTGCATAAATGTCAGCCAATCTGACCCAGCTGAGCAAAACTTCAGCAAAACACTAAAAGCCCCAAATTTTCCGGCTCCAATATTCCGAAATTTTACTCGAATGAGCGAAATTTTGACAAATTTGGCAAAATTCCCAATTTAGTTGAGGTCAACGCGCACAATGTCTGCAATTTCTGACACGAATGTCACTATCAAGCACATACAGGATCAAATCTGGGAAAAGTCCCAAATTTCCGGGCTAGATTTGCATAGATCTGTAACCTGTGTTACCACGCGTGACCCCTCGTCAAAGAAAAAGAGGTAGATGAGAAATTAAAGAAAATTTTGATATCTTTTGAAAAAACTAACCGGGACGGGAGGGGGTTTGTTGACCCGCCATCACGACTGACGGCTCCCGTTTGTCGCGTGCGCCTGTTGTCCGCCTTGTCAACTGTCACGTTGGTCGCCATCCCGTGTGCAACACCTTGTTCCTGTCGCTTGTCTCACACTCGTTGGTCGCCTCGACTCCCTGGAGCCGTCGCGTCTTGTAGCTTTGTTGGTCGCCTCGAGTCCTGCCTGCGTGCAGTAACTACTGCTTGGTCCACACCCGTTGCCGGTCGCCGCGAACTCTAGTGGCGTGCACCCCGACTGGTCGCCTGCTGGTTGGACGCCAGCCCTATCAGTTGCCCTTGGTCTTGGGAAGCGTGCAAAACCTTAAGCTCTGATACCAGTTGTTGAGAGTGTGTTGCAGTTGGAGGAGTGAGCAGGTGAGTGAGAGTGATAAAGAGAGAGAGAGTACGATATGATTTTGGGTGTACCAACAATGTGTTGGTACACAAAGAATAAAATGTATTTATACTTAGGACACGTAAGGGTGCATTCACATGTATAGCTAAATATACACGACGGACACGATGGAGGTGATAAAAGGGCCTTTACACCCCAACAATGTATTGATAGAACTTGAGAAGATAAACAAAATCCTTGTCTGGAACTACTTAGAAGCAATCTCCAAGCATTAGATCTCCTGGAGCTCCTTGGTAGACAAAAAATGCGCATCAAACACTAGCTTTTTCTTTGCTGCTTAGACGGCAAATCTGATGGTTCTGTTGGCTCTGAACGGGGATAAAACTATAGGATGCTTGGTCTGAATTCTCCTAGATCCCTCTTTTGTATTCTTCCTATTCGGAGTGCTGTTTGTTGCATGAAAATTGCGATCGTGCGCTGCGCGAATTCGGAAGCTCTTCTTTTTGCATGAGATCTCCCAAACTGGTTGAAAAGTAACTTGCTTTTGTGTATGCCACCCTATTCTAGATGTTTTCTACACCTTTTTTTGGATATTTACAATAAATAATATCCAAAATATCAAAAATAGGCTAAACTTGTTCAAAGATCCCGTAGTTTTGAACCATCCATACTATGGACACTAACACTAATGACTAATATGACATTGACTCTCTAGATTAATAAGAAAGCTAGATGATGATGCACTCCAGAGTTTTTTACATTGTGTTTGCAGAGCGGCATGACAACGGGGCACTAACTTGTGTGGAGTCTAGAATTGGTGGTCAAATCTTTGGTTGTGGTGATGTGTCAATTGTCTGATTGATTATCACATGTGGCAAATGAAAGGATTTATCTATTAACCCATTACCCAATCTTGCATTAAATAACCAGCAAGCCCTCAAACCAAATTTTCCTTGGTTTGCTTGGGGAATTGGCCTTCACCTGCTCATTTAGTGACAAATTCAGCCCCCAATTCATTTGAGGCATACTTCCCTAGGTGGTTGTCAAACCCTAATCCTTGGTGTAAATTAGGCTTTATAGTAGAGATTCTTCAAAATCTCCACCTCAAATGGTTGGAACTGTTGGAATTTGTTGAGGGAAGATGAGAAGTGGTTGATGAATGAGAGAGAATGCCTAGGAGAGAGAAAATTCAAGCGTCCATCAAAAATGGAAGAAAACAGATTGTTGCCCTGTCTAGATAGCCACGAAAGTTGTCTCCACTGATGGAACACACCAAATATGTTATTACCTGGCTGTAACAACCCTCAAACTACTATTGCCTCCTGCTTTATGACCTTGGGCTGTTGTTACCTGCCCTTGATGCTCCCCTAATGGCAGCAAAATGTCTCCCATAGCTGGCATCTATTATTGCTGAAACCAGCCTTCTTCCTCAAAGAAGGTGGTAGCAACTTGATTAATCAATAATTACAATAAGTATACAAAGCACATAAACTGAAATGTGCAATTTACAATTTAATCTTGGACAATGGGCAGCTTGTTGGCCCTAGAAACTGGTGCCTCTTGCGGTATTTCTTTATCTTTTATTGCAAATGGATGGATACACTGAGATTTTTCAATCTCCTCTTTGATCCGAGTGCCTCTTGCTGTCATAAATGACTAGCAAGCCTTCAAACCGATTTGTCCCTTGTTTTGCTCAAGGATTTGGCCTTCAATTGTGCTCCTTAGGTGACAAAGTCAGCCCCAAATCTTTACTGGATGAATGGTCGCTTGAATCTTTTGAAATCGCCCTAATTTTAGTGACTGAAATTCAAGTCTTTAGGCCTTTAATTTTGGAGCATGCTTCTCGAGGTGGCTGTCAAGCCCTAATTTTTACCCTAAATTAGGGTTTACAGGAGAAGTTAGTCTAAATTTCCACCTCCAATGGTTGATCTTGCTAGAAATTGTTGAAGAAGAATGAGAATAGGTTGAAGGATGAGAGAAAATGGTGAAGAGAGAAATTTTTGATTTTTGTCGCACAGAAGTGGTGAAATCTGCTATTGCTTTGTTTGGACACCCCCAGAGGCTGTCACCTACAACTAGGGGGTGCTTTGATGTAGCTGCTTGCTGCTTATAGCTGTCTCTTGCTCCAATAGGGAGTGTAGATGCTGTCACTTGTAGCTATGGTGCTCCTAAAGGCTGCAAATTGCTCCCAGTAGCTTGGTGACATGTTCCAACAGCCTCTCCTCCAATCTCTTAGATTCAAAATGGACTCATCTCCTCTCTCCTAGTGTTCATAGTATGTTTAGCTAGGTAGGTTTACTAGAGTACTTTTGGGCTAAGGCAATTACTACTGTTGTATACTTGATTAATATATCCCCTTGCACTTCTATTGATTACTAGGTTGCAAAGGAGGTATGGACTGGGAAACCTCCATCATGTGCTCATCTATGCATCTTTGGTTATGAGATATTTTGCCATCTTTCCAAGGACAAGCACAATAAGCTGGATCCTCAGTCTGTGAAATGCATCTTTCTTGGTTATGGGGATGCATGCGAGATGGGCTATCGCCTATGGGATCCGTAGACTTGCAAAGTTATCTGCAGCCATGATGCTGTTTTCCATGAGGAAAAGATGCATAAGTAGCTTGAGCAGGTAGTTGAGGTACACTGAGTGATCTTCTATGAGGAGCCTCCTACTCCCATATAGCTGTTGGAAGCGATAGGGACACAGCTTGAGCAGGAGTGGACGAGTGAGTGTGACGGCTTGAGAGAGTGTGAGCAGAGTGAAAGCATGAGACGGTAAGAGTGTACCAACCATGTGTTGGTACACAAAGAATAAAATGTATTTATACTTAGGGCACGCAAAGGGTGTGTTCACATGTACAATGTGCGTGTACTATATACACGGAGGTTACCAGGCCTTTATATCCCAACAACCTCCCACTTAAAGATATGAACATCTAGCTAACCAACTCCCACTAGTCGAATGCAATGCTCGTGTTGAGCTCTGCTTAGACTTTTTAGTGAGAACATCTACAGGGTTATCTTGTGTTTTAATCTTGGTCAATGTGATTTGACCATCTTCCAGAATCTGTCTGGTGAAGTGATATCGCACATCTATATGCTTTGTGCGTGAATGATACATGGCATTCTTAGCCAGATACATTGCACTTTGGCTATCACATCCCAAAACTGCAGTACCCATAGACATGCTGAGATCATCAGCAAGTCTGCTCAACCATATAGCTTCCTTAGAAGCTTCAGTAGCTGATATGTATTCAGCTTTAGTGGTACTCTGCAACAATGTTTTGCAACTTGGAACACCAAGAAACAGCCCCACCAGCAACTGTAAAGACATACCCATTGGTGGACCTACGAGTGTCCAAGTCACCTACCATGTCTGCATCACAATAACCCTGCAAACTAAGTGCACCCTGCCCATAGCAAATACTTTTTCTTTGTGTACTCTTAAGGTATCGAAGAATACACTTGACAGCCTCCCAATGTGCTTTGCCAGGGTTTGACATAAATCTGCTAATAACTCCCACTGCATGAGCAATGTCTGAACGAGTAGCAACCATAGCATACATAAGAGAGCCACAAGCTGATGTATAAGGAACTCCCTTCATAGCATTTGCTTCCACGTCATCTTTCGGGCTGTTGGCTTTGCTAAGCTTGAGATAAGGAGGTAAGGGTACCCCAAAAAGCTTAGCTTCAGCCATGTTAAATCTGTCTAGTACCTTTCCAATGTACTTTTCTTGAGATAAAAACAACAATTTCTGCATTCTATCTTTACGAATCCTCATGCCCCAAAATATGCTCTGCATTCCCCAAATCTTTCATGGAGAAAGCTGATTTCAGCTGATTTTTGAGAGCATCCAAGCTAGTCTTTCTTTTCCCAGCTAGTAACATATCATCCACATACAAAACAAGTATGATGGGGCTGCCATCTGTATCCTTTTTCATGTACAAGGAATGATCTGCATGGCTGCGTGTAAACTCATGAGATAGCATAAAAGTATCAAACTTTTTGTACCATTGCCATGGTGCTTGCTTCAGCCCATACAGGCTGCGTTTTAGCTTACACACCATCTGTTCTTTTCCAGGAACTACAAAGCCCTCGGGCTGTTTCATGTAGATTTCCTCATCAATGTCACCATGCAAGAAAGCTGTTTTTACATCCATTTGATACAGCTCTAAATCCAAAACAGCAGTAAGAGCAAAAAACACACGTAAAGTGGTCATCTTCACAATAGGTGAGAAGACCTCTTGGAAGTCAATTCCTTCCTTTTGTGCATAACCTTTGGCAACTAGCCTTGCCTTGTACTTGGGTTTCCCATCAACTGTCTTGACTTTGTACACCCATTTGTTTGGAAGTGGCTTCCTTCCCTTTGGTAATAACACAAGATCCCAAGTATCATTTGCATATAGAGATTTAATCTCTTCTTGCATAGCTAGCTCCCACTTACTGCTGAACTCACATGACTTGGCCTCTTTGTATGTAAGAGGCTCACCCTCATCTGTAAGCTTCACATAATGCAAGGAGGGGTCAAACCTCTGTGGTTTCCTTCTTATGTGTGTAGACCGGCGTACCCAATGATCAACATTGTCAGGAATTGGGTCTACATCAGGAGGTATATTATTTTCAGCATTCATTTGCTGCTGTAAACCATTTTCAGCATGCTGTTCATGCTGTACAGCACCTTCATTTTCATTTCCAGCACCTGCATTTTCATAATCAGCAAGCCTATCTTGTTGTCCATGACCTCCTTGTGCTTCTATTTGTTGTCCATCATCATCTGGCTCAAAAGTAACCGGCTGATCATCAGTTTCAGCCTGTGGTACAACACCTTGAGGCTCATTTTCTGAAGTTATGGGTGGTTGTAAACTCTGAAATTTCACCTTTTTCAGATCTTCATTAGAGGCTAAAGAGCCTTTCAGCAATTTTGCCTCATTAAACACAACATTACAGCTGCGAATAATTTTCTTGGACTGAGGTAACCACACTCTGTAGCCAAATTCACCCTCATCACCATAGCCCATGAAAATGCCTTTGGTGGATTTTGGGTCAAGTTTGTTCCTCAGCTCATCCCTAACATGTACAAAAGCATCACAACCAAATATACGTAAATGGTCATATGAGGCCGATTTGCCAGACCAAACCTCCTCAGGGATGCCATTATTTAAGGACCTATTTGGAGAGCGGTTGCAAATGTAAACCGCGGTTTTGAGTGCGTCTCCCCAAAATGCATGAGGGAGATTGACAGTGGACATCATGCACCACACTCTTTCACATAAAGTCTTGTTATATCTTTCTGCCACCCCATTTGAAGAAGGACTATAAGGGGCTGTAAGCTCCCTCTTAATACCATGTAAGTCACAAAATGACTTAAATTCAGTCGATGTGAACTCACCCCCATTATCAGTTCTCAAGTATTTCAGCTTTCTATCTATCTGAGTGGTCACAAATGCATGAAAAGTTTTAAAAACAGCAAACACTTCACTTTTCTTTTTCAGCAAATACACCCAAATCTTCTTGGAACAATCATCAATAAAGGAGACAAAATATGCAGCACCACCCAATGATTTCACGGGCATACTACATAAATCAGAATGCACTAAGTCCAAGACATTGGAGTTACGAGAGACACTAGAGTAAAAGGAAATTTTTATTTGCTTTCCAAACTGACACTCATTACAAAAATCAAGTTTAGAGCCTTTTCCATCAACCCTCTTCAGAGAGGTAAGAACATCAAGTCCTTTTTGGCTCATATGGCCTAATTTCTTATGCCATAACTCTAAGTGGCTGCAAATTTCAGCAACGGCAAGAAACTTGCCATTCAAGGCTTTACAATGCAAACAATACAATGTGCCCTTCTTGGTTCCTTTTGTCAGAGTGCAGCGGTGCGGAAGCGTAGGACTGAGAGAGAGAGAACGCAGAGAGAGAAGGGAGAGAAAGAGACAGTGTACACTGAAGATCTGCTGTATAAAGAATGCTGAATACAAAGATATACACGGGCGCAGTGCGCTGGACTGCGTGTCTCCACCTCGACGATGCGACCTGCTGTCCACCTCGAAGTCTGCTGCAGTCTGCACTGTCTGCTGTCTGAAATCTGTGAACAGAGACAGAGATCTGCACGGCACCGGTCTGTAATCTGCGACAGAGAATGGTGGCCAGACTGCTGAAAACGTCAGCAATAAATAGGCGAAAAATCACCTAGAACGGGGCTCAAAACTGGGGCGCAGCCTGGAATAAAATGGCTGCAGGCAGTCGGACTGCCACGTGGCAGTCCGACTGCAGCAGTCCGACTGGACTGCACCAGGCTGGCTGTACCTGCCTGGCTGTGATCCTCTCTAACACCCCCTCTCAGAGCCTGGGCAGGGCAGAAGCCTGAGGGATCTGGAATGTTGCCGAAGTAGAGCCTGTGGAAGCGCCTTCGTAAACAAATCCGCAAGATTGTCCTCCGTCTTGCAATACTCCACAGTGATGGTCTCATCCAAAAGCTTTTCTCGGATGAAGTGGTACTGGATCTCAATGTGCTTCGTCCGGGCATGAAAAACAGGGTTCCTCGCCAAGGCAATGCAACTTTCATTGTCACATCGCAGCAATGTAGGACGAGTATGGGGGCACCCAAGCTCCTCCAACAATCTCCGAAGCCACACAACTTCGCATGTGGTGGAAGATGCGGCCCGATATTCCGCCTCAGTAGACGAAAGGGCTACCGTGGGCTGCTTCTTGCTACTCCATGAAATAACACCTGCACCCAAAGTAAAGCAGTAACCTGTTGTAGACCGCCTGTGGTCCACGTCACCGGCCCAATCCGAGTCGCTCCAACCTGCAAGTACAAGATCTGACCCATCTGTCCCTGCGGGGTAATGAATCCCCAAATCAGACGTCCCCCTCAGATACCGAAGTATCCTCTGAGCAGCCTGCCAATGCACCGTCTTAGGTTCACTCATGAACCCTGCCAAGAGCCCAACAGCAAAACATAGATCAACCCTGGTGTTGAGAAGCCAAATCAAAGACCCTATCAACTGTCGATAGCGGGAAGCATCCGCCAAAGGAGAAGCTGAGTGGGAAGTGGCCTTCCAGTTCGGATCCATAGGAGTAGAGAGGGCCCGACAATCGTCCATCTCAAAAGTCACCAAGAGCTCCTGTACATATCTCTGTTGGGAGAGAAAGATCCCCCTCTGAGACTGATAAATCTCATGGCCTAAAAAGAAATGGAGTAGCCCCAAATCCGTCATCTCGAACGTCCGATGTAAAGCTGACTTTGTCTCCTGGACCTGCTGTGCATCATCACCTGTGACAATCAAATCATCAACATATAATACAAATAGCACACAACCATCCTCGGAAGTGTGAACATACAGCTGCGGATCGGCCTTGGACCGCCGATATCCCAACTGAGTCTGGAGGAACGAATCAATCTTCTCGTTCCAAGCTCGCGGGGCCTGCTTGAGGCCATACAGGGCCTTCTTCAACCTGTAGACTTTCCCATCTGAAGAACCAAAGCCAGGAGGCTGCTCGACGTAGATCTCCTCCTTCAAATCACCATTCAGGAAGGCCGACTTCACATCCAGCTGATAAACAGGCCATCTTCTATGGCCAGCCAAAGCAAGAACAGCTCTAATGGTTGCCATACGAGCTGTAGGGGCAAAGGTGTCATGACAGTCAATCCCTGGGCGCTGGGCAAAACCCTTAGCAACAAGGCGAGCCTTGTGCTTATCCAAAGTACCATCACTGAGATATTTGGTCTTGAAGACCCACTTGACTTCAATCACCTTCTTCTTCGGGGGACGTGGCACAAGTGACCAAGTGCCATTCCTCTCAATAGCCTCCAACTCAGCTTCCGTAGCTTTCTTCCATGGGGCGGACTGTAAAGCCTCCTTCACGGAGGTGGGCTCTCGATCCTGCATAACTCGGAACATCAAACAATAATTGGAGCAAACAAGCTCCGAAGAATGCGCCTGGTGCCTCCGTGACCGCCGCGGACCATCCTGCGGTCCCCACTCCTCAGGAACCCCCTCGATCCCTGAATCACGGAGTGTGTCACGGGCCCAGCGAGGAGGAGGCCGAACCTCCCCTCGTCGTTCTCCATCAATAGAAGACTCTGGAATGTCCACCGGTGGTAACTCCTCAGAAGGATCCGGTGGAACAGTAGACTCTGTGTCAGAAACAGAATCATAATCAAACGGCACAGGCTCCAGTGGAACTGTAGAAGGAGCCAAACTCTCCCCTGGATCTCCAAGAACGGGATGCTCCTCACCCGTTGAAGAAGCCGGAACCTCCACAAACCGCACATCACGGCTAGTATATACATCCCGCTTGACGGGATCATACAGTCGGTAGCCTTGGGACTGGGAGCTGTAGCCAACAAATACGTGTTTGCGGGAAGCCGCTTCGAATTTGTCACGGTGAGCTTTGGGAATGTGAACATAGGCATCACACCCAAAGACCCGAAAGTAAGAAACATCTGGCTTCGTCCCAAAATAAGCCTCAAATGGAGTCATCCCTTCCACGGCCGAAGTAGGGGATCGATTAAGAATGTGGACTGCAGTAGCCACAGCCTTGGCCCACAGAACCTGGGGGGTCTGTCGGTGCTCCATCATGGTGCGCGCCATCTCGATCACACTGCGGTTCTTCCGTTCTAGAATACTATTTTCTTGTGGAGTATTCGTATTGGCAAACTCCTGGTGAATTCCTCTATCTGCACAAAACCGAGCAAATTCATTAGACACAAATTCACCTCCCTTGTCGGATCGCAAGGTCTTCAACTTCCGGCCTGATTGGTTCTCCTCAAAGAGAAGCCAATCCTTGAAGTGCGAGAAAGCTTCTGATTTTAGTGCCAAAAAGTAGGCCCATGTCATCCTGCTATAGTCATCCACGATCAGCATGAAGTACGAGCTCCCACGCAGGGACTCATTCCTCATAGGGCCACATAGGTCCGTAGATACTAACTCCATCGGTGAAGTAGACCGCCGCGAAGCGGTGTGGGGAATGGCATCTCTATGCTGCTTCCCCCGTATGCAGGAGACACATGGCTGCTGGCTCACCACTATATCCGGCAACCCTCGAACAAGCTGTCCACGTGACGCCCTCCGAAGATAGTCATAGTTCAGGTGACCAAACCGAGCATGCCATAATTCAAACTGTGACTGTGAGGTAAGAAGAAGAGTAGAGAGGGCAGTGGAAGATTTCAGTTTGTAAATGCCGTTCTCCTCATATCCTGATGAGAGAACCTTCCTCGATTCACGATCAAGGACTCGCACAGTAGAACTGTCAAATCTTATGAACTTAAAGGAGATGGTACCCCAATCCTGGTACATGCAAAACCTCTGAGGTATGGGTGCCACCTCGTCCATCCGGAATAAGCTGCATCTTATCCCGACCTGCAATAGAGACTGAAGAGCTGTCTCCAATGAGAACCTGCCCACGTGAAGGGCGCCTCTGGGCAACACCATCTGATGAAGGAGTCATGTGCCGTGAGGCACCACTATCAACAATCCACTCTCGAGCTTGGGGAGCCGTCAGCGCAGCATCAGAAGCATTCGGTGAAGCGTCCTCAATGACAACTAGATGTAGAAATGCAGCTGATGAGGGTGCAGCCACCGCTCCAGAATCCTTAGTATCCTTCTTCTTGGTGTCCTTCGAGTCTTTGTCAGGGCAATCCTTCTTCCAATGGCCAGTCTTTCCACAAATATGACATGTGGAGTCTTTGTCCTTGTCCTTCTCCTTGTCCTTCTTGGACTTGTTATCCCCCTTCTTCTTCTTTTGGTCCTTCCCCTTCTTCTGAGAGGCTTGACCTGTCAATGCCTCCGTCTTGGAAGCATTCTGTCCCTTTAACTGTTCCTCTTGGTCCAAGACCATAGGAACCAACTCCTCCCAACGAAGAGTAGACTCTCGCCCCGAAGCAATAAGGGCAGAGTAAAATGTACCGAATCGTGGCGGCAACTGGGACAAAAGTATGATCGCCATGTCTTCGGAGGAGATCGGCTTCCCCGCATTCTGAACCTGCATCTGTAGCTGCCTTAGCTTGTTAATGTGTTCCCTTAGCGAAGAAGACTTATTGACGGACAAAGTCCGCATCTGGACCTCCAAAGAAACCCTCTTCATCAGGGTCATCCGATTGTACATTTGATCAAGCTCCAGCCATATCTCACGAGCCACCGTCAAGTGCTCGATGTGAGCGATCACGTCTGTAGTGCATGATAGAAAGAGAAAGGATCGAATCATGACATTCAGTTTGTCCCAATGAGACTGGGCCCTGGCCAACTCCGCACGAGCATCAGAAGAGAGTTTAGACTCATCTCTTACCGAAGGCCGGTCAATATCCTCCTGTACCAACTCCGCCAAATCATAGGACTCAAGGATGGCCAACATCATAACGCGCCAAATGCGGTAGTTGTCGCCGTCGAGCTTCTGATCTGTAGGAAGAGCCGGTAAGACAGGCACCTTCCGGTCCATAATCGCCTGGAACTCCAAGTCCATCTCTGTAGACATCTTCACCTGCAATGCCTTCTCAAACGCAAAAGCAGCCCCCTCTGACTGGGTAAACTCAGCCTGCTAAGGCTCTTCCGCGTCCCGAAGCTCCTTCACCCGCCGGAGGCGATGAAAAAGCAAAACCTGCACTTTTAGGTTGAAAACTCAAACTTTCTCCGCGACAAACAGCAGTAAACAGCAGCAAATCCACCACCTGTACTCCTTTCCTGTGCGCCCACACTCGTTTCAGCCTTGTTCCAAGGCGCAGCCCTCCTGTCTGCCCTTAAACGCAAAAAACGCAAATTTGTGTCGCGATGGAAACTCCTCTTCAGGTTGATTCTGCGCTCAGTCAGCCCTCAAACACTGCTCTGATACCATGTCAGAGTGCAGCGGTGCGGAAGCGTAGGACTGAGAGAGAGAGAACGTAGAGAGAGAAGGGAGAGAAAGAGACAGTGTACACTGAAGATCTGCTGTATAAAGAATGCTGAATACAAAGATATACACGGGCGCAGTGCGCTGGACTGCGTGTCTCCACCTCGACGATGCGACCTGCTGTCCACCTCGAAGTCTGCTGCAGTCTGCACTGTCTGCTGTCTGAAATCTGTGAACAGAGACAGAGATCTGCACGGCACCGGTCTGTAATCTGCGACAGAGAATGGTGGCCAGACTGCTGAAAACGTTAGCAATAAATAGGCGAAAAATCACCTAGAACGGGGCTCAAAACTGGGGCGCAGCCTGGAATAAAATGGCTGCAGGCAGTCGGACTGCCACGTGGCAGTCCGACTGCTGCAGGTCCGACTGCAGCAGTCCGACTGGACTGCACCAGGCTGGCTGTACCTGCCTGGCTGTGATCCTCTCTAACACCTTTTGCAATCAGCATGGAACCCTTTTTTACTTTCCACAAACCACCACCAAACAGTGTGGTGTAGCCATGCAAGTCAAACTGACCAACAAATAGTAAACCCTTTTTAATGCAAGGCATATATCTGACATCTTTCAACACAAGTTCTTGACCATTGTCTAAAGACAAGTGTACGGTGCCAATCCCATCAATGCTGCAAGCATGGTTATTTCCAAGGTACACCTTTCCATAATTGCCTGCATTAAACATAGCAAAACACTTCAAGCAAGGAGTTACATGGAAAGAGGCACCAGAGTCTACAATCCAAGTCTGAGTGACACCATCATCAACTGACAAGAGTGCATCAATCACATCAGCCTTGGTAATCTGCATATCCTACATGTGACATACAAGGGCATCATAATCAACTACACATAATACATCAGCCTCTGTATCTGAAAGCTCCTCTATGACCACACTGGAGGCCACATTGGCCTTTTCTTTGCCTTTGGATGTCTCCAATGCATCTGTCTTTTCTTCCTTCTTTTTATCTCCTACATTCTTCTTTCTCTCTTGTTCCTTCTTGTAGTACTTGCAGTCAGGTTTCTTTTGGCCCTTCCGACCACAATGATAGTAAGTGATGTCACTCTTATCCTTTCCTTTACTCTTGCTCCTGTTTCTCTGCCCTGCATATGCATTTTTCTTTTCAGCCCTGCCTCTTACATTATAAGCTGAGTTGCTGCCTTCTCTACTAGACATACGTCTAATTTCTTCATTCAAGATAGAACCCCTCACCTCATCATATGAGAGATTCAGGTTATTGTTGAGTGAAACCACCAAGGTTTCCCATGAGTCCGGCAGTGTCATGATAAAAAAGATCGCCCTCAACTTATCATCAAAGTCCAAGTTTGCATCTTTGAGCTGATTTAGAATCCCTGTAAATGCACTCAAGTGCTCAGCTGTAGGCTTTGACTCATCCAGTCGCATATTCACCAACTTACGCATTAGATGCACCTGATTAACAGGTGTGGTGATCTCATAAGTAGTTTTCAGCTTCTCCCATATTGCATAACCTGTGTCTAAACCCTTAATGTCTGTCAGAATGTCATCAGTGACACCCATCTTTATGTAAGCCACAGCCTTTTTATTCACTCTGGCCTAATTTGCATCAGACATTAGTGCGGGTTTATCTTCCTGCAAAGCATCCTCACAATCCTTTAGGAACAAAATGCCTTGCATACGGTCTTTCCAAAGGTCAAATCCATGACCATCAAACTGTTTAATCTCCATCAAACTCTTGATGTCTGAATTGGAAGAAGTTGCAGCCATTTTATTACAAACACAAGAGTAAATGCACTAATCTGCGGAAGCACAAGCTGAACCAGCAAAATACCTTGCTGTTTTTTCCCAACCAGAAATAAATCTCTGCTGTTTATACATTAACCAGCCACTGCACGGGCAAAAGATGCAGAAATTTACCAAATTCTGCGCAAATCCCCAAAATTTCAAGTTCAAAATTGCATGAATGTCAGTCAATCTGACCCGCTAAGTAAAGCTTTACCAATACATGAAAGGCCCCAAATTTTTGGGGTCCAATGTCAGAAATTTTACCCAAGAAAGGCAAAATTTCGACAAAATTTGCAAAATCCCCAATTTAATTGAGGTCAGTGCGCACGATGTTTGCAATTTCTGACTCAAAAGTCACTGACAGGCATGAATGATGCCAACGCGATGTTTGCAATTTCTGACTCAAAAGTCACTGACAGGCATGAATGATGCCAAATCTGGGAAAAGCCCTAAATACTGTGGCCCGATTTGCACAAATTTTGCAACTGCGCCTTTGGTGTATAAACACCCGCCAAGGCTAATGAGGGGATTAGAGGAAATTTGATTTGTTAAAAAAAAAAATGATGGAACTAACAGGGGGGGGGGGGTTCGTTGACCCCCGTTGCATCACGTCGCCCGTCACGTGAAGTCCCCTGCACATCGTGATGCCTGCCTGCCGGAACTGCCCGCCTTTTGCGTCACGTCTGACGTGCGCACTTACTCGCTGGAATTGCCCGCCTGTTGACGCGTCACCTCTGACTGACGCCTGCCCGCTGGAACTGCCCGTTTGACTGACGCTTGCTCATCACTAGACCTGTCGCATCAGCGTATCGACTCACTGGTCGCCAGGGGGCTCGAACTGTCTGAAGGTTGTGTTCGAGTTGGGAAGCGTGCACAGAATCCTTGGCTCTGATACCGGTTGTTGGAAGCGATAGGAACACAGCTTGAGCAGCAGTGGGCGAGTGAGTGTGACGGCTTGAGAGAGTGTGAGCAGAGGGAAAGTACGACACAGTAAGAGTGTACCAACCATGTGTTGGTACACAAAGAATAAAATGTATTTATACTTAGGGCACGTAAAGGGTGCGTTCACATGTACAATGTGCGTGTACTATATACACGGAGGTTACCGGGCCTTTATATCCCAACAATAGCCAGCTTAACAGCCTGGAGTAGTTGATGCTCCTGTGGCCCATGATCTGCCTCTGGTTGAACTATCGATAGAATTGATAAAGCACATTGTTGTTTATAAAACTAGTTGAATATTGTTGGCAACTGATGATCATCCTTTGAGAACTAGCAATTGATAGTCAATCTTTGATGATCATACATTGATGCAAATGTATAGTTTTAGAGTTGCAGTGAAGATAGTACCAATCTGCATGCCAAACTGCAGTGACTAGTACACTGAATGGTGACCTCATGGGAGACATAGTGTTATCACAATACCTTGGATGCATGCTAAAGACATCTTGTTAGCATAGTATCTTAGATGAGTACCTTGGATGCATGCTTAAGACATCCGATATCCATTATACATGAGAGCTATCCATCATTAAAGGAGTGAAAGTGCTACGTCCCTCTTGAGCATCAGGCATTTTGTGGACCTTTGCTTTGCTAAACTTCACTGAGCTTGCGGCTCTAAGTGAAAGGCCTCCAAATGAAGCTGTAGCAATTGATGATGGTATGTTAAGTCATTCTCTTCTATCCACTTAGCATCCATTGATGAAAAATTTTGCCACTTTATCAAGTATCTTTCGGAAATTCTATGTTTGATTCTTGAATCTTCTCTTTTTATGCGTAAAGATCTACTCGAGCACTGATATCTTATCCAAATCCTCAACCTTTGGTTGAATGTCAGCAGATACATTCTTAGGTTCAATGCCCTGAAAAGGCCTCAACAAGCTCATAGGAAAGGTTTTGTGTATCTGCTAGTGTTTGAATTTCAACAAATACATTCTTAGGCACAATGCCATGAAAAGGCCTCAACAAGCTCATAGAAAAGGTATTGTGTATTTGCTAGTGTGGAGGCAATTTCAGCCTATAAGCAATATCTTCTACACTTGGAAGGGCCCATAATATCTCATACTTAGCTTTAGATACAATCTCTCTTTACCTTTAATCTTTTTTAGCCTCGCCTTTTCAAAATGCAGTAATACGTAATTTCCTTTGCAAATTGCAAAGCACATCTGCAGTGATTAGTTGCTCTCTTTTGCCCCTTTTGAACTCTCTGAAGTGCATACTTAACCTTTGTGTAGGTTGCATCCATGTTCTCCACATATTGATTAGCCTCAAAGATCTTATCTTTTGTGTGCAAAATAGATAGCACTTTCTTGCCACCCTTCACTGTTCACAATATCAAATGAGCCTTGCCATTGGAATTATGTATTATATTGTTATATGTAAACACTACCAAAGGCAAGTACTTCTTCCATTGTGGCTTATGCTTAGATCAATAGTGTCATGAGGACATGTATTTTTGAAACCTTACTTAACATGTGGATTAATTTTTAATCACATGGTTGAGTAAATGTTGCACATGTGAGGTGTGACCAGGGTTAGAGTAAATTAACAAGCTCGAGACCCGAGGAAATCACGAGATGTCAAAGGCAAAAGTTGCTATAAGTTATGTCGCATAGGTACTTGGTGGTATCTGGTGCCAGTTGTTGGCCTAGGTCATCCATTTGGCTATAAGTGTCAGTTGGTGACACTAGGGAAGTGGCGTTTAATGGTGCCTAACACCAATCTGATGGTCAAAGATGGCGTAGAGACACTCAGGAATGGAAGTTGCCTAGTCAATCTAATTATTGGCTAGTCAGATTATTTTTTAGAGCACTGAAATAATTATTTGATTAATTTTCAGTATTTAAAGACTGAAAATTAATATTTAATTATGGATAATGCCCGAAAAATCATTCGAGAAGTTTGCCACTTGTCAAAAGTGCCCATGTAAGACTGAAAAACGTCTTTAGAGGTTGGAGAGAGACATTTTTAGTGTATTTAACTTGCAAGAGAGAGGAAGGAGATGCTGCTGGTCTGATTTGCAGCAATTGGAGGAACTTTTGAGGTAGTCAAGGGCAGAAGAAGACCAATCAATAGCAGGTGACAGCATCTACAAGCTGTTGAGACAGGGTAGCAGCAGTAAATGACTGATTTTTTTCAGTTCTTTGCATCTACAAGCTGTTAAGATAGGGCAGCAGCAGTAAATGACAGATTTTCTTCAGTTCTTTGTAAAGAAAGTCTGAATTTTCTCTCTCCTCAGCATTCTCTCTCATCTCCCAGCCTTTCTGTAGCCTTGCTTCAAAGATTACAGCATTGAGATCACCACAGGTTGAGAAATTTCAGATTTATTTGCTGTAAACCCTAATCTGTAGTAGAAATTAGGGTTTAGCAGCAGCCTCGAGAAGCATGCCAAAAATTGGAAGCTCCAAGACTTGAATTTGATAGGGCTGAATCTATTTTTAGCCTATTCAAGTAGAGGGACTAGCAAATCATTGAATTTGGGGCATTTTCCATCTCCATCAAAGCGGGTGAAGGCCAATTGATTGCCCAAATCAAGGGGCAAATCAGATTGAAGACTTGCTGGTCATTTTGTACAGCAAGGGGAGTTGGAATACCGAAAAGAATTGGGAGAATCCTATTGCACATCAACTTTTTCTTCAATTAAGTTAAATAAATACTGAAAGGGGCACTAGTTTTAGGGACAACAGGATGTCCAATGTCCAAGATTATATGGTAAAGTGTGCATTTTAGTTTTGTGAATTGTTAATTGCTATAAATAGTGCTTAATCAGGTTATTTACCACCCTATCCGAGGAGGAAGGTTGGTTACAAATAGCATCTTAAGAGATCTAGCATTGTGGAGTTTGGCTCTTTGGAATGACTATCAATGTGCGGTTGAAGGGAATAACGAAGAAAATTTCAATGTGGTACCCATGTCTTCAAACAACCCTTTCAAAACAAACTAGTCATCAGGGTCTTGATTACTTATGATTGACCCTGGCATGCCATGATATTTGAATACATGCTACAAAATAAGCATGCCATATGATCAACCTTTATCTTTTTCCTCACTAGAATGAAATGGACTTGCTTATTGTACTTGCAATTAATACTCTATATCCCATCATTCCCCTTGTAGGTATCCTATGAGAAAAAAAAATGAAATCCATAGCAATGCTTCACTAAGGCTTATTAGGTATAGGAAAAGGTTGCAATAAACTTGGTACCTTTTGCCTATCATACTTCACTTTTTGATATATGATGCATGTCCTGACAAACTACTCTACATCGTGTCTTAAAGCATAACAATAAAAGAAGTGCTCCATCGTCTTAACTGTGGCATTTATGCCTCTATCCCGTGTATAAGAAGGAATATGATTGTTAGTCATTACCTTAGGCCTCAACGGCTTCATGACACAATTGCCCATGCATAATGAGAAAACCATCTCTAAGCACAAAGTGCTCATGTCTCTGGCCATTGCAAAGTTGATCATATACGTTGGTAAAATTTGAATCTGCAGCATATTGGTCTTTCATAGCATTCAACTGAGTGTGAGATACCATATCGATGGTTGAAATCTGAGGCTATCAGCCACTATATTCTTTTTCCTATCTATGTGCACAATTTGGAAGTGAAATATAGATATGATGTTTGCCCATTTGATGTGCTTCACAGGTAACTTTATTTGTGCTAAATGTAATGTCAAATGGTCTATTTGCATTGTAAAATCAGCTCCTAAGAGAGTGTGTAGAAATTACAACAAGCAATTTTCCCTCATAAACGTGCAAATTTCTCTTTGCACCATCGAGAAGGTAACTCTCATATGCTGCTACTTGGCCATTGTGTATTAAAAAAATCCCTGTGCTATTCCCACATGCATCACATTGAATAAGAAATGACTTCCTTAGATGGGGCAATACAAACACAGGATTTAGAGTCATCTTTTCTTTCAACTTGTCAAATGTTGAAATTTTCATTGATGTCCACTTAAACGTGCCCAATCAAACAACACACCATTCTTTAGGAAAGCATGCAATGGAGATGCAATTTTAGCAAAGAGCTTTGCCTTGTTCTTTGAGAAGACAATCATGTCACCAAAGAAGATGTCCACAAATGCTGTGTATGGCCTAAAGATGCGATTTGTTATCTGACTAAATGTGGCAAGAGCATTCATAAGTCCAAAAGACATGGCAATAAACTCATACAACCCAAAAGATGTCAAGTTGTTGTTGGAACATGCTCCAATCTAATGTGGATCTGATGATATCTGCTTTTTAAATCAATGCGGCTAAATATTGCTGCCCCTTGAAATCTATCCTAAACATCATCAATCCAAGCGATCATAAACCAATTCTTTATGGTGATTTTGTTCAAAACACAATAGTCAATGCACATACACCATGAAACATCCTTTTTTTGCACCAAAAGCTCTAGAGAACAAAAGGAATACGATCTAGGCTAAATAAACTCTTTTTCTAATAGCTCATTCACTTGACTCATTATCTTCTCTTGTTGGGCTACGCTTACCCTGTAGTGGCTCATTAGGAGAGTTACTTTTAGGGATGAGATCTATCTCATGATCTTTTGGTCTTTTAGGTGGTAACTACCCCCAAAAGTGGCTGAGAAAAGCAATCAGCATATATTTTCAGAAATGCAATCATTTTCCAATTTAGATTTGTTTCCAACATTTTCATTATCATCCTTATCCTCATTGAAAACCAAGTATGGTGAAAGATGATTTTTCATTACTTTGGAAATGACAAGTGCCAACAACAGGGACAAATTTCCCTTTTAGTTTTACATCCAATGTATGGGCCTTGTCCTTATGTTGAATAGTGATCACTTTAGCATAGGGGTCAATCACCCATGCACACAATGGTACCAAGGCATACCAAGCAATACATCACAATCCTCAAGTGGTGCAATGAAAAACTCTTTGCTGTCCACATAACTTTGAATGTGCAAGAGAATTTTCAATAAGAAGATCAATGCATGTTGATCTCTGATTTTCCCCCATGCCCTACAAAGTTTAGTAGCGTTTGTGAGAGTGTGCAATGAAAGAAGGAACACGAACACAGTGAGAAGGGAAGAGAGAGACAATAGGAAGAAGAAGGAAGAAAATCTACACTGATTGAGAATGAATGTTGTATACAAAGGGAGGACCGATTAGTCCTTGCGCACAGCCCATAATGTTAGTGAGGGCACTAGATCAGGCTGATGAAGATGATCACAGCAGCAACGTCGGAGGAGTATGCCAGAGACCGGGCGTGTTGAAGATCAAGATAGAATGAGCTGCCTATTTATTGACACTGCTATAAATAGCAATAAATGTCAAAAACTGGCTGATTACTGCTAGTAAATGCCTAAAAAACTGGCCGTTTGCACTAGATGTAGTCCGGCTGTATTTAATGCAATTGCAATGCTGATGTGGCATGCGGGGCAGCTGATTGACACTAACAACTTAGGCACACATTGGCATAGGCGGCAAAACCCTAGGATATGCTGATGTGGCATGTGGGGCAGCCGATTGGCACTGACAACTCAGGCACACACTGGCATAGGCAGCAAAACCGTAGGATATGCACACTAGATAGTGCAAAGGCAAAGAAAAGCGCACAGAACTGTTAAAGCTCCTTTGTTGCAGTCAAACTTTAATAGGAGCTCACAACCAGGAGATGACATATTGACATACAATGAAATAGACAAGCTAATAGCCCATGTCAGATCACTCAGAATCCCCGATCCGCTCTCGAACATAGTGGCATGGAATGCCAATGTGCTTTGTGCGAGCATGAAGCATTGGGTTCTTTGCCAAAGTGAGGGCACTCTAGCTATCCATGAGCAACTCCGTAGGTCTAAAAACCAATCTCTACCAACAATTGACAGAGCCAAACTCGCTCCATAGCTATAGAACAAAGGGCATGACTCTATAGAAGAAAGGGCCATAGTAGGCTACTTCTTACTGCTCCAAGAGATAGCTCCCGATCCAAGGGAGAAGGGATAGTGGACCGTCTTGAATCCACATCACCTATCGAATTAGAGTCACTCCATTTAGAAAGAATGGCCCCTCTCCATACGCGATCCTGTAGGATCTAGTCCCTTGTAGATAGTGCAGAACATGCAAGGCTGCTCTCTAGTGAGCGTGCAGGAGTCTCCATGAAGCAAGACAACAAAGCCACCACAAAAGAGATGTTCGATTGAGTGTGGATCAACTAGATCAAAGAGCAAGTAGGGCACCTATAGTGGGTAGTATCGGGAAGGGGATCACCTATTGCAAATAACTTGGATTGTGGGTGGCCATACCAAACTCTGAAAGAAGCTCGACGATGTACTTGTGTTGGGAAAGAAAAATGCCTTGTGCCATCTGATAGATCTCCAATCCAAGGAAGAAGTGTAGATTCCCATGATGCGTTTTGTCAAACTCCTAGCCCCATATCCATAGTTACATGGAAAGGCCATTTTCTAGCTTCTCGTCATAGTTATCCTCAAACCATTCCAGTCCCATCCCCTTGTTAGAGCGCCCTTTTATGGTGACAGGGAATGGCAATTCTAGTCCCCGTCCCTGTTCTGTTCCCATTCCCAAAACTTGTCCAATGCCATTATGCCAATATCGTTTGTGTCCGATCAACCCCGATGTGTGGCTTCCTATGATAATGAGGTCATCAACATACAAGATGACCAAGATGTACTTGTCCTCTGTAACCTTCTAATAAAGGTGGGGTCATGATCTGATCAATGGAAGCCATTGTTCAAGAAGAATCGATCAATTTATTGATAACAAGCCTAGGAGCTTGGTTCAGGCCATAGAGGGCCTTTTGCAATGTGTAAACATGGTCCTCCTTCCCTTGCACAAGAAAACTAGGAGGTTGTTAGATATAAATCTCCTCTTCTAAGATGCCATTTAGAAAGGCCGACTTTACGTCCATCTGATAAACCGGCCAATGGTGATGAGCGGCTAAAGCCAAGATAGCTTGAATTGTGGACATCCAAGCTGCTGATGTGGAAGTCTCAAAGTAATCCAAACTTGCCTGTTGAGAGAATCCCTTGGCAACAAGCCATGCCTTATACTTATCCAAGGTTCCATTTGCAAGATTCTTGGTCTAATAGACCCACTTCACACCAATCACCTTCTGCTTCTTTAGATGAGGAGCCAAATTCCAAGTCTAGTTCCACTTGATAGAATCAAGCTCAATCTGCATAGTAGTGCGCCAAATATCCAGTGCAAGAGCCTTATCAACTATAGTAGGGTCATGGTCTTGAAGAATCGTGACCTAAAGGCATAGTTCATGTAAACTCTCTTGCTGTGCGTGAAGCTTGTGAGAGTGCACAACAGAAGGGAACATGAACACAAAGACAAAGGAACAAAGAGAGACTGCAAGAAAAGAAGGAGGAAATCTGCACTAAACAAGGAACAAATGCTGAATACAGGAGGAGGATTGGATCAGTCCTTGCACATAGGCCACAATATCAATGAGGGCACCAGATCAGGGTGATGATGATTGTAGCACATCGGAGATGGAGGAAGATGATGGAGTCAGAGTGTGCACCTGAAGAAGGAAGATTTGTGAGGTGAGTGGGGGATGCTATAAATAGCAAAATCCCAAAAATTGGCCTACTAGCAATTTGAGCCAAAAACGTGGCCGATCTTTGGTCCCGACCAACATTTAATGTCGGTAAAAACGCTAGATGGGTACGAAAAAATCCCAGAAATAGTGAACAATGTTCGATAGGTGAGGTAGATTGATGTATGCAGAAACTACATGGGAAATGCACACAAAATCTTGACTCCAGAAGAAAATGCATTGAAAGATAATAAAATGACTGCTCTAGAATGAGCTACCTCCATCGACAAAACAAGTGATAGACAGGTTAGAGCTACTAAAGTCTTGGTGCGACTCAGATTGAGGCTCACAGGCAGGAGATGACAAGGCATGACAATCATGACTGTAAACAAAGCATAGGTGACCTATGTGGGCCAAGAGGTGTCTCAGGGAACTGAGTAATCCCCGAATCCTGCATGAGCGTTTGATACCATCGAGGAATGGTGATATGCTCATTTTGCCGCGACAGAGACCGAGAGGTCTAGCATTGAAAGGCAATAAAATGACTGCTCTAGAAGAGATATCTCCTCCATCAAAACAAGTGATAGATAGATCAGAGCTTGTAAAGTCCTTGTCTGCCGACTTAGACTGAGGCTCATAGGTAGGCGATGACAAGGCATGATAGTCATGATTGCTAACAAAGCATAGGTGACCTATGTGGGCCAAGAGGTGTCTCAAGGAACTAAGTAATCCTTGAATCCTGCATGAGTCTCTGAAACCATTTAGGAATGGTGATAGGCTTATCTTGCTGCGACGGAGATCGAGAGGTCTTTGAGACAGAAGTGGTGCAACAATGGAAGCATAGACAAGCCCTGAAATAAACTATTGAACACAAGACAGAAGAGAAAGAAAACAAAAGAACATTGCAAAAGAAGGGAACTTAGAGATGTGCTTGAGAAATGGAATCTATATACCAAACACGAGAATGATGTATACAACAACGAGTCTCTGGCTCCCAGGCATTGGCACGGGCTCCCTCTCTCCATAGAAGCTGTAGGTGATGATATAATTAAATGAGGAGGGAGTCGGGTATATAAAGAAGAAAATAGTGCCAAATAGGGGCAGGTCAGCCAGCATAAAATGCCCCAAATAAGCATCATAATAACCATAATAAATTACCCGTTTAGTGATTTTGAAAAGTTGAAGCTCATGGTCAAGATTAATACGACGGATCCTATCCCAAGCCGCATAGCGGTCAGGCAAGTGTGCCCATCTCTCCGACCCTAAGTCAAAATGCTAAAGCTGAGAATGAAACTCAGGCATTAAGCCCTGCATCAGCTCGACAATAGCGGAGGCATTCCTGACCTTCCATGAGCGGACAACCTCGTATGGAACAAGTACGAGTTCGGGTTGGGGTTCCAACCCCTGCACAAGATTCCATAGGTTCAGGGAGTCAAGGACATGTCTCATCAAGTTCGACCAAGTAGTAAAGTTTGACCCGTTAAAATGAGTCTTGTCATTAAATGCATGCTTGGCAAAAGACGAGCTAGAACCATGAGGTGTCGAGTAGGTAGGGTAAGATGGATGTGGGGGATAAGATTGTGAAGGGTAAGATGGTGGAGGTGGATGTGTCTGATAAGGAGGGGGGGGGGGGGAAGATGGGTAGACAAAAGTAGGTTGTGAGTATACAATGAGTGCCAATTGAGGTGGAGGCACTGGAATATGAATGTTTCCATAAGGTGCCGGTGTATATGAAGGCACTGGGACACGGAAGCTATGTCCAAAGTGAGACTGGGGCACAACAGTATGACTAGAAGGTCCACTAGGGAAAGCCATGGAGGCAAACTGTGGAGTCAACTGATCCACACTCGGGAGAGACTGGGGGGGATACCCAAGCTGCAATGATCCTGAAAGTGTGTGTGAAGTAGGTGGAATACCATCCAGCAAAGGTAAGGATGAGGTCCTAAAGGATATGCCTATGTTTCCATAACCTCCCATTGTGATGTGCGGTGTGACATAAGGTGTCTGAAATAGAAAAGTGAGTGGTGTGAATGGAAGTGGAGAAGCAGCGGATGAATGTGGTGGGATGGGTGGGCTTTGAAAATGAGATGTAGATGCATTTTGTTCATTTTTATAGTTTAATGATTGGAAATGAAAATGTGAAGATGATGATGCACCATGCAATGAAGAAAAAGGAACACCAAATTCATTTTGATTTTGTGAAGTAGACAGAACAGAAGGAAGGTTAAAAGAAGAGGTACCTGGCTTTTTCTTATAATCCCCACGACGTGTGTTAACATACAAGAATTGGTCCTCAAGAGGATCTTTTTCGTAGTCAACAGATTGTACTCTTTCTTCCACGTGATCTCTACTAGAATATTGCAAAACAGAAGAAGTAAAAGAAGAAGGCACAAAAGATGAATCTAACGTACCTTGCACCGGAGTGGATGAAATAAAGGAACATACTCTGGGTCTTGTTTTTCAACAGGGGGGCCTATCTTTGATGGAGGTCTCGACGGCCCTGCAACATCATCAGACTTACACGCAAAATCTGAAGAGAGAAATTCATGCATACCTTCATTTAGGAGATTTTCTTGAAAGGCAATCCTTCGATCGAGCTCCTCAATCTTCTTTCGTCTATAAGATATGATCAATTTATATTCTTCAGAGATCAGCTTGCCTAGCTGTTCTTCCACGTAATCAGAAGTGTCATCCACCATGTTGGAACTTTGTGGAGCAAGCTGATTGGCCTATTCTCGCTCAGTTCTCGGCATAGTTGATTCTGGAGATTGAATCGGTGTTGTTGTGTTCGAAGCCATTTGGACCTACTGTTGTTCTTGCTTCTTGTGTAGAGCTTTCAGATCAAAGGTCTAAGTTTCTCAGAGAGTACCAGTCTTTGATACCATGCTAAGAAATACCTAACACAGAAACATAAACAAAAACCGTACAACAAAGCACAGACTGATAAAAGAACACAGTCAGGGTTAGGGTAACTCAGAGACAATGAACACAGTGAATAAATGAAGTGATATAACTATTGAATAATACGATGCTCATGCAGCAAACATACTATGCAGTGAATGAATATTGAACCTCGAACTCCTGTATCTCAAGGATCAGGGAAGGGGTAATGAGCTGGAGAGTGTGTCATACTCGGAACGGATCCCGAATTGCAGCAAGGCAGCCTCCGGATGTCAAGCAAACGCAGCAGTGAGAAGCTAGATCTGATGCAGACAACAGTGAGGAGAGAGAAAGACTAAAAACACAGGCAGCAAGTGAGAGAAAGACTAAAAACGCAGGCATGACAGCCTGCAGGAGAGAGAAAGACTGAAAACGTAGGCAGTAGGACTGTGATGACGTGGCAGGCTGTACAACAGCAGGTCTGCACAGGAACAACAGTCACCTGACTGAAATCAGCTCCAAATTGCATGAAGAGGGCTGGAAATCAGGTGCCAACTGATGGAGACAGCAATGGACAGCTTCTGCTGAGATGTCCTCTGCGAACGGTGTGTGGGCAGCAAGCCGAAACACCTGAAATCTGCAAAAACGAGATTAAGGGAAGAGTGGAGGGCTGGCTGCCAATTTATAGAAAATTAGGGTTCTAGATCCTCTCCCACTTAACTCTCTTGATCCGCTCCCCATTTTAGGGTTTTGGCTAAAATAAGTCTAAAATAAGCATGTTTTGGGGGTCTTTAAGTGACTAAGTGCATTTCTTAGCACAACAAGGGGAAGGAGGAGAGGAGTCACAAACAAAGAAAGGGTGCCAAGGGGTAACTTGGAAGGAAGGGGAAGGGCTAATGGGGTGTGTGGTGGGGGGTGTTAGTCGAAGACAAAGAACCACTGGCAACAAAGGAACCATAAATTGGATCTTTGGAGGCTGCAGCCGAAAATCACATCCTTGCTCACTTTGATCTTCTCAATCTGAAAATTCACAAAGTGTTACAGAAAATGCTATGCCTGATCTTGGATAATGCATGAAGGATGGGCAACGATGTGAGAATGAGGGAATTGGACGAGAGGTGGGTCCTTCTAGGTCTCTTGAAGTTGATGACTAGCAAGAGGAAGAGGAATTTGATGACCAATGTGAATAACAGATGAGGACAATAGCTAAACTGTTAATGCGATTGGCAAATGATCCTTTCGTATGCTTTTTGAAACCCTTAGAGGAGGGCAACAAAGACAAGAAGAGGAAATCGTCTTTAAGAGCTTTGGGATAGCAAGATGCACGGAAGAAGAGCCAATACAACAACATGATATTCTAAATGTGGGTAGTGAGTATAAGCAAATGATGCCAGTGGGGCAATCAATGCATATGCAAGGCCAACTTGGAAGTGCCAATGCAATGCTTTTTGGATAGCAGGGGATGCATGCAATTATGGGGCATCTAGGTTTCTTTGGTGGTGGCACTAGTTCCTAGACTATGGAGGGTCAGGGAATGCATTTGGGGATGTATGATACAGCTCCTTATCATATGCAGCAACCAATGTGTGGTGTGCAAGGCTCAATGTATGTGAGTATGGTTGCTAATATGTATAACTCCATGTATAAAAATGTTTGCATAATGCTGGGGCACAAAGTGGAGAGTTTGGTAATGCATATATGCAGCCCACTATGTTTGGGATTGATGGTATTAACTCTGATCATGCAAATGCTCCGTATAGTGTTGGTCATGAGAAAAAATGCAACTAGTAATGCATGCAATGTATGGGAAAATGTATCTTGGTATGGTTGGTACTATGCAAATTCCCATGCACAATCACATTGCAATGGTTTAAAGTATGCAAATAAGAATCTTTGCTTATGCATCTCGTGCTCCTAACATGTTAAGTATACGAGGGGCTAATTAGCAATGTTGCATATTAGTTAAGTTGAAATTGCAACAATGTGAAAGTATAAAGCATCACAATCATCAAAGGGAAGAAATGCCTACAACCTAGTGGAGGTTTTGAGGCAAGTAAAGTTAGTGGTAAAGTTTCCATATGCTTCTTGGTGAAGCTTCAACATTGTTTCATCCATAGATGCAAAGTGGATGGAAGAGGATGATGTGGTAGACCATCCTCAGTTGTTGCAACTTTACCGAGATGCCTTTCAATTAGAGCCGACTTCAGTTTTAGCTCAATTAGGTTCAACAAAGCAAGGGTTTGGAGTATTGCCTGATGCTCAAGGGGAAGGTAGCACTTCCACTCCGCTAGTTGTGGAAAGCTCTCGTATGTAGTGGATCTTGGATGTATTTAGCATGCATCCAAGGTATTGTGCTGACAGTATGTCTACCATGAGGTCACTACTCAGTGTATTAGCCATTGTGAGATATATACCTATGAGTACGGTTGTAACCGCTGCTCTAAGACTATACTTTTATATTAGTTTGAGATGAGTTCACAATCAGTTGGGCATGAGCTTTTGCCTCAGTTTTGAGATCAAATTTTGATTAGTGTCAATTCATTTTTTGATAAGTTTGAGAACCATTTGTGGTTAGTCTAGGATCAGTTTTGCATTAGTTTATGCTTTAGTTACTGATCATTTTTTGCAATCAGTTTGTGATCAGTTTGGGGTCACACTTGTAGCAGTTTGTACTCAGTTCTCAAGTCAGCAAGTGATCAGTTTATGATCGAATATAATGAGTTTTCAATGGTTTATAGTTGGTGTCATACACAACAACATGTTACTAAATGCCATTGACAATTTCAGCCATGGTGTATGTTGAGAATATGCTTGAGTATGGCTGTGGAGTCAGAACCGTTGAGAAACATGAGTTATGGATGCTCCCAACAACGGTTTTCTAGCAATACTTCTAGGCTAATTCTTAGTATTATGCAATGTTTATGCTTGCTGGAAATTTTTAGTAGGTTTAGGGCATATGGCATGGTTGGACAAAGGTGGCCAATATTGTGATTGTAACGCCTCATGGAAATTTCAAAACAATATGCTTTTCCTTTGGCACAATGCAGTGCAATTAAGGACAATTGCATAGATTTTCAAGGGGGTGGTTTGTTAGGGGAGGACGTAAAATTTTATTGCTTTGCTTAGTATTTGATTGAAAGTTAATTAAATGCGCTAATGTGACTTGCACATGTGAGGTGCAAGTTGATTGTTTCATAGTGTGGGACCCAAGATCTCGAGATATCAGTTGGTGCCAAGGGCAAAAGTTGCAATAAGTTACATCTGACAGATACTAGGTGGTATCCAATGTTAAATTTGGGCCTAGATCAATTTATTGGCCACTAATGTGAGTGGTGACATTAGAGACTAGGCATTAATTAATTAATTAATGGCGGTCAAAGAGCTAATAGCTGCTCAGGGATACTTGGAAGACTAATTGGTCTAGCCAATTTGATTTTTGACTAGTAAAATTAATTTCTTGAGCATTAGAATAATTATTAAATCAATTTTCAGAATTAATATTATTAAAAATTAATTTAAAAAGCTGGATAATGCTAGAAAGTGGGATTAGAAGGCTGGCAATTGGCGAAACTTGTCCATGCGAGTGGGAGAAACGTTTTTAGGGGTTGGTGGAAGTCTATTCTAGCCATTGTGATAGAGAAGGAGACTTCTAGAGATCAAGGAGATGCTGCTGATGTGATTTGCAGCTACCATGGATCAGTGCTACAGCATGTGATAATAGTTTGGAGCCCTCCAAGAGTAGGTGACAATAGGCCAGGATTCTTCTGGTGCAAATGATAGCATATAGGATGGGGCAGTAGTCTCTTTGGTGGTCCTAAGCTGTAGATGATAGCTTCCGTGGTTGTTTGAGCATGGCAGCATCGGTTTTTCAGTATTTCTCACAATAAAACTCCGAAATTTGTCTCTCTACAGTATTCTCTCTTATTCTCCCGCCATCTCTCAAGTTATCTCAACATTTTCCAGCAATTTGAGGTAGAGATTTCAGTCAATCTTTGCTGTTAACCCTAATTTATTGCAAAATTAGGGTTTTGATAGGTGCCTTGGGATGTGTGCTCAGAATTAAGGGCCTAGGATGTCATGAGGATGTGAAATTTTGAGATGATTTAATCTTGCTGACAACATTTGATTTTTATTAATCAAATGTGAAGGTTTTTTAAGCACATGTGATGCACATGGTAGTTATTTTATGGTAAGAGGCCAAGGATCCCGAGGATATAGTGGGTGTCAAATGCAAAAGTTGTGATAAGTTATGCTAGCCAAGGTTTGGGGGTTAGTTGGTGTTAGTTTTGATCTTGGGACAGCTATTTGGCCAATAAGTGTTGATGGTGATATTATGGACTAGCATTAATTAATTAATTAATGCGAGTCTAGGGGTCAATAGAGATCAGTTCAAGTTGCAAATGGCCTAGCCAATTTAATTATGGATGGGCACATTAAATTTTGGGCAGGGTCAAAACGGCTGACATTAATTCTCAAAATTATTTATTTCTAAAAATTAATTAAATAATTGGATAATGCTGAAAAATGGGTTTAGAAGTTTGCTACATCGCAAAAATGCCCATGCAAATTGAGAAAACGTTTTTGGGGGCTGGGTCTGAGCCATTCACTTAAATTACAGCTTGGGAGAGGGAGACAGAGAATTGTTGGTCCATTTTCTGATTAGAGAATAGCAATTTGTTGTAGAAGATAGCCATTTGGGGTCCTCAACAGGCAAGGGACAGCAAGGAGTCACCTTCTAGGGGCTGGCAACAGCATTGCGGATTAGGTGATAGCATTTTGTAGGTAACTGCTTTATATGGGGGTTGGAGGAGACAACAAGCAAAATTTAGGGTTTTCTCACAAAGAAAATCAGATTTTTCTCTCAGCTTGGCTTTCTCTCACCTTTTCCAACCCATTCTTAGGAGATCTTAGCATTTCTCAGTCATTTTGGGAAGATCTCAGCCAAATTTGGTGGATATAGATCTCTATAGTGAACCCTCAATTTTTGCACAAATTAGGGTTTGACAGCTACCTTGGGAGCCATGCCAATCGGTGAAGGCATCGTACATTGAATTCAACACCTGAAATTTGTGTAATTGTCTTTGTATTTGTTGTATATGCAGTTGCGATTTTTAAAGTAATGAAAAATCATTTTTCAATGTACTTGGTTTTTACTAAGGATAAAGATGATAGTAAGAATGTTAGGAACATGTCTAAGTTAGAGAAGGATCGCATGCCATTTTTGAAAATGTATGCTGATTGTTTCTCTCAATCACTTTCAGGGCAACTATTGCTTGAAAGGCCAGAAGATCATGGCATAGATTTTATCCCTGGAAGTAGCCCACCTACTAAGCCACCCTACAAAGTCAATGTAGCCTAACAGAAAGAGATTATGAGTCAGGTGAAGGAGCTGTTAGAAAAGGGTAAATTCAACCCAACTCATCTTTTGTTCTCCAATGCTTTTGGTGCAGAGAAAGGATGGTCCATGGCATATGTGTATTATTATGCTCTAAATAAGATCACGATAAAGAATCGCTTTCCGATTTCTCAGATTGATGATTTTATGGATAGATTGTAGAGGGGGCAGCGATAGTCAGGCGTATAGATATGAAAAGTGGGTATCATTAAATATACATTACGTCGGAAGATGTGCCTAAGATAGCTTTCAGGATAACTTTTTGGTTGTATGAGTTTCTTCTTATGCCTTTTGGACTTACGAATGCTCCTATCACTTTTAATCGGATGATGAATCACATCTTCAAGCCACATAGAGAATTTGTGGGCACTTTCTTTGATGACATGATTGTCTCATCAAAGAATGAGACAAACCATAGAAGACACTTGAACATTGTGTTCAATGAACTGGTGAGCATAGGCTGGTTATCAATGACAAGAAAAGTGATTACTTTTTGCATGAAATTCTCTTTTTGGGACATATTGTGAAACCAACCTTCCTTTAGTGGATAGGTAGTAATTCCTGTCAGAGTGCAGCGGTGCGGAAGCGTAGGACTGAGAGAGAGAGAACGCAGAGAGAGAAGGGAGAGAAAGAGACAGTGTACAATGAAGATCTGCTGTATAAAGAATGCTGAATACAAAGATATACACGGGCGCAGTGCGCTGGACTGCGTGTCTCCACCTCGACGATGCGACCTGCTGTCCACCTCGAAGTCTGCTGCAGTCTGCACTGTCTGCTGTCTGAAATCTGTGAACAGAGACAGAAATCTGCACGGCACCGGTCTGTAATCTGCTACAGAGAAGAATGGCCAGACTGCTGAAAACGTCGGCAATATATAGCCGAAAAACTGCCTGGAATGGGGCGCCAGAAATAGGGCGCAGCCTGGAATAAATCCGCTGCAGGCAGTCGGACTGCCACGTGGCAGTCCGACTGCACAGTCCGACTGCTGCTGGTCCGACTGCTGCAGGTCCGACTGCTGCTGCTGGTCCGACTGCCCTCCAAGACAAGCTATGATCTCTGACACCCCCTCTCAGAGCCTGGACAGGGCAGAAGCCTGAGGGATCTGGAATGTTGCTGAAGTAGAGCCTGAGGAAGCGCCTTCGTAAACAAATCCGCAAGATTATCCTCCGTCTTGCAATACTCCACAGTGATGGTCTCATCCAGAAGCTTTTCTCGGATGAAATGGTACTGAATCTCAATGTGCTTCGTCCGGGCATGAAAAACAGGGTTCCGCGCCAAGGCAATGCAACTCTCATTGTCACATCGCAGCAATGTAGGACGAGTCTGGGGGCACCCAAGCTCCTCCAACAATCTCCGAAGCCACACAACCTCGCATGTGGTGGAAGACGCGGCCCGATACTCCGCCTCAGTAGACGAAAGGGCTACCGTGGGCTGCTTCTTGCTACTCCATGAAATAACACCTGCACCCAAAGTAAAGCAGTAACCTGTTGTAGACCGCCTGTGGTCCACGTCACCGGCCCAATCCGAGTCGCTCCAACCTGCAAGTACAAGATCTGACCCATCTGTCCCTGCGGGGTAATGAATCCCCAAATCAGACGTCCCCCTCAGATACCGAAGTATCCTCTGAGCAGTCTGCCAATGCACCGTCTTAGGTTCACTCATGAACCTTGCCAAGAGCCCAACAGCAAAACATAGATCAACCCTGGTGTTGAGAAGCCAAATCAAGGACCCTATCAACTGTCGATAGCGGGACGCATCTGCCAAAGGAGAAGCTGAATGGGAAGTGGCCTTCCAGTTCGGATCCATAGGAGTAGAGAGGGCCCGACAATCTTCCATCTCAAAAGACACCAAGAGCTCTTGTACATATCTCTGTTGGGAGAGAAAGATCCCCCTTTGAGACTGATAAATCTCATGGCCTAGAAAGAAATGGAGTAGCCCCAAATCCGTCATCTCGAACGTCCGATGTAAAGCTGACTTTGTCTCCTGGACCTGCTGTGCATCATCACCTGTGACAATCAAGTCATCAACATATAAGACAAACAGCACACAACCATCTGCGGAAGTGTGTACATACAGCTGCGGATTGGCCTTGGACCGCCGATATCCCAACTGAGTCTGGAGGAACGAATCAATCTTCTCGTTCCAAGCTCGCGGGGCCTGCTTGAGACCATACAGGGCCTTCTTCAACCTGTAGACTTTCCCATCTGAAGAACCAAAGCCAGGAGGCTGCTCAACGTAGATCTCCTCCTTCAGATCACCATTCAGGAAGGCCGACTTCACATCCAGCTGATAATTAGGCCATCTCCTATGGCCAGCCAAAGCAAGAACACCTCTAATGGTTGCCATACGAGCTGTAGGGGCAAAGGTGTCATGACAGTCAATCCTTGGGCGCTGGGCAAAACCCTTAGCAACAAGGCGAGCCTTGTGCTTATCCAAAGTACCATCACTGAGATATTTGGTCTTGAAGACCCACTTGACTCCAATCACCTTCTTCTTCGGGGGGCGTGGCACAAGTAACCAAGTGCCATTCCTCTCAATAGCCTCCAACTCAGCTTCCATAGCTTTCTTCCATGGGGCGGACTGTAAAGCCTCCTTCACGGAGGTGGGCTCTCGATCCTGCATAACACGGGACATCAAACAATAATTGGAGCAAGCAAGCTCCGAAGAATGCGCCTGGTGCCTCCGTGACCGCCGCGGACCATCCTGCGGTCCCCACTCCTCAGGAACCCCCTCGATCCCTGAATCACGGAGTGTGTCACGGGCCCAGCGAGGAGGATGCCGAACCTCCCCTCGTCGTTCTCCATCAGTAGAAGACTCTGGAATGTCCACCGGGGGTAACTCCTCAGAAGGGTCCGGTGGAACAGTAGACTCTGTGTTAGAAACAGAATCATAATCAAAAGGCACGGGCTCCAGTGGAACTGTAGAAGGAGCCCAACTCTCCCCTGGATCTCCAAGAACGGGGTGCTCCGCACCTGTTGAAGAAGCCGGAACCTCCACAAACCGCACATCACGGCTAGTATATACATCCCGCTTGACGGGATCATACAGTCGGTAGCCTTGGGACTGGGAGCTGTAGCCAACAAATACGTGTTTGCGGGAAGCCGCTTCGAATTTGTCATGGTGAGCTTTGGGAATGTGAACATAGGCATCACACCCAAAGACCCGAAAGTAAGAAACATCTGGCTTCGTCCCAAAATAAGCCTCAAATGGAGTCATCCCTTCCACGGCCGAAGTAGGGGATCGATTAAGGATGTGGACTGCAGTAGCCACAGCCTCGGCCCATAGAACCTGAGGGGTCTGTCGGTGCTCCATCATGGTGCGCGCCATCTCGATCACACTGCGGTTCTTCCGTTCAAGAATACCATTTTCTTGAGGAGTATTGGTATTGGCAAACTCCTGGTGAATTCCTCTATCTGCACAAAACCGAGCAAATTCATTAGACACAAATTCACCTCCCTTGTCGGATCGCAAGGTCTTCAACTTCCGGCCTGATCGGTTCTCCTCAAAGAGAAGCCAATCCTTGAAGTGCGAGAAAGCTTCTGACTTTAGTGCCAAAAAATAGGCCCATGTCATCCTGCTGTAGTCATCCATGATCAGCATGAAGTACGAGCTCCCACGCAGGGACTCATTCCTCATAGGGCCACATAGATCCGTAGATACTAACTCCATCGGAGACCGCCGTGAAGCGGTGTGGGGAATGGCATCTCTATGCTGCTTCCCCCGTATGCAGGAGACACATGGCTGCTGGCTCACTACTATATCCGGCAACCCGCGAACAAGCTGTCCACGTGACGCCCTCCGAAGATAGTCATAGTTCAGGTGACCAAACCTAGCATGCCATAATTCAGACTGTGACTGTGAGGTAAGAAGAAGAGTAGAGAGGGCAGTGGAAGACTTCAGTTTGTAAATGCCGTTCTCCTCATATCCTGATGAGAGAACCTTCCTCGATTCACGATCAAGGACTCGCACAGTAGAACTGTCAAACTCCACCAAAAGACCAAGGGAGCAAATCTTATGAACTGATAGGAGATGGTACCCTAATCCTGGTACATGCAAAACCTCTGAGGTATGGGTGCCACCTCGTCCATCCGGAATAAGCTGCATCTTACCCCGACCTGCAATAGAAACTGAAGAGCTGTCTCCAATGAGAACCTGCCCACGTGAAGGGCGCAGCTGGGCAACACCATCTGATAAAGGAGTCATGTGCCGTGAGGCACCACTGTCAACAATCCATTCTCGAGCTTGAGGAGCCGTCATCGCAGCATCAGAAGCATTCGGTGAAGCGTCCTCAATGACAACTAGATGTAGAAATGCAGCTGATGAGGGTGCAGCTACCGCTCCAGAATCCTTGGTTTCCTTCTTCTTGGTGTCCTTCGAGTCTTTGTCAGGGCAATCCTTCTTCCAATGGCCAGTCTTTCCACAAATATGACATGTGGAGTCTTTGTCCTTGTCCTTCTCCTTGTCCTTCTTGGACTTGTTATCCCCCTTCTTCTTCTTTTGGTCCTTCCCCTTCTTTTGAGAGGCTTGACCTGTCAACGTCTCCGACTTGGAAGCATTCTGTCCCTTCAACTGTTCCTCTTGGTCCAAGACCATAGGAACCAACTCTTCCCACCGAAGAGTAGACTCTCACCCCGAAGCAATAAGGGCAGAGTAAAATGTACCGAATCGTGGTGGCAACTGGGACAATAGTGTGATCGCCATGTCTTCGGAGGAAATCGGCTTCCCCGCATTCTGAACCTGCATCTGTAGCTGCCTTAGCTTGTTAATGTGTTCCCTTAGCGAAGAAGACTTATTGACGGACAAAGTCCGCATCTGGACCTCCAAAGAAACCCTCTTCATCAGGGTCATCCGATTGTACATTTGATCAAGCTCCAGCCATATCTCACGAGCCACCGTCAAGTGCTCGATGTGAGCGATCACGTCTGTAGTGCATGATAGAAAGAGAAAGGATCGAATCCTGACATTTAGTTTGTCCCAATGAGACTGGGCCCTGGCCAACTCCGCACGAGCATCGGAAGAGAGTTTAGACTCATCTCTTACCGAAGGCCGGTCAATATCCTCCTGTACCAACTCCGCCAAATCATAGGACTCAAGGATGGCCAACATCATAACGCGCCAAATGCGGTAGTTGTCGCCGTCGAGCTTCTGATCTGTAGGAAGAGCCGGTAAGACAGGCACCTTCCGGTCCATAATCGCCTGGAACTCCAAGTCCATCTCTGTAGACATCTTCACCTGCAATGCCTTCTCAAACGCAAAAGCAGCCCCCTCTGACTGAGTAAACTCAGCCTGCTAAGGCTCTTCCGCGTCCCGAAGCTCCTTCACCCGCCGGAGGCGATGAAAAAGCAAAACCTGCACTTTTAGGTTGAAAACTCAAACTTTCTCCGCGTCAAACAGCAGTAAACAGCAGCAAATCCACCACCTGTACTCCTTTCCTGTGCGCCCACACTCGTTTCAGCCTTGTTCCAAGGCGCAGCCCTCCTGTCTGCCCTTAAACGCAAAAAACGCAAATTTGTGTCGCGATGGAAACTCCTCTTCAGGTTGATTCTGCGCTCAGTCAGCCCTCTAACACTGCTCTGATACCATGTCAGAGTGCAGCGGTGCGGAAGCGTAGGACTGAGAGAGAGAGAACGCAGAGAGAGAAGGGAGAGAAAGAGACAGTGTACACTGAAGATCTGCTGTATAAAGAATGCTGAATACAAAGATATACACGGGCGCAGTGCGCTGGACTGCGTGTCTCCACCTCGACGATGCGACCTGCTGTCCACCTCGAAGTCTGCTGCAGTCTGCACTGTCTGCTGTCTGAAATCTGTGAACAGAGACAGAAATCTGCACGGCACCGGTCTGTAATCTGCTACAGAGAAGAATGGCCAGACTGCTGAAAACGTCGGCAATATATAGCCGAAAAACTGCCTGGAATGGGGCGCCAGAAATAGGGCGCAGCCTGGAATAAATCCGCTGCAGGCAGTCGGACTGCCACGTGGCAGTCCGACTGCTGCTGGTCCGACTGCTGCAGGTCCGACTGCTGCTGCTGGTCCGACTGCCCTCCAAGACAGGCTATGATCTCTGACAATTCCATGATTACAACCTAGTTATAACAACAACATTTATTACAAAATTGAGAAATGCAAATCAACTTACAATCTTGGACAATGGACACCTTGTTGTCCCCAAAACTAGCGTCCCTTTCGGTATTTCTTTAACTTAATTGAAGAAGAAGTTGATGTACAATGGGATTTTCCCAATCCCTTTTGATATTCCAACTCCCCTTGCTATCCAAAATGACTAACAAGTCTTCAATTTGATTTTTCCCTTGATTTGACATTCACTTGCTTTGATGGAGATGGAAAATGTCCCAAATTCATTGATTTGTTGGTCGTTCGACTTGAATTTGATTGAAAATAGCTTTACCCTTGTTGAATCCAAGTCTTAGAGCTTCCAATTTATGGCACGCTTTTCGAAGCTGCTGCTAAACTTTAATTTTTGTTGCAGATTAGGGTTTACTACAGAGAAATCTGAAATTTCTTAGCCTCTGGTAATCTCAATGCTGTAATCTTCGAAGCAAGGCTATAGAAAGGCTGGGAGATGAGAGAGAATGCTGAGGAGAGAAAATTTAGACTTTCTTGATGAAGAACTAAAGAAAATCAGTCATTTACTACTGCTGCCCTATCTCAACAGTCTATAGATGTTGTCATTTGCTATTGATTGGTCTTCTCTTGCCCTTGGCTACTTTAGAAGGTCCTCCAATGGTTGTAGATCAGACTAGTAGCATCTCCTCCCTCTCTCTTGCAAGTTGAATGCCAGTCTTGCATGGGCATTTTTGACAAGTGGCAACCTTTCCAAATGGTTTTTTCAACATTATCCATAATTAAATATTAGTTTTTGGTATTTAAATATTAAAAATTAATCTAATAACTATTTCGGTGCCCAAAAAAATAATTTGACGGGCCAATAATTAAATTGGCTAGGCAACTTCCATTTTCGAGTATCTGTATGTCATTTTTGACCATCGGATTGATGTTAGGTACTATTAAGTGCCACTTCTCTAGTGTCACCGATTGATATTTATAGCCGAATGAATGACCTAGGTCAATAACTGGCACCAAATATCTGTGCGGCATAACTTATAACAACTTTTGCTTTTGACATTCCGTAATTTTCTCAGGTCTCAAGCTTGTAAATCTACTCCAACCCTAGTGACTCTTCACATGTGTAACATTTATCAACCACGTGATTAAAAATTAATCCACATGTTAAGTGAAGTTTCAAAAATACATATCCTCATGACATATTGTATCTGCTGATGGTATTCGTATGGACCTTGCAAAGGTTGAGACAATGGGATCATAGCCACCTTCGAGAAATGTGCATGAGATCCATAAGTTCTTGGGTTTATGTTCTTACTATAGGAAGTATGCACACGGGTTTGCTGAAATTGCATCTCCATTGCATGCTTTGCAAAAGAAGGATGTGCCATTTAGATGGATGGCAGTGGAAATTTCATCATTTGAAAAGTTGAAGGAAAAGATGACTTCACATCTTGTACTTGTGTTACTCGATCTAAGGAAGCCATTTGTAGTTCAATGTGATGTATGTTGTAATAGCATTGGGGCCGTTCTTATGCAAGATGGCCAAGTTGTGGCTTATGAGAGTTGAATTCTCCATGGTGCAAAAAAGAATTTGCAAGTCTATGAGAAAGAGCTCTTGGTTGCAATTTATGCACTATCTATGTGGAAACATCATTTATTGGGGGTTGATTTTACAATGTAGACAAACCATCAGGCTTCGAGGCACTTTCTGACGCAGAAAAAATTGTCAGAGAAGCAGATGAGATGGGCACATTTTCTCTCTATGTTTCATTTTCAGATTGTACATATTGATGGTGAAAAGAATGTTGTGACTGATGCACTGTCACGTAAGCCACAAATTTCAACTGTTAGCTAGCATAGTTTATTACACTAAGTTGGTGCCATGAAAGAGCAATATGTTGCTAATTTAGACTTTGTTAATATCTATGATCAGCTTTGCAATGGCTATAGGCATGAACATTTTGTGGTAAGAGATGGATTTTTGATGATGCATTGACGACTGTGTGTCACAAAGCAGTTATGGCTCAAAGTTATCACTGAAAGTCATGTGCCTCCGTATGCAAGATAGAAAGGTATTGATACTGCGATCAAGATAGTGGAGCATTTCTTTTATTGGCCATGCTTTGAGGCATGATGTAGAATAGTTTGTCAAGACATGTATCGTATCAGAAGGTAAAGCATGGTAGGCAAAAGATGTCGGGTTTATTGCAGCCCTTGCCTATTTGAGATAGGCCTTGGCTGAGCATTGCAATGGACTTTATTTTTGAGCTTCTAGGCTGGTTTCATGGTTCCATTGCTGGGATACCATCATTTCCCTCGAATTGATGGGCCCGATGTACGTGATTGAAGACTTTACTCTAGTGCTGAAATTGTCCTTAGTTGAGGACTATAGTAAGAATGTGTTCAGATATTGAGATGGGATCAAGAAAAGATGATGCTTGTCAATCTGAAAATTGACAAAGTCTTGGGGAAAATGCAATGCTTGATCTTGGACAAGGCATGGAGCATGGGCAACAAGCTGAGAATGAGGAAATTGGACAAGAGGTGGGTCATTCTAGGTCTCTTGGAGTTGATGACTAGCTCTTGAGGAAGAGGAATTTGATGACGAGTGTAAAGACAGGTGATGAGAATAGCTGAAATGTTAATGCAATTGGCAAATGATCCTTAGTTCATATACTTTTTGGACCCCTTAGAGGAGGGCAACAAAGGCAAGAAGAGGAAATTGTCTTCGAGACCTTTGGGACAGCAAGATACACCGAAGAAGAGCCAATACAACAACATGATATTCTAAATGTGGGTAGTGAGCATAAGTAAATGATGCATATGCAAGGTCAACTTGGAAGTGCCAATGCAATGTTTTTTCGACAACAGGGCATGTATGCAATTATAGGGCAATCATGTTACTTTGATGGTGGCACTAGTTTCCATGCTATGGAGAGTCAGGGACCGCATATGGGGATGTATGACACAACTCCTTATCATATGCAACAACCAATGTGTGGTGTGGAAGGCCCAATGTATGCGAGTATGGTTGCTAATATGTATAACTCCATGTATAACAATATTTGTATGATGCTGGGGCACAAAGTGGCAAGTTTGGCAATACATATATTTAGCCCACTATGTTTGGGATTAATGATATTAATGCTGATCTTGCAAATGTTGTATAGTGTTGGTCATGAGGAAAAATGTAACTAGTAATGCATGCAATGTATGGGAAAATGTATTTTGGTATGGATGGTACTATGCAAATTCCCATGCACAGTCACATTGCAATGGTCCAAAGTATGCCAACAAGAATGTTGCCTTATGCATCTCGTGCTCCTAACATGTTACGTATACACGAGGGGCTAGTCAATTGGATACAATGTTGCATATTAGTTAAGTTGAAATTGCAACAATGTGAAAGTACAAAGCATCGCAATGCTTAAGGGGAAGAAATGTCTATAACTTGGTGGAGGTTTTGAGGCAAGTAAAGTTAGAGGTAAAGTTTCCATATGTTTCTTGGTGAAGCTTCAACATTGTCACCCGTAGATGCAAAGTGGACGGAAGAGGATGACATGGCAAACTATCCTTAGTTGTTACACTTTACTGAGATGCCTTTCAATCAGAGCCTTGAGCTCAATCAGGTTCAACAAAGCAAGAGTTCGGAGTATTGTCTGATGCTCAAGGGGGAGGTAGCACTTCCACTCCGTGAGTTGTAGACAACTCTCGTATGTAGTGGATCTTGGATATATTTAGCATGCATCCAAGGTACTGTGCTAACAGTATGTTTGCCATGAGTGTACTAGCTACTGTGAGATGTATGCCTATGGGTATGGTTGTTACCGTAGCTGTAAGACTACTTTTGTATCAGTTTGGAATTAGTTCACGATTAGTTGGGCATGAGCTTTTGCCTTAGTTTTGAGATCAAATTCTGATCAGTTTCAATTCGGATGAGTTTCAAATCCTGATCAGTTTCAATATATTTTTTGATAAGTCTGAGAACCGTTTCTGGTCACTTTAGGATTATTTTTGCATCAATTTTTGCTTTAGTTACTGATCAATTTTTGCAATCAGTTTGTGATCAATTTGGGGTCATACTTGCAACAGTTTTTTATTAATTCTCAAGTGAGCAAGTGATCAATTTATGATCAGATATGGTCAGTTTTCAATGGTTTATAGTTGGTGCCATGGACAATAGCATGTTAGTAAATGCCATTGACAGGAGATGGAGTATTTTGGGAACTTGCAAAGTATTATCGCAGTGGATTACCGTAGCTTCTCTATGATCTATTCAATGTGGAGTGGTTCAAAGTGGTATTGGAAGGAGCTGGGGTAACTGTTCGACAAGGTCCATCTGGATTTCTCAAAATAGATTTCGAAAAAAGATGGACAGATTTTCATGACACGTTTGTATTGCTAGCCCAGTTATGGATGCTCCAGCAATAGGTTTCTAGCAATAGTTCTAGGTTAATTCTTAGTATTATGTGATGGTTATGCTGGCTGGAAATTTTCAATAGGTTTGGGACATATGGCATGGTTGGACAACAGTGGCCAATGTTGTGATTGTGATGCCTTATGGAAATTTTAGTGCAGTATGCTTTTCCTTTGGCACAATGCAATGCAATTGAGGACAATAGTATAGATTTCAAGGGGGTGGTTTGTTAGAAGGACGTGAAATTTTATTGCTTTGCTTAGCATTTGATTGAAAGTTGATCAAATGTGTTAATGTGACTTGTGCATGTGAGAAGCAAGTCAATTGTTTCACGGTGTGGGATCCAAGACCTTGAGATATCAGTTGGTGCTAAAGGCAAAAGTTGTAATAAGTTATGCTTGACAGGTACTAGGTGTTACCAATGTCAGATTTGGGCCTAGATCAATTTATTGGCCACTAATGTCAGTGGTGACATTAGAGACTAGGTATGAATTAATTAATGATTAATGTTGTTCTAAGGGCTAATAGCTGCTCAAGCATACTTGGAAGACAAATTGTCATGGCCAATTTAATTATTGATTGGTGAAATTAAAATTTTGAATACTAGAATACCTATTAAATTAATTTTCAGAATTAATATTTTAAAAATTAATTTAATAAGTTGGATAATGCTGGAAAATGAGATTAGAAGGCTGACAGTTGGCAAAACTTGAATATGCAAGTGGATAAAAGGTTTTTAGGGACTGGTGGAAGTCTATTCCAGGGATTGTGATAGAGAAGGAGATTATCAGAGAGGAAGGAGATATTGCTGATGTGATTTGCGGCCACTAGGGATTAGTCCTATAGCATGTGACAGTAGTTTGGAGACCTCCAGGAGTAGGTGACAGGAACCCAAGGTTCTTTTGGTGTAGATGATAGCATGTAGGATGGGGCAGCAGTTTGTCTGGTGATCCTAAACAGTCGGTGATAGTTTCCGTGGCTGTCTGAGTAGGGCAGCAGCAGTTTTCAGTGTTTCTCCCGATAAAACACTGAAATTTCTCTCTCTACAACATTCTCTTTGATCCCCTAACCATCTCTCAAGTTATCTCAACATTTTTTAGTAGTTTGAGCCATCAAAGGAAGAGATTTTGATCAATCTCTATTGTAAACCCTAATTTACTGCTTAAATTAGGGTTTTGATAAACTCATTGGGATGTGTGCTCACAATTGAGGGCCAAGGACTTGAATTCTAGCAGTTGAAATCAAGGAATTTTAGGGAGATTCAAGAGGCCAGCCAACCAATATCAGATTTGGGGCTGAATTTGTCTTTCAAGGAGTAGGGTGTAGCCCCAAGCAAACCAAGGGGCAAATTGGTTTGGAGGTTTGCTGTTTAATTTTGACAGCAAGAGGCACTTGGATTAGTGGAGGAGATAGAAATACTACAAGGGGGGACCGGTTTTAAGGCCAACCGGGTGTCCAATGTCCAAGATTAAAGTGGTAAAGTATGCATTTTCAGTTTATGTGAATCTTATGCTTGCTGTAATCAGTGCTTAATTAGGTTATTTCTATTTGAGGAGGAAGGCTGGTTTCACCACTGAGCAGCATGTTTTAGCTCAACAAAAGGCACATTTGACATCCATTTGGTAAAATGACCCATTGTGGTGAGTGGCTAGTGGAAGTTACATACGGCATGATGTTAACCTCATAGTGGGTGCAAAGGTCTCTTCCTAGTCAATACCTTACTTCTATCGAGACCCTTGCACTACAAGGCAAGTGCCTTATAGTTGTCCAAAGTTTCCTTAGCTTTTTTAATTTGGTCCTAAAAATCCACTTGGTCTCGATGACTTTCTTGTGACTTTGATGATCCACCAAGGTCCAAGTCCCATTTTGGTCAATACTCTCATGCTCCTTTTCTATGGCCTCACACTACTGGGAATGTTGAAGAGTTCCTTGCTAACTTTAATGCTTGAAATGTGCTATATAATTTTCTGTAAAGATAGACACAAATGAAGAGTGAGATGTATGCTAGATAGATCATCTAGAGTCCTCTAGAGTGGAATCTAGTGGAAGGATCCTTGAATATTGCATGGCCTATTGAAGATTGGACAATATCCCTCTCATAAAAACATCTCTTCAAACAATCACTTTGTTTATCGAACAAGTGATAGGATTTTGTTTCAGAAAATATCCAAGAGAAGTTAGGAGATCAACCCAAGGAGTGAGGGTTGTGCATATACACATGACATTTTAAGGCTTGAAAGTGGGAAACTACAGGTCTAGAGCCAAAAAATGAGATCATAGTCAAAGGATCATGATGAAGATCAGCCAGCTAGCACTAGATGAAGAACGTCCTAGAACAACTTTGTCTTTGTGCTTATGATGGAGGAAATCTGCATTTGACTAGAGGTAACTTTTTGGGAGCTGCAGGACCAAGAAATGTTATTAAAACTGCTGTGTTTTGGGTGCAAGAAGCAGCATTTGCTGAAGAAGTGTGACATGCCACTAAGGGCTGCATATCTACAACAGGCAGCTGCATTTTGGAGTAGAGCAGCAATGGTAGTTGTGAAAACTGTTAGCCTGCTATTTTCTTCTGTTAGTTTGTCATCTCCTGGATTGTGAGCTCTAGTCAGAGTTTTATAGGTACATTGGAGCTTTGATTGTGTTTTCTCTTCAGTCTTGTTTGTATTTTCTTTTCCAGTCAATGATAGGTGTGTTCACACACTGTTTGCAGCCATTTCCTATGCCCTGCACGAGGCTGCACAACGTGTTTATCAGTGATTTGCCCCAGATTGGCTGGAATCGGCCCCAGATTTGGCATGTCATCATTGCGCCCTTTATGACATGCAGTCGGCCAGTTTCAGGATTATTTGGCTATTTATAACCACTATCAGGCTTTGGGCAGATCATTCCTTTTTGTCTTCTGCAGGTGTTCCAACAGGTTGCAACATTCTTCTCTGTCTCCATTGAGGATTGCTAGCTACACACACTCCATCTCTATCACCATCACTGTCTTTGATGCTGTCATCATTTTCCAATTTGATTCGGTGCCCTCACTGATGCCTTGGGCTATGTGCAGGAACTGTTAAGTCCACCCTTGTATTCAACATTCATTTCAGATTTAGTGCAGATTTCTCCTCTCTTCTTGCTGTCTTTTCTCTTCTCCTTTTTTCTCAACGTTCATGTTCCTCTTCCGTTGCCTCTCACAAAAACGACAAAGGCTATGTTTTGGGGCAGTAGTAGCATGGTCTAGCCCGAGGGGTTGATGTTGGAGTGGTAGTGGCTATGTTTTGGGCAACAGTAGTAGACCTTTACTTCTAGCAAGGGCATGGATGATGAAGACAGGTCATGATAGTAGGGCTGTGCTAAAGGTTGGTAAAGATAGGGAAAGGTGTGGTGAAGAGGATGGTTGATGGCTTTGTTGAGCTAAAAAATGCATTACATGTTGATTAGCCCCTTAAGCAACCCCAAAACATGCTTATTTTATGAAAAATGCAAAAATGTACACAGTCCAAGAGAGTTTCAATGAAACTTTAATTTGGGAGGATCTATCCATGTCTATAAATTAATAGGCTGGCCCCATTCAGTCCTCATCCTTTTGTGCATGTTTTTCACTCTTAACGTGCAGATTTCAGCCATCAGCCACCTACCATTTGCTTTCCAGCCATCATCAATTGTAGCCCATCACTATCTAGCCCTAGGCGGCCTGTTTCCAGCCATTGCCTTGTTGTTTGAATGTCTCCATCTATTGCATCATTATAGCACCTGATCAGCTTGCGTTTTCAGTATCTGCTACTAGGCGATGAGCTACTGCCATATCTCCCACTAGAAGATTGTTTCAATACCTCTGTTTTTGCTGTTCAGCAGGCCGTCTACATCAACAAACACCTCTCTTGTTGTCGCTTGAGAGTTCTCTGCCTTGATTGATCAATTTTCAGCCTTCTCTAGTGGTACACAGCTGCATTTATGAAATTTCAGCCTTCAACCATTGTGTTCTAGTGACCAGCCTGTTGCCCTTCATTATTTAGCACTCTCTCATCTCGGACTGGTGGTTACAGTACTTAGGGTCCGTCTCTAGTGGACGTCACTCTTCAACACTATTGTTGTGTCCTTGGGCACTTTGTATACTCTTCATTCGTTTACAATTTTCATTCACTTCAGAGTTGTGTTCTTTCTCTCTTCTTTTACTTGTGTTTTTTTTTTGTGTTTGAGTTATGCTTTTAGGGTTTGAGTATTGCACGTCTATGTCTGTATCATTGTGTTTTTATTGTGGCTGTACACTTTATGTTTCCTCAGTGCAAACCCTAGCAACTTCTCCACAATTTTCTTCACAGGCTTGTCCCTTGGTCTCTTTTTGTTAGGCTTTTTGAGCATGTTATCCTTGGGCTAAATTTGGATGAATTGGTCAATACTTGAGGATTCATTTGGCCTAGTTTTTTATTATCTAACTGAAAGTAGTCTTTTTTTTTGTGGAGGGGTGGTAATTACTTGATTATAGCTCAATTACAGCAAGCAATAATTAATGAAATGTTGAAACACATGTCAAGAAGTACCCTAATGTAGAAACATAAATGAAAGCGTAAGACAAAGCATAAACTCAACAGAACACAATTAGGATTAGGATAACTTAGAGACAATGAATATAGTGGAATTTTGAATGAATGATTGAATACTGCATATAGAATGCTTATGCAGCAAACAAACCATGTACGAATGAAAACTGCATTCTGAACTCTCATGTCTTGAGGACCAAGGCAAAGATGCTGAGTGGGAGTCTGTCGTACTCTTGACGGATCCTAAAACGTAGCAAGGCAGCCTCTAGATGTTGGAAAGCAGCAAATGCACTAGTGTGTGGTGTCGGTTAGGTTGAGGAGAGAAAACTGCAAACACAGCAAATTGAAGATGATGTGGCAGGTTGATGGCAGCAAAGACACAGATATGATGACGTGGTAGGCTGGTAGCAGTAAAAACGTAGATATGATGACATGGTAATTTGTACAATACTCACAGATCACAGATCACAAATGCAGCAGTTCAATAGTTTGCTAGTTGTAGACAATATGGCTAATCAGCAAACATGAAAGAAATCGATGTAGATTGTTAGGATTAAAGGGCCATCGTGACTTTATATGTGTATGTGTGTGAACACACCCTTAGCACATTTGTACTTTTTTATATATCTATCCAAAAACCTAAAGATGTACACTAGTCTTTGTACCCAATATCAAAGGTGTCGTGCTCACTCTCCTTTCGACTGCTCTCTACTCTTTGTGTGTGTTATCCGTCGTCTTCAGACTCAGCTCCGTCAAATTGGTATCAGAGCTACAGGTTGTGTATGCTTCCCGAAGCCTGTGACGGGCGTTAGGCCACGTGATAGGCGAGCAGGAGGTGCAGGCCATCAAGAGCCTCAGGTGTCGCAGGTGATAAGGAAGAGTTGTAGGGTTGTAGGTCACGCGACAGGCATACTACAGGTCGACAGGGTAGTCAAGGCGTGCTCAATAGGCAGGTGTTGTAGGAGTTGCAGGTGTGCTTGACGGGCAGCAGTCGGCAGATCACGGGCTGCAGACAACACGCTGCAGGCGACATGCAACAATGGCTTTGCGGGTGAGGCGATAATCAATAGGTGACTGGACGACCGATGGGTGCGCGGTGACCTGCGTGGCGGGTAAACGAACCCAACGACAATTTTTTAAAAAAATCAAAAAAATTTTCCCCAAATCTTTTTTTAAACCCCTTTCCTTTGACAACGTTCATGCGTGGAAGCACAGTTTCTAGATCTGTGCAAATCTAGCATGGAAAAATTGGGGCTTTTCTCAGATTTGGGGACTTTAATGCAGAACTGGACAATTTGACTCAGAAATTGCAAAATCGGTGCACATTTTCCCGGGAATTTCGAGGTTTTTCACATTTTAGTAATTTTTTTTCAATATCACTGAAATTTGTACACACCAAACCCGAGAAATTTGGGGATTTGTCCAAATTTGATGCGAGCAAGACATAACAATGATATCTGTCTTAGAAATTGTAGGAATTTGTGACATTTTGCCTCCAACATTTGGGGCTTTTCATGTACATGCAAGAATTGGGCTGAAATTTACCCAATTTCTCAACATTGATGCTCATTGTTGGGGCTTTTGCTGTTTGGGCGAAATTTGTGTGCCATTTGGTCATTTTATGTACATGCGGGTTTTATTCCATGCAATTTGGATATCTAGCACTTGGAAAAATTTGGGGGTTTTGTTGAAATTGCTCTATTTTTGCAAAATTGGCCTATTCTATGCCTGTCAGAGACAATGCAGATGTATGGTTGATGCTTTGAGCACAAAAATTTTGGGGCTTTTCACCGTGCGTGTCAAATTTTGTGCCCGTGGGTACATATACAACAGAAATGGCAGCTAAAATTTGGGACTTCTCATGTAATGTGATGTACTTGTCCTTGGAATAGCTGTAATTAGTTGTGGAGTGCTGTGGCACAAGGTTTAGTGCTTCTGAAAATCTATCTGCAGATCTGAAATTTCTGCTTTTACGTGGTTATTTTTTGCTGGTTGGTACTTGTTTGTACCTTGGTCACTTGTGTGATAGTTTGGGCCTACATTTGCTGAAATTTTTTGGCCACATTTGGATTGAAAATCATGGCTGGCAGCAGTGACAGTAGTCATCTCATGCACATTAAGAAGCTTGAAGGAGCATATAACTTTGTAGTTTGGCAAAAACAATGCTATAATATTATGTTGTAGAAGAAGCAGGCAAAGTTGATTAAGACCAAAGGAGCAAAGCTTGCAGATATGGAACAGGAAGATTGGGATGAGTTAAATAAGCTTGTAAGCTCAACCATCGAGCTATCAATTTCTGATGCCTTGCTGTTTAACATTGAAGGTTTGGATTCTGCCTATGCTATTTGGACTTAACTGGAAGAACTATATGTACAGAAGAGTGTCGCAAGCAAAGTTTATTGATTGAAAAAGCTTATGGATTTGCGTATGAAAGAGGGTACAGCAATGCCTACTCACTTGAGTGAGTTTAACTCCATTTTCAGCCAACTGGTTGCCTTGAAGCTCATGATTGATGAATAATTTAAGGCTACGTTCTTGCTTTGCACTCTGTCAGAAAGTTGGGATACATTCAGGACTGCTATGAGCAATTCTAATACGATCCTTTTGTATGTTGATGTAGAGAGTGCTCTACTCATGGAAGAAATGAATTGGCAAAACAATGCATCTAGTAAGTCTTCCAGTGCTTTGTATACTAGGGGCAGATCATAGCAGAAAGGCAAATCTGATAGCAAGGGACGCAGTAAATCACGTGGTAAGGATGCTGAATGCCATCATTGTGGCAAGAAGGGTCACTTAAAAAATGACTGCTACAAATGGAAGAAAGAAAAAGGAAAGGGCAAGAAAACAGATGATAGCAAGGAAGAGAAGAATGAGAGACAGCCTAAGAAGAGCAATGTCAAAATTGAAGAGGTGAATGTAGTCACTCATGAGAGTGACAGTGGGAATGGTGTAATTTTTGTCTCTTCACACTTTAGTACACGTGCTTTACTTGCAGATACGGATGATGACATGCATACTTGGATTCTAGATTCAGGTGCTTCCTTTCATGTTACCCCTTATCGTGAGTGGTTTTCTGACTATACAGGGAGTCGACATGGTGTTGTCAATCTTGGGGACAACTATACATGTGACATTGTAGGTATTGGCAGTGTGCAGTTGCAGTTTTAGAATGGTTCTGTCTTCATACTTCAGCATGTACGGCATGTATCTCAGCTCAAGAAGAGCTTGATTAGCACACGGCAGCTAGATGATGATGGATTTCATACCATCTTTGGTGATGGGAAATGGAAGATCTGTAAGGGATCTAGAGTGATTGCGAGAGGTTGTAAAAGTGATACCTTGTATCCTCTCCATGTATCTAGTGTGCGTGACCATGTTGTTGCCGTGACCGAGCAGCCAAGTATTTCTTTGTGGCATGGCCGATTGGGACACATGAGTCAAACTGGAATGAAAGTGCTTTCTCCTTTGGGTTACTTGCCTTGTCTTCGTTATGCTGATTTTGAGCATTGTGATTATTGTGTTTATGGTAAACATGCACAGACGTCTTATAAGAAGTCTCTTTCGCTGAAATCTTCTCCTCTAGAGTTAGTACATTCCGATGTATGTCAGATGCCAAGGTTATCTTTAGGAGGAAAGAAATACTTTGTTGCCTTTGTCGATGATGCTACACGGAAGGTATAGGTTTACTCTCTCTCTCTCTCTCTCTCTCTCTCTCTCTCTCTTTCTCTCTCAAGTAGTAATAAGAAGGTCCATCACATTTGTAGAGCATTTTAATAACCTTGGAAGAGTGACAACAATCACATGGTAATTTCTCTTTAAGGTTTTTCGGTGCATCTAATATCATTAGTTTATCAAGTCCTAAGTTTAATCATGTTGGAAGATTCAATTAAAGACCTTGGTAAAAGAATGGTAATGCTTCACAAGATAGCACAACACACTATAAAATCTTCAAATCATCCTAAATAAGCTTATGTTAGGAATAGGACCAATGGCATTGTCCAATTCTTATACTATTGTTTGTTATAAATGTAATCAACTAGGTCGAGAATCAAACTGATAAGACACTTAAATGTCTTCGCTCTAATAATGATGAGGAATATGTGTTCAGGGCCTTTCAGGCATTTTGTGATAGCAAAGGGATAAAGAGGGAGCTCATTGCCCCTCATAATCCGTCCCAAAATGGTGTTGCAAAATGTATGAATTGGACCATTCAAGACAAGGCCCGGACAATGTTGTCACATCTGCTTTACCTCATGGTTTTTGGGTAGAGGCTGTTATGACAGCTGTACACTTTATTAATCGGTCACCAAAGAGGTCTTTGGGGGGGGGAGGGGGGGGGGGGGGGGAAGTTTCCCAAGAAGCGTGGTCGGGCAAGCCACCTTTGTATGCATACGAAAGTGTTTGGCTGCGAAGCATTTGTGTACATATGTAAGGAAGAACACAACAAACTTGCGCCAAAGTCCTGTAAATGTATTTTCCTAGGATATGGTGATGAAGGTGAAATGGGGTATAGATTATGGGATCCTGAGAAAAGGAAAATAGTATGCAGCAATGATGTTATCTTCTGGGAAGATCGCATGCATAAACAACCAGAAAAGACTGAGGAGCTCCATAGGGTTGTGTTCTAGGAAGAAATACCTTTTGGACAGCAAAGAATGCGTGCTGTATAGCAGCAAATACCTGCTATAAATGAACCTGCAAATGTGGAAAATAATATTGGAAATGATCAGCCAGCCATTGCCCATAATGATGAGTTATTGGATGTGCAGGAATAGCAAGGATAGCAAGCTGTTAATGCTGATTTGCAGACTGAAGTGCCAGGACACCAAGCTGAATATGGAAATTTACAGGCTCAACAGCTAGCAAACAATGATCATTGAGTTAGAAGATCGTCTAGGGCTACTAGACAACTTGATAGATTCATTCTTGGTGCAAACAATGTGGCTGATTATGTCATGTTGACAGACTGTGGTGAACCGCCTTGCTTCAAGGAAGCAATGGATAGACAGGACATCAAGAAATGGGATAAAGCCATGTTGTCAAAGATGGAATCTCTTGAGAAAAATTGCACTTGAGACTTGGTGCAATTGCCCAAAGGGCAGAAAACCCTTCCATGCAAATGGGTTTATAAGTTGAAGGTCACTTTTGGTTCCTCGCCAAAGTAAAAGCAAGATTGGTTGTGAAGGGGTACAATCAAGAACATGGAGTTGACTTTGATGAGATCTTTTCTCCTGTAGTCAAGATGATTACATTGAGAACCATTTTGGGCTTGGTTGCAGCTGAAGATATGGAGCTTATACAGATGGATGTAAAGACTGCATTCTTACATGGTGATTTGCATGAAGATATATATATGTAGCAGCCTAAAGGGTTTGTGGGAAAAGGGAAAGAGAAGATGGTATGTAAACTCAAAAGGAGTTTGTATGGGCTGAAACAAGTACTAAGAGAATTGTACATAAGTTTGATACATTTATGCACTCTCAAGGTTTTCATAGAAGTCAAGTGGATCACTGCTTGTATACCAAGAAGGCAGCAGATGGCAGCCTAATTATCTTGGTTCTGTATGTAGATGACATGCTGATTGTTGGCAAGGATACCCATGCCTTGGACTCACTAAAGCAAAGTCTTCATGGCAGCTTTGACATGAAGGATCTTGGTGATGCAAATCACATTCTTGGCATGCGAATACTTAGAGATAGGTCAAAATTATTACTCTATCTATCTCAGCAGAAGTATATCTCCAAGGTTTTGCAATGTTTCAATATGGAGGAGGGAAAAACAATTGGGGTTCCACTGTCTCCATATATGAAACTCAGTGCAGAGGTCAGCCCTACATCTGATGATGAGAAGGCTGAAATGGGCAAGATACCATATGCTTCAATTGTTGGTAGTTTGATGTATGGTATGGTTGCTACATGTCATGACATTGCCTTTGCAGTGGGAGTGGTTAGCAGACACATGGCAAACCCTGGTAAAAAGCATTGGGAAGCAGTGAAATGTATTATGAGATACCTCAAAGGCACAAAGGATTTGTGCATTTGCTTTGGAAAGCAGAAGGCATTTATTGTTGGCTTTACGGATGCAGACTATGCTGGTCATGCGGACCGTAGAAAGTCGACTTCTGGGTATGTGTTTACCTTCACAGGAGGAGCAGTATCTTGGATCTCCAGGCTACAAAAGTGTGTTGCATTGTCTACTACAAAGGTAGAGTATGTGGCTGCCACTGAGGCATGCACGTTTGGTGGGAGAGCTTGGCATTACAGAATTACCTGTTCTCCATTGTGATAGTCAAAGTGCTATCATACTAGCACGGAATCCCGTCTTTTATGCAAAGACGAAGCACATACATGTGAAGTATCACTTCATTAGAGATGTACTTGACAACAAGAGCATTGAGCTTGTCAAAGTACATACAGATGATAATCCTGTAGATCTTCTCATGAAGGGTCTTTCAGCAGAGCGGTTCGCTCATTGCCGATAGATGATGGGAGTTGGATAGGTATATGTATTTCAGCTTTGTACATACCTAGACTTAGCTGATTCTTTTCTTCTCTTAAGGCACATTGCCTTTAGGTGGGAGGTTATTGGAAATAAAGGGCCATCGTGCCTTTATATGTGTACGGGTGTGAACACACCCTTAGCACATTTGCACTTTTATATATATCTATCCAAAAACCTAAAGAGGTATACCAGTCTTTGTACCCAATATCAAAGGTGTCCTGCTCAATCTCCTTTCGATTGCTCTCTACTCTGTGTGTGTTATCCATCGCGTGTTCAGACTTAGCTCTGTGTCAGGCTCTGTCATAGATTGCGTGATGGAGGTTGGAAACATGTGCTTGATGGATGTAGAGAAGAATGGGCAGCTTCGGTTGAGATGTCCTTTGCGAATGGGATATGAGTAGCGAAGCTACAGGGCTTGAAACTTGCAAAAACAAGATTGGGCTGAATGAAGGGCAGTCTACCTATTTATAGAAAGTTTTAGGACCCTCTCTTAGGCCCAAAAATTGAGCTAGAAAGGACAGCCAACACAAAGCTTTGAGTGTTATTGTTTGATGTGTTGTTTCCCCAAGGCGTCCCATGCCAAAGTAGCCAAGGCATTGGACAAAGGATATACAGTTGCTCCCTAGTGGCCTACCAAGATTACAGAGGTGATGATTATCTTACCAAGGGAGTTCAAGTGGTCACCCCAGAGAGGGTAGGGCATCGGACAAAGGGTGCTTTGCCTAGTGGCCTATCAAGTTTTGCAAAGACAGATGGAACCACCTTTTTTAAAAGTTTTTGAGAGAGAGTGTGTGTGTGTGTTTTTTTTTTTTTTTTTTTTTTTTTTTTGGTTTTAAAATTTTTGATAAGGAATGTTTTCAAAAAGGGAAGGTGGTGGTCGATTAAGTAATGGATGCGAGACTAGCAGCCAAATTCAAAGGCTTTCACAAAATAAACAGGCTATTCCTATCACTACATGATATTGATGACGAAGAATTAGGCTAGTGGTGTGTGAAGTAAATATGGTGGGTATGTGGTGAAGCAAAAGAGATGTGCAAAAAGCAAGCTAGTGAAGCTAAGCAAGCAAGGGAGATTGCCCTATGCAAGGCCCGAATATAGTGGATCCAGAGTCAACCACTTAGAAAGATTGAAAAGGGATAAATGCGCACAGATGCATGTTTAACAGAATAGAATGCCAATGTACTGGAGTTATGTAAGAGGCAATTTAGATGTGATTATACTCATACAAAATACTATGCAATGGTGCCACTTAGATAGTGCCTTTGCAAGGAAGTTATTCACTTATCCAAGCACTTTTTTACAATCATGTCATCTTGATGATTTAGATGAAGATACAAAGTATAATATACAAAACTGTTTGAAAACGAAACTGTAAACAACATTTTATCACCACCAAGAGAAAAAAACTGCCCCCTCTTAAACTAGAAGGGAAAGCTATAGAGAATTACACTCTCCCTTTCAATCAAAAGAAGTAGAGGAGGTGTACCCAAGCTGATCCTGGGTAGAATATACTCCAACACCAGCCAATTAACAGTCTTGTTTAATATGTTTGCAAAGTTATCAGATGAAGGCACAAAACTCTAGGCATATGGTGCCTAGCTCAATTTGCTCTTTGGTGAAGTGAAAGTGGATTGCCACATGTTGTGTCCGTGGTGTAATGATTGGATTGCCCGCAAGGGTAATAGCACTCTAGTTGTCACAGTAGACAATGGTGGGAAAGTCGCACGGGAACTGAAGTGCCACTAGTAAGCTCCTTAAATAGAAAGTCTCTGTGGTACCATAAAAAAGAGCCCTATACTCAGCCTTGGCCGTGGAAGCCGCTGCTGTTTTTGGCTTACGACTGGCCCAAGAGATGGGTGTTGCGCCTAAGATAAAGAGATAGCCACTATGGGAATATCAGATGTCAGGATCTCTTGCCTAATCAGAGTTAGTGTACCCTTGCAAACATAAACTAGATCCACAAGTTAGGCCATAAGAATAGGTACATCAGAAATATCTCAAAACACAAAGACATACAATCCAATGTAACATCCTAGGTGCAGTGAAATACTGACTAGGAAAACTAATTGAGTAAGCTAAATTTGGCCTAGTGTGAATTAATCAAAGGAGTATCCCTACCACAGATCTATAGGGATGCGTATAGGTGCAGCTTCAAACGACACTAAAGTGGCAAACTATAGGTTGAGAGCCAATGAATGACTTACATAGAGTCCTTTGAGGAACAGTTGCAATTGGGCACTGGTTGAGGATGTACATCGAAGTGTTAATAGTCTCGACCCAAAGGCACTCAGGGAGCTTTGGTGTGAACAACATAGAGGGTGTCATATTCATGATAGTCCTATTCCCACGCTTTACGATTCCATTTTATGAAGAGGAGTTGGTAGAGATAAGTTGGCGAGAAATGCCACGTTTCTATAGAAACTGGAAAAACTCATGGGAGGTGAACTTACCCCCCATTGTCTCTCCTCATGCATCCTACATGATGATTGGTTTGGTTATGCATGAGCAATACCCAAGCAGAAAAATATGTGAAGATATCAGATTTAGGCTTGAGAAAGTATACTCACATGTAACAAGCATGATCATTCACAATTTAAAAAAAAATACAATGCACCGTTCAAAGTGGCGGTGGATGTTGAACCACAAAGATCAACATGAATCAATCTAAGAGGCATCTCAGCTCTATGTGTAGACTGCTGAGGGAATGGGGTATGGTGTTGCTTCCCAAGTTGTCAAGCTTTATAGACATCGCGTGATAGCTTCACACTTGGAAGGCCATCAACCATTTGACGACGTGACAACTCATAAAGAGAGTTGTATTCAAGCTGTCCTAACCGAAAATGCCAAAGACGCTCATTGCTAGTAGGCTCTCATGTAGCAACTAAAGTTTGGAAGCGGTGGAACTCAAAGTACTTAGCTATCGGCTTGGAAAGAAACTGTCATGTGGTATAGGCCACTAGGTTGTGCCTCACCACGAGCAATCACTAAACCTGTTTGAGAGTCAAGGATCTTGATTGTGGTTGTTGTGAAGAAGACTGCTCGACCCAACTGGCAAAGTTGTTGAGCGGATAATAAATTCACTCCTAGTTGTGGGACATAGTAGACATCATCCAAGGAAATGCGATGAGGGCCCCGGTTAGTGTCAAAACTGACACAACCGCGGGTTGAAATTGTGATCCAGAAGTTGTTAACACTTGGTGAAGGCTGGGTGGCATTCCCAAGTTGTGAAAAGATAGAAAGTGTGGGGATGGGAGGATGACCCTTCATCATGGAGACACCACCCAGTTGAGGAAAAGGCGAGGTGCTAAAAGGGGTGCCTAAGGGTGAAGGACCCCTTGGTGTGATGTGTGAAGACATGTAAGGTGCACTTAATGGAGGCTGAAAAGACGGTGTAGCGAAACTAATGGGTGGGATTGGTGGGAGATTAAATGGATTTGTCATTTGTGTAGATGTGGGAAATGTGTTAGGTTCCTTTTGTCCATTAAATGCAAATGATGAATCACCAAAATCAAATTGACCAGGTGATGTAAAACTTGAAGGAAAAGATGGAGCACTCACTAAAAAGCCCTATCCTCTTCAGGGCTAATGAACTAATACTTAGTTTAAAGAGTTCCTGCATCATGAGCATCTCTGATATCTTGCGAAAAAGAGGTAGTAAACTCAAAAGATTGAGAAATAGTAGCATGTGTACTTGGCATATGAGATTGGAGTGAATGCAGGTGGAGAAGTGTATGGAAAAGATGTAGACGACGGTGGTTGAGAGGAAAATGGTTTGTACTCCATGTCAGTTTCCATGTTAGGGTGGCCAATCCACTGTGGAGCTTCCTTCCTTTCTACAAAATCATTAGACCGGTGTACCGAAACTGACAAGAAAAACTCAAATTTACCTTTGATTTGGGCTTCAGCTTGATACATGAGGGTGAAATCATATTCGGCTCGTGAGATCTTGTATGGTTTGTGGACTCCATGGTAGTTCGAAGACTCTTTGGCCATGTTAGAAGGAGGAGCAAGCGGTGAAACCCACTCCCTCTTGTGTCTCGATGTGTCCAAGACTATCATGATGATTGTGAAGATGTGTTCGAAGTCATCTTGCCCTTTTGTTGTTCCTATTTCTTGCGAAGGGGCTTTCAGATCAATGTTGAGGTTTCATGGAAGAGAATCTTGCTCTGATACCATGTGAAGAAATGCCCTAATGTAGAAACATAAATGAAAGCATACGACAAAGCATAAACTCAAAAATAACACAATTAGGTTAGGGTAGCTCAGAGACAATGAACATAGTGGAAATGTGAATGAATGACTAAATATTGAATATACAATACTCATGCAACAAACAAACAGTGCAAGAATGAAAACTGTACCTCAAACTCGTGTCTCGAGGACCAAGGCAGAGGTGTTGAGCCGGAGTGTGTCGTACTCCAAACGGATCCCGAAACGCAGCAAGGCAACCTTCAGATGTCGGACAACAGCAATTGTAGCAGTGTCGGATTAATGTCTGATGGACAGCAAAGGAGAGAGAAAATGCAGTAGTGTGTGGTGTTGAATTAGTGTGACAGCAGCGAATGCAATAGTGTGTGGTGTCGGATAGGTAGAGGAGAGAGAAGAATGCAAATGTAGCAAGCTGATGATGATGTGGCAAGCTGACAGCAGCAAAGACGCAGGTATGACGACATGGCAGGGTGACAGCAGTAAAAACGTAGGCATGATGATGTGGCAGTTCGTACAGTAGCTGTAGATCACAAATGCAGCAGTTCAGCACTTCACTAGTTGTAGATGATGTGGCTGATCAGAAAACGTGGTAGAAATCAAATTCAAATGTTGGCTGGTCCCTCACGCGAATCTTGCTAAGAATTAAATCTCAGCCTTGAAAATAATTCTTGAGGCTTCAATGTCATGGCATGTTTCTTGAGGTTGCTGTCAAACCCTAATTTTTGCTGTAAATTAGGACTTGCAGCAAAGAGAAATGCAATTTCTTAGCCTCCAAGAATTAGAATGTTGAAATCTTTGGAGCACGACAGGGAAATGGCTGCTGAATGAGAGAGAATGCTGGCTAGAGAGTAAATTCAGACTTCCATCACGAGAAAATGGAAAAAATCAGCTGCTGCACTATCTAGGTGAAAGCTGTCTTCATTGATGGAACACACTGGATATGATGTTTGTTTGGCTGACATAGCCCTTAAACTACTGTCACCTATTGCTGTAGTCTCTTTAGGGCATGCCTCCAGCTCATGGAGGGTCTCTTGCTAGCTGGAAATGGCCTATCAATTGTTTTAGCAGCTATGGTAGCCTTCCTTTTTTTTCGTGAAGAATATGGTAGCCTCTCTCTCTCTCTCTCTCTCTCTCTCTCTCTCAACTTGCACAAGGTTGGAATGACCCTCTTTATCTCTCCCCAGCCTCTAAAACGTCTTTCCCACTTTCATGGGCAAGCTTTGCCAAGTGGCAGCCTTCTAATCCCATTTTTTAGTATTATCTGTATAACTTTAAAATTTTGAATTTTAATTTAATAATTATTTTAGTGCCCAAAAAGTTAGTCTGACCAATCAACAATTAATTTGGCTAGGCCAATTCATCTCCCAAGTGTTCCTTGGTCTTCTTTAGCCACCGAATTGACATTAAGTACCATTAAATGCCAAATCCCTAGTGTCACCAATTGACACTTATGGCTAATAAAATGTATCAGACCAATTTTTGGCACCAGATACCACCTATATTTGTGCAACATTACTTAAGACAACTTTTTCCTTTGACATCCATTGATTTCCTTAGGTCCTTGGCTTATAAATATGAAAGAATCTCGGTTGCACCTGATCTCCAAGGGTCTTGATGAGTAGATGATCTCCAAGGGTCTTGATGACAAGAAAATGCTGCCATGAGTGAGGTGGTTGCTCAAGATCAAGGGTGAAAGATAGGGCAATGGAGCCAAGAACACTACTTGATGAGCTTAGAAAAGGGATGAATGCTATCAAATATGCAAGAATCCTCACTTTAAAGGCCACTCAATCTCACTTGTTATATTTCTAGGTCCAGGTTGCAAGCAGATGCTTTGGGACCATCCAACAATTCCTAGTAGCAGTTCTCTAGGGGTAGTGCAGTTGTAGTCTCAGTCGTTAGGAAGAGAGTGCAGTGCTCCTCTAACAAATCATTTTCCAGGATTTCCGAGAGATACCATTATATTCATATAATTATAAAAAGGCATTATTCAGGTGGACCAATTCTTCAAATTGGTCAACTTGAATCATTTTTAATTAGCCTGACCTTAGTTATTATGTTGGTGCAGCCAGTTAGTTTTTTAAAATATTTATCAATAGTCAGTTGTGGCCATCCATCGACAGTCTTCAGATTGCAATCGCATTAAACAATACTTGTATACTTGCATGCGTGTGTTCTTCCAAATCAGTTCTCATTGTGCAACAATTTCAGTTGTTTGTCCATGGCATGGAGCAGAGAAGTGAGGATCCTCGACACAAATGAACACAATTTGTTTATTTGGGCTATCTTAAACCGTCTCATCTAAACCTCCCTTTTTGCAATGCCCAAGTGAAGGGTCTTCCGCATCCACTATTAACCTAAAGCAGATACTCAACCTTAGGATGTGGGGATTGAATGAATAGGGGATAACAAGGACCATATTAGATAATCTACTGTTGTGGCTTTTACTTAAGTTTATACTTGTTTGGTTTAGGCTCTTGTACTTTCTTGTTTCCCATTGGGGATAAAGGTTTGCAAAGGATATTCCTTGCAGCGAGAACTCTATATGTGTGAGCCATGTTGTGTGTCTGTAAATGATGTCTTGAAGTGAATAGCACATTGCATGGCAATGCTGTCTTATGTTGCCAAGTCTATTCAGAAAAGCCAAGCCATGTCTCAGGCACATTCCTCTATTCTTACAACAATCACACATCTTAATCCCTCAGTGACAAATAGTTGTTAAGTCCTATTGGTAAACTCGTGTACCTTCTCTGCATTTTTGCTACAACTTGGATGTGTGACAAGTAGTACATTTAATGTTCTACATGGCCATATTCAGTGTTTTTGAGGCCCCGTTAGACTCTCCTTATTATGAGGAATGCGAGCATGGAGCTAGTGTATCTTCGTGTCTTTCAACTTTTTCAAAATTATTAGGTATGCTTGGCATGCCCATGCTTTTGGTGTGAGGTTTTGGGTGGAGCAATATGAGTGAAATGGTATGAGGATTTTTAGGCAGCCAAAAGTTTAGGCATGCCTTGTTATTGGAAAACATGGATTCTAGGATTTGTTTGGTTAATTGTATGTTTGTCACTGTTTGAGTCTTAGCTTCCTTTTTGCATGAGTGCAGGAAATGTACCAAACTTATTTCAAGGGACTTCATCATCTCATAAGGCTGTTGTTGGTGGGGTCACCAGAGCTTCTCGAAGTACAACAATTGATTTAACCTCCGGAAATGATGACGAATTAACTATCACAGCTTCTGGGGTAAGGTGGAGATATTTTGTGGTGTTTACAAAAGTTTTCAAGAAAGCCACTTTTGTTCTCTACAAGGTTAGGAATTGATTGGTTTATTGGACCTTACTATGTATCTTCTAGCAGTATTTTAGCTGTACATTCTTGTCTGGTTGAGGTTTCCATAGTTTGAAAATGCTTGTATACTTGTGGAGAAATACATCAGAAAGTAACTTTTTTGCCCATTTAATTGTAATTGGTAGCAATAGACACAAATTCCAGAATAATTAATCTCACCTGAACTTCTGTAGGAGCAACGGCATGTCGGAAACGGTTTTTATGCACCTTGTCTGCATGCTATTGTAATCGAATTTGAAAGCTGAAGGGGGTCTTGAACCCAAAGATCTCAGTACTGGCATGCACCATTGCTGGCTGGATGCTTTTCACGTAGTAGATTTCTTGCAGGAATGTGTTGGTTTTCTGGTGGCTAACCAAAAGCTTTTTAGCCTGTGGGTCTGCAAAGGAGAAATGATATTAAGGATATAATTGCAGCAGTCATCCTTATGTCTGTTGCTTTTCTTGTGCTGTAGAAATACTCTGTTTTATTGTGATACCAGATCTTGTTTAAGGTTGGGTCAGGTTTGGTGGATTTCTCCAATGGGTTCCAAGACTGGTCTTTCCAAATTGATAGGAAAGTTTCTGTGATGGCAGTAAATGGGAGTGTAAGTAGCTTCATGTCTAGCCATATTGAGTCAGTAAATTTGAGCTATCTCAAGCGTTTAATAATCCACTTGATTCACAGGAAGTGCTGGGAAAGTTGTGAAAAGCTTGTTTGAACCTCTTTTCTACCAGCTGTATCTTTGCATTCCAGTAGGGGATGAAGTGCTTGTTGATTTCCTTGGCCTTTATCTTTCACATAAAGGCTGCATTTTAATCTTAAGTAGGCTCAGATGCACAAGTAGCATGTGTCATATATGTATGGTGGGGACAATAGTATAGTCTGTTACATTTGCACAGACAGGACAGACCCTATATGTATGTCAATGGAGGTTTCTTTTTTTCTGTTTGTTTGGTTGTTGGCTGTCCTCACTTTAGGGTTTGCAACTTTTTTTCGCACTAAATTTTGTGTTTATGATTGTTGTGAGTTTTGTGATGTCCTTGCGAAAAGAAAACATTGATCATGACAGTACGCTTTTGAGGGTTGTGTGGGAAGCCTATGCTTACAATCTTGTTCTTTTGGCCAATTTTCAGAAGCGAAAGCTGGCACAAACAATCACAGAGCCTACTAAGGAGATGCAGTTAACATGCTCCATTTGTATGGATAAAATGAAAGAGGAAACTTCTACAGTATGTGGCCATGTTTTTTGCAGGGCATGCATCTTAGCAGCTATTGCAAGCCAAAAGAAGTGCCCAACCTGTCGCAGAAAATTGACAAACAACAGCATTCACCGTGTTTACCTATCTAGTAGCACCAGATAATATACCGATTCTTATTTCCAGTCATCAAATGTCTGTTGCATCTCAGTAACATGATGTGACCTTTTTGCATCTTCATGATATTGAGGGCAGCCTATGGGTGCAGGGTCTTACTTTACAGCTGAGCAGGTGGCACTTCATTACCCTGAAGGTGTTGAAAAGCTCCTTAATTATGGCTATGCATGCTAGCCTCATGTAAAAGCTTTCTAATGACTGAAGTGCATTTGGTTCAAAGAATGACATGAAGCATAGCTACAGCTGTGGTAATGAAGAATTGTGATCCTGTTTGTTTGCGGTTGCACATGCAGTTTCACTCTCTAGTACCAAGAGTTTCTAGTAGGGATCTGAGGTTCATATAAGTCTGAAATAGAAGATTGGAACGATTTAAACCCTATTTTTCAAAATTATTCTAGTAAGTAGGGGATAATTTGATGAATAGGACAAAAATATTCCCCAAGACGTTACAAAATTCTCTTTTTGTTTCGGACAAAGAAGGCTCTTGTGGGATCAAGGCAAAATATATTCTAGCAGCATTTTTTACTGATTCAAACAACAATCTATGGTATATATTTGTAGAGCAAACTTGAATATCTTGAATCAGTCAATTACTTCTCCCTTGTTTCCGTAGAAAATGGGGTGGTAACTTGAACCATGGAATGAAAACTTTAGCAAGCATTTTGGTCTAAGGTGTATGAGGGTAGATCCGCTCGCACAGTTTTTAGAGGGGGAGTAAAAAAGAAAAAGGGAAGTCTACCCATCTTGATAAAGTATATTATTGGTATGAAGAGCTTCTCGAGATTTAGGTGATTGTCGGTGATGTTACAAGTATGTTCCTCCCTAAGTAAACATATTCTATTGTTAGGGGAACTCACATTGACATGTTTTTTGGTCCAAGTAGCGACTAGTTTTGCCACGACTTTCTAGTATCGAGACCCATGAACAATATAAGGAAGAAGGTTTCCTTGAAGGTTCTTTAAGGTAAAAGGCATTGGATTTGGTGCAACAGAATACTAGGACTACTTGACCCACTTGAAAGAGTTGCTTCTTAGACAAGCAATTTGTTTAATACTTCTGATCCCAATTGCACCTTGGATAGAAGATAAGAACTTTGGATCTGGTCTTCATCTAGCTAGGCTAGAACCTCCAGCCAAAAAGAGAGAGACTCTTATGGAAGGAGCCAATTTGAGAGTGCAACCCGCATGTCGGGAACTAGGATTCTAAAGGAGCAATTGTTTCCAACTCGAAAGCCAATTTATATGGAGAAAGACTAATGGCCACTTTATGTGAAGTCCAGTAACGATCTATAGGTATAGAAGCTTTCTTGTTGATTCAATATATTATGATTGAACTAAATTTCAAATGGCTTATATGGTCCCTATACATCACTGGTCGGCAAGTATGATGGTCTTAATGATGATCTCGCATGTGTTTCGTGTCTATCTCATGGGTGGTTTCAAGAAACCTTGTGAACTTACTTGGGTTAATGGCATGATTCCAATTGTATCAACTATATCCTTTGGTACAATCGTATATTCCTTACCTTGGGACCAAATAGGTTATTGGGTGGTTAAAATTGTAATAGGTGTACTTTATACTATTCCTATCATAGGATCTCCATTGGTGGAGTTACTAAGAGGGAGTGCTAGTGTGGGTCAATCTACATTAACTTATTTCTATAGTTTACACACTTTTGTAACCCCTCTTCTCACCGTTGTTTCCATGTTGATGCACTCGGTGGTGATCCGTAACAATAAGAACTTATTAGTGTTATTATAACAAGGAAATAACTAAGAAGGAATATTTTGTTGAATAAAGATCCTTTCTTCTAGAATGAAACTATTTCATTGCTACTAGTTTCTTGCATTGAGACATGATAGATTCTCTAGTGGATTGTAGTACTATCCCAATTGAATTATTGAAGTTCTTGGGGTAGCCAAATTGTAGCATTTGATAGAAAGGAATTGGATTATGGGAGTGTGACTCATTCCAAAATGTAGGCTATGTGGTTATACCTTGAGCACTACCGCAATAAAGTTTGTGACTCCACCAAATTTTCCTAATTCTATAAGGATCAAAACTTGGATACAAAGAAAACTCTTTCTTTAATAAAAAGAAAGGTTTCTAGAGAGTTATTCCCATGATTGGACCCAAATTTTTAAAAGGCTTCGCCAAACACTATCCCTCATTCTTATTGTAATATTTGTGAGGTTCTACAAATGATTTTTAAATGCAATCATTTTCCTTGCATTTGGCATTATTTGTTACTCGTAGAATCCACTATCAGAGTAAAAAAATAATTTGAAGAAAAATTTAGCTAAATTTTTGATCAAGTAAAATCTTGAATTGACTCTATTGTGGAAAGTCTTGTTAATTTTAAAAGAAGGTTGATGTATGTATAGGATACAATATCATTTTATAAGCTTCGCATATAAATTTCTAGCTAGGTTGACTTGGATTGTAAGGTATTCATTACGATTCTTCACTATGATCTACTCATTAGTCCTTTTCAATCAATATTGAGATCTGCAAGTTCACAAGGAATCACTTGAGTTAGGTGGGGAGAAATTTATACGTTTGATTGGAACTCTATCCCAATAACAAAAAAAAGGCCTTATGATTTTGTTTTGAGAGCAAAATTAATTAAGGGCATGGGACAATTATTATGAAGAACTCGCTTGGCCTAACATCACATTATATATTTTTCTAGTAGTCATTTTAGGAATGTTTGCATGTACTGTGGGTCTTGTAGTTTTGGAACCATCAATGATTGGTGAATCAACAAATCCTCAAGTTTTTCGTGTCTTTCGAATACTTTGTATAGTTTCCAATAAATTGTTGGGAGTCCTCTTAATGGCATCCATATTGGTGGGCTCGTTGATGGTTCCTTTCATAGAAAATGTAAATAGGTTTCAAAATCCATTTTGACTCCCAATTGCCACGACAGTTTTTGCGATCAGTACTGCAGAAGTTTGGCTAGGCATTGGATCAACTCTACTCATCAATGGGTCTTTAACTTTGGGACCCTTTTGAAATTAATCTAGCAAGAATTGGGAGTTATTCTTTTTTGTGTCGCACACAAGTGATTCTATTCATAACAATCTAAAGAGTTTTTGTTCCAATACAAGAACTCTCTAGATATTCTCTAGATTTATTAAAAACTAATTCATTTTTCTTAGAAAATTCCAATTCTTGCATTGTAAATTAATTTTTCCATCTTATCTATTATGTGATCATTTATTGATTAGAACCTCAAAAATGTGAAAACTATTTTTTACTAGTTGAGAATATTAGTGATTTGTCAATCACTTGTTCTTTTTCGATAAACTTTTACTAGGAAATTTGATAAAAAAGCATTCCCATAATAATTTCACAATCTAATTAGTGGATCTCTTTTCAAAACTTTTAATTTTTTACAAATTCTCTTGATTGCAATCCAATAAATCTAGAACTATATTTATATTGGATTTTTTGAGATAGTGATAGACTCTAGCATGTAATTCTAATTGATCAATGAATGTATTCTTTGAGCTAGCTTTCCTCGTTGATTTATCCATGTTGTTCCAATGAGAAGATGGTCTTGTGCAGCTGAAAAGAATATCATTACTTTCAAAACAAGTAGGGTTTCATTTCATTTGTAGAAAGGGATAAAATAAATCTATGAGATTTTTGGAAGCCTCATAAAGGGCTTTACTTGGGGTCATACTATAGTCTCCATGTTTCAACAAATGATAGTTTTCCAATTTCTTTAGGACTTTCAAATGGATATATACTATGACTTGCATTTTGGACAGGCGTAAATATGGCATGAATGGGAAATTTCCCACACTTATATCCCTTAGAGTTATTTATTTGATATCCATAACCATTTTCAATTATTAAATCAATATTCAGAAAAACTAGTTGGGTCACAGTAGCTATGTATTGTGAATGATCAACTCCCCGCACGGTGGGCGGTAATAAAATATTCCCAACAGTGACCTTTTTGGGACCAGCTACATTAAAGAAGAATTTTGAATATCACGAGACTTGCGTCGAAATACAGTTTCTTTCAGATTAACTAAAGTATGATGAATTCTCTCTTAAATACTCGTTATAGTAGAATACTTATGTACTGCTTTCCTAAATTTGGCGTATGTTTTACTTGTGCCTTCTACTTCTTCTAGCAAAGCCTTACACATTGCAATTCCCATAATACCAGCCTGTCCACGTTTAAAGGGTGATACGCGGAAGCAGTTGTAATAAAGGCAACTAGTTTCTATTTTGGATTCAACACATTTCCATTTTATTGTTTGACTAAAAATTTAGATTCCACTTTTAATCATGTCAAAGTCCTTCTCTATTTAATGACATATTCAAAAATCAGACATCTTTTTTTCGAGGTCTACATCCATTGTGGGACATTGGGGTCACATCATGGATGAAACTGAGGTTTATACTGCTTCAACGAATAGCTTGTAGAGCCATGTCCCTCCCTAGACCAAGTCCATTTATTGTATACCCTTTCATGTGCCTTTGAATCTATAAACACCCGCCAAGCACCAAAGGGCAACGTATCCTCAAACATCCATAACAGTAACGAAGGTATTATTAAAGCCTATGTGAATATGAAAAATTCCGTTGGGCAGGCCGTGCTTCCCCTTTCATGAATGATTTTTCTTTTGATATTTTGTCATATTTAGTTGATTATTCATGATGATTTGACTATCCTAACTTATTCTAATTTTTGTCCAATGCACTATCACCCCTACCTCTATTTGTGCCTCATGTTAAAACATACGACCATAATTTATCTTCTTCTATGCATCAATCGACATTTTTCATACATTTTTCAAATAGAGGCACAAAGTTTCATTTCTGTAACTCCATATTGATTTAGTAAGTTTGTATTATGAACAAAGCAAGCCTCTTTTTGTTGATGGATACACCAATCCTTCCCTTTGCTTCGCCACAAAAAAAAATAAAAAATCTATTGATGGAAAACTCAATAAACATTGAATAGTCAAAATTCAATTTTAAGTATTATTTAGTTAATTTTTCTTGAAGCGATATGTGATTCATCCCTTTATAAGATTATAAGGACTTAATTCTTTCGTCACTCCTTCTCTGGAAGGTATTCTTATGTAATTACATTGGATTCTTCTTGATATGTAAGTCAAGACTTGACATCTATTGTCTGAGCATACTCAAAACATTGCATTGGGAAGTAGTTTCGTGAGTGTCTCTTCTATATCAATTAGACCTTGTTTCTTCACCATTTAGAAGTAATCCTTCTTTATTTTGGTATTTTCAACTTCAATATTTACATTGAATCGTTGCATATTCCTAAAACCTTTATGAGAAAAAATATATATGTTTTTTTTTTTTGGGTAGGGACACTCATGCAAATACTTTAACAAGTAAATTTATTTAATAATTAAATACAACATACTATTTCTCCACCAATTTTCTTTTGTCTAGCATCGCGGTCTATCAATTCCATGGGATGTTGATCATTAGGAAAAAAATGAACTCACAAATGGGCCTTTTAGTCCCCCCCCCACCCCCTCCTTAAAATAAGGAAAAGAGGAGAGAAGAATAGTAAAATAATCATCTTCTCTCTCCATTTTTTCAATATCGTTTTACATTTTTATATTATTTACAAAGATATACTCAGATTCCTTCTCTCTTCTCATTCAAGAAGTCTTTTTCAACCAAATTTTATATTAAAAAAGGAGTTAGTTACGGGAGTGTGGTGCTTCGTTTTCAATGCAAACAAATGATTAGTAGATATGAGGTAATTGATTTTTAATTGAAAACAAGGAAAATGTAACTTCGAAAGTTCCTTTTAAGATATTTTGGAAAATTTTTAAATTCTAGCTTTTGGTCAAAAAACAAACCAACTGGTCAAATTTCATGTTTTTTGGAAATGTTTTTAGAGGTAAAATAGAAATGTCTAAAATATGAAAAGTCTTGGACATCCCTACCCTTTGAGCTATTTTCCTCCATATCTATACTCTCTCATGGCTCTATTGTGACCTCTTCTCTATGTTTACGCAACCTTCATTAACAGAGTGAACTACTTACATCCCCCTCAACCTTCAAAGTTAATAGAGGCCCGATGGCAACTTAATACAAAGGTTTTGGAGTTGATAGGAGATTCCATGCATGTTCAATGCGTCGAAACACTGGACCAAAAATGCATATGAGGTGAAGTTCACCGAACTCAACAATTACTATTTAGATTTATACAAGGTGTAGTCGACAATGGTAATGTACTACAATATGTATGTTGAGGAATGTAATGGTAAATTGTAGTTTGTTATAAAATTAGATAAAAGTGAGGTCGTCAAAGGAGTAAAACTTGAAAGATTTAGTGTAACTCTGATGAATAGAGCTTTACAATTTGGCAAGAATAACCCAGGGAACTTTAGTGTTCAATCCAAGCACCATGTGTGGTGGCTCGCTGCATTTGAAGTTCCTAAGGAAACATTTGAGGTGCTACGGTTGTTCTTTATGCACACAAGCATTCCAAGTATCATCAATCATCGCGAACATGGTGAGATGCTCTCGATTGAAGGGTATGGTCAATACTTGGTTGAATGGCATCTTGCAGGAGACTTGAAAACTTTAAAATGCATGTGTGTAATCTCCAATGGTACAAATACAAAGAATCCATGCCTATATTGCTTGACAGAGAGGGTGGAAGCAAAGGATGGAAAGAAGAACTAGCAAAGGGTAACAAGTGTTGCACCAACGCGCAATAGAGAAGATCCCACTTGAAAGCCCATCTTCAACATTCCATTGGATCGTATTCACATTTGTTCAAATTTCCATGCTTTTGTCATAATCATGGAGGAACTTGTATATGAATGCATTTGCTTTGCTTATAGGATGCAACTAGAAAAAGAAGCCATTGTAATGTATAGGAATGTGGAGCGAGTGCTATCAGAAATTGGGCTACACAAAGGCGTATCAAGTGATGATTGAAAAAGATGAGAAGAGATCAGGAAAATTTGGTAACTTGCCAAAAAAGCCTTGCTTTGGAGGAACAAAGGCTGGGAATTTTCTCTCAGCACCCATCAATGAGGAAGGGAATGTCATGGTTCATAGGCCGCAGGACTACGATGGGTGTAAAAAGTTACATTTTGCAATTCCTGATCGAAATAATGGAGGAAAAACAAGGTTGGCCAAATCTAGGGTTTGGATAAGTCTTAACAAATTGGCTTCGTTACTTCGCAAGATGGTGTTTAACAATGAAGATAAGCAAGAATTTATCGATGCTGTGCATAGCTTCTACGAAAACATGGTGGAAGCATGGGGCAAAAGCTCTATCACACATTACATGGTGCGTGCTAAGTTAATATTTTAAAATTGTATGAATGGTATAAACTATCGAGCATAGTTTTACTCATGTGTGATATGTGTCTTTATAGCATATCCTTAAGGCACATGGGCCATACTTTGCAGAAAAGGGAAGCATCAAAATTTGGTCCACACAAGGGATGGAAAATTCACATTGGATAGCGCATTGTGCATACCAAAGAAAAACCAATCATGGTGGAGAGGTGAATGGTAGCAATCCAATGATCCAATTGCTATCTTGGTGGTATAGGATTATAGTAGCGGATAAAGCTAAACTCTCGCAAAAGAGAGAAAATGAAAGTGTTGATGAATCGGTTGCAAACATGATGAATCGGTTGCAGACATGAATTGGTTGCACCCTTAAAATATGAATCAAATTTTTACTCTTGTCCTTCGCTCTCAACTTTGACTGTGTATCTTCACTGTGTTTTCAATTCTTACTTAGAAATTTTATTAGCACTGTCAATTTCAATAGGAAAAACATACAAAAATTTATCATTTGTTGTTGCAGACTTTACTCCTGATGACTCTGTATAGTCTATGTGGTGCAAAGTTTTTAAGGGCCAATAGTCACCATGTTGATTTCTTAATTATCAATCCATCCATAATTTTGGTATAGGTTAATTTTTAAAATACTAAACTGTATTGGAATGCAAGGAAAATTTACACGCACACTCGTTAGGTGGCCAAGAGCCCCTTTTTTTTTGAAAAAAAATGCATGCAGACCCAATGGTCCAAAGTTTGGCACTTGGAGCCACTTTCCTGCACGAAAGTGGCTCTAGATGCTAGGCTTCAAACCAAGGATTTGCATGTATTTTTTTTCAAAAAAAAGGGGCTCTTGGCCACTAACGAGTGTGCATGTGAAGTTTCATCGCATTTTGATAGAAGGTTATGGATTTATGATCACACGATGGTCAGTGCATATAAAGCTACATTAACCCGATTTTTGGGTTTAAATGGATTAAAAGTTCATTCTTCTTCTCATTTTCACATCTTACTTTCTTTGCTTCCTCCATTCTCACACCCCCAACCTCTGTCTCTTCTCCATCTTACCCTCCTCGAGCTTGCATGGCACGCACAAAGCAAGCATGTCACCATTTTTCGGCCTTGGGAAGACCTCACGCCAAGGCCCGCCACTTAGCGCACAAGGTGGAACCTCATCTAGTGCAGCAACAGGTGCTCCCCATAGAGCACAAGGACCACCACAGAAGAAGAGGAGATGGAAACCGGGCACTATTGCCGTTCGAGAGATAAGGAGAATCCAACATAGATACGAGCTTCTCATCCCAAAAAGTTCTTTTGATAAGGTTGTTCGGGAAGTTATGTAAGACTTGGAGCTGAAAGGGATGGGAAGATTTTGGGTGCGAGTGCGGGATGGCCCACCAGCAGGAAGGTGGACTGCTGCAGCTATGGAGGCCCTACAAGTAGCTACAGAGGCGTTTCTCATCGACTTGTTTGATAATACACAGCTTGCGGCCATCCATGCAAAGCGTGTCCACAATCACAGATAAAGACATGAACTTTATCATTCGGCTTCGACATGGCAAGGGGACTTCTTCATAGGTTATGAGATTAATGATGCAAAGTTTTGTAATGAGTGTTATAGCGCCATAACATTTTGAAAGGCCAAAAAATTTGGTATACTCTGCCACATTGGAATATTTATTTATATATACATAATATTTCATGCGATGTGTACTGAATTCAAATAATTGAGTAAAGTTGTTTTGTTTTGTTTCTTGAAATTCACAACTCTTAATTTTTGTTTAACGTACGAAAGCATCGAAATTAGTAATATGTATGGATATGAGTTATGTTATTGCTTATGCACAATCGCAAGTGCAGTACTACGTGTTGAATTATGTTAACGTATGCGAATGCATCATTTACGTACCACACATTATCGTTACACTTACACAATCACAAGTGCAGTACTATGTGTTGAGTTATGTTAACGTATGCGAATGCGTCATTCACGTACCACACATTATCCTCACACTTACAAAAATCACACATTTATTCAATAAATATTTATTTATAGAGACAAAGTAAAATATCTTATATTCATCAAGAAAAATACATGTGATGGCTGATAGTGATGGTAGATACAAAAAGTCGATAGCCAACAAGAACTCTCAATTATTCCTTGGCTTTTTCATCGGTGGAGAGGAGGGGCCAGCTTCTTCTGATGAAAATATAAGTTTATTCTTTGCTTCGAAAATGATGTGCTGCCCCTTCAGCTCTTGCTCCAAGAGAAGTGGATCTGACACTTTAGCAAGGTCACCTAATGTAGCAAGCATACACATTGCTCCACCACGTGTTCGATCAAAATTGTAAAGAAGCTTTGACCACTTGATTAGCACCACCTTCTCCAAGCTAGATGTCACAGGTATCGCTCGAAAAGGTCCAAACTTGGTCAAAGCTCAAATTTTCATGATTATTTCTTGTCCTCGTGGTGAGCACTTCTTATGGAAGACCACCAAGTCTGCAACAAGGTTGCTAATGTACTCCTTCATAGCTAAATCCTTTCGTCGATCCGCATGTTGAGCTCCTCCTTGCCTGGATGCAAACTCATCTATATACAGTATGTCCTAAATGACAAAGTCAAATCAAATAATATATTTAGTAACTAACCTGGAGTTATCAGAAAGTGACGAAACTTGATAGTAGGGTGCGTCGGGTCCCCTAGAGTCCACCTATGAAATCTTGGCTAAAAATTATACTTGCACCTACCCTGTCCCAAGTCTGGCGTTTGGAGTCACTTTCTAGTGTATGGGCCCAAAAAGTGGCCCCAGATGCCAGACTTTGGACATGGCATCGGTGGACTCCAAGGGACCCGACGCACCCTATTGTCAAGTTTCATTGCATAAAAATATATGGTAGTTAAAAATCTCACATTCTCCAGATCATCTTGCATCTTCATTTCCTCGTGTGTTAGTGAGGCATCTCTTTGGGTAGAGGGATCTACAAACTCCTTGGTAGGACGCTGGGGCCTTAGTCCAAATAGATCATGCGATAGTGCTTCAAATTCAGCATCTGGCACAAGGTAATGTTCTTCGACCGAGGTAATATGCTCTTGTGCTGCTATAATGGTACTCACTGTATCTAAGCTTGTGCCATCATATCTTCTAATCTCTGCCATCGTCAAATGCATATCCATGTAATCATAATCGATCAGGTCTTCCATCAAATCCCTGACTAGGATGAAAAACAACTCTTATTCCTTCATTTCCAAGTATTGCAGCACATCTAATAGAAGCAAGTATTGTATACTATCTACTTCAATGGGCATCAAGGAGGCAAGGTTGGGTTTGTCGACTTGTGGCTGTTCTGAAGAAGATGGCATTATGAGAGTCAACCCTTGCTCTGCCACCACTCGATGTTTCTCTTCAACATTTATGAGCTCTTCAATCGGTTCTTCTCTCGTGTATGTAATAGCAACAACCTGTGGAGTTGTATCTTTATCGCTCTCCTCCTCTAGGGGTGTATCCAATGCAAGGAGGTAAATTTCTAATACGCAATCACACTCCGCGAGATCCAAATGTGATGTACCTGGTGCACTGTCCATGGGAATAATGCATACTCTATGCGAAGAATCCACGTGGGCCAGACACCTATTCACCACTTTTTGGTGATTCTTCCCTGCCTGAAATACCATGAGTTGTTCCAAAGGCACCCAAGTCATGTCGGATCCCTTGATGGAGTATGTGCAGGTAGCAATGGTACTCACAAAGTCTTCCAAAACCTGAAGGGGGGAATCTAGTGATGAGAGCACGCTTTCAAGGTTGAAGTTCTTAGAGAAACCTGAAATATCTCATCACCGTGGCTGGCAAAGATAGTCTCGTGGATCCACTTATCAAAGTATGCGTGAGCCTCCATCATAGTAGGTAGGAGGGATGTGGTGGATATAAAGAGACGAAGAGAGAAAGTGTGAAATGAAACAATGAAACAAGAACTAAACTAGTTTTACCTTAAAAACCTTAAGTTTTAAACCATTAAGGGCTGTTCACATACGATATTTAGTTATGGCTTTACTTACATTTTGTAAAGTTTACGTACATATGTAAATGTGTTGATGCGAAAAGTATATAACAAGTGTATGATTTTGCATAAATGCCATAATTTTTAAATATTGCAAGTTTACAAGTGACAATATTCTATTGGCCAAAAAAATCCAAAAATTTATAGGTGTTGGATATTACAACTTGTGGTGTTGGGATTTTTAGGGAGACTCTACAATTTCTAAAATATGTGGAGCCACACACTTTCCGCTGGTAACAGTATCCTCAGCTCGTGGCTTCGAATTTTCCTACCACCTATTTTAAAATAGAAGCTAACAGGTGGATTGTACATTAACATTGTAATTTCCTGGTGCGTTATACTCAAGGGCCAATCATCCTCCATTTGCAACACCTGGGGATTGCGGCCCTCACAAATGACAGTAACATCCACAGCTACACTTTTATGCATGTCTTGATCAAGGCACAACCATTTACCTTTGAGCATCCTCCATCTACGATACTTGAACACTAGGCATAAAGTCTGTCATGTGACAAAGTACCTGTAATTGGAAAGGAAAATTAGCCCATTTATCCCAAAGTAAGATAATAGTCAACTAAGAGAGAAAAATTTTACTTGAAAGCCATGTCCCTTGTTGTGACTCGACACTTCACTGTGTCAGGATTGTGAGTCATTTTTTATGTCCAAGTTTTGGCTAGAATCCTTGTTACATAATCCTCTGATGCACTTTTTATGATGTACGTGCTTTTGATACGTCTCAAATCCTTACATTCCTTGAATATGTGTGCAAAAATTGCAATCGGTATGAACCAGCTTAGATGTCCATTCTTTGAGCCGATGCTTGGCTTCATAGAATTCAATATGTATGCTAAAATTTTTGTGCTACACATGTGCAAAATATCGCTACTATACAATGGCCATTCTATGCTATTGAGATTCGATATGTGCATAGACTCAAGGGTTCCATATTCTCGACCTCCCTTGGCAATATATACTTGGAGTCATAGAAAAAAACAAGGTTCTCTTTGAGCTGCTTAGTTGTATGCCCCTCAAAGAGCAATCTACCAATTTCGAGGTGGTAACACTTAAAAGAACCTGTGAAAACATTTTTTCACTCACAGTAATCCGAAGGGTATACTTCTATAAATACGAGACAAGTTGTTACATAGATATCATGAAATTTTTCATTCTCAATAAGTTGCAAATACTTACTATTTGCAATATTTTGATGAAAGGGCACAGCACAGTGGGTGCAATATGTATTTGTTTTTGAATGAATACATGTTGTACAAACACCTCTGTTACAAGGTGAGAATCAACATTTCTTTGTCTGAGAGCTAAAATTTTACCCTTCCAGTGCTTTGATACATTTATAATTGCAGATGCTTTCACCCTGAAAGCTCCCTTCATACTTGGATGTATATGTATCCAAGATGAGCAATGATACGTAGTATTAGTGATCCAATTCCCTTATTCATATTTTCTTTTATGTACTTGTATCGGGAGAATGCTTGTTCTTCTCTCAAGCATTATAACCTACGCATTAGATGTAAAGAAGTATGTATTAAGCCCTAAATTATAAGCATTTTAAGTCTATCTAATAATCACCAATATGACTTACAAATCAACATGGCATTAAGAGATGTTTACACTTTTGTAAACAGACACAAACATCAATATCGAAACACATGTGGATATGTACATCGACACAAAGTAAAGATTTAATTTCAAGGCATTACTTTAATCATACCATTTATATAAAATATAATGAAAAGAATAGCACGAGAATACTCAGATAATTTTTCCAAAATAAATTTTATTATAATGAATAGGAGTCTGATTTGACTCAATACATTGTATGAAATGTGGGTATTATAGAGTAGTCGTTACAAGGATAGTAGCCACATGGCATGTAAATCTTAATAGGCACATTGGATTGACACTTGAGATATTCTAAGACTCAACACATGGTGTGTTATATGGATGATATGATATAAGAGTTTCATGGATCATTGTCAATTGGCATGGAGATCCGAATGGACACATAGGACTAATAAAGTAGAGGATTTTTGAGCCATCGACTTCCAGCAGATCCATATCATCCAACACAAAGGAATCACTCACCACATCAAAATAGTCAATTGAGAATTATGTGCTTCACCTAAACCTTGTACAATACCTGCATGTACAAAAAAATACATGCATGAATCTCTTTTAACAAAAAATATCTAGATAACTGCATGAATAGAAGCAATACAAAACATGGCTAGTTTACCTATAAGTTGATCTGCTAAAGATAAGATTGAATCCTTGTCGATCAAAACCCATTGCAAATGATGGACATAAGAAAACATCAATCCCATCAAATATAAAATTCACTAATTAAATGAAAAAAATTTGGTACCACAAATAATGACAGATTTACCTGTAAATTGAGTTACAGAATCTCTGCTCTACCTTGTGTTAAGTGCTACAACAACAATTGATCCTTAAGTTAGAACTAGCATCAAACCCTATTGTAAAGATAGTAGAAAAGGGATAATGCAAAGAGGAAGAAAGAGAGAGTGTGTGAGTACGCGGGAGAGAGAAAGAAACGAGCACCTATCCAATCTTGCCCAAATTGATAGAGCTGCAAAAGACAATAGCAAGAGTTAGTATTTACATGAAGGTATACTGAAAAAGCAGTAGAAAAGAGGAAACACAGAGAGAGAAATAGAGAAGGAGAGAGAGATGAGCACTTATGCAATGTCACCCAAAATTATCTCTGCAATAAAACAACAAGGGTTAGAACTAACATTATGGTGTATTGAAAAGATATCAATTTAAAAAAAAACCAAACAGAGAGAGAGATTAACACCTCTGCCTCTTGCTCCAAATAAACTCTACAAGAAAATAACAATTAGAACTAACATCAAATTCTATTGAAAATACAACATAAATGAGAAACAACACATAGAGAGAGGGGGGGAAAGAAAGGAGAGAGAGAGAGAGAGAGAGAGAGAGAGAGAGACATGAGCACCTCTATCTCCTGCCCAAAACAACCTCTACAATAAAACAACAATAACAGTAAGAAATGACATCAAATCCTATTGAAAAAAATAGCAAACAAGAGAAAATGCAAAGAGAGATGGGCACCTTTGTTTTGCCCAAAATCTAGAGTTGCATGGAGAAGAAAGTGCAAAGGTAAGCAGAACACTCAAAACCCTAATTACTCTCAACAAGGAGCTTCAATGGCGATGAAAATAACGAGTATAGAGAAGAGAGGGAAAGTGGTCTATTGCTCAACTTTTGGGTCAAATTGATTTCGTGAGAGGAAAAAAAATCGAAATTGAAAATTCTCCAAAAAAAGGGAGGAAAATATGAGGTGAGAGAAACTCAAATTTTGTGTAATATTCATTATTCTTTTTATTAAATCCCCCACTACCCCTTTTTTTAAATAGAAAACCCAAGATTTGGAGAGAGAAGATTACCCTCCATGGATGTCAACATCTAGCCTTTCTATTGGACAATCCAAAAGGCCCACATCTTAAACTATATTGTTTTTAAGGGCCCATTTGTGAGTTTTTTTTTTCTAATGGAAATCATGATTTCCATACCACCTAGGATTCTAGGAATCCCTCCGTGATCCGAATAGATTCTTAACCCAGGTTTACTAATGTGTTGGATAACTGTTATATAAGGTTTTCTCTTCCTACCTTTGTGTTTAAGGCCTATATCTAAAACACATTGATGATTTTCTTTGTGTTTCATTATGCTTTTGCCAAAACCTTCCTCTAGCATAACCCATCCAATACCTCTTGTTGTTTCTGTAGCAGGGATTCTAATCACTAGGCTTTTCATCATATTTCCATTTCCAATAGTGGTGATCCCATCTCTAATATTCAGATAATGGTGATCCCAGTTCCAATAAGATCCCCATGCTTCGTTAGCCCAGATTGCCCTAGACAGAATACCAATACTTAAAAGAGAAAGTCCTAAACTAATCATTTGGTAGATCCATTGGTCCATCTAATTAACCAACTGGAACTTACCTAGGTTTAGAAATAATTGAAAAAAGATTCATTTACAACATTGTTTTTTGTTCCTATAGTTTTGAAAAAATCATGGGCTATACACTAGGTGGATATAGAATAAATAGTATTGTGGTTGAAAGCAAGTATGAAACATTCATTTTTGGAACTGGAATAAATAATTGATAGAAACATTGCTAGCAAAGATCCATGTAACAAGGTTGCATAACTCAAGGATATCATAACTCACATGCATTGGTAACCAGTGTGACAATAAGGCATGTATCAATTATGTCTATCATTCCATCTTCCCAAGGGGAAGGGCAAGAAGTGAGTTTTTTGAGCGAGTTTTTTTTGGCAACCCCTCTATTCTTATTCCACATAGTTCACTTATTCTAGCCTTAGATGTATCCACCTCCACTTCCACTTCCACCACCACCACCATTGTTGCTGCCGCTACCACTACCACCATCACCACCATCGCTGTCGTGCTAGCTCTACCACCATCACTACCTTTGCCACCACCTTCACTCACTCACTTATACACACACACACACACTCTCTCTCTCTCTCTCTCTCTCTCTCTCTCTCTCTCTCTCTCTCTCTCTCATATTTACAAAACAAAACAATTTCTACAAGCAATCTGGATCTAGATTCATATTATGTTGATCTCTAGCAAGTGTACTATTGTTTCACAAATTGACAGATAATGAAAGTAAAAGATTATCATAAATTTAATAATAGCTAGCCAAAGCAAGATATGTTTGTATTTTCTCAACAAAATAAAATGCATTTACTCTAATAATTAGCAAAGTCTTTGCTTTGCTGGTCACATTATGGGCGATGTTGGAAAAGTTATTCTCTTTTCAAATATGAGATGTAAGTTTTCTTTAGTAAGCATGGGTTGATGTATAAACATATCTTCATTTGCATCCATTCTAAATACTCAACATTTTTCTTTATACATGGCTCTAGCAACCTTATTAAACTTTGGTTAAAAAATAAACACTCATTATTAAATCTTGCACATTTTTAGATTATTTATTATGGTGGTAAGAAGGGATTGATTGGTAAAAACAAGTATAAATTCGATGCTCAGTTAATATGCTTAATGTGAGAGAGAGAGAGAGAGAGAGAGAGAGAGAGAGAGAGAGAGAGCATCATCTTGGTCTCTCATTGTGCATGTCTTTGCTAAGTTGACATCATGTTGTTGAAATATTAATATTCATAGGTTATAAAATATGGTTGTACTTCTTTGAACTAATCATATGTGTGTATATGTGTGTGCGCATGTGTTAAGACTTCTAATATACACACATAAATACTTGCACACATACATATGTATATATATTAATGAGAGAGATAGAAACAAGCTTTTAATGAGACACACACACATACACGCGTGCATGCATACACACACACATACACATAGGAGAACAATCAAGGTAGGTTTGTCTAGTGTATATTAGAGAACTAAAGACATAGCTTTAAATAGTATTGCTCATATAAACTTTAATCCACCTTAACTAAGTAATTCAATCATTTGCCTAGTCTTTAAAATAAAAAATATATTCTAGATACTTTGAATGTAAGGAATTTCAGTGGAAGGGTTTTAGGACTCAATGGAGAAGAGAGGGAGGACATAGAGATAAAATTAACTTTTGGATGAGAGAGAGAGGAAGAGGAGATAAAAATAATTATTGATGAGAGACAAGAAAGATGTGTCTCTTTAATTGATAAGAGAGAGGAGAAAGAAATGTGAACAGTATAGAGAGGTACCTTTTTCAAATTAATGTAGGAGAGGTCCAAATGTAGTATTGTAGTATTATAGGAGAGAGTGCTAGAGAATTTGAAGCTAGCACTCTCTCTTATAATACTACCTTAGACCCTCTCCTACATTAATAGCCTTGGATCTTTACACACACACACACACACTCTCTCTCTCTCTCTCTCTCTCTCTCTCTCTCTCTCTCTCTCAATACTACAATATTATCTTTGGACTTTTCTTACATATTAATAGCTTTGAATTTTTATCAAAACACACATACACACACAATCTCTCTCTCTCTCTCTCTCTCTCTCTCTCTCTCTCTCTCTCTCTCTCTCTCTCTCTCTCTCTCTCTCTCTCTCTCTCTCTCATGTGGCTTAAAAAAATTCTAGCAACTCTCTCCTACATCACAATACTACCTTTGAACTTCTTCTATATTAATAGCTTTGGATCTTTGTTTATTTAAAAACACACACACACTCTCTCTCTCCCTCTCTCTCTCTCTCCATGTGTGTGTGTGGCTCCAAAAAATTCTTTTAACTTTCTCTTACAATACTACATTTGGGCCTTTCTTTGGATTTTCAATACACACGCACACTCTCTCTCTCTCTCTCTCTGTGAGTGGCTTAAAACAATTATAGCAACACTCTCCTATTATAATATAATACTACCTTTGGGCTTCTCTTACATTAATAACTTTGGACCTTTATCAAAATATACATACACATTCTCTCTCTCTCTCTCTCTCTCTCTCTCTCTCTCTCTCTCTCTCTCTCCAACTTAGATTCAATTCCTCTATTTAAAGGTTTTTAGCCCAAGTACAATTAGACTAAAAAGTCACATTTTGATTATAGTTATTTTTCCAAATACACAATGCAAAAGACAATAGCCATTGTACGTTATGTTAATTATTAGTTTTCTATGTTAGGAGAAAAAAAATTCCCAAAAGAGAGGATTGTTTTTGGTTTATAAGGTCCAAACTTTTCAATATAGTTCATTCAAAAAGTCTCAATTTACTATGTCTCACATTAAAACATATTATAAATATACACATAATTTGATCTTCCTAGCTAATAATTATTTTTAATCTCTTCTCTCTCATCAAGCATTATTTTAAAACTTTTTTTCCTCTTCTCTCTCATTATATATTTATATATATACACACACACACACACACACACACACACACTCTCTCTCTCTCTCTCTCTCTCTCTCTCTCTCTTCTCGCTCGACACTATTGAGTCCTAATGACTCTAAAGAGAGAGAGAGAGAGAGAGAGAGAGAGAGAGAGAGAGAGAGAGAGAGAGAGAGAGAGAGAGAGAGTTGCACGAGATACACGTAATAAGAAATGAAGACAAGGGCCATACACAAACACATACACATACACATAGAGAGAGAGAGACGCACATACACACATGCACTCTTCTCTCTCGACTCTATTGAGTCCTAATGACTCTAGAGAGAGAGAGAGAGAGAGAGAGAGAGAGAGAGAGAGAGAGAGAGAGAGAGTTGCAAGAGATACACATAATAAGAAATGGAGATAAGAGCCATACACAAACACATACACATACACATAGACAAAGAGAGATGCACATACACACGCACTATTTAATTTATTGCTTAGGTAATAACTCAAGTACTAATCATTTTTTGGCTAAGAAGGTTGTTGATAGCTCCATGTTTAGTGAAAAACTTTTTAGAGAGGACTTGTGAAAAAAAAATTCACTGAGAAAAGGTTGCTAGCAATCCCCTGTTCAATAGAAAAAAATTTCACAAGTCCCCTCAAAGAAATGATGGAGGAGAATTGTGAAAAAAAAATTTCATGTCAAAAAGGGGTTGCAAGCAATCCTCTTCTCAACAAGTTGCTAGCAACCCCCTTCTCAACTCAAAAAAAAGTCAAAGCAAGTCACATAATCTCTTTCACACACACACACACACACACACACACACAATCATCTTTGTCTCTCTCTCAACTCTCTTTATATTTCTATTTAGTAATTAACTAAAAATTTATTAGTACTTCAATTATTACCTAAGTAATAAATTAAGTAGTACATGTGTGTATGAGTGTTTCTCTCTCTCTATGTGTATGTGTATCTATTTGTGTATGGCCCTTATCTTCATTTCTCATTATGTGTATCTCTTGCAACTCTCTCTCTCTCTCTCTCTCTCTCTCTCTCTCTCTCTAGAGTCATTAGGGAACTCAATAGAGTCGAAAGAGAGAAGAGAATATATATATTAGCTAGGAAGATCAAATTATGTGTATTTTTATAATATGTTTTAATGTGAGACATAGTAAATTGAAACTTTTTGAATGAACTATATTGAAAAGTTTGGATCTTATGAACAAAAAAGAATCCTCTCTTTTGGGAAAGTTTTTTCTCCTAACATAGAAAACTAATAATTAACATAGCATACAATTTCTATTGTCTTTTGCATTGTGTATTTGAAAAAATAAAGACCTTATCAAAGAGTTAAAAAAGTTTTATACTATTGAAATTATAATCAAAATGTGACTTTTTAGTCTAATTGTACTTGGGTTAAAAACTTTTAAATAGAGGAATTTGATCTAAGTTATAGAGAGAGAGAGAGAGAGAGAGAGAATGTGTATATATATTTTAATAAAGGTCCAAAGTTATTAATGTAAGAGAAGACCAAAGGTAGTATTATATTATTATAGGAGAGAGCTGTTATAATTATTTTAAGCCATGCATAGAGAGAGAGAGAGAGAGAGAGAGAGAGAGTGTGTGTGTGTGTGTGTGTGTTGAATATCCAAAGTTATTAATGTATAGGAAATGTCTAAAAATAGTATTGTAAGAGAAAGTTAAAATGATTTTTTGGAGCCACACTGTTAACCCTTAAATGAACAAGGTGGAAAAGCTGAAAAATCTAAAGCAGAAGACAAGGCTGAGGCAAAAGTGAAACAGAAGACGAAGGCGCACCAAGAAGAATCTGGAAATACAAGAAGTGCAGAAAAGTCCTAAATCAAGGAAAAAGATGCATGAGAAAAAGCGCGAGTCTCTACTGTTGTAAGAAAGCGCAAGTCACACCATGATTTATTTTAAGAGTGCTGAGCTCTCACCCGTGCAATTTGTAAATGTAGACGGGCGGTGGAAAGGAAGCTAGGAAGATAGAAGGACAATGGGAAAAAGGGCCTAGGCCACGGTCGACCATGTAAAAAAGGGGATAAGGGGATGACCACCCAAAAGGGATTTAGGGTTTTGTATATAAAGTTAAAAAGTGAATGAGAAGCTCATTCTTGTGTGTGGCCAAAAGGAGCTCTCTTCTTTTTCTTCTTCTTGCTTGCTTGCTTGAGCTTGTGCTTGAGAGAGGGAGTGTGAGGAAGTGAGTGTGTGAGGGTGAGGGACCGGAGAGGGAAAGCTCTCCATCTTCTCCTCTCTTCTTCTCTTCTCTTCTCTTCTCTTCTCTTCTCTTCTCTTCTCTTGCTCGCGGCAATGGAGCTTGGAGTGCAGAGCTTAAGGATGAAGCTTGTACTTGGATTGTGGAGCTATCGGAGTGCTCGAGAGAGGAGGTAACTCTATCGGGCATGGAGGTAAGCTCACTATACCCATAGAGATGGAAAGTGCATCGGCTATGTGAGAGATAGCTATTAGTGCTTGGTTTGGAACACTTGAAACAATAAGTGGTCCGTGGCTCTTGGCGGTTGATCCCCTCTATATTTTGGTTCCGTTGCCGGGACCAATGGATTCAAGCCTTGAGCGCTTACATGCTTCGAATCGAGCATCAAAGTAAGGGTTTTTCCCGAACCGGTGCTTGAGGTAGATAGGTATGAAGCGAGGGATTTTGAAGAGGTATTCGATCTCCTTAGTAAGTAGATTTTTGGTTTTTTGGATTTGGGAAAGCATATTGGAGTAGGGTAGGTATTTTTCTTGTGATTTGGATACATTAGGGTAGGAAAAAAGAACAAAAAAAAAGGAAAATAAGCAATAGGGTTTCTGCTGTCATAACAGGGCATAAGGGTCTGATTCGTTTTCCGATTTGCATTTTGGAGTTTATTTGCTATTCCATGTATATATAACTCTTCCCCTCCACCCATACCTCTTATCTAGAGGTGCGTGCGATAGGTCGTGGCCTAAGTCGTGTGACTTGAGTGATTTATTGTTACGTTGGCCAAAATCGCGTCGCGTTCGGCCAGTTTGAGTGACGGCGATTCTAGGTTGAGTCCCAGAATCGGCCCTCGACCCACTACCACACTTAGACGACAACCACTCGGACCACTCAACTCGGACACCCACCACTCGGCCCGTCCAAATCGACCATTCGGACCAACTTGGCATTCGGCCCACCTACCTCGGCCAACCCCACTTGGAGAAGTTCCCATTCAGCCCAGCCGAATTCACCATTCGGCCCTCGGCCCAGCCTGACTCGACCCTCGGTCCACTCGACCACTTGGCCCTCGAACACCCATACTCAGACTGGCCGAATTTGACATTTGGACCAGTTATATTCTGCCCTTTCTCGTTCGGCCCTCAGCCATTCGGACGGGCCGAATCGGGCATTCAGCCCTTGTTATTCGGACATGTTCGGCCGAATTTGGATTTTTTTCAAATTTTAACATATAGACCCTGAAACTGACCGAGAGACCATATAGAATTGAAACCACATCATAGATCTATCACTGGGTTGAAATCTAGAGCAAGTAGTTCAAAACTTGGCTATAAGTGGTTCTTCAAATCGCACATGGCATTTACTATAACGGCCTTGCGGGCCGAGAGGGACTGCTCCCTCAGACCCTCGTAGAGGGGTTCTATCCCCTCCGCATCTCCCCCTAGTAGACTGGAGAGAAAATGTGCGGGGCAACAGATCCTCCAAATTAGATCCTAATGTGGTAAGGACTTTGCACAAACATGGATTCTCACTTGAAAAGGAGCAACCAAAAGCCCATACCCGAACAAAGACAAAGAGAGACCCTAGAACCTCAATGGGCCAATCTAGCCAACAAGGACAAAAAGGCCATGCTGCAAAAACATGTATGTGTTGCATTCGGACTGCATCTAGTCAAAGTGGAAATCAACAACATCAAGCTACGACTACGAGGATGACTAGATATGACAGTCCTGACGATAGATGCACCTTGAATAGCACTACACAGATGATCCGAGGCATCAGTGGAGAATCCACATCTAGTCGTGCAGTTGGGGACTCAAGGGAATTTTTCAGAAGGCTTAAATTTATAAGCCAAGACCCGGAAGATGAAGACATAGTACCGCCTGCTTATCTTAGGGTCAAACTCACCGCAAAAAGAGAGCATATTGTCGATGCTCTCATCGATGAAGGGGCAGATTTTAATATCTTGACCTATGAAGCATGGACCCTACTAGGCCAACCAGAGCTCACACCAACTAATGCAACTCTTAGTCCTTACGGGGGATATCCACAAACAGTCATAGGAAAGTGCAAAATCCTCGTAACTATTGAAACTGAAAGCTTGCCAGTCCTATTCCATGTTCCTCCAAATAGTGCTAGTTGTGGAAAGGATACCCTCCTTTGGACGACCCTTCAAAAGGGCAACCAAGTGTGAGGCCAACTATCTCGCACAAATGATACACTTGATGCTATCGGGTGTGAGGATAATCATAACCTTTAGTAAGGGTGACCTCAACAAACCTCGAGGGAAAGACAAGGAATATTCTGACATGCCAAGCAAGCCTAGCGATGAGAAATAGTTGCTACAAGCGCATGTTGAACAGAGAGAACCAGTGAATGAGGCCAAGCTTGAAAGAAGAAGGTCAGGAGACAATGCCAAGGGTAGGCTTTGGACTTACAAACATAGTAGAAGACCATGAAAGAAGCCCAAGCCTTATAGACGAATGCACCGATGGAGAGCTAGCACAACACCGCGATGGATATCCAAAGCGTCGCTACATATTCAAGGGTATTGCGCAAGTAACTGATGGATTTGGATACCAAAACCCCCTGCTAAACCACCTCTATCAGCTGAAGGCCAGATTGCATCAAAAGCAAAGAAGCACAAAAGGAAATCTAAGAGAAAATCGAGGTCTCGGGGCAAGAAACCAAACATGAGTATTAGAAAGGAAGAGCCTAGCATGCTTAATAAGCAGATGTCAGATGTAACCATTGAGTGTGCACAAAGACCACTAGTGCTCAAGGAGCTTTTGACTTCCCAAGAGGATCATGAGCACCACAAGCACAACGTTGCTCATAAGAAGGCTGATTGCTCAACACAGCAAATGGCACAATCATCTAACAGCCGCGAGAAAATCTTTCAGCCAGTGCCAAGTCCACCTAAGAGTCCCAGATCTCCTACACCCTCTTTCCCTTAGCGGACACAGGAAGCACAACAGCAGCCGTCAAGTGCAGCTGCTCAATCCCGATCTCTATCTCCATCTAAGCTTCTAGATATCGAAGAGGTGGGACATGACACCACCCGTAGCTCTCGACCCAATGATATGCCTATGAAACCTAATGTGACTAGATCATCTGATGCTCCGATCTACACAAGTGAATGCTCAAAGGGCAACAAAAGACATGACCACTTCCAATCAGCCTAAGGACTTGACACCGCAATCCACCAATAGTAGCCAGTCCACTGAATTAGCTGCTTCCAATCAGGAATCATAGCAGTCACACCCCTTGGTCGTAACAATGCCCCTTGCGGAATGTGTCCTTAGCCATTCACCTATGGAGGAGGTGTCGCAACCAACATCCTTGACAACTCCAACACTTCCAAAGCACCTAAAGCCTAGGCTTGAGGAGCTAAACAAAGGGAAATTAGCTAAAGAGCTAGACTCTCCAAAAAGAGAGGCAATTGTACCCTCACAACCTAGCAGGGTTGTTCAGCAAGCCGCAGTTATGTCCCATGAGGACACATTAGAGAAAGAGAATGCTAAGGCCCAACCAAGCACATCAATGACTGACCTAGTTTAAGGTCTCGAGTCTTCCAGGGATACACCTCGATTGCCTAAGAAAGAGAAGAGAAAATTAAAAAAACAACAACGGCAATTGCAAGTGGTTGTAGACCCCAAAAAGATTGAGATCAAGAGTGCCAAAGAGCTAAGGAATAAAGCATCGAGTCCACCCACAAATGAACCCACTGTCATATCTCCTAACAGGGGTGAAACCTTAGACACATCCATGTGCTCTAAAAAATCAAAGCAACCATTACCATCAACGGTTGCTTGCAACACTCAATCTATCAACAACAAAACTTGCATTGACCAATCAAGAGTGGATCCAATACTGTCACAACAGGGTGACAAGACTATACTGGTCACATCCAAGGAGAACCATGACACAATAGCAACAAGGCCTCAAGAGAAACATGGAAACCCCGAGAGCATAGCAATCCTAGCGTTGACCAATCTTGCTGATCTAGGTCTGAGCCTCTAGCTATGCTAAAGCCTAGGGAAACTCCTAGAACCTTGCATGAGATAGCAACCGAGCAAGCCCTCATTGAACATAGAAGTGTCACAAAATGCTTAGCTGAGTTGGATGCTAAACTCAAAGTATTCGCATGTGTCTACGTCCTTGTGAACATGGGTGCATTCCCCAAGAAGCAGCTTGGGGAATACTTGCCATTTTTCCTATCCTAGGAAGAGCAAGAACATCTTGACGAGCACTATGATAGGCTCCTGCATGAACGCATGTGACTCATCTCTGAACGAGGAAGCCGACGAACTATGCTTAACTGTGACATTCAATGATGTGCTCTGCCAACCAAATCTCTTAGAGATAGACCAACTAAAGCGACAATCAGAGAATTGAAGTTAATTTGAAAAACGTTGATTTGAAAACCGTGTTACAATGGCCGAACTAGGAGCCCAGATTATGATAGTCTCAAAGGAGCGATTGGCCAAATGGCGATCTCAAAGAGACCCAACCTATGTGGTGCCAACTTCCTTTTGAGTGTGATGACTACCATTCGGGGTAGGAACTTAGCTGGAATTAGCCGAGAGAACTCTCTGGCTGATAAGGTTCTCACTGAGGAGGAGTTACATGTTGCCAGTAGACTTGGACAAGGTACCATGCTACTCGATATTGCAAAATATCTATCGTTATTGAGTAAGCTGCCACGAGTACTAGATGCATGTGCCACACTCCAGTACAATCCTAAGTTCTACAATTGGTTTTTATCCTCATGAAGTGATATGGATTCGTAAATATGTACATAAATAAACAATGAGTTTTGTGACCATGTATAGATAATATCAACACACACAAGCAATGATAGTCAAGCATAGGGGGAAGAGTTGGGTTTGACAGGTTGAGCTCCTCAGGTCCTCATCTCACCACATGTCTAGAAGTCGTATGATCATTCCCGCCTCTAAGTGGAGGGCATGCAACCCTCATTACCGCCATAGGAAGCCCTGACCAACATCTCTGACGGCGTAGATGGCATGTCGTCCCCTTCTATACACCTTTTCCCTTTCCGGTCTATCCTTCTGGGAACGAGCCTTACTCCACTCCATGACAACCAGTCCATGCAACTTAGCATAAGCCAAGATCTGCTATAGCTGGAATATGCCCCGTAGTCAAAGCTGGATGAATATTATCAAGGGTGATGTCCCTCTACAACAAACATTGCATGCCTCACCTTACTGCACTTCTCCTCATATGCACTTGATAATCCACTATTTAATACCTTTCATGCAAATAATTCTATCCTGCCTCAAAGCCTAACCTTGGTTCACATTTTGTAGATTTCCCTAGTAGCCGTCGTGGAGCACACAATGTAGTTGGCATGCAAGGAAGCTCTCCTCCGTAGAAGGAAGCATAAGGCACTAGCGCCCCCACCAGAATGTTACGTGCCTACTCTAAAGAGGTATGTGCCGAAAAGAGGCCCCAAGAGACACTACCCAAGATGCAAGCCGAAAACTCCCCAAGCCAAGAGGACGAAGGCTCAAGGGAGCACCTAGGGTGTGACAACACCGGCCGTGCAGGCCCCCACCAAACGCTCGGGCACCAGGTGCTCGAAAGAGAAGATAGCTAGAGACAAGTGGGAATTTGATGAACTATTTAAAAGCATTCTTGAAACAGCTGCGGCCAGGGACTACACCATTCGGGTCCTGGCTGATATCTTCCCTGCCCAGCCTAACAGGAGCCCACCACTAGCACAGCCTCAATCGTCTAATCACTCAAATTCACCACGCCTCATACAAATAGAATAGGCACTATGTGTATAAGCTGCTTTCCAAATGCCATTTTTTCATGACCTTTTTTCCTTAAGTGGTTAAAGGGGCAGGTTTCCCAACTGTATAAACCTCCCTTACCTACTACCAATATATGTCACGTCTTTAACAAGCACCGAGGATATGCATCGCAGTCAGCACCATAGAATTTTGATAAAGTAATATCTTTTTGTGTTGCATCTGCTCATTATAATTGATACATGTGACTTGCATATACTCTCATGAAGTGTCAGGTGGATGCAGGACGACACATGTCTTTGTATACTCTCATGAAGTGTCAGGTGGATGTAGGACAACACATGTCTTTGTATGAAAGTGTTCAATGCCCAAGTCACCGCGAGACCACCAACCTCACAAAGAGCCATGACGAAGCCACACCGTCGAAAGCGAAAATCACCCTTGCCGATCGCCCACATTGCATGGCCCAAAGCATGATTAGTGGCCACTTTCTCTTTTTGGGTCAAACTCTACACGTGGAACTCACGGTAGCTATTACCTCAATTGTACCAACATCGCACGTTACAAAGAGGTTTTGCAAAATCTCCAGTGTATCTCCCCATCTCAACAATTGTTCCTCTAGCAACGAGGCTAGGACACAATCATCGTTGTAATATCCAGTTTTGTAGCCTTTGAATCTCGACATTTCTTGATCCAATTGAAAGGCTGTGGTCTCAACGTATTGCAATGGTTGTACTCATGTTATTCTTTATATAAAAAAGTGTGGGAAAGAAAAGAAAAGAAAAGAAAAGAAAAGAAAACAGCACTCACAATCACGGCACGACACCTAGGGGTCCTCAAATTAGGTACACCCATTGACATTGGTCGATTGGCTCCATCCCTAGTCCCCTAGCCCTCTACACATCCCCCACAATTGTTCAGGGCACATCAAGGGTAGGACATACCTAGGGAGCTTGTCTTGCCTATGGGTAGACCTGTCACCCTGATCCATTTGCATGATTCCTTTTTGCACTCCACCTTAGTAACATTGCAATCGATCGTGGTAAGCACCGCACGAATGGCCATGAAAAGTACATAGTACTCGTCGAGAAAGCCCAGTGGCTACCAGCTACCGAAAGTTCAATGTCAATATGTTCAATTATGCTACATCGTGCTGTCACAACGCAAACGATATCTCATAAACCTTCATGTATACTTCTCAACATGGAGAACTTTGCTTCATCCACATGTTGTTACGAGGAACCAGCTCACGGTCTTCTAACTACGTAATATCTAAGTATGCACGAGCACTCACATAATATCTGCACTGAAATATATACACAGTTTGGGTCCTCAAGTCCAGGACAATACTCTCATCTTGCTTAGAGTTTGACCTGACTCCCAAACTAATTGAACTACGTCTTGTGCACGATAAAGAAGACTAGCACTACCCCAAGGGAGAGACCACATATGAGAGGTTTTCAATTGCAAGTATTGAAGACTCCAACGAAAGTGTCATTTGCTCTTCATCAACACTCAACTCTGAATTCTTATCCTTTATCATCCTGCAAGCCCACCAAGAATCGTCATGAACCCAGTGCAATTTCCAATAGCGAACAACCCTACCCCCAACTCCAACCACCCTACCACTAGCCACCCACACCAACAATGTGGCCCCAACAACCTTCATCTGCCCATCACCAGAAATCTTCCAAGGCAACTATAGACATCCTTGCCACCCACGTCTTCGGTGCATGCTAAAGCCAGCTACCTACGACTATGAGTGCCATGGGACTGGCACTCGTCTAGGAGGGGGGTAATGTTAACCCTCAAACGAATAAGGTGGAAAAGCTGGAAAATCTAAAGTAGAAGACAAGGCCAAGGAAAAAGTGAAACAGAAGACGAAGTACGCCAAGAAGAATCTGGAAACACAAGAAGTGCAAAAAGTCCTAAATTAAGGAAAAAGACGCATGAGAAAAAGCACGACTCTATACTATTGTAAAAAAGCGCAAGGCGCACCATGATTTATTTTAAGAGTGCCGGGCTTTCACCCATGCAATTTGTAAATATAGACAGGCGGTGGAAAGGAAGCTAGGAAGATAGGAGGACAATGGGAAAAATGGCCTAGGCCACGGCTGGCCATGTAAAAAAGGGGATAAGGGGATGACTGCCCAAAAGGGATTTAGGGTTTTGTATATAAAGTTAAAAAGTGAATGAGAAGCTCATTCTTGTGTGTGGCCAAAAGGAGCTCTCTTCTTCTTCTTCTTGCTTGCTTGCTTGTGCTTGTGCTTGAGAGAGGGAGTGTGAGAGTGTGAGGAAGTGAGTGTGTGAGGGTGAGGGACTGGGGAGGAGAAGTTCTCCATCTTCTCCTCTCTTCTTCTCTTCTCTTCTCTTCTCTTTCTCGTGGCAATGGAGCTTGGAGTGTAGAGCTTGAGGATGGAGCTTGCTTGAAGCTTGAACTTGGATGGTGGAGCTACTGGAGTGCTCGGGAGAGGAGGTAACTCGATCGGGCATGGAGGTAAGCTCACTACACCCGTAAAGATGGAAGGTGTGTCAGATATGTGAGAGGTAGCCATTAGTGCTTGACTTGGAACCCTTGAAACAATAAGCGGTCCGTGGGTCTTGACGATTGATCCCCTCTATACACACACACACACACACACCTAGAGAGAGTGTGTGTGTATATGTGTGGTTTTTTATAAAAATCCAAATGTATTAATATAGGAGAAGTTCAAAGGTAGTATTGTGATGTTAATATAGGGGACAGTTGCTAGAATTTTTTTAAGCCACATTAGAGAGAGAGAGAGAGAGAGAGAGAGAGAGAGAGAGAGAGAGAGAGAGAGATTGTGTGTGTATGTGTGTCTTGATAAAAATTCAAAGCTATTAATATGTAAGAAAAGTCCAAAGATAATATTGTAGTATTGAGAGAGAGAGAGAGAGAGAGAGAGAGAGAGAGAGAGAGTGTGTGTGTGTGTGTGTGTGTGTGTGTTTTTGTTTGTGTTTGTGTGTGTGTGTGTGCGTGTGTGTGTGTGTGTGTGTGTAGGTGTGTAAAGATCCAAGGCTATTAATGTAGGAGAGGGTCTAAGGTAGTATTATAGGAGAGAGTGCTAGAAAATTCGAAGCCTCTTTGGCTTCAAATTTTCTAGCACTCTCTCCTATAATACTACAATACTACTTTTGGGCCTCTCCTACATTAATTTGAAAAAGGTACCTCTCTATCCAAACTACTTTTCACATTTCTTTCTCTTCTCTCTTATCAATGATTTTTAAAAAGACACATCTTTCTTGTCTCTCATCAATAATTATTTTTATCTCCTCTCTCTCTCTCATCCAAAAGTTATTTTTATCTCTCTGTTCTCCCTCTCTTCTCCATTGAGTCCTAAAACCCTTCCACTGAAATTCCTTACATTCAAAGTATCTAGAATATATTTTTTATTTTAAAAACTAGGCAAACTATTAATGAATTACTTAGTTAAGATGGATTAAAGTTTATATAAGCAATAATCTTTAAAGCTATGTCTTTAGTTCTTTAATAACACTAGACAAACCTACCTTGATTGTTCACTCTATGTATATGTGTGTGTGCATGCATGAATGCGTGTATGTGTAAGTGTCTCATTAAGAACTTGTTTATCTCTCTCATTAATATATATACATATGTATGTGTGTATGTATTTATGTGTGTATATTAAAAGTCTTACCACGTGCACACACACATATGATTAGTTTAAAGAAGTATAACTATATTTTATAGCCTATGATTATTAATATTTCAACAACATGATGTCAACTTAGAAAAGACATGCACAATGAGAGACCAAGATGATGCTCTCTCTCTCTCTCTCTCTCTCTCTCTCTCTAAGCATATTGACTAAGCATCGAATTTATACTTGTTTTCACCAATCAATATCCCTTCTTGCCACCATAATAAATATTCCAAAAATGTGTAAGTTTTAATAATGAGTTTTTACTTTTAAACCATTAACATTTAATAAGGTTGCTAGAGCCATGTATAAAGAAAAATGTTTAGTGAGTATTTGGAATGGATGCAAATGAAGATATGTTTATACATTAACCCATGCTTACTAAAGAAAACTTACATCTCATATTTGGAAAGAGAAGAACTTTTCCAACGTCGCCCATAGTGTAACCAGCAAAGCAAAGACTTTGCTAATTATTAGAGTAAATGCATTTTATTTAATTGAGAAAATATAAACATATCTCACTTTGGTTAGCTATGATTAAATTTATGATAATCTTTTATTTTCGTTATCTGTCAATTTGTGAATAGTATACTTGCCAGAGATCACATAATATGAATCTAGATCCAGATTGCTTGTAGAAATTGTTTTGTATTGTAAATATGAGAGAGAGAGAGAGAGAGAGAGAGAGAGAGAGAGAACTATTTACAAGTAAAAAATGAACTATTTGATGCAATACATGTCATAATCCAATGTAAAACAAGTTCTATCAAACCTAGAGTACTCGCAAAAATACTTTTGTATTAAATATGAGGGAGAGAGAAAGAAAGAGAGTGCTATATATTGATAAAGAGAGAATTGTTCGTTGGAACACATGTCACAATCCAATAATGTAATACAAGTTCTATCGATTTTTTTGGAGTGCTTACACAAATGTTTCTATATTGCAAACATGAGAGAGAGACAGAGACAGAGACATAGACAGAGACAGAGAACTATTTGTTAGCAACCCCTGGCAAAAAATATATTCATTTGCTTTACATATAGTTGTTCACTAACTTGTAAATGCATTTGTGGATTTAGAAAAAAAAATTATAGTTTTTCTAGTAAGTTCATGCAATATGTACTTCTATTGTGTATATATAAACAAATGAATATACACTTACACATTCCTCTCTCTGGACAAATGAGTTTAATTAGTTCTCTAAACTATTTACATCACTCATTAATCTTATGTGTGTCTCCAGAAGGATCATCACAATGTTAGCAGTTCAATTACACATGCATATGAGTAATCAATCTATATGTAAGCCTAATCAAATGAGGAAGAGAGAGAGCAATGTGCAAGTATAAGTGGATGTGTCTATAGTTTGCTTGTGTGTGCATAACTAAAGTACTAACACATCAAGATGTAATTATAAAATATATGCAAAGAAGAGATGGGAGATGTGAATGTATATGTAGTGTGATTACTCATATGCATGTGTAATTGAACTGCTAACATTGTGATAATATTATCAAGGATAAGCACATAAGATTAATCAGTGATGTAAATAAGTTGAGAGAGAACTACTAATTCATTCATTGTTAGAGAGAGAGAGGAATGTGTAAGTGTATCTAGTTTTGCTTATGTGTGCACAATAGAAGTACTAATACATCATGATATAATTATAACATACATACAAATAATTGAGAGAGGGGAGATATGAATATATACAAAGTGTGATATCACTTGTGTATGTGTAATTCAACCACTAACATTGTGATAACATTATAAAAAATAATCACACAAGCATAATATAGTGATGTAAAGCAATAAACGAGAGAGAACTACTAATGTGTTGAGAGAGAGAGAGAGAGAGAGAGAGAAGAATGAATTGTGGTTCTGATGAGGAAGAGAGTAAGATGTGGTGGTGTAGTGGCAGGGCTAGTGGTGGTAATGTTATTGAAGGGGAGTGAGATGTCGTGGTTGGTCCCCAACAAATGAGAAGAGAAAGAGGAGAATTGGTTGTGGCTCTAATGAGGAGGGCGAGAGTAAGATGTGGTGGTGGTGGTGGTGGCAACGACGGCAATGGAGGAGTAGCATTGGTGCTTGATATATGCCCAAAAGAAAAAGAGGACCAAGTGGACTATGTGGAATAAAACTTGAGGTTGCCATAAAAAGCTCGCTTAAAAGATCACTCCAAAATCTCGCTTCTCACATGCACTCTCTCCCCAAAAAGACCTGAAGTTGCAAATTCATGGATCAATGTGGCACCCAATGCTGTAATTGTGCTTGACCAACCATCCTAATCTTTAAGAGCAAGAATTAAATAGATTAAGGAAGAACTTCATGAAATGAAGATAAGTGATTCATACAAAACTTAGTGGTAGATATTTAGAATCTATCCTACGAGGGATCGTAAGGCAGTTGTGCACACAAAAGTGATTGCCATGCTCTTATGTGATTGAAACTTCTTAGATTTTCCAATTGAATAGACCCATTAAGACAAAGTAGTGAAGAGAAGCATGAACAAAGAAATATAAGCAAATATTTTTTTTGTATTAGTGTGCACTGTGTTGATAAAGAAATCTTGGTATTTTGATTTTTGTTACTCAATCCATATTTAGGTATCCATTTTATCCATAATGTGAATTTATAATTAGTTTCATTTACTAGCAACAAATAGGATTTTATGGTATTCCTAACTCATAAATAATTTTTATAGGGCCATTCTTCTATTGGAAGCTATTGCATGGAGGAATAGAGTGAAGTGCTACTACTCGGACTTAAACTAAGATGCTTTAGCACTACTTACTATTTTTACCATAGTGGCCTAACATTTAGTTATGATTATGGTATTATATTGTTGAGTAATGCATAATGCTATTACTTGTTTATAATTAAAAAAATGAGCATGAAATCCAAGAGAAAACATAGAGTACAAGATACGTGGAACTCACTCATTCACACTCTTAACACAAAAATCACATCTCGTAGCACGTTTCATCACCCCATATGAGCATACGTGCATGTGCCCACACACAAAACTGCTACTCATGCTTCAAGTTGGAATGATGTTTTGCATATCACTCCTATCATTAAGCTTCACTTTCCTTTGGTTGAGCACATCAGCATATGCTTTCCTTTGAAACACGTAAATATCATAGTTAGCCTTCTTTCGTATAACACCTTCTATGGTGTTCTAGGTCTTGAAGTGCAAATAAGAAATGCATTTGTAATACATATTGCAATCGTTTAAGCCTTTAGATAAAAACGTTTACAAACATCTAGTGATCACAAACATGGTTCTAGCCATCTTGACTAATATCTTACTCATGTTGTTTAATATTATTTCGTAGTGTAGTGTGACAGTCTTCATGTGCTTCTTTGTGCTATAGGCCCTCCATTTCTTTGGATAGACTTGTCTTCTTTATCAATGTTGAAGACCTTTACCTTTGAAGGTGGATTTTGATTAAAGAAAGCCATGCATCATTTGTCACATATATAACTAATTCTTGATTAGATAAGTCCAATTGAAGTGAGAGTGATCATTTGTGAATGTCAAATAGTACTTTGATCCACGAATGGACATGGGCAATGGACTAATAATATTGCATTTCATTTTCTTGTCTAGCCTTGGAAACAAAGTGCATTTTTCCTCTCATGCATTCATTACATATCTTGCACATAAAGTTAGCATCCAACTCCAAGCTTTGTTGCCATAGAGTTCACAAATGCTCTAAGCACTAGTCATGCTGAAGTTTCTTCCATGTGTAGCAAGTCATAATGCACTTGCATTTGACTTTAGCAATCCATTCATTTGTTGAGTTTGATGTAAAGCGCACGTGCACGTGCACACACACACATGCATGCATGCATGTTCACATGCATCGCACACATGTTAAAACATAGAGTTGTGAGCCACGGAAAGTTATCACATCCATGATGACTAGATGTAAAAGTAAAGCATTTCTCTAAGGTACTATAAGTACGCTTTCTTAAGAGGGTAGTCACATGGGAAAGATTCCTTTATGCTAACCATGAAGGTAAAAAGTGCCCATGTGTAAGTGTTGGGGGTAAAGGCGCCTCTACCTAGCTGCCTGTGTATTACTACACTGACAGTACCCACCACTGCATACTGCAGGTGGCGAACGCCCGTCACCGTCACTTTATTCTTTATTCTTTTAGTGACAATTTGAATAAAGGAAGGCCCAATCACACATTGTGACTGTTGGAGTTTCCATTTGTGTCTCTCTCTCTCTTCTTGCTCTTGCTCTCCACCATAGCTCACTTCCAAGTAAGCTTCGATCCTTCTCACCTTTCAACTGGTATAAGAGCTTTGGATTAGAGCTTGATCATGGAGCTTGGCCCGGCATTACTTCAGCCCGGATTGAAGACCTAGAGCTTGGAGTTTCAATGCAAGCCATGGCTTCTTCCCCCCGAGGTAAGATTTCATCTCCTGCCTCTCCCCGGCCCTCATAGGCTCTTTGTAGATGTTCCTTGGCTTCATTGGGCACCTTGTATGCCCCCATTTTCCCCCTTGTCCTCAGCATAACCAATAGGCCCCACAATCAACTCACGTTTTTTTTGCACATATTTCAATATCTGCTCAAAAATCCCATTTTTTCTCATTTCTTGGGCATCCGGAACTTGATGTAGGCAAGGTAAGAGTCTAACTTGGGGTTTTGGCGGCACGCTTCGGATGCGATGGCAATGTGAGATATACCAAATTCTGATCACAGCCTTTTTTGCAATAGATCTGAGTTGACTTACAACAAGAAAATGTCATGCTCTTAGCTTATATGATGCTCCCAAGGCTTGGTATTTGATGCCCAAATACTTTGGGGATGTTTGGCCAATGTTTTGAGATGCTTTGGGACTTGGTTTGAGCTTCCATAGTTCGATTTATGCAGGGATTGACTGCTGCATATTGTTTGGGTAGCAAGGTTTTATCAGGGATGGCTTATGCATAATGCTCTTTGTTGACATTCGGGTGTCCTATTGGATGTATTGATCATTGTCATCATGGTTTATGCCTGGATATGATATTTGAGAGCTATTGAGCCTTGATTTGGATGCGGACACTTCTTTGTTGGTTGGGATTTATGCTACCTTGGTTGACATGTTATTTTACCTCCAGTTTGGTTATGCCTATTGGTTTCGAGCTATGTCTTTGGGATATGCAATGAAGTATTGACCTTCTTGGAACGACATCGAGCTTGTCTTTGGTTCCGGATCTTCATTTGAGCTTGAACTCGGCTTTGGAATGCATTTGATGCTCCGTCTTGGATGTACATATGTTATGTATGTTACCTATGTCTGATCGGTCTTGACATGCTTGGCCTATGCCACTACTACATGCTACTTACATTGTTTGGAGCCGATTGCTACTAGTGCCTTGTCTTAGCTTGTTTCTGGTTTCTGCAAACTTACTTGGGATATTTCTTGGCTTGCAAGAGTTGTATTTGGGATAAGTTGATGTCTATGGATGCTCTAATTGGAGGCTACATAGCCTATATGCTCATGATGTCTTATTGATGTCTATTCTTGGATCTTTTGTCACTAGTGTTCTCATATGCCCTTCTTGAGCTTCTTGGCTTGATCCATATGGATTTTGTGCTAGTGGGAGCATCATTGGATGTTTGACAAACATTGAGTAGGTGGTTTATGCTATTGAGCTTTGAGTATTCTAAGACTGGGATATTCTTCACTTGGATGTTGCATGGTTGATATGCCATGGTCCGCATACATGTACTTGGGCTGATTTGGGCTTCGCACTCCCTAAGCATGCACCTCTTTGTGTCAGGTCTTGCCAATGTTGTGTACACTTTGCCCTACTACACAAGGGGTGTGCCGGCTTACTGATAGATTCATTTGACATACTTGGGTGTTTTCTCGATGTCCATATGACTGTCATATGCTGATTTATGTCCACTTGATGCTAGTTATGCTTTGACAGTCAATGGTTGACTTGGTGCATTGATTTTGCCTACAGTTTGCTCTCATTGTACCTGACTGTAATTTATTACAGCAAGCAGTTATGTATGGATTGATGTGGAATTTTCATACTGCATCATTCTGATTTTATGTACTTTTGATGGTACTTGGTAGGTAGTGTCATTAGCTATCAGTTTGTGGTCATTTTGCCTTGGTTTTGGTGGTATTTTTGGTTGTTTACAGTAGAAAACAGCAAGCAATTTTGAATTGTCTGCACTGTTTTGGACTGCATTATGGGTTCTTCTTTCACTGTCGGTGCTATCTTCAATATCACTAAGCTTAATGGTACAAATTATGACTATTGGAAGAGCCAAGTTTGGCAGGTATTGGTGCAAAAATCACAGATAAAGTCACTAAGGATGCATGGCGAGCAGCCTAAAACTATGACTGATGACGAATGGGATGAGCTTGATGAGTTATGCAAGTCCACCCTCATCTTGTCTCTCACTGAACAAGTGCATTACAATGTGGTTGAGAAAGCACAGAGTGCTTGACAGCTTTGGAATAAAATTAAGAACCCCTACGATAAGAAAAGTCCAGCAAGTCAGATGTATTGGTTGAAGCAGCTTATGGACCTGCGCATAAAGGAGAATATGACAATGTCTACTCATTTGAGCCAATTCCATGCTATTCTCAAGAACTTGACTTCACAGGGTATTACCTTTAATGATGAGATTACTCCATTGTTTTTTCTTGGGACTCTAAGTGAGTCATGGGATGTATTCTGCACTGCCTTATGTGCTCCTGCTACTATTTTGAACTTGCCTGATGTAGAGAGTGCTCTTCTGCAGGAAGAGATTAACCGTAAGAACTTGGATGCCTCTCCTATGTCACATGCTTTGACTGTTAGAGGCACAGATGGTAATGGCAAGAATAACGGTGGGAATGGCCGTGGCAGAAACTCATAGAAGTCTAGGTCTAAGTCGTGTGGTAAGTCACGCAGCAAGTCTCATGGGAGGAATGCTAATGTGACATGTCATCATTGTGGCAAAAAGGGTCATATACGCCCATAGTGTCATGAGTTGCGCAATGAGAAGCACAAAGAGAAGGGGAAAGACAAAGTACAGGAAAAGTCCTCTGATCGCAGCATTATGCCTGCAAAATCCAATGTGAAAATCGAGGAGATAAATGTCATTCAGACTCATGACTCCGATGGGGAGTACATACTTGTAGCTAGTTCTTGTGATGCTACATCATTGACCGATGTTCACTCTATGTATGTGCACATGCTAGCTTTTGGATTATGGTGCTTCATTTCATGTTACACCATGTCGTGAGTGGTTCCACTCCTACTGCACTGTCTTTGGTTCATTTCACTTGGGTGATGATAGATCACTTGCTATTATTGGCATTGGGGATGTAAGACTATAGTTCTCTACTAGCAGTACTTTTCTATTATAGAATGTACGTCATGTACCTATGCTTACATGCAATCTTATGTGTGCAGAGTAGCTTGATGATGCTGGATTTCATGTTTTATTTGAGGATTCTACCTAGAAGATCACACATGGCACACTTGTGCTTGCTAGAGGTGCCAAAGCTGGCAGCCTCTATCCTCTTGTAGTTGATGGGTCCTCTATTGGCCATGTTTTGTCAGTGGGTTCCATCCCACATGTATCTCTTTGGCATGCCCATTTGGGCCATATGTCCTTGAAGGGAATGAAAATGATTTTTAGTTTTACAGTACTTACCGCCCCTTGACTACGCATGTTTTGATTCATGTGAGCATTGTCTTTATGGCAGACAGACTAGGAATACACATAAGAAGTCTGGTAGGACATGCATGAGTGAGCCCCTGGCATTGGTACATTCGGATATCTATGGGCCCATGCCCTGTCAGTCTATGGGTGGTGAAAAGTATTTTGTGACGTTCTTTGACAATTTTTCACGTAAAGTCTGGGCTTACTCCATTAATCTTAAGTCTGAAGTCTTGGTTATATTTCAGAGATGGCTTGCATTGAAATGCCTTAGGACTGACAATGGGTGAGAATATGTGTCACGTGCTTTTGAGCAACTATGTGATGAGAGGGGTATTAAGCGTCAATTGAAAACCCCCTATAACCCACCCCAAAATGGTTTGGCTGAGCAGATGAATAGAACCATCCAGGAGCGTGTACACAATATGCTTAGCCATGCAGGCTTACCACAGAGCTCTTGGGCTGAGACAGTCAGTATAGCTATGCATGTCATAAATAGATCACCTTCTAGTGGTTTGGATTTCCAGGTTGCAGAGGAGGTATGGACTGGAAAACCTCCATCTTATGCACATCTACGTGTCTTTAGATGTGAGGCATTTTTCCATGTGCCCAAAGACAAGCGTACTAAGTTGGATCCTAAGAGTGTCAAATGCATCTTTCTTGGCCATGGGGATGCAGGCAAGATGGGTTACTACCTCTAGGATCCGCAAGTGTGGAAAGTCATCCGTATCCATGATGTAGTATTCCATGAAGACAAGATGCATAGGCAGCCTGAGAAGCTGGTAGAGATATGCAGGGTTATATTTCAGGAGGAGCCCTGTGCTCCAGTACAGCCTGCACAGCCAACTGGTCAGTTTGCCACAACAGTTGGTACACATGGCCAGGGTGTTGGCAGAGCGTGCTGCCGTGAGATGGTCTACTAGAGATAGACGTCCCCCTGATAGATTTGAGCCCTCAATGCATTATGTCTTGGTGATAGATGTAGGAGAGCCTCTCACCTATGATGAGGCTATTCGCAGGGGTGACAATCACTCTTGGGAGAGGGCTATGCAGTCTGAGATAGACTCCTTGCACAAGAATATGACTTGGGATTTGGTTGCCTTGCCTCATGGAAAGAAGACTTTACCATGCAAATGGGTGTACAAGCTAAAAAGTACCCTTGGAAACCCCAAGCCGGCTTATAAGGCAAGGCTTGTCGCAAGGGTTTTAAACAGGATCATGGAGTTGACTTTAATGAAGTCTTTTCTCCTGTGGTCAAGATGACCACCCTGTGCTTGGTTTTGGCCCTATTTGCGTAGCTTGACTTGGACATGTATCAGATATATGCCAAGACTGCATTCTTGCATGGGGATTTGCATGATGAGATATACATGGAGTAGCCTAAGGGCTTTGCAGAACCTGGCCGGGAGCACCTAGTGTGCAAGTTGAAGAAAAGTCTTTATGGCTTGAAGCAGGCACCTAGGGAGTGGTATCATAAGTTTGATGTCTTTATGTAGTCACAGGGCTATAGCAGGAGTGCTATGGATCCATGTCTTTACACAAAGAAAGGTTGTGATGGATCCTTGCTTATTTTGGTACTTTATGTGGATGATATGTTGATAGCAGGGAAAGCTCATGATGAGCTAGATGCTCTTAAATCTCAGCTGAAGAAGAGCTTTGAGATGAAGGATTTGGGACAAGCCTTTCACATTCTTGGTATGCGCATTAAGCGCAATAGGCATCAGGGACTATTCTACCTCTCAAAGAGGGAGTACATTCATAAAGTCCTTGAGTGTTTCCACATGCAGGACGTAAAGCCTATTGGCTGTCCATTACCTTCTTATGTGAAGGTTTCACAGGCCGATTGTCCACAGACGGATGAGCAGAGGGCCGAGATGGCCAAGATCCCTTATGCATCAGCCGTGGGTAGTTTGATGTATGCCATGATAGCCACTCGTCCAGATATTGCCTTTGCAGTTGGTGTTGTGGCACACTATATGGCTACACCTAGCAAAAAGCATTGGGATATGTAAAGGGTATCATGAGATACCTAAAGGACACGGCAGATATGTGTATGTGCTATGGCAGCCAGGATACAGGAGTTGTAGGCTAACAGACTCCAATTATGCAAGACATGCAGACAGTAGGAAGTCCACTTCCGGCTATGTCTTTACCTATGCTGGAGATATTGTTTCTTGGATGTCCAGGGTATAGAAGTGTACAGCTCTCTCTACCACTGAGGCCGAATATGTTGCGACCACTGAGGCTTGCAAGGAGGCCATATGGTTGGGCTGTTTGGTTCATGACCTTGGGATTGATACTATACCTATGTTGCATTCGAATTCTATGAGTGCTATTCAGCTAGCCAAGAATCCAGTCTTCCATGTGTAGACGAAACACATTGAGGTGAGATATCACTTCATATGTGGGGTCGTGGAGGACAAGTCTGTTGACCTTGTCAAGATCTCCACTGACAAAAATCCTGCAGATTTGCTCACGAAAAGCCTCACTACTGAGCGCTTTGCCTTCCTCATGAGATTGATGGGCGTTGGATGAGATGGCGTATTTCCTCATCTTGTTGTACATGTGTACATTGTACTGAATCTCTTTTCTTTTCCCTCCTCATTGGGGCAAATTCGCCTTTAAGTGGGAGGTTGTTGGGGGTAAAGGTGCCTCTGCTTGTTGGAGTTCCCATTTGTGTCTCTCTCTCTTCTTGCTCTTGCTCTCCGCCATAGCTTACTTCCAAGCAAGCTTCGATCCTTCTCACCTTTCAGTAAGAGCCCTTTTCCATTGGAATGACTAGGAGTGAAATGATAGTGTAACCAACCTAGAGTGAATTATATGTTGGGGATTAAAGGGCTCTTGCGTCTAGCTGCCTAAATTTATATTGTACTTAGTGGCTACACAACAATACACTACAAGTGGCATCCACCCATCATTGTCATGTTTGTTTATAATTTTTTACTATGAAACAATAAAGGGAAGGCATGTCACACATTGTGACCCCGTTGGAGTTTCCACATATCGATCTTGCTCTCTTGAGTTGAAACCTCCATAGCCATTGCTCTCTTACTTTCTCTTGTGTTTCTCTCTCACACTCACTTTTTGCTCACCCTTTTAACTGGTTTTAGAGTGGACATTTGAGAAGATTCAACTATGCTACTTCAATTTCCAAATAGATCTTCAATAGAGCTTTCATGAAAGCTATTCCTTTTTTCATTTAAGGTATGCATTAACTTCTGTACCTTCCCATCTTGTCAGATTTTAGTGGACCATTTTCAATGCAATTTTAGGGGGTTGCCCTATGGCTTTTACACTTGACAATTGCTTTAGTCTCCTTTAGTGCTTTGCTTAGTCTTTGGGGATGGTTTTTGACACATTTGACTCTTCCCGCTTGAGCATCATTTAGAAAGAGAATAATCAACCATTGATTCATTGTTATGGATAGACATGTTGTTCATAGTTTGGGGTAGTAAACTCTTGAATGTTTATGCTTCTTTGATGGTTATGCACTGAGGTTTAATGTTGGGACGATCTATTAATGTGTGGGGAGGCTCCATGGATCAATTAGAGTTGTCTTTTCTCAGCAATTGAAATATTTATTACTATCATAAACAATGGACAACAAGCTTATCTACCATCTCGATCAACATCATGAAACTAGGACCCCTTTATACACAACTCACACACCACGTATACATTACAATCACCTGAATGGCACCTTCAAAAAACATAATATATCATGATGGCTTAGCAAGAATACATCAAGAATCAACGGAGTGTATAGCGCTTAAAAGCTTGATGGTTTCAAAATCTATCTATGAAGAGGGATTCATCCACAAATGTCTTGGGGGATTTCAAAAGAACTGCAAACAACACATTCTCTCCACAAGTACAAGATAAATGCTCAAAATACAAAGAGCATGGAAATACAATATATCCAATTGATGGGAACAATACCTACTCTAGTATTAAGGCACAATTTAGGAATTGGCTTTTGATTATTATGAGAATGACGATGCATGTATGCTAATTACCAAGCAAAATGAGGAACCAATCTCATTGAAGGATTATTAGATTGATAATATATTTGAGCAAATTGCAAATAACTCTGATAAGCTTGTATAGGTGTCTTCCATTCCCCTAGAATGACAAGCTTATTAATCTAGGGGTCCATCAATGAATCTATCTGACTCCATCCTTTGCATCGAAGTATCGACAAATCAAAACATGAGTGGCTATTAACCAACTAAGGTGGATTAGAAATAAAAGATATAGAATAAGAAAGAGGAACAATCATTAAAGAATGAAGTGACAGATATGCAAAATCATAAAAAAGAAAGGGCTTAAAGATGGAGATTCGTGCAATTTAATGAAATCTGATAAGAAAGAAGTCAAGAAGCCTATTGGAAAGTAGAAAGGAGTGTAGTAGACAATAGAGGACAAGGATAATGAGGTGAAAAAACACAATCTACAATGAACGAGCAATGAGTAAAAACAAAAATTTAGGGATCTGCTAAGGTTGAAAAAAAGGGGAGGAATAATATGGGGAGTCGATTGAAGTATAGAAAAATAAGAATCAAATTTGGCCATATGTTAATAATAAACAAGTGAAGGTATTGATGGACCTAAAACAAAGTGATGATTGTTAGCTTCAAAGAAGGATATGTCAAAAGGAGATTGGGTAGAAATATGGGCAAAAAGATCCTCCCACAGTTGGTTAGCATTTTGTAGATATGTAGTGGCTTTCAATTGTTGTTGATAATTCAAGGCAACAAAATCTATCATTAGATACCAAGAAACTTTAGGGCAGTCTGCCACTTTAGATGAATAAGCTTGGAAAATCTCATCTATGTGTATCTCCAAATTTCAAACATAAAGGACATCTTGCAAAATAGTATTCCCCACATACCAAGACAAATCCTCATCCTTTGGAATCACAATATTACCTGGAATATATATGTAAGACATTAGCATGGTGTCACATGTAATAGAGGCTTCAGAGACCATCCTAATCACGTACACAATGAGATCAGAGGACCAAGCACCACTCCATCCATCCTCTAGAGGATACAAATCCATAGTGGACAACTTCATATAAAAGTTCATCTTTTGTTGATGATAATGCACAAAAAAGGAGTGATCTGGCATGATATATTTCATAAATTGCTCAAAACATGTCCACAAAAGTTACATTCTAGATTGTAGCCTCTTCACCTTACCTTGAAATACCGGACATAGCATCACACTACATTGGAGAGCAACCAAGTCCATATCTAACAAAGAAGGCACTGGGGATACAATAGGGATTGATGGAATAGAGCATAACTAAGCCAATTGTTCTTTCAACTCCTATATCTAAGTATCCTAACTATCAACTTTGGAGTTTGTTGATTGAAACTCTACTGTCTATGCAGCAATTAAAGTGTTGAACTCCTGGTTTTCATTAGAAAGAGAATCTCTTTTCTCAGTAACATTAGCTACCTGAGTTGTTGTGTCCATTAATTGGGCTTGCAAAGAGGATGTTTCCACTTTTTCAGCTTCTAACAATTTATTTTGCTACTCCATTTGTTTGAATAGATAAGACAGGATTCCTTTAGTAGAGGCAAGCTCTATATTGGCCTTGTATAACTTCTTCTTAGATAGCTAAAAATTTACATAAAAAGAAGAATATAACTGTTGAATGCATGCAATAGCTGAGATCTCTATGGGGCTTTGAATATCCTTACACAAGAAAGGAATAGCATCTCCTACTACCAGCAAGCAGTGTAGAGAAGGAACTGATTTTTCTATATTACCATCTCAATGTGTCCTAAACAAATTTGTAGATGTAAGGCATACATGAAGAGCACTTCTTGATATAGTAGAGACTGACACTGGAGGAACTAGAATTGGAACAGTTTCAACCATATGCTTTAAGTGCTTTCTTTGAATTACCAAAGAAGGAGGATAATCATTATCTTTGGGAATGGGTTGAGGATCTTCTAAAAAGGAGGAGGAACAAAAGGTGGTGGAACTTCTTTGGCAAGGACTGAGTATGTCAGAAAATTATACAAATATGACCCATAGGTAGCATTAGTCACATTATCCCTAGTGACCTTGATAAAATGTTGATCCATTTTTGTATATAGATACAAACTCTAGTCAATGATCACACATTTAAACACTATTCTAGAGGTAGTGAACAACTATTTGGAAATGTAATTGAAGGAATCCTTGGTAGGCATGAACATTAATGGAAGAAATTGACATAACAGCTTTCAAAACGGATCAGAGATCATTGCTATTGAGACACCTAAGATGGTAAGGACTTTCTTAAGATCCGGGATGGTATGGGTTTGTTTTTGCAATAACTTGATAATGTCCTCATTAGCTAAGAGCGGACGGGCTATTGTAAAAACCTCTTCATGGTAAGGAAGAGACAAAGCCTTCCCCAAGCCTTGGGTGTCATCATAACAATGGTATCTCGTACAAAACCAGCCCATTTACTATAAGAGGATAAGAACTCATCACACAGAGCAAGATCATCTAGCATCAGTGGCAATAAAAGAGCCAAAAATTTAGAAAGATTGGCCTTAAAAATAAGATCTAAGTTCAACAATGGAGAACAGTCTTTATACAAACCAAAGGAACATATTGAACAGGTTGGGGTGCCATTCAAATGATAATAAGACACATACCACATAGACTGAAAGAATGCATGCAAAATAGTAGAACAAAAATAGATAAGAAATTGACAAAATATTAGCTCGTATGCAGGACTACTGACCACCCTAAGCAAACCACATCCTATAGAAATTTTGATATGACCTATCCACTCTTACGACCAAAAGCTTTATGATATGCAATACAAAGGCACCCTGATCCCCATATCAGGAAATCAAAGAAACAAAACATACATACCATACCCCTGACTACAACATCGTGACAATGAGAATACCAAAAACTAGACAAACCACAACACATGGACACTACTAAACTGAACTAATCATCATGTTGACAACGACGAATGAGTAGATTGCATCACCCACACTCCTACGTAGCGCATTCATTGAATTAGTGAGCAATGAGAAGTGAGTGGATTTAGATTTAATTTACAATGGATTAAAAAAATTATTACCAATGGATGAATTTTTTATTAGGTGATAAATCTTAGAAAAGAAAATGGTGATTCCTTAATTATCCATTATAACATTTATTAAATTTATTGGTGCATTAAGCACAACCCATGACTACAATCCCAATTCACAGGGTCTCTAAATGTAAATTCATTTTTAAAAATTACCATGTGTGTGGGGAATTTTTGCCAACATGTGCATGAGTGACGTTTGGGTCCTTTTATTACAAATTATGATGTGTGTATTTGCCGCATATGAAGTGTGTACCATGTGAATGGTGGGTTTATTTTATTTTATTTTAATGGTATATTAGGTGCAGATGTGCTTGGATAATGTGATCAATTGTATTTATTTTAGGAATTAAATGTGATTTATCATACACGAAAAAAACAAAAAAAAATTGATACTTGTAGGGTGTGCGTATGCACCCTAATCTAAATGCACACACTCAAAGTAACAACCACATCTACAAACAAAAATCAAAAGGCAATCTGACAATCTGCAAAAGTATCTTGAGAAAAATAAACACAAACACAGTATATACTTTTTTAAATATTAAAAATAATGGAGTCAAAAAGGCAAGTAATCAAGAAGAAAATGATCAAAATTTGAAGTGGGATTTTTTTAGATTTTTATTTTTTTATTTTTTTACTGCTATCTTTTGGATATTTATGGAAATTTTTAAAGATTTCTAGTGAAATTTGCATGTTTTTAATAGATTTTTCAATTTTTTGAGAATGTTAATTTTTAGATGATACTTACTATCCCAAAAATTTTAGGAAAAATTTCAACTATTTTTTATATTTTATTTAAATTTTCTTATTTTAAAAAAATCAACATTTTGAAAATTGGCAAGGTGTGTAGCTAGATCTTCTACATTGCCCGTGAATAGTAGCAACTCCCCAGTACACGGATGAAACCCCATGCACATCGCAGATGAATGGTTTAGCAACAAGTCACGCACACACACGCTAACCATGAACGATCCACATGAGAATCAGCACCAAGAAAAGCAGAGGTGGAAACATGTAGATGCGGCATGTGAACATCAACCAAGAGGGTGCAAGTTGCTAGTTGGTGAGGTCGGGTGTGGTGTTAGGGTTGCGACTGAATTTGCAGGTGACTGGGGCCTTGTAGAGGGGTGTAGGGAGGAATTCAAGTGTGGTTAGCAAGAGGGAATGCCCAAACTAAGGTTGAAATGAGGGGTGAAGGAGGCGAGTCAAGTGGGGAGGGGGTGTGCATGTGGGGGGAGTAGGGGGGAAAGGGGGTTAGGGAGGGGGGACTAGAGAAAACCGGGGGGTAGGGGGAAATGTGGTTGGAGGGGTGGGAATGGGGGGTTGGTTAAGGGGAAAGGGGGTTAGGGAGGGGGAACTAGAGGAAACCGGGGGGTAGGGGGAAATGTGGTTGGAGGGGTGGGAATGGGGGGTTGGTTAAGGGGAGAGGGAGTTGGGAGGGAATGGTGGGTTAGGGATGGGGAGGGCAGTTGGGGGGTAGTTGGTGGGGAGGGTGGGCAAGAAGTTGGCAAGGGTGGTGGGTGGAAGATGAGTTGCAGGTGGCGTGGTAGCGGCCCGAGGAGAAAGAGGTAGTAGTTGGCAGGCTATGGGTGGAGGCAGCAAGCGAGAAACAGGGAGAGGGAGAGCAAGAGGACAAGTAGTGCAAGTGTAGTGGTGGGAGAAGGAGCCGTAGCTGGTGTAGTGGTGGCCGAAGGAGGAAGAGGTAGCTGTTGTTAGTAGCCCTTGGGTGGAAATGGTGGGTGGAGGTGGTGGGTGGGGAGGAGGGAGAGGGAGAGGAGGATAGGCAGCACAAACGGGAGAAGAAGCCATAGGCAGTGCGGGTGAGGAGGGAGAGGGGAATGAAGAGTGAATGTCAAATGAGCAAAAGAAGCTCAATACATTAGAGATGTAACATCCAAGCATCCAAGATACAAGAGCATGACCCAATATCTTCTTCAAGCTTTTAGTATGGCATCCAAAGTAGTAGCAAATAGCATAAATCATAGCCACTATTGATGTAACCAAGCCTAGATCATAGCTTAAGAGCTCACAATGAGCATAATCGAGCATGTAACATCCATGTTAGACAAATCCATCCAATAGAGTGTTTGAATAGCATTTCTGAGCAAGAGGTATATGGGGATACATATAAAATGGTGTATTGGCATGTTATTGCAACACTTAAATGACAATGAAATCTAAGCTATTTTGAGTTCAAATCGGTCCTAAACACATTCTAAGACATCAATATAACATGCCCTAATTATTTGCCATCAATATAACATGCCTCAATGATTTGTCATCAATATGCGAGCATACAAGCATCAATAGGGATCCAATGCTCTGAGAAATAGTTTGTCCCCAAGGTATTATAACAAACTATTTGCAATAACTAGCAATGATTGCTCATTGCTCTATACAATCCAAAATGGATCTCAATATCAACTCAAAAAACATCTCAAGGCATCTAGCAAGCATCCTCCAATTATCTCAACATTAGATAAGCATGTAGCATAGCTGAATGACATTAGTACATGACAAGCATAAAGCTTTCCTTGTCAAAGCTTGTTGTCTAGAACTATGTGTAGCATGAAAATAATTGCTAAATGGAGCCAATGCAAGCTCAAAGTCAAGCCGAAAGCACCTCAAGACATCATCATGACATCAACTAATGACTCGGGTACCAAATAGGTATCAGTATAGGAACAAACATAGGCTTCAAGATCTAAAGCAAACTGTCTCAGACCTATATACAATAGGTTTGCATATTCAATAATAATAGAGATTTGTAAGCTCAAAGCAATGTCTAGATGCAATACACTAATGTTGGGAGGATGCCATAGCCTTTGCCAAGTGCCAGAGAGGAGCAAGAAGTGTTTGGCTGAGTGCTGTAGGTTAGAGAAAGGGCCTAAAATTCAAGCACAAATCACATTGAGTGGGCTAATCACTGTGCTAGTCTTATTGGTTTTCTTGGCTACTACTAAGCCCTTAGGAATGAGCAACAAGGTCTCTTGAATCCCTAGAATAGGCCTCAGTAGCAGCAAGTCGGGAAGAAGTAGGAGTAAGATCCATACCTTGGGAAGAAGAGGGTTGAAATGCCATGGAAGCTTCAAGCTAAAGATTTGTCTCAAATTGAAATGAATGATGGGGAAGCTACTCAAACCAATGCTCTAATATCACTTGAAGGGAGAAGCCTTGAGTGTGGAAGCACGCAAACAGAAGCAATCGCCATGGTGGAAGAAGCGAGAGAGCAAGAGCAAAAGACATAGGATGTGGGAGCTCCAACAGTCACAATGTGTGATCGACCTTCCCTTATTCAAATGTCATTGAAAGAATAAAGAATGAAGTGATAGTGATGGGCACTTGCCACCTATAGTGTACAGGTGTGTGGGTACTATCAATGTAATAAATACATGGGTGGTTAGGCATACGTGCCTTTACCCCCAAAAACTAAGGGTGACCGTTATTGGAACCAATAGGGATAGGTATACATGGTAGGATTGCCAAGAATTTGATGTGTATTGCCATCATATTGATGCCCTCTGAGTGTTTATTCTACACCAAAATATATTATGATAACAAGCCCAATGGTATGCCATCTTAGTCATGATCAAGCATTGTCCTTCTTGGAGAGCATCTTGGAGTCTGTATGTGATATTACCTCGAAGGGGCTAGGTGCTCTTTTTGCTCATCATTTCTTGCAATTGGAGCTCTTAAGATATTCTAGATAAATGACAAAGAGAAGTACAACTTAAAGTCAACATTGAGTACTACAATTCTTTCAAGTGCTCCTACTAGTGCTTATCATTGTGTTTCTTAACTATTTGAGCATAGTATTTCTAGTGGATAGCATATTGTACATCATACATAGGAGCCTTTTTATTAAGGCTATCAAAAAGAGCTCATCAATGTTTATACATACTAGCAACACCTTTGTATTCACACAACACTAAAAACAATAGTATCACCTCCTCCACAAGATGGTACCCATAAAGACATGCTCTTTCCTCTACAAACAAAATCATGAATAATAACATGAATAATATAGTAGCAATTTGCAATAACTCTGAGCCTTCAACACACCTTCACAAATCCACAATCCTTCACAATACCCTCCCATCAATCTATTTGAAGATTAGGCCACCTCATGACCTATAAGATATTGTGGAGCTTGCATACCGATTGCTCCTTGCCTTTCACGACAAACCCTTTTGGTTGCTACATATAAATATCCTCATACAAATCCCCATGTAGGAAATCTATCTTAACATCCATACTTATCAATCAATACAAGCATTGTACAAGGGGTTATCATCTTGAATGTTGGTGAGAAGATCTCATTAAGGTCTATATATGCCCTTCTCTTGCTTCAAGTGCTTGGCTACCAATCTTACCATGGGAATGCATCATGGATATTTGTTTACCAAAGATTCCATCTCTGACATAGCCGTCTTCCACTTATTATTGTCATTCCTACTCATAACATCAACACAGCACAAAGGCTCTTTGCAATCTCTAACTGTGACATAGTCAAGAGAGTGTGCGTATCTCTCTAGTGGTCTAGAGGCTCTTGTAGATTGCCTCAACTTGAGCATTTGGCTATTCCATTTGTCTATCCTACCCAATGTGAGGTTGACCACTTGCCTATGGTATTCCCACCCCAACATCTATTGGTTGTGTAAGCCCTACGTCATGTGGGACAAGCTACACACTCCACATATCTCAACTACCTTGATTCATTATTTATTCATGTTCTTCTCATTAAATATAATATCATGGCTATGCACTATTTTCTTAGCTTAAGGATCCCAAACACCATAATCCATCTCACTTAAATCTCCATATTCAAGAAAAATACACTTCTTGGATTTAGGATCAAGCTTGTTTTGCTTGTGCTTTGAGATATGCATGTAATCTTCATAACCAAATATCCACATGTGATCAAAAGAATGTTTCTTTCTAGACCAGACCTCTTCTAAAATCTCATCATCCAATAGCATGCCAGGTGACTAATTGATCAAATGAAATTTTGCCTTAATGGCTTCCGGCCCAAAACCATAAGTGAGATTTGTAGTGGACAACATACTTTGAACTCTTTCCTACATTCTCCTATTCATCTTTGTAGCCACTCTATTTTGACCTAGGTTTTCAAGAGCAATCAAAATCCTTTTGCTACCATTTATATCTCAAAATTTTTGGAATACATGAGTGGTATATTCTCTACCATTATGATCCCTCAAGTATGTTAGCTTCTTTTCTAATTATTATTTTTCATAAGCCAAGAAATTTTGGAATGTATACAACACATCACTTTTCTTATTGTACGCATAGGCCCACATACATCACTACATACCAATTCCAAATATTTGAATTTTCTAGTCCTGGCACCTTTTTATGTGACATTTTAGTATGTTTGCCATGCATACAATGCTCACATACTTTCTAGTCCCAAAACCTTTTTATGTGACATTTTATTTTGTTTGCCATACATGCAATGCTCACACATTTCAAGATTAGAGCATTTGAAAGACAAAAGATATTGGAAATGAGAAAGAAGTTTCATTCTAGTGATTAAATTATGGCCCAAATGGCGATGCCGACATACATGATTGTTCAATGATAGCTAAAGTGCTAGATTTTGTTCCTTTAGCAACTACAAGTAACCCTTTGCATATCTTCCAAATATGATCATCAAATACAACATGACAACCATTGTTATCTAGTTGTCCAATACTCATCAAGCCTTTCTTCAAGTTTAAACACTCTTAAGTACAAAGGCTGAACCATTGGAAAAAGCGACAAGCATATGGCTCCCACACTCTAACGATACTACAATCAAAGTCATTTCCCAACCAAACACATTCCTTTCTACTAATATCATATGTAATAGGCCGCTCTCTATGAGGGGCAATATGAAATGATGCTCGTAAATCAAGAATCCAATCTTAACACATGCCATCATCTATAACAACCAAGAATGCACTTGTAAGTATAGAGATATATAGCACATCACCATCATCACTACTTATATTGTTGACCTCTTCAATTTCTCTCCTTTCTTGTCATCTTCATCACTCTTCACTTTCCTTTATTAGAGATATAGAGCACATCTCCATCATCACTACTTATATTGTTGACCTCTTCAATCTTTGCCTTATGTTTCTCTCTTTTCTTGTCTTCCTTTATTAGAGATATAGAGCACATCTCCATCATCACTACTTATATTGTTGACCTCTTCAATCTTTGCCTTATGTTTCTCTCTTTTCTTGTCATATTCATCACTCCTTGCTTTCCTTTATTCTTGCTTTCTTGTCTCCTTTGCATTTGACCTCCCTCTAACTTTAAGTGCATTGGAGTTCTTAGAGCCTACATTATTCTTCCTGTTCACCTTTCTTGTAAAAGCAAGTTGGTTTCCATATTATCATAGTCAATTTACTAGTAGGTGTCCAGTTACTAATTGGAGTCTTAAAGCTATCCCAACTTTCACACAACATGATAAGCAAAAAAAAAGCCTTTATTGAGTCCTCAAATGCAGTCTTGTATGTTGATAATTGACTAAAGATACTATTAAACTCGTTTAAATTATTGGACATAGAAGTCCGTTGTTCCATGCAAAAGTCAACGGGTTTCTTTAACTAATAAACTTGTAATGCAACACTTTACTTCTCATAAAGGTTGCATACCTTCTTCCAAACGCCATGTGCATCACCATCCATATCCTTTACATTGCAATATACTGACTTAGAGAGAGTAAGTATAATGGTAGAGCATTCAAGCTCATACATCTCATTCCATACATCTTTGTCCATGTCCTCATGCTTTACGCTAGGCAACTTAATTTACTTAATCTACTTCTTTTGTACAAATACATTATAAATCTACTCTTTCCAATACAAGGAAATCGTCCCATCCAATTTGTTAATGTTAAACAATGTATTTTTGAATCATAATATGAAGCCATAATCACTACAATATATGCTAAACCAACAAGCAACCAAAATAGTAGTAATTACACAATCATTAAGACCATCAAACTGCAAAACTAAGTGCTCATCGCACTAGCAAAAGCAATAGCAAAATAGCCCCCATGTCTTCAACACATACGAATCTTTTGCAACTTTTTCCATCAAATTTTCAACTATATATATTAGGAAATACAACCGCTAAAACACTAGTATCTTCTTCTTGCAGTGCGAAAGTGGTTCTAGCTTGGTTGTCCTTAATTTGAAGGTTATAGAGAATGGATTCTTTTTATAGAACTAATGCTATATAGCTTTGAATGACATTAAAATGTGGGAGAAATCATGTCAATAACCCAATCCTTAAAAATGCATAAGTCATTTGAATCCAAAATAGCCTCTTGTAGCACTTCGATAAACTATATACTCCATGGATATTACAATTGATGCAAAGACTCATCTCTCTCTCTCTCTCTCTCTCTCTCTCTCTCTCTCTCTCTCTCTCTCTCTCTCTATATATATATATATATATATATATATATATATATGTATATATATATATATATATATACATATATATATATATATATGTATATATATATATATATATGTGTGTATGTATGTATGTATGTATGTATGTATGTATGTACGCGTGCGCGTGTGTGTGTGTGTGTGTTCGTGTGTAGATACACATATATATATTCTTAGATAGACACAAGAAAACCCTATCCTTGGCTAACAAGTAGGCCATAAGCTTTTGAAAAAGCTAACCCGAGAGAGAGAGAGAGAGAGAGAGAGGCAGCTTGGAGGCTTTTCAGAGAGCATTGCCCAACCACACCTATTAACGTCCACCATTGTATGGGAAGAGTATGCTTGTTGGTTAGAATATATTGTAGTGATTATGGCTTCATCTTATGATTCAAAAATAAATTGTTTAACATTAACAAATTGGTACTAACTTGTGCATTTCATCTCGGACCTGCTAAGTCAGTTGAGGTATTTTGGCACTGTATGAGAGAGTTGTGGGCAGAGTCCACACCCTTGAGGGCCTTTCGGCACCTATTTACTCCACCATTGGGGTGAAGCAGGGATGCCCCCTGTCTCTGACATTATTTGGCATGTACATTGATGGGATTGCTGATTATATTTCACAAGAAGGAGATAGAGGAGCTCCACTAGCTGGCAGTTGGATACCTTTCCTATTGTATGTAGATGACATTGTATTGATAGCTGACTCTCCAAAGGGTCTACAGAGACACTTGGATGCATTGCACTCCTATACTTTGGACAGTGGGCTTTCAATGAACCTTGGTAAAACCAAGGTGATGGTATTTAATACTACACCACAGTGAGTCAGGAGATCAGCACCTAAATTCACATATGGATCTGAGGAGCTGGAGTATGTGGATTCTTATACATACCTATGAGTCTTATTCACAGGGACCACCTTTTCTATGGGAGAGGCAACAGACACTAGACTGACTCGCGGATGCACAACACTAGGTGGTTTGGAGAGGATGTGCTCACAAGTGCAATTCCAAGAACCCCACACCAAGCTATGACTCTTCGATACACTGGTCACATCCACACTACTTTATGGAGTACAGATATGGGAGCCCAATCTTGACCACCAGCAGATTAGGGTGCACTTATGATGGATGGAGGTCGATGGAGAAACCCCTACTATCCATTATATCCAGGGTGATCAAATGTAAGGCCTCAATGCCACATGAGATCATCAGAGCAGCCGAGCTAGCAACTACACCGATTGTGGTAGAGGCCCTCACCCGATCAGTCGCATACATGCATAGCCTATGGGACTTACCCAGACACAGATATGCACGGTTGGCCCTTGAGTCCTCCAAGTAGCTTGCCAGAGAGGGTGATACTTCATGTTGGTATCCACAAATGTCGGCCTGGTTTGAGCTGCATGGCTTTAGAATGGATAAGTTACCCCCTTCCAATACTCCCTTGATGCACCATCTCTTGATCTGAGCATGTTAGAGATTTGCAAGATCATCGGGATGGATCTTACCCAGTTGGATATCGGGCGGACATGGTTGATGCCAGGGCAAGAGCTAGGGACAAAGATGGCTTTCTACTGTGAGCATTTCCTTCATACTACCGATGATGGATTTATTGTTCACCCGAGATACATGGACACCCACTTTCCCATGGGATCAAATGTACTATACTATTGGCCAGTTGCGCACCTCCTGACATCAGCTAGAAATTGAGACTGCCAGATATAGATCCATCCCACCAGAGGAGCACATATGCCAAATATGCCAATTAGAGCTAGAGACAAAGGAGCATTATATCTGCCCACTGCCCAGCATATTATGAGATCCATGGTCGTTTCCACTGTCTCTTTAGAGACGGATTTGGACCACTATCCAAAGTCATGGATTTTACAGATCAGCAATGCATTGGCCTCTTTCTTCTCGAGATATGATGGCTTCGTGACATGCGCCTTAGGAGTAGAGCTGCTCTAGGACACCGGGGCCCTTCATAGAGGCAGCTCACAAACTTCTTTGCAAAGGAGACTCATAAGACTTCAATACAGTTACACCCACAGTCCACACAAGAGCCTCTCTCACTACCACAGTCCACACACAAACAAGGAGTACTGATTGATTGAGCCGTTCAGCTTAGTCAATCCAGACATCCTAGGCCTCGACACAAACACCGATGACACCTTCATAGGCGGATATAGGGGATTATTGCTCGGGCTAGAGCTAGGCCCTCCATACCCACATGAGACTGTACCATTTTGGAGCTCATTGTTACTATATAGAGCTCTATGTTTTACACATAGCCATAGTTAGTTTCCTTTCTTATTCTGCTTGTGCTACATATTTTGCCGAGACAGTTGTACCATCATACACGTGATTGTAACTCATGGTCTCATAGGTCATTTTGGCCTTTTGTAGACGTTAATATATCATTTTGTTTCATATCTCTCTCTCTCTCTCTCTCTCTCTCTCTCTCTCTCTCTCTCTCTCTCTCTCTCTCCTCTATTTTCTAACAAACACAAGCAAGCCATGTGCTTAGCCAACAAGTAGGCCCTGAGCTTTTGAAAAAGATGATCCCTTGCTTAATTAACCCCCTGCATCATAAACACACCGATTCTTGTATACATCAAGCATTTGAACAAAATTCTTTATCGAGGAATCCAAAAATCAAACTATCTTGCCTTGAATTATATTATTATTGGCTATCCAGTCACTTCAAAATTGATCTATAGTAGCACCCCAAATTGAGCCTTGAGGGCTTTCTTAATCAGAGCACCTATTTGACATAGACAAAGAGCTCAATAGAGAGATTTATACCTCTTTCAAATCTAGATACAACAACTATATGCTACAATAAAGCTCAAATTATCAATCTTGTAGAAAAGCTTGACTCTTCCTCCTCCTTGTTCCAACTATGAACTCCCATGGATGTATCTCTAATACCAATTCAAAGGAAACGATGTTGGGATGCAAAGTCAATGTAGAGAGAGAGAGAGAGGAGACAGACAAGAGGGCCTTTGGTAGGTATGATTATACCCTTATTCTTCATTATCTCCAATTATATTTGACTATAGTGTGTACTTATAAAAGGGGTTCCCACTAGCCTTTGACCGTTTGCCTTCACCCCAACATTGGTATGGGATGTAGTTGTAATATATTTTGCCTCACCATTTTTGTGATGTATTGCATTGTTGCCATAATTTGCATGAGGTTGGCTCTATTGCAACCAATGGAGAAACTGGAATTTCTTCAATGAGCTTCTCCTTACCTGCTGGAGCTCATAGTTTCTTAAGCTCTTCGCAACATTTCTTGGATCTGCTACTCCATAGAATAGTCTTGTTCCTCTACCATTGATTATATTATCCTCTTAACTCTTGGATCTTCTCTTAGCTTCATCATTAGATGTGTTTGGACTTTTTCTTCTAGAGTTTGAGATGTTCTCAAGTTTAATCAATGGGCTTGGGATTTTATGTGGTGTACTTGGGCTTATGTGGGTAGATTGGGCTCCTTAGATTAAATTGGCCAACATTAGGCCTTTGAAGGATGTTTGGATTCCCTTGGACAAAACACTACCACACAAGTTATGGGCCCCTTTAGCATATATGCTTGTCAACTTCACCTCCGAATCCTCAATAATGGATTTTTGAGACTTCACTATTGCTTCATGGACCACATATATCCACAATTCATTCATTCAAATTTTTGTTTACTACATTTCTTGTGATGAGATGTTCCATATGGCTCCCATGAATTTGATCATGTAAGAATTTAGCCTCATGTTGTTGAATATTGTATAGAAGATTTGTACCTTCAGATATAAGTCCTTGTTGGGTATAGCATTAAATGGGGGACCACCCTAGTTCAATTTGAGTTTCTTCCATGTGTCTAGGAGAGTCTTTACTCTTCTAGTCTTGTCAACTACTAGTGCCATGTCTAATCTCGAGTGTTTCTTGTACAAGATTAGGAGTTAAGTGATACCAAATCTAACCATTAGTTGCTTAGTGTGGACCAATATGTGCTCAATCTAACAATATGGTTAGCTCTTCATGAGCTTATCACAAGCCTTATTACAAACTAGGCCTCCCAACACATAACAAGGAGTATGGTGTGATATCATAAGGATTTAGCTTGGTGTTGGTAGGTACCAATTAGGATCATCCAACTTGATCCCAATAAATATTCCAATGAGGTGTTAAGTTTGAATTGATTGTCAACAAGAGCATCTACAATGACCTCTCATTGCTCCTAGAGACTCAAATAATTTTCATTATCAATTTATACCTTGTTCGTAGATTCTATTAGGCTATTCATTAGATATAATAGAGTGCCAAATTTTTTGAATGAGTGAGAATGTTAAAAGTAGTTGCTCAATTAAATATTGATAAAATTTGCATTAGGAAAAAAATGGACTAAAAAATGGGCCATTTAGCCCCCTTTTCTCCTCCTTAAAACAAGGAAATGTACAAAGAAGAATAGTAAAATGATCCTCTTCTCTCTCGACTTTTCCAATCTCATTTTTCCTTTTTAATAATATCCACAAAGGATTTTCTCAAATCCCTTCTCTCTCCTCAATTAATAACCATTTTTCAACCAAACTTTATATTTAGATAAAGATTGCTTTATGGGAGTGTGGTGTTTAATTTTCAATGCAAAATGAATAGTAGATATAGTGTAATTCATGTTTTAATAGAAAATGAGAAAAGTGAAATTTCAAGAGTTTCTTTATGATTTTATGAGGGTATATTCTAGCTTTTGGTCAAGAAACAAAATGTTGGTGGTCAATTTTTCTATTTTTTGAAAATATACTTGGAGATAAATTTAAATTTTCTAAAATCTAAATACTCTTAGACATCCCTTCTCTTTGAGCTCTTCTCCATTCCACTCCTCCTAGAGCTCTATCATATCATCTTCTTTGTGTCTATCCATCCTACCTTCACACACTAAACTACCCTGTTTCCTTTGAGCTCTCTTGTATTCTTCTCTCTATGGATTCCACAAAGCAAGGTCAACTCAACTCAATTATTTAACTCCATTGAAATGTCTTTAACTTGAGCTCACAGACAATTAATAATATGTAGTCTATCTGTGTCTGTGTAGTCTACCTTACACACTTAACTGTCCCATTTCCATTGATAGCTTTGTGTGTTTATCTGGCCTATCTTCACATAATAAACCACTATGTTTCCTTTGATCTCGCTTGCATTCTTCTCTCTATTGATTCCATTAATTTATATTTCACTTAGCTAGATTATTTGACTCCATTAACATGTCTCTAACTTGAGCTCACAATCAATTAACTATATCTAATCTATGTAGTCTATTTGTGCATGTCCAATCTACCTCATAGATTGAACTATTCTATTTCCATGAACAACTTTGTGTGTCTATCTAGACTACCTTGACACACTCAATATTCATTCAACTAAATTGTATAATCCATTAGTATATCTTCAACTTAATATCATAGTCAATAAGCAAAATGAATACATGAAAGAAGGATTTATACATTGAGGTAGAGTCCATATTCAACTTGACCTCACAATCAATAAGAAAAATGAGTACATGCAAGAAGTATCTACACATTGAGGTAGAGGACATAGTGTATTGATATTAATCCTCGAATTCTATAGAGCTACAAGGAGATCTAATTGAAGCATGTGAACTTGTGGATTGATGGGGTAATCTATCCAATTGATCCCTTGACCAATAAACCTCATGTTTTCTCTTAAATCATGAACTTTCAAAAATATATGCATGATTATGCTAATTGATTGCTTGCTTGCATAAGGTGTCTCGATGATCACACAAGTATTGAAGGTGTTTACAACCTACCAAGCAACTATAAAAAAATTGTCATGACTTCATCGATGCACATCAACTTCAAATTCACTTTTTAGCACGATAAGTCATGCACTTGGATGAACTATTAACTCAAAAAAGTAATCAAATAATCACAATGTAGGACATTATTCATGATATTAGCATCATATATGAGGAGACAAAGTCACAATGGGATGATCTAAAGAAGATCAAGAGTAACTTAACATAGGAGATCATTAGTAAGTTAACATAGGAGCACCAACTCAAGAGAAATCCAATGAATGAGTTGGTTATGAATAGCACCAACAAAAGTGGTGTATCAAGGCTTGTAGGGTTGTTCAAAATGAAAATTATGTGAGAGTGAACTTGTATCATCCATTCATAGGTTGTTGAAGACAAGCACATCGAAAAAATATAAAGGGAAAGTACTTCAAGTAGAGGCAACACTTGCTTGTGACAAGTCACATGACCTTCAAAAGAATACTCACGATCATTATTATGGTCCTTTGGATGGGTTTCCATTTGATTCAAATGGTTTTTATTTGGATGATTCATTGAAAGAGATACAGTCTTCAATTTTATACTCTATTTCTCATTATGAATGGACCAAATGCAAGGGGGGAACATAGTAAGGATCAAAGGGACTATCAATGGTAGAATTTTTTACATTCTTATGATATGGGCAATGCATAAAGCTTTGTCAATAGGAAGTCCCTTAATGGGCTAAAGTTATATCCACAAGAGATGGGCATTCCAGTATAAGTGGAAAATGGAGCATATAAAGTCACTAGAGGAGGTACATCGACACCCTCCTATTGTCTTATCACAATCTTCTACCACTATGGTGGATCTCATAATGCTTGAGATGAGTCCCATGGATATTGTTCTTAGCTGCAATCGGCATAAAAGACTTGGTAACTTTCCCATGGACATTGATCACATGCAAATGGAGTTGACTTGGAGTAGACAACACGTTATTCACAAGTGTATTGAGAAGAAATAAGTTGAATTGATCAAACTAAAGAAGCTTAAGAGGGAGATTAATGTTATGCCCTACATATTCACTCTTCTTTTTTCCAAGGTGGATGAAAATTGACAATTCTCTTCTTCAAAGAGATGGAACCTATGTAAACTCTTGGAAGAATATAAATATATATTTCAACCACCTACTTCTTTGCCTCCAAAGAGAGAAGTGGACCATTTAATCTACTTGACTCCCAACACTAAACCCATCAACAAGATGCCTTATAGATTGTCCAAATATGAGAGGGAAGAAGTGGAGAAACAAGTGAGAGAATTGTTGGAAATGGTTTTCACATTGCCAATTCAATCTCCTTTTGCATTTCATGTGCTTGTTCTAAAGAAGAAAGATGGTTCATTTCATATGTGCATCAACTAAAGAGAATTTAACAAAAGCACAATCAATAATAGGTATCTAGTTCCATGCATCAATGATATTTGGGATGAATTGAAGGATACCAAAGTGTTCACAAAGATTGGTTTAAGATGGGGATATCACCAAATAAGGATAAAAGAAGGGGATGGGCATTTAAGATTGAAAAACGTCTCTATCACTTCTTGGCACTACAAGATATAGACCTTATAGCGACGTTTAAAGCGACGAAAATACAAACAACAAAATTTGCCCCCGTCGTCGCAAAAAGCGTCGTTATTGACGACGCCATGGAATCGTCGCTATTTGCGTCGCTATATGCGTCGCTATTTGCGTCGCTATATGCGTCGCAAATGCGACGCATATAGCGACGCATATAGCGACGTTTACAGAGAATTTGCGACGCTGATAGCGACGACAATAGCGACGCCTGCAGTAAATTTGCGACGCAAATAGCGACGGTAACAGAGGAAAAAAAAAATTTGTGGCAGGGCAGCAAGCTGCCCTGCCACATATAGCACTGTGTGCTGTATGAGAGCCATACAAAATAGTTTCTGCACTGCTGCATACAAAGCGTTTGCAAACAAAAAGAATCTATACTGAAATCATAAAACTGATAGATGAAATAAATACATGATATCGCATAAAATGCGATTGGTACAATCATAAAACAATATCACTAATACATAGAAAATGTCTACATAGATCGGGCGACTAAAAACTAAAGGTATGTGAGCGCTAAGGATCCGAGGGCGAGCTACAAATCGTCGTCCCCCGAAAGCTCGTCCCTCTGCAAAGGAGCATCAAACGGATTCTGCAGAAAAAGAAACAACATATCAATCCACCATACAATAATGCATTCAAATATCTCATGGTAACTACGGACATGAAAGATGAGAGACTTACTGGGCCGCCGCGTCTGTACAATCGGTCGATCAATGATCTGAGACCGTGCCTCTCTGCATATTGAGTCTCAAGGCCTTGCGGATCACGATTTGTAATGGAGTGCTGCAAAGAAAACAAAATGCTAACTGTTAGAAATATGATTGTCAGTACAAATAATATCTCAAAAAAACAAATAAGCAAAACAAAAGAGAAACTTACAAAGTCCTCCAAATATGTCCTGTGGCCGCCACTCCCAAGATGATGTACCGATCCGGCCTCGATTCGTGCCCTCGCCGCCTCCCGCTGCTGACTCCAACGTCCTGGCGAATTTGTAGCCTCCTCCCTCAGTCGGCGCCAGTCCTCTACATCTAACCACTCGGGCTTTGGAGCCCCACTCTTGATTGCCTTGCGTGCGTCGGATCGTCTATGTGACATGTATGCACGCATGCAATCCATCATCCAGCCCGTAGAGAATCTATCCACTGCGGCTGGCACCGGGAACTCCTCATGCAAGGATGCTACTATGTACTCCTTGCTCCCCTCCGGTATGTTCCTCCAATGATCCAGGACGTTGTGCCGAAAAACTTGTTGGCACAACTCCCTCATGCGAGCTATCACCCTCCTCCCCTCATCATTCATGATGATAGCTCCTGACCTGCCATCCACTAGGTATCCATAATCCCTAGGAGTGTGCCTCGTATGGGCCCTCTCCCATCTCCGTCCACGCTCCTGGGCATATCCAGGAGACCCCTGAACATCCGGTGTACCGACGGGGGTACCCTCTCCCGGAGTGCCACTGAAAGGGGTGCCACCAGAGGGGGTGCCACCAAAAGGAGTGCCACCAAAAGGCGTGACATCTGCCGACGGCTGCGCAAAAGCCGGAGTAACTGGAGTGGACGTCCCCACAGGTGTGACAAATCCTGGAGGTGACCGAGCTCTAGCTGAACGACGAGACGGAGACACCGCGTCCGTGTCTCCACAGCAGCACCCCCCTGATCCTCCTGCAGTCGCAGTCCCTCCCTCTGGCCCAAGTCGCGAGCGTCGAGATCATCTGCTCGAAGCTGAAGCATCTGATCGCACTGAAGCTGATCTAGCAGAGCGCCCTGACGAAGAACGAGACAGCTCCTGATCTGCTATCTCTCTGAATCTCGCGAGCTGATCTGGAGACATACGTGCCATCATCTCCTGAAACTCCTCATCGCTCATCCCTCGACTCATCCTGAAAATAAAGATACCTGCAGAGATAAAAAATAATGTTAGAATAATCAATTGAAACTATACAAAGCGCATTAATATAAATCATTTTTGAAAAATCCATCTTAAAATGCATATCTTATCTACCTTTATGGAAGATCTAAACAACGAATTGAGTAATACAATTCTCCAAGAATGAAGTATTCTATGGTCCCATGTTAATCTCCTGACATAACTCTGCATACACTGGAAGGTCGATAGACATGTCACCACAAAAGAACGAGTCTGCCTCGTTCTCAAAAAATTCTACGACTTCTGTATTTCCATCATTGTTAGCCGATGCGGGCTCCAAGCTTGCGGTGGCCTCCACCCCTTGTAATTTCGATCCCTCTATTTGCATATATTCTTCATCTATGCCTGGAACATCGCTTTGATCGTATACTCTCGCACCTCTAGGAGTTGAAGGTATAACATACCACCATCGAGGTTGTCGGGGATTTGGATAGAAGATTACCTGTTCACAAACACTTACAAACCGTCTTCAAATCATTGTGACATAAAGCATGTCGTATTACAATTAGCAAGCAAATGACTAGAAGATTACCTGTTCACAATGTGCCGGCAACACAAAGGTGTCGCGCAAATCCATCCATTTTTTTTCGGAATCTATTTCGAGAAATCCAGATGGACCTCGTCGAACCGTTGCGCCAGCTCCTCCAAGTACCACTTTGAACCACTGCACATCGAATATTATCATGGAGAAGCTACGGTAATCCACCGTAATAATACTTTGCAAATTCCCAAAATACTCCATCTCATCCACAACCGTGTTCGGATCCGTTGCTCGTCGCCGGCTCTCTTGCTCAAACCTTGCCATGACACCACAGTCCATTGTGGAGCGCATTTTGTCAATACGCTCCACCCGAAAATGCCGTCCGCGCGACCACGCTGCACTATATATTTTGTACTGCACATTGAAACACTCAAATTAGATGTAGCAAACAAATTCAGATACGACACATTCTAAACCCCTCATTACCTTTGGACTACATCCCCTCGAGAACTCCCACTCCTCCATTGAGACCTCTGCCCCTTCGCTGGATGCTGCGATCAAGGCTCCATGCAACCATCGTGTTGACATAAACCGCGGCATCTCCTCCATGCCTTCGGGATATCGAATCGGTCGGTGACGCGTACTGCGTCGGAATTCAGCTCGCGCTTCCTCTCGATCTTGCCTTGCAATCTGGTACTTGGCGAGCCACGTCTCCATGGAGGCATGGTGCAACATACAAAAGCGATTCACTTTCTCTTCCATTGAGGCATCCATTCTTTTTTCTACCCCATTTCCAACCACCACATCTCCAGTCAGCCTGTCATCGTCCTTGAGCGTCCATAGCATTTCATTGTCTGGTTCCACCGTTGGTAGCCATTGTGAGATATGCACTAATGCCTCTGACACCAACCAACCCTCCGCCATGCTACCTTCCGGACGAGCTCGTTGTCGCACAAAGCCTTTCAGGGTTTTCATGAAGCGCTCCAGGAAGAACATCCATCGCGTATGGACAGGTCCGGCAATCTCCACTTCGTCCACAAGATGCACAAGAAGGTGAACTTGTATCGTGAGCATGCTAGTGGGCAGGTATTTCTCAAAGAGACAGACCGTCTCAACTGCTCCCCGCCTTGCGGATTCAATAGAGGACGTCTTAATCTCTTTCTGTGAGATCCATTGCACCAAAGTCGACAGCTTGTAAATGGCCCCGCGAATTTCTGGAGTTAGGCATCCCGCGATCGCGATCGGTAGGACAAACTGCCACAAATGAGAAAGCATTAAGAATAATGGTCACTTTTCAAATTTCAAAATGTCCACGCTTATTAAAATCCATTCTGTTCACAAACCTGACATATCTTATGCCAATCATGGGATTTTAGCCCAGACATTTGGTCATCTTTAGAAAATGCGGACCTGAGAGAACGCATCATACCCGTCGGAGTGCGGATAGACTTGATTACTTGCTTCACAATGCGCTCTTCTTTGGTAGACAAAACCCAGGGAGCGCGAGGAAGCTGCACTCCCCCTTCAGCACTCGACTGCGGCCAAAGCGCCTCCATCTTACCTACCTCCTTTAAATCCATTCGTGACCCTATAGTGTCTCTCTTTCCTGTGATGTGGTCCCATAGCAAGCTGCCCACATTTTTGAAAATATGCATGGGATCCAACAAGTGGTTGACCTGTAAGTGGGTCCAATATGGCAACTCGTAGAAAACTGAGAACCGTCGCATTCCATTTGGATGTGATTCCGGGTTTACCATTTTCAGCTCGTACCAGCTTGCAGCGTTCATACGTGCTGGAGGTCGTCCAAGAAAACCTTCCCTGAGTTCTCCATCTTAAGCTCATCGACTAATGGACGAAGATACACGTCCATATTTTTTACTTTGTAGCGGCCCGGGACGAGCAAGCTAAGGATGAGATGTCCTTTCTTCGTAGAAAGCCATGGAGGAATGTTGTAGTTAACAAGCACTATAGGCCACACACTGTAAGAAGTCGAGCGCAGACCGAATGGGTTCACACCATCCATGGCGAGACCGAGCCGAAGATTCCTTGGCTCTCGCGCAAAGCCTGGGAAGGTAGAGTCAATGTGGCTCCATGCGCGCGAATCTGCTGATATTCGTTGCACTCCATCCGTAGACCTATTCTGCACATGCCACGTTGTCAAGCTTGCCATGGCAGACGTGCGAAACATGTGGTTTATGCGGGGGATGAGCGGAAAGTGTCTGAGGACTTTTTGAGGGATGGTCTGCCCTTGCAAGTCCTGTCGATACCTGTGAGCACCACACTTTGGACATGTCTCCATAGTCTCGTATTCATCTCGAAACAATATGCAGTCGTTGATACATGCATGGATGTTATTGTAGTCCATGCCAAGCTTCCGTAAAACATGTCGTGCATCATCACGAGACTCAGGCATGGTGTTTGCAGGTGGCAATATATGATATTTCAATAACCTGAAAACATCATAAAACACCTTGAAAAATCCATCCATATTTACAATAATACTGTTTAAAAAAAAAACAATGAAGTCTGTATGCAAGGTACCTGAATAACTCAGTCACACTCGTATCGCTCCAACCGTATTTCGCTTGCACACTTAAGAGTGCAAGCAATGTCTTCAACCGAGATACTCGGCACCCATCATATAATGGTATGGATGCTTTCTCTCTAAGCGGGTCAGATGTCTCAACATCCATGGGAATCAATGCATCGATCATTGCCTCCATCTCAGGCTCCAAGATTGTAGGCAAGTCGGGAAGGTTGTCTGTCTCCTCTGGCATTGACGATATAGATGGGCCTTGCGAGTGGTCTATTGGCTCCTGCCATCCATCCATCTCACGTCCACGAACTCTTCTAATTGGCCGCAAAGGGTGCACTCCCCCTTGGGTCGAGACATCACCCCCCTGGACACAAAATTTGCCAACAAGACCCAATCTTATTGTGCATGGTTTTCAATTAGCTTGAGAGTACAATGCATGAAAAATGCTAACTTGAAAATACCGTTTGCTGAAAATCTGCAATCGCCTGATCAATAATCTCAGGTTGAAACTCGCCAAATCGTCGTACGTGTTCTATAGACAATCGGCGTTTTCGTCTAATTGCCAACTTGCATTGAGAGCAAGGACATGGGACACGCTGATTAAGATACGACTCGCGGTCTTGAACAATAGGACCTTCTTCGTTTGCCATCTTATCTACATTACAGCAAACGAGGCTTAAATGGATAGCTTTTTGGAGATGTACGTCAACTTGCAAGTTGACCATAAACCTTGCATTGTATATAGTAGTCGAGAGATTTTCCGATGTTATATCTCGGCCTTGTATCATGCTCAACGATTTGTTTGTCCCGGTAGATAATTTTTTGTTATATCTCGGCTTTGAGTATAAGTAATCCATTTTAAAATTAATGCGCGCCATCTATGAAATTTTACAACTATAGTAATAAAATTTATTTCAATCAATTCTACTCATAGTCATAAGACCTGAGAGAAATTATCCTATACTCAATTTAAGGGATCTCCACTTCTATAACAATAATTTTGGGTTAATTTTGATGAAGTACGTGGCCGTATGCAAAGCACATTGCATATCATTATCGATACGTATATTATCTTAAATTTCATTCCCTTCCCTCTCCCTCTCCCTCTCCCTCACCCTCTCCCTCTCTTTCTCTCACCCTCTCCCTCACCCTCTCGTTCTCTTTCTCTCCCTCTCTCATTTCCTCCCTCCTCCTCCCTCTCCCTCTTTCTCCCTCTTTCTCCCTCTCCCTCTCCCTCACTCCCTCGCTCCCTCTCCCTCCCCCTCCCTCTTTCTCTCCCTCTCTCATTTCCTTCCCCTCCCCCTCCCTCTCCCTCTCCCTCTCCCTCTCCCTCTCCCTCTCCCTCTCTATCTCTCTTTCTCTCTCATTTCCTAAACAAGCAAAAAATAAAGTGATTTAAACATCCTCCAAGCAAAAGGGAGAGGGAGAGATACAATGCACTCTCCCTCTCTTTCTCTTTCTATCCCTCTCTCATTTCCTTCCCCTTCCTATCCCTCTCACTCTCTTTCTCTCTCATTTCCTCTCCTAAACAAGAAAAAAATAAAGTGATTCAAACATTAAACAAGCAAAAGGGAGAGGGAGGGAGAGAGAGAATGCACTCTCCCTCCTTCTCCCTCTCTTTTTCTTTCTCTCCCTCTCCTATTTCCTCCCCCTCCCTCTCCCTCTCCCTCTATTTCTCTTTCTCTTTCTTTCCCTTTCCCTCTCCCTCTCCCTCTCTTTCTCTCTTACTCTCTCATTTCCTCTCCTAAACAAGCAAAGAAGAAAGTAATTTAAACATTAAACAAGCAAAAGGGAGAGAGAGAGAGAGAGAATGCACTCTCACTCTCTTTCTCTCCCTCTCCCTCTCTTTCTCTCCCTCTCTCTCCCTCTCCCTCTCCCTCTCCTTCTCTTTCTTTTCCTATCCTAAATAAACAAAAGAGAACGATTTAAACCTTCAACAAGTAAAAGAAAGAGAGAGGGAGACTCATCAATGAGATATGGCGAGCGTGGGCGGCTTCTCTTTGCAACGAGGGCTCCTCCTCTCCTTCGCGAACAACGACGGTGGCGGTGGCGGTGGCGGCGGCGGCGGCAACAAGTCTCTTCCTCCTCTTCTTTCACAAAGCCTTGGCTCTCTCCCTCGCTCTCGCTCTCAAAAGGCGAAGAAAACACAATGAAAACGGCGCTCTGGTTTCGGCCGCGCTTTTTTTCCCTGCGGCGTCGCTATATGCGTCGCTATTTGCGTCGCAAATGCGACGCAAATAGCGACGCATATAGCGACGCCAATAGCGACGCCGATAAACGCCGTCGCTAATCGGCGTCGCTATTGCCCCAGTCCCTTGTAGTGTGGTTTAGGCTTTCAAATGCATCGGCTACCTTTCAAGCATTGATGAACAAAATACTTTAGTCATTCTTGTTTCAAATAGTCCTTGTATTATTTGATGATGTGCTCATATATAGCAAATATAAAAATACCATTTACAATATATGAGAGAAGTCACATTAAGCAATGATAAACTCTTTACAAAAGGGAGCAAGTGTACATTCATGGCAAATGACATAGAATATTTGAGTCATATTGTTGGAGAAAAAGGGATCATGATGGATCCAAAGGAGGCCCAATGTATCAAAGATTAGCCTATTCCTAAAAACTCTACTTCATTGAGAGGATTCTTGGTCTTTCTCCATTCTATCAATCTTTTATTAAGAATTATGCTCATGTAGCCACTCCACTTATCAATTGAAACATGAGGCATTCTTTTGGGATGATATAGTCACAAAGAGCTTCACTGAGTTAAAATCACTTCTTATTTTAGCATGTACTTTGGTATGCTTGAATTTCTCCATATCATATGTGCAAATGCTAGTGGTCATGGCATTGGGACTATTTTATATCAAGACCACGGTGTGATTGCTTATGAGAGTAGAAAACTTGATGAAAGGAAAGATAACTCTATGTTTACAAATAACATCATCATCTCTCACAATCCAACATATCTCCAAAGCAAGGATAGTGATTGGTTACTCTCCAAAGTTATGATTTTGAAATATCTTACATGGTTCAAAAAGATAATATGTTTCTCAATGTTTAGCTTGCCAACAAAACAAATATTCCTCCATTTTCCCGATGGTCTATTGCAACCCTTACCTATTTCTCATGGTAAGCAAACTAATATTAGTATGGATTTCATCATAGGACTACCCAACACCAAGCATGGGTGGACAATATATTTTTTATGCCTGATAGGCTTATCAAGCCTTGTGGGCTACCTATGAAGATTATATCTGATTGAGATACTAAGTTCATGGGTAACTTTTAGAGGAGTTTATTTACTTCCTTAGATTCTACCTCAACTCTAAGTATTGCCTATTATTCCCAAACGGATGGAAAAACCAAATGAATTAATCAGTGGTTGAAAGTGTATTTGAGGCACTTTTTCCATGATATAGTCTCTAGAGACCAATGGCTGCATCTTGCTGAGTTTTGCTACATTATAAAATCTAAGTACCCTCAACCATCTTTGATGATGATGTAAACCCTTAAGCTAAAGAAGGGCTACAAAAGATGGAGGCACTTATGAAGCAATGTAAAGATAACATTTCTAGGGCACAAGAGGTTATGAAAGCATATGCTAATGAGAGAATAAAGCATTTAGAGTGTGAAGAGGGAGATTGGGTCTTTATTAAGGTTTCCAAATCAAGGTACACTTCTCTAAAGAGTGGGAACAATAACCTTGCTCATAGATTTTATCTCACTTTTATCAAATCCTAAAAAGAGTTGGTGTTCTTTCTTATCAGCTTAAATTCCCTTGTACCGTACATATTTATGATGTCTTTTATATCCCCCAAGTCAAGAAATATGTGGGTGTTGAAATCCATGTTCTTGAAGAGTTACCTCCTATTGATGAAAATGGATTGATCATCTATGAACCAAAGAGAATCTATGGTAAGCGAGAAAAGATCTTAAGTTTTACAAAATACTAGAACAATATTGAAATACCTCATCGTGTGGCATGGCCTACCTCTAGAGGAGTCAACATGGTGTCTCATACATGAATACTTGAATTATCTATACCATTGTGCATAATATTGATATATCATTTGTACTATCATACTTTGAGGATCTTGAACCTCCCATCTAGCATCAAGGTGTGTATTCAAGTCTACCTAACATAATAGTGAGTTCACATGCATAACTATGGCCTCACCAAGAGCAATCATCTTTGCCTAGTGTTCCCTTTGATTTGAGCTATGGTTTCTTTGTGCCATGTGTATTAAATCGATGCATGCTATGGCTATGGTGTCTTGGCCCATTTCTTTATATTTTTCCATGATTATTAAGTTTGATTTTCACTTAGAGGATTGATTTCACTCAAGATATTTTGCTCAATTCTTAGATCCTCTCAAAGGCAATATGTTTCAATTTCCTTCTCACTCATGAGCCATCTTATATTCCCATATTCATAAGCCTTATTTGCAAGATCAAGTCATAAGCATCTCATTAATCTTCCTTTTACTATGATGTCTAGTCACATTGGGATGATTTGCAACCTCCTCGCTCTTTGCTCTTACCATTGTTTGATTCTACCCAATTGAAGACACAATTGCTATACATAATCTAGGATCCTATCCCTTATTAAATTCATTGCTTCATCGTGGTAGATAAAGCTATACATGGTTGCAATTGAGAGACAAGAGATATTACAGCACCTATGAAAGTGAAGACAAAACATGTAATATACCTTCTAGAGTCCGTACTTCTCATAAAATCGGCATCTATATATCTAAGAATAGATGCCTTCTTCCTTCCATAGCATATGCACATAGATATAGTGCCATTCAAGTATCTTATGATATTCTTTACAACCTCCCAATGCTTCTTGCCAGCATTTGTCATATGCATGCTAACAACTTTAATTCCATAGGCAATCTCTAGGCATGTAGCAACATACATCAAGTTACCAATTGCATATGCATAAGGAACTTTAGCCATTTTAGCCTTCTACTCATTTGACTTGGGGCTATCCTCTAGGCTAAGTTTCAAGTATGGAGGCAATGGAAAACTAATAGCCTTACTCTCTCCATATTGAAATGATTCAATAAATCCCCAACGTATTCTTTCTAAGATAAATAGAGCAACTCTTTTTCTTGATCTTGCATAATGCATATACCAAGAATGTGACTAGTATTCCCTAAGTTATTCATATGAAAGGTATCATGTAACATTTTCTTTAAAGCATCCATATCCATTACTGGCTTCCTAGCATTTAGCATATCATCCATATGAATCAAGATCATAAGGTCACCATCCCTAGCCTTCCTAGTGTACATGCAATAATTGGTCTCACTATCCCTATGTATCCTTGAGACTACATAAATGCATTGAACTAATGATACGTTCCTTGGACCCACTATAACAAACAATGTGTGTACACATTCTGCTTAAGTAAAACAATGTGCAACAATGTGCATTTCTTCAAAGTTAATTAATGTGCAAAAAATATTGGAAATTTGATTTCATTAATGGAATCTAAATACTTATCACATTCACACATTATTAAGCATAGGTGTACTCAAACAAATTTAACCCATAATATTTAAACTCTATGAAATTTGCACATTTAAAATTAGACTATTAAACATTGAACACGTAACAAATTATTAATGTTGATACATTCATCTTGGAATGTGTATTGAAAATTTGTCGTTCTAGAATTTTATACTACATAAATCTAATAACATTAAACACAAGTATACTTAGAAAAATTTAACCCATAATGTTTAAATTCTACAAAATTTACACATTTAAAATTAGATTATTAAACCTTGAAGATAAATAAATAAATAAATGCTTTTGTCTTGAAAATTTAGATGTTCTACAATTTTACAATACCTAAATTCGATAGGAGGAACACATTAGGGATTACACATAAGAAAGTAATCTAAAAGTGCTCTTAGAACAAGGAAAAAATAAGAAGGATAATTAATTTAGACGGGTAAATAGAAATTCGAATTTACTTTTTCCACAAAAGTAAAGGATCCTAAAAACAAGCAAAAAGAACATTTTTTTAAAGAAGGACACACTAGGCAATTAAAAAATAGCTTTCTAGAAAAAGCAAGGGAGAAGAAAAAAGCATGTTGGTCTCATTCATGAATCGCACCTAGATGCCACTAGAGTATCTTCACCTATTCTTAGTGAGGATTTCAACAATGCTATGCATGCCAAACTCTGTGATTAGAACTAAGAGAAATCTCCATCAACATCTTGGTAAATTTGCACTTATTTTGTTGCTTGTCTCCTCTTTCATGCTCATAAACACTCCAATAAACATCAATTATTACCTGATTTTAAGTCTCTTTACATTGTTTCCTACTTGAACTCATTGATTACAAGCCATGTTTCTGTGTACAAGCCTTAGAAGCTCTCGGAAGGTCCAAACAATGTTGATTGGAGCCATAAAGATTTGTGGAGGCTACTATAGCCTTGTTTTGTTCCTAGGTAATAATGAAGACTATTTATATGGCTCCTGAGAGATATAGAGAAGTTGTCTGTGTTCTCGCCAATAACAAAGAGATGGCTCATGCTAAAGTTCAAATTGAAGTTAAAGCACATCTCAAAGATATCCTTGAGTCCATGCAACTCAAAGAGACAATCATTGCACGACAACTTGAGGTTATGATCATACCTTACAATAAGGATGGATGGTCATGTGAGGATAATTATGTTTGGCATAAACTGTAAGATTTCTTTTTGAGTTTCTAGAATTATTCTCAGAATTTCATCCTTCACTATTCTACATGGTCGTTCATATGTACTTGACGGTAACTAAAAGAATTGCCCCATGATGGTAGAAAAAACATGTAGAATCTTTTTTGCTTCACAAAATTGTACTATAAATTACTTAGAAAGATGTTAGCTGATGTTGAAACACCTCAGAATCTCTTTTTTTTTAAGAACATGGGATTGAGAAGGGTAGCTTCTATGCATCATATATGATAAAGTATTCTTAAAAAATGCTTTTATAGTTATGGTTGCCCTTGCTTTTGAGAAATGTTGGAATATATATTTCTAGATTCCATGTTTATAATAGCCAAACTAATTGTGGATTATGGTGGTTTAATATATTGGGATCCCCAACCCAATGCTCATTAGCATTCTAAGGAATGTCGAAAAACTCACATGAGAATGGGGGTCCTATGCTAGCAAGGGAGGTAGATGTTTTTCCTTTTTTTTAATCATCCAAGCACTTGAGAGGGAAGCTTAGTGAGGCTTTGAACCAATCAATTCCCTATTGTCCACAAAAGGAGCATGATCACATACAACCCAATCCTAGAAGATTGGAAGGTCCTAATCCTAGGCTGGGCAATGTCTTCTCTGTGTGGAAAGATTGTTTTGTACCACTCTGTGGAGCAATGTTTTGGTTATTTTATTTATGAAATAAAGTATTTATTTTTGAATTGTTTGTTGTATGTTAAAGATTAATTCTAATGAATCCCATTTAATGGGTAATACAAAAAAGCTACTTTTATGTGTCAAAATAGTGTGAAAGTATGCTCTCCTTAATTGGAAGATTGATACAAATCCAATTGAGGAAAGTGGGAGCCTTCGGTCCTTAAAATCAAACATCATGGCTAGTAGACTCGATAAATTGGGTAACTTTCTAATATTAGACAGAGCTATTCGGTTTTGACCCTTGATAATTCGATAGGATTAGTTATCGGCTTTAAAATCATTTTAAGGGACCGAAGCTCAAATTTTACCTTATGAGTGGGGGTATTGAGTTATGTTGTCCACCATCTCTCACTCTCTTTGAACCAAGTGTGGTACTAACCCTACTCTCATCTTTCATTAATTAATTCATTAATTAATTACAAAGTGATCTTTCTTAGGTAGGTGCTAGACTACTGCTAGGGGTAACTTGCCCACACACTTCCCTTGTGAAGTAGAACTAGGATTCCCATGTCCAACTAAGCCAAGATTCCCCAACATTTCTTACAAGAAGATTGGGTGATGCTATGCATGGATAAAACTTCCAGTTTACTACTAGAGGACTCCACTTGAGGTGCCTTATATATGGTATCAGGGCCAAGGTTTTAAAATTAAGTAGTAGATGGATGAAATGAATTAATTAAGTGGCCACACCTATTTGAATGAACCATTATTTATTGTTTTACACTAACACTAATATACACGCTATGCCCACACGAAATTAAAGATAAGGAAGTAGCACACTTGTGCAAAGTATTTTTTTCTTAATGTATCATGTGGTCTAAGGATTAGATAACATTTCATTTGCTAAGAAGCCATACTTGGGATTCTAGAGATGATATTCATTCCTCCAAAGTATTGTGACCTCATCCTAAGACATATAATTGTTGGCTACCAAATATATCACACATGGAAATCTGTATTGGTTGAAATGGAGGATTCGATGGTCAAATAGTTAAGGATAGTCAAGAATATTACTTTTCTTTATTGCCTTTGATGAATGGATTTTGCCTCTTGAAAATAAGCCTACACATGCGACATTATGTTCTATTGGCAAAGTGTTGCAAATAGTTTTGTTTGAAAGAGTTGTTGTAGTGCCAAGAAGGCCTACTTGTGGAATCAAATGTTGATGCTATCTCTAGCAACCACCAAGATATGTTATTCGTCATGTATATGTTATTCACTCCCATTATTTGACCTTAGGCATTTCAGCCTATACTTAGCAACAAGAGCAAGCCAATGCTAAAAGGTAGCCAATACATCCAATTTCTATTTTATGGGATATGCTCAGATCTTATGTTAATAATCATCAATGAAAATCACAAAGTGCTTCACACCACCTAGTGATTGATAGGGTACGGGACCACATATATCAGAATGAATAAGAGCTAGTCTAGGCTTACATTTGTACATAATGCCAAACTTTGTATGAGAACTCTACGTGTGCCTACCATAAAGGCAATGATCACATGAATCAAAACATTTATAGTCAAGGGGCGAAAGATATTACAAATGAGAAAGCATTTTCATTCCTTTTAAGGACATGTGCCTAAGGCAATGATGCCATAAAGATACATGTGGTATGTCTGCGATAGCCAAAACATGGTCAGTAGACCTAGATACAATCAAGAGATAGAGGCTACTAGCCTCGACACCTCGAGCAAAGACATGATTCCCACATGTAATTTTCCACACAGAATCACCAAAAGATACATGATATTCTACATCGTCCAACTATCCAACAAAGAGTAGGCTTTTGGTCAAACTTGGAACATGGTATATCATACAAAAAAAGTAGTAGTTGAAGAAAATAGGATTCTAATATCACCAATGCCAATAATATCTATTTCCAAGTCATTTCCTAGTCTCACAAAACCTGTCATGTTGCAATAGTAATGAAACCAATCCTTATATAGGGTAATATGGAAAGAAGCCCATGAATCAAGCAGTTGAAACTTTGAGAAAAGTGGATGAGGCATTGGCCAACTAACTAATATCAAGAGAATAAGCTACCAATATATAATCATCATTAGACTTGGTCTCCAAGGCATTTATCTCCTCAATTTTCACATTGGACTTACCAGGAACAATGTTGCAATTATGAGACTTGTCCTTGCCTTTCTCTTTACGCTTATCATCGCACATCTTATGGCACTGCAGAGCTGAATATAAACCTACTTTCCACAATAATGATATGTAAGTGAGACATTACAACCAACCACATGACTTAGTGTCTGTGAGATTGAGACCTCTTTGAGTCTCTACTGTGGTAGTTATTACCACTCTTACCATCATGTTTGCCCCTAATAGTCAATGTATGAGAAGTACTGGCTTCATCCACATTCTTTCTATTTATCTTCTATGTAAGTAAGGCACCCTCAATATCTTGGACTTTCAAACCATCCTTAGGTATATTAATACACATGGCAATACGAAAAGTTTCCCATGACTTGAGAAATGTCACAAGTCAGAACAAGGGAGGAAGATTACCCTTAAACTCAATGCCATGTGAAGTCAACTGGCTGAAAATCAAGTGCAACTCATTCAAATTTGTGGACATGTTGGTCCCTTCCTTCATGCAAAGATCCATGAGCTACTTCAATCAATATATTTGTAAAGCAAAACTTTCTTGTTATAAATATTCCATATCTTTTCCCATCTTTTCCAAGCATTATCTTCAAGTGCCATAACATTGAAATAAGCCAATTTAGACAATGATAGTATAAGAGTGTATTTACATAGCGCATCCAAGTTATCCCAAGTATCCTGATCAATGCCTTTTCAGGCTTTACACTCTTGGATTTTAAAGGCCTAACCTGCTTCTTTTGAACCAATTTCTACCATATGTACATCTTCCAATGGATGAAATTTATGCCATCAAGCTTTTCAATATTGAAAATAGCACTATCCTTTGAAGAACCAGCCATAATGATAGTATACCAATGTAAAATCCAAGAGAATGGGATATTGTAAATAATTGCAATTAGCTTGCAAAACTTAGGCAAAACAAGGCCAAAACAAGAGGGTATTCCAAAGTATAAAGCTATCCACCAACTGCAAGCAATAGACTATCAAAGTACAATGTCTACTCTCCAAAATAATGCTAAAATTTGCAATTACAGTAATATTGAAATAAAGATAGCAGTATATGTCAATCCAACTATGGGAAAAGAGCCAAGAAAGCAAGCTCCCATTGCCAGGGATATCCAAGTGGCAACCGAGATACAAAGAATCCAACTAGCAATGATTAAGCATAGACCATTGGTACCAAAGACTATCACGAACTCAAATTGTTAGTAACCTATACATCGCACAAACATATATATCATTGACAAACTATTGTCAAAGGTAAGTGCCAATGTCCAAAGCATATGGAATCAAATCAGACCACAAGGGAAGGTAATTACATCCAATAGTATATAAGAGAGCATATATATAAACCAAGAGTTCCATTGTCTCAAAGAACCAAGCTTTGCCAAGTAAGTACAAGCATCTCCCATTGGAAGCAAATCTAGAATGCAAAGTGAGAAAGCAAAGCTTAAGTTATATATATCAAAGCATCTGGGAAGCCTAAGTACATCATAAATACATCTGAGAGCATAAGTGTCCAAATGAAACTTAAATATCCATAATGATAAGCATAAAAGCTCAAAGAAATTAACCAGAGCCCAAATACATCAAATTCAACTCAAATCCAAGTTCCAACACATGTCATAACCATATCTGTGCTCATACATCAATACTAGACATCACCATAGATCTGTAGAATACTAGAAATACCATGTAGACATAATAGGTATTCAAAGCATGAAGTTCACTGTTATATACTTGATGTCTGAGCTATTATGATAGCAATAAACCTCTACAAAATGAAGTTAATCAAGCTCTAAAAAATCCAAATAGCATCCCAAAGCATAACCATACCATATGGACATCAAAATAGCATTCCTTGAAGCATCAAACATGCATTATGAAATTTATTGTTTACTGTCCAAACTAGAACTATTCTATTTTGTGTAAAATAGAGAAATAAAAACTACACAAAATCAACTCCATGAGTGCTCAAATACGTAATCTTGTTGTGCTCTTCATTTCTAGCTATAGAACACCTAAATTTGATATTGTATGCAAAAGTTATAGCCAAAATATGCAGGTGCTATCAAGGTGCCATAGCTATCCACGACTTCTTCAACATGCTTTGTATCCACTCAAAATGGATAGAATGATTTCTGCTTAGGTCAATGAGCACACAATAAAGTTGAATTAAGCCTTGGAAAGCTCCTTGACAAGTTGGGAGCAAGTTGGAACAAGCTAGGAGAAGGGAAGACTCAATGCATGCCTCAAGAGGAAGAAATAATGGCTACCATGAAACCTTGAGTTGAAGCTATGAATATAGATGAAGAAGGAATGAAGAAGCTCCTCAAATAGTTGGCTATGATACTAGTTGAAAGGTAGATCCTGAATGGAAGCACACAAGCAGCAAAAGCAAGAGGTATGGTGGATGGAGCAAGAGGTATCATGGCGAATGGAGCAAGGGCAAGAAAGAGGGACATAGTATGTGGAAACTCCAACAGTCACAATGTGTGACCCCAGCCTTCCCTTATTCAATAGTCATTGAAAGAATAAAGAATAAAGTGATAGTGATGGGTACTCACCACCTGCAATGTACAGGTGCATGAAGTAAATACATGGCGGCTAAGGCATAGGTGCCGTTACCAAAAACAACTTTATGCAAATGATTTTTGAAATCATGTATGCCACTACTTGTCACTCAAATGTATTGGAATATCAAGAAAATGTGATGGTTATCCTAGAAAAGACATCTTTAAATGTGTGTGGGTTTATGATGAAGAGGCTATAATTGAAGCCCAACTTGGGGGAAAGGGCTAATCCATACTTTTACTTAGATTTGAGTTTGTATAAAGACATGAAAACCCATCTCAAGCTGTTGAAGTAGCTTGAGGATCCCAAGCTAATAGGACTCTACTAATATGATATACTTCAAAGAGACAATGTGAAATTTATAGGTGAAAATTTTGTGTGTACAAATTAATGGGTGTATAATTCGTATATGAAAGTTATTCCTCCTGGATAGGATTGCTCTTATTGGGTGTCTAAAGTCAAAGAACTATAGAAAAGTTATTCCTCTTGATATAAAAGTTATTCCTTCTGATAGGATATATTAGGCATCTATATTCAAAGAACTATGAGCTCCTTGAGTACCCTAATCTCCAAAAGTGCTATCGATTTCTAGAGACTAATGCTAGCTTACCTTCTTTTGTAACTGGAGAACTTGACAATATACATTGTTAAGCTCTTGTACTTCCTCATGATAATGGATGCATTTTTCTATTTTGATAAGTATATTTATGATAATTTAGGATGTTGATCAAGCTTCTAATTGATTCACGGTATTCAAGATCATGTACATACTACTTACTAATCCTTGAACGTTGAGTTTCAAGAAACCATGAATGACAATCTTTGAGAGCATGTCAAATTCTTAGAACACATAAATCCAACGAGGATAGTCTCAAGGAATGTTGTGGAGTAACTCCTCCACACTTAATCTTGATCAAATGAGGAATCTTTGAGTTGATCTCAAGAGATTTTGATGGATTGAAGAATTGAAATTAGTTCGATACTTCTCGTTTGAAGGATAGAGGGTTAACAGTTAATAGAGAAGCAATGACCTTACTACATTGTTGGGTATATGAACAAGCCATTTGAGTTACACATCCTAACCACATAGTAGTTCGTGGAAGACACTCCCAAAATAGCTACATTATCTAGGATACCTTTCCTTACCTTCAATTTTTACAGAGCCCTAGAAATAGATAAGAGATCTCCTTAATTTGTATATTTGCCATTACAGGAAGTCCATGATTGAAACCATGTTGTATTCCTTTCTTTTGAATTAATCAACACTACCCTAGTTCCTAAAGTGTCTAAGAGAGGAAGACTTAAACTCTTGAGTGATTGAAGCTAACATTCGACTCATGTCTTAATCAAAATCACCATAGTTATGAAGTAATGATACATACAAAGAACTCCAAGAGAAGAAGTTTCTTCTAGAGTAGACACCACCACCCAGGTTTAATAGGGAAGGATCCAATGTGGAGCAAGATGCAAAAGTATGGATCAAAGCCATGGATGACTATTTCTTGGCTGTTGAAACTACTCTCATAACTAAATCCATGACCATGTTATGACTTTATCTCACTGGTGAAGCCAAGCTCTATTGAAAATAATGGTACTGGTAAGACAAGGGAGTGATAGAAGCTTCCCAAACTTGGAAACAAATCAAAGAAGTTGTGAAAGGTTGATATCTTTTCCCATGCTTTGTGTCAATCAAAATGAATGCATTCTATATGTTGCAACAACTTGCATCGATTGAACTTAACCTTACAAGTATATCACTCCAAGTTTATGAGTCTTCACAAGTATGTACCACCAATGACCAAAAGACAACTAATTGCAAGGTTCTACCAAGGATTGAATCCACCCTTGGACACTCACCTTGACTTAATGAGGGTAGTAACTCACAACGATGCCTTGATGTGACTAAAGCCTATAGCCAAGGAAATCACTTGGAATGGCCAAAGGAACCGTCCCATTAGGTACCAACATGGGTGACGTTAGAGGGCTTGGAAGGGCAAACACTGACACCCAATGACCAAATGAGCTAAGCAACATGCAATGCTACCAATGCATAAGGACTGGACACCTAAGATCCAATTGTTTGAATCATCCTTAAAATCCAAACCTAAATTACCATGTTGGAAGAGGCCATGGAAATAAAAACAACAACTAAGGCCATGGATGTGAAAGAGCGGCTCAAAAAAACTGTGATAGGGCAACCCAAAGAGTGCACCTTAGGTGAAGAAATTAAAAGAGGATGTATACATGTTGCCATTGAGAAGAAAGGAGTAGAGCACCAATGTTCTACAATCCAATCTCTAGCCACTTACAAGGGCACATCATCCAAAATATAAATTGACGCTTGTAGTATTCATTCCTTTCTTTCACTCAAAACAATTACGAGACTACATCTAGAATCCAGGGAAACAAGAAAGACAATAGTAGGATCGAGTGTAGTATGAAGGAAATCACCTCAATTGAAACTATAGGAAGACTTTAATTTGAGTTTAAAAACCATTCAACTGAAGTAGAATTTTTTATCCTACCATTGGGATGCTATGATTGCATTCTAGGAATAGAGTGGCTTAAAAAGAACAAAGCCCAGATTATATGTGAAAGAGGAAGTGATCTTCTAAGACCTAGACGGGAGTACTAGAAAGGCATATGGAAAAGCTAGAAGAACTAGGGTCCAAGGCAAGCTAACTTCAAAAAGGGTTATTTAAATCATTTGATTAAACAAAATCAAAAGAACTAAAGAGAGCACTCTATCTTCTTGGATCAATTATTTCAAAAATGTCTTTCTAGAAGAATTGACCGAATTGCCTCCAAACCATGAGATTGACCATTAGATAGAGTCGATTCTTAGATCCAACTAGTATGCAAGCAACCACGAGGTTGACCATGAAATAGAGTTGATTCCTAGAGCCAACTAGTATGCAAGAAATCATATAAAATGTTTGTGTGTGAGGCTATCAAGTTGAAGGAGCAACTAAGGCAATTAATAGAGTAAGGATTTATCCATCCAAGCAATCTGACCATGGGACGCACTTTTTCTTTTCCAAAAGAAGAAGGATGGATCTCTTAGACTCCACATTGACTTCAAAGGACTAAATCGAGTGATGGTCAACAACAAGTATCTTATACCCTAGACCGATGAACTTCTAGATCACCTACACAGAACCAAGGTCTTTCAAAGATAGATCTAAGATCTAAATATTACCAAATTTGAATCAAGAAAGAGGATATTCCAAATACCACATTCAATACTAGATATGATCATCACGAATTCTTGACCATGCCATTTATATTGACTAATGTATCGGCAACATTCAACCAAATGATGCAAGATATCTTTTGACCATCCTTGGATGACTTTGTGTTAGTATTCTTTGATTATGTATTGTTATAATCTAAGTCATTGGAATATCATGAAGGTCACTTAAGGATTGCATTGGCTCATGACTAAGTACTTCAATGTGAAAGTTCTAACAAGAAAGAGTTCAGCTTAAGGACTATTAGACAAGAAATGGTTATCTATATTACCAAGATTACCTTTGTGTTCCAAAAAGACTCAAAATAAAGGGTGAAATCTTATGGGGGACTCATGGAAACCCAATTGTTGGATATCCAAGATATGCCAAAACTTTCAAAACATTTCACAAACGGTATCATTGGCTAGGACTGAAAAGAGACGTGTTAAGATATGTAACCTAATGCTTGACTTGGCAAAGGGTGGTTGCATAAAGAATCAAAATTCTTGGAGAATTGCAAACCCTGACATTGCACAAATGAAATAAGAGTCAATAAGTATGGACTTTGTCATTGGATTACCTCCTCTTATATTGGCATGTATAATTCCATCATGGTAGTGGTGGACAGGCTAACTAAAGTCACAAATCTAATTCTAGTCAAGACAACTTATAAGTCATTTGATATTGCTCTTATAGAATTTTCTTACAATACTGCTTATCAACAATAGACAATCAAGGTGTCACCATTTCAGGCCTTGTATGGGCAAGAATGTTGTACGTCTCTAAATTTCTCACATCCCATCCTTAAGATGGAGGCATCCAAGGCCATGCTTGAAGAGATGGACTAGCATATGCAAGCTATTCAACATGACATCAAACCTACCCAAAATTAACAAAAGTCCTATATTGACCTTGAAAGATCCATAAGAACATTCAAGGAAAGTGATATGGTTTTCCTAAGGGTGAGACCTAAAAAGAGCACATTGTCCTTAGAAAAGTATAACAACCTTAGTCCAAGATACTATGGACCTTACAAAGTGATGAAGGTGATGGGAAAACAAGCCTACAAGCTTAAACTACCACTCTACCTGAAAATCCATAATGTATTTCGCATGAGCCTACTCGAGCTTTATGTATGAAACCCTAAACACATCTTGATAACAAACAAATACATGCCTTCCCAGGGAGTTCTAGAAATGCAACTTGAGAAGGTCCTTGAGACAAGGGAAAAGCCTTAAGGAGTCAAATCCTGAGGAAATACCTTGCACAGTAGTTGAAGCATTACCATAAAGAGGATGCCACTCGGGTCAATGAGGCAACCCTTATGAAACACGACCCCTAATTTCTCTCAAGATAAGGACATCTCAATTTCTCTAAGGGGGAGGGGGATGTAACATCCCCATCACTCGATCTATTATAATAAATAATCTACATACACATTGTTTACACATTCTGCTTAAGTAAAACAATATGCAAATAATATGCATTTCTCAAAACAAGTTAATGAATGTGTAGAAAATATTGGAAAAGGGATTTCATTAATGGAATATAAATACTTGTCACATTCACACGTTTACACATTATTAAATGCATGTGTACCCAAAAGAATTTAACCAGTAACATTTAAATATGCCAAAGCCCATACATTTAAAATCAAATTATTAAACATTGAAGATGAAAAAAAATTAGCAATGTAAATAAGCTTCTCTCGAAAACTTAGTCACTCTATGACTTTAGAGCACATTAATCAAACATTGGAGCTGCATTAACGATTGCATACAAAAAAATAATGTAAAGCTACTCTCAAAACGAGGATGAAATAAGGTAAAAGGAAAAATCATTTGGAAGGATAAATAGAAATTCGAATTTGCCATTCCGATAAAAATAGAGGACCCTAAAAGCAAGCCAAAAAAGGAGATTCTTGTAGGGAATGGCATGCTCAACTAGACGATACTTACTATAAGCCGTGTTTCTATGTACAAATGACGTCAATTTCATCCATAAAAATTTGTGGAGGCTACTATAGCCATGTTCTGCACTTGGGTAATAGTAGACTCACATTTTAAAGGACCATTCATGCATGCTCATGAAACTCATGTCCTAAAGACTATTTCCATGGCTCCTAAGAGACATAGAGAAGCTATGCGGGTTCTCGCCAATAATAAAGATATGGTTGATGCTGAAGTTCACTTGAAGCTAAAACACACCCCAAAGATGTCTTTGAACATGCACAATTGGAAGAGATGGTCATTGTACAACATGCACAATTGGAAGAGATGGTCATTGTACAACATCTCAAGGTTGCAATCATACCCTGTAATAACGGCAGATGGTTAAGGGATAATAATAAGGTTTGGCATAAAAAGTAAGAGTTATTTCTAAGTTTTTGAAATTATTCTAAGAATTTCATAATTTCCTTAATTATTATATGCATCTATTCATATACACTTCACAATAATTAAAAGAATGGCCTTGAGATGGTAGAAAAAATATGTAAAATGAGTTTTTTTTCATTACATTATATGTGGCTATAAATTACTTAAAAAGGAGTCAAAAAATGTTGAAACACCTTACAATCTCTTATTTTTAAAAGGAAAAGAACATGGGATTGAAAAGGGTAGTGTCTATACATCACATATGGTAAAGTGTTCTAAAAGCAAAGCTTTTATGGTTACTATTGTCCTTGCTTTTGAGGAATGTTGGAACATGTATCTTATGATTATATGCTTGTTATAGCTAGGTGAATTGTGGTCTATAGTGATTTAGGACATTGAAATCCCTGGCTTAACACTCTTTAGTATTCCACGAATGAGGGAAAACTCACCTATGTTCCCGAGGCAGTTAGGTGTTTTTGTTTTTTTAATGACTCAAGCACTTGAGAGAGCAAAGGGTTAAGTGATAAGTATCTGTGTTATGTAGAATGACTCTGGAGGCTTAAGGAAGCTTAACAGGGCTTTAAGCCAGTAAATTCCCTATTGTCCATATAAGGAGTGCAATCACATGTAACCCAATCCTACGGGATTGGAAGGTCCTACCTATCCTCCGACGATGTCTTCTCTACAAAGAGATGGTTTTTGTGTTATTGTGTGGAGTGATGGTTTTGGTTATTTTATTATGAAATAAAGTATTGATTCTCGAATTGGTTGTTGCTGTATGCTCAAGATTGAGTTTAGTGTGTATATCCCCAATGCTACCAACGCTTCATGCATAGTTACTTCTAAGACAGACTCACTCTCTCTTTCTAATATAACATATACAGCAAACCACTCTCTATGTAGAGTGACATGAAATGATGCTCCAGAATCCAAATGTCATTATCCATGGTGACCAAGAACACATCACCAAAAGAAGATACATATAAAACATCACCATCATCACACTACTGCATGCATTTACCTCCTCTATCTTTTGCCTTGCTTTTCTATTTTCTTTTGTCATCATCCTCATGAGCATTTTTGTCCCTTTGCTTATTTTTCCCCACTTATAGCGGTCCTCTTTTATGCATCTATTCTTATTACAAGAGAAGCAATCTACATTGCTTTTGCAACATGACTTGCCTCTCATGAGAGTTCCCCCTTGGCATTTAACCTTCTTCTCACCATAAGTGCACTAGAGCTCTTCTATCCTACATTGTTCTTTCTATTCACCTCCTTAGTGAGCAAGTTACTCTCAACATTAGTACTCATAAGACCACCTATGGGCACAGAGTTACTTATTGCTAATCCTAAAAGTGTGCCAACTCTTAGGCAAGGTGATGGCCTTTACTAAATCATGAAAGACAATCTTCAAAGATATCAATTTGTTGAAAATAGTATTGAACTCATTGAGTTGATTATATATTGAAGTCCCCCTTCCTCCATGCAAAGATCAATGAGTTTTCTCAACTAATAAACCTGCGAGGTTGCACTTTTTTTTAATACATGCCTTCAAGCTTTTTCCATACACCATATGTACCTTCCATATTTTTCACATTAAAATACATGGACTTTAAGAGTGTCAACATAAGAGTAAATGTGCACACTCATCCAATTCCTCCCATACATCTACATCGATGTTCTTAGGCTTAACCCCATTCCATTTAATCGGCTTTATCTACTTCTTTCAAACCAATACATTGTATATTTGCTCTTTCCAATGTTAAAAAATTATTTCATCAAGTTTTTGAATATTGGACAATGCATTCTGTGAACGTGATGAAAAAGCCATAATAATGAAAGTATGTTTGCACAGCAAAAAGAACAACACACACTCAACTACAAGCTCAAAATAGACCAATGGATTGTAAACCAAGTGTCCTGCGAAGCCAAGCAATGGCTATCCAAATATTAAACTAATATAAAGGTGACACAAGAATAATATTTTAGCACTCCCAAAGGTATATGAATTTTCTACATTGGCTTTCTTAAGTATTCCAACCTTCTTTTGAGCATAAGACAACCATCAAAGGCAAAGCACAGGAAAGTGATGGTGGAATACAAGATAGAAGCTATAGAGTGGAAGAAGGTTGAGAGATAGAAAAGAACACAAGAGAGTTTAGTGGGTGCAATAAATGGTACCCTTATTCTTTGTTATTCTCACTTAAATATGACAATACATTGTATACATATTCAAGAGGTGCTTGCCACCTATAGGCTATTAGCCTTTACCCCAACAAAGTTTACACTAGCAATTTTGATATACTTCTTAATGTCTTAATGTTTATCCTCTCCTTATAAACTACATTGTGCGCATCTACATCACACAAGTTAATTTGTGTACTAATTTTGAACCTACATAGACTAATTCATTGCCTTTGAATGAGCATCACGAACCTCAAGATAATTATCCATCACTAAACAAATATAACAAAGTATCACTTCTATTATGTAGCCTTATTATCAAGCTTGATACATTTTTATGAGGCGTACGAGCGTAAGCCAAAACAATCAAAAACACATATTATGAGCTTCAATAATGGTTAGATAAGGAAAAAATCACCAATAAATGCATTAACCTATGGTCTAAGAAGATGAGTTGTCGAATATTCAAGCCATAAGACGACAAAGAAACTTGTCCACTAAACTAGATATTACAATATATGTTACATGGATGAGATAGAAGTTTCTTTTAACACAAAATTAATCTAAACAAAGGTACTAAGCCAAGCAATACTCCTACTAATGAATGAACTACAATGGCTAGACTAGAGACTTTTTCAACATAAGATCAATATGGAGGATTAAGCCAAGTTACTTGAAACAAGCTTGGTCTCCATATTTGATAACACTAACTTTACAAGTGAGTTGTATGCTCAAGCTCCAAACAATAAGATTTTACTTTCGATCCCATGAAAGGGAAATCTAGACATGGATGTGGCGCAGTGAAGTTTTAGCATTTAGCTTTTTGTAACCTCATTCTCTTCAAGGAATTTGCACATTTTTCATCTACTACCAAAGCAAATCGCTAACAATTATTATGAGGTCCTATATTTGAAGCACTCATGAAGGGGCTTTGAAAATATGATTTATTGAAGGTTGAGACTTTCAAATTCAAAATCTAAATGGAAGCAACTACCACATGCTAAAATAGATGGAAAGATGCATATAAAGAAGTGGGGATAGAATGATGATCAAGAAGATCATGGAGTTTTGGCAAATGTAAACAAGGAGAACAAATATAGCAATGGAGACGAATACATGGTATTGAAGACTTTGAGAACAAAGACAAGATGATCAAGATGAATACATAGTGTTGAACGCTCTAAGAAGATGATGTTGTTGGACAAGGATGATGACTCAAATTCCCGGAACTCTTAGTTCTTAGTCCAAATGAAAGATAAGGTATAGGCACCACATGTCCCTCAAGAGCCAAACCAATTAATGTTAATAGACATTATCTCTAACCATGTACACGACAACATGCAAGTCACTTATTAATGATATGTAGTTGTTTCGATCCTCTTTTGCAAGGTTTTTTTTCACATATTTTGTCAAGGAATTTGCTCTATTATACTTGGCATTAGATAGAATGGCCACAATCATTATATCACATCGAGGGACTCGTTCATTTAATGCTCTTACATCTAGAGGTGTTACTAGCCTTCTTATGCTTATGCTTTTATAGCTCTTTTACTTCCACATTTCAAAAAGTCTACAATTCCTACAAACATTAACATGCTTGTCATTCTTATGTACATAATCTCTCTTTATTTTCATTCTTATGTACATAATCACTCTTTTTTCTTTCCTTTAACTCCTCACATTAACATGCTTGTAAATCTTTATTTTCATTCTTATGTACATAATCTCTCTTTATTTTCATTCTTATGTACATAATCTCTCTTTTTATTTTCCTTTAACTCCCCACAATGTGTGTCTTCATTCCAAGCACTTTGCTTTTTTATTATTTCCTATATTTTTAGTTTTTTCTTCCCATGGCAAATCCTTGTAGTCCTTGTAACTCTATTGAGTAGGAATGATTTCCTTGCTCATGCACTGGTTTACAAAACATTTCCTCTTCTTCCAACATGTGTTCATTCCAAGCATTTCACCTTTTTCTTCTTTCACTATATTTTTTAATCATTTTTTTTCATGGCAAATCCTTGCAATCCTTGTGAATCTTTTGAGTAGAGATAATTCTCTCACATGAAATGGCATACAAGACTTTTCCTATTCTCCCATCTTGTGTCTTCATTCCAAGCACTTTGCTATTTTATTATTTCCCTACATTTTTAACTGTTTTTTTAAATGCCAAATCCTTGTAGTCCTTATACATCTTTTGAGTAAGAATAATTTACCCTCATGCAATGGTTTACAAGACTTTTAAGCAGGTTCCCTTGGGTTAAGTCCTACATATGTTTTATGCCTTCGTTATGCTTATAATATTTTTTGCAATTTTTGATGTAGACTACCTCTCCAAACAAACAAAACAGGTTAATAGGCATGCACAATTACTTAAAGAACCTCGATATTTAGTACCCAAGAACCTCGGGGCGAATGCAGTGCTTGCTTGTGTCACTTTTTGAACATAAGCTGATCAGTTGCTCTACTTCCAAGGTTACATACACCTTTAATGCGATTTACTAAATAACACATTTTGTGATGCCTGCAACCAGTTTTAAAAGTGGTGGCTGTGGATAATCAAATCCAAGTTAAGGTGTAAAGCAAACATATCAACCATGCTCTAGACAACCATCTAAGCAGTGTGCTCTGACAACCAAGAGTGTAGAGTGTGTCAATCCCTGCTGGAACAGATTCAACACAGTCAGGTTTAAGTGTCACAATACTGTCACAACAATTATGCAGTTTAAGGGGGTTGAGAGCTTCAAAACTTGATATTGTTTGTAACCAAAGGATAACCCTTGGTAGCTGAAATCTAGATTATGCAAGTTAGGGAATTAATTGTCAAGCTACATAAGTGTAAAATGAGTGGCTAATGCAGTTAAAATACAAGTATGACTAGCACCTCTGCCAGTACCCATTATGAAATTGTCATTAACTCTAATGCTTAAGAGCTGAAACATATTATTAATTAAGGACATTACTAAGACAATCATGTGTAATAGCACTGGATTTTCCAGTGCGAGAGCAATACATTCAGCAGTCAGAATATCTTGATGACATGGCAGCAATCATGGTATACTGCATCCTTATCCTGCATCAACAGGCGAAAAACTGTTTGAGCACTGTCTGGCAACATCAGTGAGGACATTATGTTGGATTCTGCTAGCTCATCTATCTCCTCCATTGCTAAGATGTTCTGCCTACTGTCTATCATCCATACCCTCCCCCCCCCCCCCCCGCCTCTCTCTCTCTCTCTCTCTCTCTCTCTCTCTCTGTGTGTGTGTGCATGTGCGTGCGTGTGCACGCGCATGTTCACATAAAATACTTTTGAGAACAGACAAAAAATGAGTCTGGGCTTGCAACTGGCCAATCATGCACAACCTACAGCTGCCAACATACACTTGATTCCTTGATGGAAAAGCTTATACATGTCAACAGAAACATAGCAATAATATCAAAAACTATTAAAGCAAGCATGACACAAAGGATCTGGACACAACTCTGTAACCAACGGTAATAAGACACTCAAGGCTTTACATGCAAAGCACAAAACAAGATACTGGCAAATTAGAGACTGCTGCCCCATTACTTGATAATCTGGACGGGTAAACAAGATTTCAAAAAAGACAAATGCAGTTTCTTCATCAGTCATTTGACTGCTGCATGCCAAGAAAACCACATTAAAGCAGGTTCTGAATAGTATACATTACAAAGACAGCAGCAGGGTTGCCACATCACAGGAAACCCCACCTCGGCCTAAGTGAATCTTCTGAGCTCATGCAGGGCTTTTGTCAACATAAAAGCCTGGCACAGAAAGTTATGAATTTAAATTGCACTATAAATTGGCGACAGAGAAGTGGCTATTAACCACTCAAAACAATTCCAGAAGCAGCGATTGGCAACAGTTACCCATCAACATCAAATTGACTGTCACCACTCTCACCAGCACCTCTCCTGATCCCACAGTGAACCATGCCATTTCCAGGAGCTTGCAAGTTCTGTAGAAGCTGAGAAACGAATGGGCTGATGGCACTCCCTTGCCCGGACAAATCATTTCCCTGTTGACTAGCAATTTGCAGCACAACACCTGCCAGCATGGCAATTGAGCTCTGTTGGCTTTGAGCAATCTGCAGCTGAATTTGCATCATTGCTGCTTGGTGTTGTAGTGCCTGAGTCTCCATTTTCTCCCTCCACTCCATCTTCTCTCGTTCCATCTTCTCTTCGCGTGCCCTCTCCCTCTCCTCTCTCCTCTGCTGCTCCAACAAGTCACGTTTAGTTTCCTGCTCTCTCTCAGCCTCTCTTTTTCTCAACTGTTCCACCTCTTGCCTCTCCCTCTCCCACTCTTGCTTACGCGTCGCTTCCATCAAAAAATCCTTCTTCTCCCTTTCTCTTTCCCTCTTGAGTTCCCTCTCTTCTCTCCGAGCTTCTCGCTCCCGAAGCTCCACAAACTGACTTGCAATAAATGCCAATATTCGAGATTCTGACACACTGCTCACTGCACCTATTGTAGCTCGCATCCTTTTGTTGTTCTGTCTGCAGTATTCCATATTGTCTTCTTCCTCGTCATCATAATCTTCACCAGCATCTTTGATTGCATCATTCCCATTTTCATAATCGAACCCTAGACTGGTGCCGATGTCACCGGTTTCACCATCTAGTACAACGTGATCGACTCTGTCTCCAATCTCCAAGTTGGCATCTTTCGAGGAGCCAAGTAACAGGCTGCCATTCTGACCAACCATTCCGGCTGCACCGCCTGACATGAGGATCAAATCCTTGGGTAACGCTTGAGGTCTAAATGGAGGTCTCCTGCTGGGCAGAATCCTTGCACTAGGGCTCACATCACCATGAGAGCTAGGATTAGGGTTAGGGTGAGGGATGGAGGGACTGAGGAAATCATTAACATCCAGGTCTTGATCACCAAACACGTCTTTATACTTGAGGAAATTGGACCAGTGAGAGAGGCCATCCTCCCAATCGAAATGCTCGAGCTCACCTGCGTCGATGGACGAGACGACGCGGCGGATCTTCTGCTTCACGCCGAGGTACTGATGGCGCATGTTCTGCACTTTGGTGGAGGCGTCCTTCCATGTCCACTGCCAAGGGTAAACCCCAGGGTTCTGCGAGTGGAACAGGGCATTGACATGGCTGGCGATGGGCTCGAACTTACGCTCTCGGGACTTCATTTTGGACAGGAAGCCCGACTGCAGGAGCTCGCCATACTTGTTGATGAGGGTCTCCTCCTCCTCTTCTGTCCATTTCTTGCGTCGCAGAGGCATGGACGGCATGCGGTAGACGATTCATAGACAGAGAGGACGGAGGGGGTATGCAGGGCGATACCAATGAAAGCCTATTCGACAGGAGAAAACAAGGGGAAACGTTATAAACAGACTCTCTCTAAAAGAGACTATTGGTATGACAAATATGAGGCCAAGACTAGTAGGGGGTTGGTGCCATTGCCAAGTAGCCTCTTCTCCAGAGAAAACAAGGGGAAATGTCTCACACAGACTCCCTTTGCTATTTAGGCTATTCGAAAGGACAACCCTAAGCCCAATACTCAAAAGAACATGTATGTTTAGGGGTTCTTGCCATTCCAAACGCACCGAGAAAAGGAATGTCTAATGTGTCATTGAGTCCAACTTGCGTAAACTATCCCCTCAACGATCTCCATAAGCATCTTGCCTCTCTTTGCAGAACCAAAATAAACGCTTGATTGATTCCTTACTCCCCACACAAAAGGCACAATTTGAACCGCCTCTCCTTATCTTCATCACCCTATCTTTGGTAGAGAGTTTCCTAGCAATAAAGTAGGTTAAGCCCCCCTACTAGGCATTGCTTTCCAAGCTCTAACTAGTCTCTTTCTCCATCTGACCAAAGATGGGTGAGGATAGCTTTCTTTCCACACAAAGCCATCTTCTCTATTCCACTTGGCAGCACCTTATAGAAGTTGGGTCTCTTCTTCAAATTCACAGCCGATTTGTGTGTGTAGTTAACCAAGCTGTTCCACACACTTGTAGGTCCAAATAAAGTGGAAGGTGGCCACTTCTACTTCTTATTACTCAAATTCACCTCAAGAAATCTCACATATCTTTCTTCTAGGCCAAATTTAGTTTTAATATCATCAAATTGCATTATCTCATTTCTCTTCTCTTCCCATATATCTCTCCATCTCACCACGCGAGACTTGCTACTAGACTATTGGGTGGCTAATCTAGGATCTCTGAGCAAAGGGAAGTCTTATTCTCATACACTTGGAGGAACATCCAAATAGACTACACAAAAGAGCTATATCCCCTATTTGTGTTGGCTCTTCTGTCCACCTCAAATCCTTTATGATGGATCTCCAATTAATAAACAAGGCTTTGACTCTATCATATCCCCAAATTGTGGTCTTTGCATCCATAACCAATTTCTTGTCTTTCCAAATTAGTTCTCTTCATGAAGACCACAAGAGCAAACACTGACCAAATTTGCAACTGTACCCCTCAAAATATAATTGAAGAAGCCACCACCAAACCTATTCCTTCCACAACAACACAAATTGAAGCTCCTCTTTGATTTACAAGATTGCACCTCCTCTTCCGCACTCCTTATTTGCTATGAACATCATGTATCCATCAAACTCTTTTTCTTCCAAACCGCCTTCCCAATGTTGGTTTCTTGTAAGGCTAATACATTGGGTCTTCTCTCACTGATAATCTTCTTACAAATTGCCTACCTAACCTTTGAGCATAGCCCTCTTGTATTCTAGGAAATAATATTAACTTTCTTGGTCAAACTAGCCGTAATATGGTTGTGAGTATAATTCATGGAACTTCTCATTTTTCTCCTCCAAAGAGGCATGGACATTCCTATCCACCAAAGGAAGCCTCATCAATTTTTTAAGTGAGATGAATGATTTTTGCTTGTTGCCATTTGTTTCTCTACCTTCTCCTTTCCTTTTTTGGAATCATCTTCTTTGTCTTCGTGCTTTCACCTATAGTCACGAGCAAAATCCCCAATCTGATGGCAAACACAACAAACATTAGGAAAATGATTAAGCTTGACTTCAATACACATCTCAATATCGTGAGGGTCAAAGACATCAAGAAAATTAAGAATTTCTTTCCCCCCATCCTAAAGAATTGTACAGTGTTGTCCTCATTGTTTCTCTTCCCACCCTTAGGTGGATTAATTGGATAAGGTCACGTCCACTCCACAAGTACATGTGCCTACATTGCAAACTTGACTCCTGAGTATCCATGTCAGATCATTGTTCTGGTTCTTATTATGAGTATCCTGATTATTTTTTGGATTTAAGTTGAGTGTGGGTTCCTTGGGTTTTCCTGATAGCCTTTTTTGCCTAGTCCAGTTTTTTCTTTTCTAGGGTTTCTTCTCTTGTTGTGGTAAGTATCCTTCCTCTGTGTGTGTGTGTGTGTGTGTGTGTGTGTGTGTGTGTGTGTGTGTGTGTGTGTGTGTGTGTGTGTGTGTGTGTGTGTGTGTGTGTGCGTGCGTGCGTGCGTGCGTGCGTGCGTGCGTGCGTGCGTGCGTGCGCGCGTGCGCGCGCGCATGTGTGTGTGCATGCACGTGCGTGTGTGTGTGTGCGTGCGTGCGTGCGTGCTTGTGTGTGTGTGTGTAGTGAAATGCTAGTGTACAGTGGACATGGTGGACAGTGGAGGGTATGCAACGTTCAAGTCCACATGGTGCATGTGTCAATGTGAGTGTCCATGCATGTGTTGATGCATGTGCATGTGCCAATACACATGCCAATGCATTAGCACAAGGTTGTGTATAGTGTAGTGCTCATAAAGGTGGAATGAATAAATTCAAACTCAACAAAGATTGAGAGGTTGGAAAAATAACTATAGTTTTGACTTTAATTAATGTAGCACATGCAATGTAGCTCACCCATAGCTTGTTAGATGGCCCTATCCCTCCCTAATGTCAATGATGTCAACTACTTGAGGTAGATCAATGCATGAATCCCTTGTAGAAACCTTGAGTAAGGCTTACCTCTACAAAGACTAAATAAGGCTCCTATGGGCTCTACTCGTGGCGGTTCTCCCCCTCCTATGGTGCTTTCTTTTGTTTACTCAACAACTTCTCCTTCTTCTCAGCCACTCCTAACTTTACCCATAGTGTCATTGGTTTGGACCATGAGGCATATGGATTAGCAAGAAGACAGTGGGGAAAGAAGAGGGTATAGGGAGTTGCAAGGAAGAAAGGGGTGCAAATGGTTGTTAGTATTGATGATGCTCTTCTTCCCTTGAGGCCTCTTATGCATGTAAGGCCAAATTCTCCTACTTTTTTCTATGATTAGCCTAATGCCTATGTTGTTGCAAAGGCACAATCTACTACTAACTTTTGGGGAGAATATGATAATTGAAGTGAAAGGTCAATCGATGAAGCTTCAAGCTATGGATGATGATGATGATGATGGAGTTAAGGTACATGATGATGTTGCCAAAAATCCTATGAACTACAGGAGGGCATGTGAATTTATTGATCTCTTGCCTAGAGCAATCATGGACAAACTAGGAGGAAGCGCAGGCCATTTTGGCCCTTGTCTAAATTGTGGATAGTAAGAAGTCTTCTCATAGGTAATAGTAATTGGCCCAAGCTTGATGTCTTCTTGAAGAAATAGTGACTAGCACCAAACATGGCCTATTTGTGTTGGTTTCTCCACGTAGATAAAAGATAGCTCTAACATGGGCTATTGTCCGATCAAAACATGGGTAATAGAGATCTCCAACGTGGGCTAATTGTCTATGGTAGGGGATGTGGTAGGCATGACCAAAAAAAGGAAGATCAGACGAGCAAAATGTGAACATCAAGGGTAGTCGCAACCTATTGATTGTTGGCAAAACATGGACAACAAAGCAAGGGCCTATTATTGGTGCCATGATAAGTCATGATCGCCATAGGGAGGAGAATCATTACTTGGTTTTTTGCTTGTAAAATCATGGGTAGCAAAGGAGACAATTGCTAATAGCACCTTTTGCAAATCATGACCAGCAAGTAGGGTGATGGGAAACTCTTGATCAATAGGAATTCATGATTAGCATGTGCCTCTCTCTTAGATCATAAGAATATTGATAAAATTTTAAGGTTATTACCCTTAGCACACAAAGCTTAAGGTTTTTTTTTTAACTATGATTTCCAATGTTCTTCCTTTTCTTTCTTACTTTAGATTTTCCCCTCCATTTCTCTTCTTGAATGGTGAATTGGTACGAAAAGCAAGCTCAAGTGAAGTGGAGATGTTTTTTATACCTACTACCATATACTCTCTTACAAGTGTCTTACTTTGTGTATTGTCTTTTTTCACCACTTAGTCATGCCATGCAGCATTTGCTCTACTTTGAACCCTTTCCACACATAATACATACATCCCTCTTTCCAATAAGTACTTTTTTAGATTCATATGTACTTTTGAATTAATCATTACAATGCTCATCCAACTCAATTATTCATTCATTCCATGATAACAATCTATGCACCCCTGTGATCTTATGCTTGCCAATACAAATGGTCTCCTTAAGTTTGTTTAGACATCCAAGTTAAAAAAAGAAGAAAAGTTCCTCTTGCAATTATTCAAACATGAGTCCTAGCTATTGCACGTGTTTTGGAGTTGGTTTTTGTATACCCCTCCTATTCCACTATGCAAGCATACAAGCAACTATGCAATTGATATGTTTGTTGGGAATAAAGGGCCACCATGCCTGCACCCATGTATAGGTGTGAACTTACCGAGATTGTACCCACACATGATGTGTCTACTCTTCTCTCTTTAAACATGCGTCTCCATTGAAGCAGAGTAGAGCTTCATTGCGTACCATGTGCTTCAGACCGATATCACAGGGGTAGACAAGGAGAGCCCTAGTTTTGTGGGTGTAGGGCTTCCTTGAGCTTGTGTTAGGCTCAAGATAGTGAGCTTTCAGCTTAATTTACAAGGCAGTTTCACCTCGCTCTACACATGAAGATTGTCATCCCTTTTTCCCTTGGCTTGCAATGGGGGCTTGCTCTAAACTTGGTCTAGGCTTATCTTAGTCTTCTTATAGCCTTGATTGAGGCTTATGAGCCATCACTTGCTATTTCCCAGCCCCAAGAAAACAGGTACAAATTCACGTGAGTTGATAGACTTGTTTTTTTCTCTCAGATCAGTCCTCTCCACTTCTACTCCAACTCATTGGCAACTTATCCTCCTTGGTTACACTCTTTGTTAGTGGCAGTGAACCTTGGCATTGACTATTGACATTTGGCATTGAGATTGACCACCATATCTTCAGTTCTGGACTATGAAGAATAGTCTACATATGTTGTGTAAAATAGGGTAGCCACCTGTCTTGATGCTTCATGCTACTTGGTTATACTCATTTGATGCCCAAATGGCTATGATTGATGCTGGATACTTTGGGGATGTTATGCCTATGCTGTGAGATGTCTTTGGGCTGATTCAAGCACTTCATTTCCTCAATTTGGACAAAGATTTATGTATTATAATACACAGGATGAATGTACTTTACATCTTATGCTATGCCTATTACTTCTTGGGTGCTTCCCAACTGCTTGGGTTGATACATTGATGCTTGTGGTTAATGTCATATGCTTGTTATGGCTCCGAAATGCATTTGAGTAGTGATTGAAGCTCATTCTTGATTAACATTGTATGTCATTTGCTACAACAAACACTCATCTGGTACCATATCTGGGAGAGCATTTAGTACAAATTTACGCTTCCCATTGATGTCTTTGGTTACTGATTTGGTACTAAATCATTGGCCTATGCTTGGATAGTGATTGCACATGCTTTGTGGCTTACTTTTGGGTTGAAACAAATTAGTTTTTTGCAAATATTTTGATGTTGTACACTGTGAACAACAAGTCTCATATATAGGCAGGTTATCGATGGAGCTGTCAAATGCTATTTGGTAATGCAACAAAACCCATATTCCATGGCTATGTTGGAATATGATCAGTAGTCACTACTGAATCAAAGATTTTTGAAATAACTTGTTGGTTGACACTTGTATCTCTTCTTGGTCATTTTTGTGTGACAGATTGGGCTTGTCTTTGTTGACCTTTGAGTCATCTTTGGTTGTAATCATGGCTAGCAACAGTGATAGCAACAACCTTTTGCATATCAAGAAGCTTGAGGGTGCTCATAACTTTGCCATATGGCAAAAGTAGTGCTACAATGTCTTAATGCAAAAGAAACAAGTGAAGTCTATTAAGACAAAAGGGGTACAACAGTAAACATTGAGAAAGAGGATTGGGAAGTTCAAGATGAGCTTGCATACTCTATGATTGAGCTTTCAGTTTTTCAAACTCTTTGTTGTTTAACATAGAGAAGTTTGACTCTACCTATGTTATGTGGACTAGACTTGAGGAGTTGTATGCTCAGAAGAATGCTACTAGCAAGGTTTACTAGTTGAAGAAGTTGATGGACCTTTGCATGCAGGAAGCTACAACCATATCTGTACATCTCAATGAGTTTAACTTAATTTTCAACCAGCTGGTTTCTTTGAAGTTTAACATTATTGATGAGTTCAAGGCCACTTTCTTGCTATGCACTTTGCTTGAAAGTTGGGATACATTCAGGAAAGCCATGAGCAACTCCAATGTGATCTTGATATACTTTGATGTGGAGAGCTCTTTGCTTATGGAAGATTTGAAGAGATAGAATAATGCAACCAACAAGTCTTGTAGTGCATTGCACACTAGAGGCAAATCCCAATAAAAGGGAAATTTTGAAAATAAAGGACAGAGCAAGTCTCATGAGAAAGATGTAGAGTGCCATCACTGTGGTAAGAAATGACACATTAAGCATGAAAGAAAGAGAAAAGCAAGGATAAAAAGACTTATGATAGCAAGGATCAGAAAAAGGATAGCCAGCCTACAAATAGGAGCAATGTCAAGATAGAGAAAGTCAATGTAGTTAGTCATGAGAGTGACAGTGGTAGTGATGTCCTCTTTGCTCCTTTTAGTGCACATTCTTTGATTGCAAATTCCAATGATGACATGCACACTTGGATCCTTAGTTCAGGTGCTTCCTTTCATGTAACCCCACACCGTGAGTGATTCATTAATTACAGTGGTAGCAGACATGGTGTTGTCCACTTGGGGGACAAATATGCATGTGATATTATAGGGATTGGTAGTGTACAAAATTTCAGCATGGTTCAGTGTTTACTTGCATCATGTGAGGTATGTATCCCAGCTCAAGAAGAGCTTGATAAGTATAGGGCAGCTACATGATGAAGGCTATCACACCACTTGAGGATAGCAAATGGAAGATATGTAAGGGATCTAGCATCATTACTAGAGGCTCTAAGAGTGATACTCTATATCCATTGCATGTATCTAGTGTGCTAACCATGTTGTTGCCATTACCAAGCATAGCCAAGTGTTTCTTTGTGGCATGACCAGTTGGGACACGTGAGTCAAAGTGGAATGAAAGTGCTTTCTCATTTGGGTTATTTAATTTTGACCATTGTGATCATTGTGTCTATGGTAAACATGCTCAAATATCACATAAAAAGTCTCTTTTGTTGAAATCTTATCCTTTAGAGTTGGTACATTCAAATGCTAGGGTTGTCTCTAGGAGGAAAGAAGTACTTTATCCATTTTGTTGATGATGCTACATGCAAAATATGGGTGTATGCTATCCATCATAAGGACGAGGCTTTTGATAAATTCAAGAAATTACTAGCATTGGCCAAAAATATGACTAGTAAGACAAGTGTCTTTCTCTAAACAATGGTGGGGAATATGTGTCTAATACCTTTTAGGACTTTTGTGACAGTAAAGGGATGAAGAGGGAGCTCAGTGCCCCTTGTAATCTGCCCCAAAATGGAGTTGTAGAGCATATGAGTAGGAACATTTAGGATAAGTTCTGTACTATGTTATCTCATGCTACATTCTCATGGTTTTTGGGAAGAGATTGTTATGACAGCCATTCACTTGATAAATCAATCATAGAATAAGTCAGGGGGGAGAGTCCCTCAAAAAGTGTGGTTAGGCAAGCCACCTTCATATTCTTGCTTGAGAGTATTTGGCTCTATGAGACATTTGTGACTATTTTCAAGGAAGAACATAGCCAACTTGAGCCAAAGGCGTGTAAATGCATTTTCCTAGGATATGGTGACGAGGGTGAAATGGGGTACCACTACTTTGTAGACCATCTTGGGTTTGGTTGCATCTGAGGATATGGAAGCTCACTTTCCTCTTTATAGTTTTCTTTCACATATATATTCTATGTATCCATGCCTTTCAAAAAATGGTATTTGCTTCTCTTTCTTTACTATAAAAGAATATAGAGTTTTATTTGGTCATGTTTAAGGTTTTTTGTCCAAAGGTCTTTGTTTTAATATCTTGTATACAAAACTATTTTCTTCCTTGTTTGTCAAACTTTTAATTATCTCATTGTGTATGTGTATGCATATGGAGTGACATATTCTCATTTATCTTATTATAGGTGCAATTCTACTTTGTGGCTTACAAGAGAACACAAATGTATTGGAGCAACCAACTTACCATGTGTATTAGTATTCAATGAGTTTCAAATAGCCTTAGCATCTTCAAAATACACTATTGTAATAAGAAACAAGCCTAAATTCCTTTAGGCATAGTGCAACCAAACAAGATAACGACCTTTATAGCTCTATGGAATAATTTCAATAGGTATGTGAAGCCAATGTCCTAACATTTTTGAAAAAACAACATCAAAATCTAGCCTTTACCTAGGCAAAAAAGAGAACATTTGGATTCTAGGAGAAGGAGGATTTTGCTCAAAGATCTCTTATTTAAGGGATTCTCAAAAAGTAAGTTATGGGGACATCCTCATAGATTGACTTAGAAATGCAAATGCAAGGAGACAAAGATACAAGCTAAGAATACATTTCAAGGATTCAAGGTTGGTTCAAAAGGTGATCAACTAATGAACGACTTCCAAAGACAAGCACATCAAGAACTTTTATCAATAACATCCATCACGGGAGAATCTATGATGCCATAATAATAGATTCTAGTTTGAACCTTAGCAATTTAAATGGACTCTTTAATAAAGCCATAGGTGTTGATGATTTGCATAAAAGTAATAAAGACAAGCAAGACATAGCTTCCATTAGCACAAGCCAAAGTGATGAAAAATTAGAGAAAGAGTATGCTACATTGTAAATAATGGTGGCCTTTAAGTAACAAGGCCAAGAGTTGATGAGATTATTGGAAAACCTCAAGCCTACTAGAAACTCATTTAAACCAATTTTCTAATATATGCATTGTGGTTACAACCACTCATTATAAGAATGCCTTGAGCCTAGACTAGTGAGAATCTATGTGTGGATTACATTAGATATGGACATGATGTTATAGTGTGTCAAGCTCTAAAATGCTTACTCTACCATGCCAACCATATAGCAAAGGATCTTCTTTAGCCTTGCTAGCCTCAACTAAAATAAAGTTTGAGAATCAAAACTAACCCATTTGACATCCCAAGGCCACTAGATGCTCATGCAATGCATCCTCCGAGTGATGTCCACACCCAACACATTGATGAACCTATTGGCAAAGAGAGATGCATGAACCTTTGTGTTTTATAACCAACTTACAAAAAGGATGGTAATGTGGTCCCAATACTTTATTGATTCATCCCAATCATGATACAATATGACCAAGAGAGAGAGAGAGAGAGAGGCATGTGACAATGAAGAGATTTCCTACTAGATATGCAATTAACTAAGACATATATCCTCAAGGTTATCTGAGAAATAAGAGGTAGAAAAGGATAGTTCAGCAAAAATGTGTTGGGGATAAAGGCACCTCCGCCTAGTCGCTTGTATATTACTACACTGACAATACCCGTGCCTGCACACTGCAAGTGGCGGGCGCCCATCACTATCACTTTATTCTTTATTCTTTTAGTGACATATGAATAAAGGGAAGACCAGTCACACATTGTGACTATTGGAGTTCCCACGTTGAGAGTCTCTCTCTCTCTTGCCCTTACTCTCCCACCATAGCTCTCCCTGTGCAAGCTTCGATCCTTCTCAGCTTTCAACTAGTATCAGAGCATGGTTGCTTAAGCATTCAAGCTTGGTCTGTGAATCCTTCAACATTCACTTGAATCCCTACACCATTGGTTCTCACTCTTGGCAGCCATATCCAACTCCTTCGAGCTCCAGCTTCCTGAGCACCTACCTGGCCCATTTGGGCACCCTCAAGGCATTCCTTCAGAGGTATTGGAGCTCTCTTTTGTTATTTTACTTCAATCCACAGGTTTTGTGAAGTAGGGCAGCCATGTCCTCTTGCTTCTTGTGACGCCTACACTCTACCAGTGACTTTGCCCTTCAAGAGGGAGCTCCTAGGGGTCCTTGACTACTCCCCCAACCTTGTCTTGGACCTTTCCCAACCCTTCCACAAGCCCCAGATCAGTTTGGGCTAGCTTGAAGACCTGCAACAAAATTTGATTTTACCTTTAGCCCTCCCTTGGCACTCATTGGTAGCTTGAAAACACTTCATTTGGCACTTGGAAACACCCCCTTGATGCTCGACATTGGTGGTTATCATTGGCATTGATTTGTGGAATAATTTACCTCAGTCCAGGACTATTTTTTGCAGTCCACATGCAGCCACAAACAATGTTACATTAGCACTTTATGTTATGCTTGGTTGGCATTGACATTTGATGCCTGGTTGGTCCTGAATGGTCCCCGAATGTTAGGGAAATGTATGCCTATTGATTGGCCATCATTTGAGCTGATTTAATGGCATGAAATACTCAATTTTACACAGTAAATCACCGTTGTACACTCCAAGTCTGAAACTTATTTAGTCACTTTATGCTTTGCCTATTGGTCACCATAGGTGCTTCTCGGGTGTTTCATATGACTATTGGGATGCAAATGAAGGTTGGCAAATTCTTTGGATGGTTCTGGAATGTATTTTGAGCCTTTTTTTAGCTCCGTGTTGGTTGGCATTTACTTGACATTGGTTTACACTGGCATGCTTTGTGACAGAGGTTATACCTATGGTCTATGTATGACCCGTTGGTACATGCTTGATGCTTACATATGCTAGTTACAGGACTTGAATGCTATTGGAGCTTCGTTTGGGCTTGACTTTGGATATTTTGGAGCTTATTTTGGTCTTTTTTTGGCTCGTTAGAGATTTATTGGGATTGTCTTCATGGCATTGGATGCTATCATTGAATACTTGATCTCTCATATGCTCTAGATGTCTTACTGATGTATGATCTTGGATACTCCATCACCGGTGCTCTTACATGCTTTGTTTGAGCTTATTTGCTTGACACTTACAGATTTTGTGCCAATGGGAGTGTCTTTGTACACTTACCAGACATTGAGTAGTGTGGATTATGCATATTGAGCTTTTGGATCTTTGAGACCGGGATCTCCTTATGGATGATGTATGGTTGATATGCCTTGGTCCATGTAGATGTACTTGGGCTGATTTGGCTTTGTATTCAGAGCAGACACCGACTTGTGTTAGGTCTTGGCAGTGGTATGTACATTTTGCCCTGTTGATTGGGGGGTGTACCGACTTTACTGATGGACTTTGTCTAACATGCTTGGGTATTGGCTCATGTCAGTTTGACTATTATATGCTTGTTTATGCCTGCTTGATGCTGGTTTTGCATTGACAATCAGTGATTGACTTTGAATATTGGGTTTTGCCTACTGTCAGCTCTCATCGTACACTACTGTCATAAATTACAGTAATCACATATATCTCCGGACTGTCATGTATTTTTCATGTTGAATCATCCTGGTTTGATGTACAAAAGGTACTTGGTGGGAAGCATCATTAAATACTTGTTTCTCGCCATTTTACCTTGGTTTTGGTGGTTTTTTGGTCATTTTCTACAGTTTACAACAAGCAGTTTTGAATTGTCTCCACTGTTTCAGCTTGCAATATGGCATATTCTTCCACTAACAGTGCTATCTTCAACATCACTAAGCTTGATGGTACGAATCATGCCTATTGGAATAGCCACGTTTGGTAGATATTGGTATAGAAATCGCAGACAAAGCCACTAAGGTTGAGTGGAGAGCAGCTTGAAACTATGATTAATGATGAATGGATGGAGCTTGATGAGTTATGCAAGTCCATTGTCTCTCACTAAATAGATGCATTACAATGTGGTCGAGGAAACACAGAGTGCTCAGCAGCTTTGGGATAAGATCAAGACCCTCTATGACAAGCAAAGTCCTGCAAGTCAAATGTATTGGTTGAAACAGCTTATGGATCTCCGCATAAAAGAGAATGTGACCATGTCAGCTCATCTGAGCCAATTTCATGCGATTCTTAAGAACTTGGTTTTGCATAGCATTGATTTCAAAGAGGATGTTACTCCATTGTTCTTGCTTGGAACTCTTAATGAGTCTTGGAATGTATTCCGCACTGCCTTATGTGCTTTTGCCACTACTCTGAACCTATTTATGTTGAGAGCTCTCTTTTGTAGGAAGAGATAATTTGTAAGAATTTGAATACCTCTCATGTGTCTCATGCTTTGACAGTTAGAGGCTGACATGATGGAAATGCAAAGAATGACCATGGTAATGGCCGTGGATGGGATTCGCAGAAATCTCAGTCCAAGTCACGTGCCAAGTTGCATAGTAAGTCTCGTGGGAGAAATGCAAATCTGACTTGTCATCATTGTGGGAAGAAAGGCCACAATGTCATGAATTGCGCAATGAAAGGCACAAAGACAAGGGGAAAGAGAGTGCAAGAAAATTATTCTAGTCACAACATAGTACCTGCTAAGTCAAATGTTAAATTTGAAGAGATCGATGTTATGTAGCCCGAGGATAGTAATGGGGATTATACCCTTGCAGCAGCTTCATCTAGTGCTTCACAGATAATAGAGATACACTCTATGTATGCACAGTGTTGGCTCTTGGACCTCTCTTGGACTCAGGTGCATCCTTTCATGTGACACCTTGCTAAGAGTGGCTCCATTCATACCGTTCTATTTCGGGTTTTGTGTGCTTGGGTGATGACAGGTCTCTTGAGATTGTCGGCATTGGTGATGTTAGGTTGCAATTTCCTTCTAGTAGCAGTTTTGTTATGCACGATGTACGTTATGTACTTGCATTGCCACATACTCTCATGTCTGTTGGACAACTTGATTACGCAAGATATCATGTATCTTTTGGAGACTCTGCATGGAAGATTACTCGTGGCAGACTTGTACTTGTGAGAGGTGCCAAGGCTAGCAGCCTCTACACCTTAGTTGTTTCTAGATCTACGGTTGATCATGCTTTGTTTGTGGGATCTTTACCTCATGTATCTCTTTGGCATGCCCATTTGGGGCACATGTCGATTAAAGGAATGAAAATGTTTTCTGGCTTTTGCAGTACTTACCGCCCCTTGACTATTCTCATTTTGATTCTTGTGATCATTGTCTTTATGGTAGGCAGACTAGGTCTACGCATAAGAAGTCTGGTATATCATGCATGAGTGAGCTGTTGGTTTTGGTTCATTCTAATATCTGTGGGCCCATGCCCTGTCAGTTATGGGTGGTGTGAAGTATTTTGTTACTTTCATAGATGATTTTTCACATAAAATATGGGCTTATCCCATAAAGTGGAAGTCCAATGTATAGTTAGTTTTTCACTCACTTTGTGTTGGTGGCAATGTGCATCCCATTGTTCATCATTTATCATGCTTTCCCTTAGTCTCAATTTATGCTCTTCGAGGTGGAGCTTGAAGGGAGTGAGCCTGGAGTGGAAGCACGCAAGCACAAGAGCTATGGTGGAAGGAGCAAGAGAGAGAGGCACAAGATGTGGGAACTCCAACTATCACAATGTGTGATTGACCTTTCCTTTATTTAAATATCATTGAAAGAATAAAGAATAAAGTGATAGTGATGGCAAAAAACCAGTCTGGGCATAGGTTCAAATGCCTTAGGACAGATAATGGGGGTGAGTATGTCTCACGTGCTTTTGAGTAGTTATGGATGAGAGGGGTATTAAGCAATAGTTGATCGCCCCCTACACCCCTCCCTAGAATGGTAGGGCTGAGCGGATGAATAGGACAATCTAGGAGAGGGTTCGCAGTATGCTTAGCCATGTAGGCTTACCCCAGCACTTTTGGGTTGAGGCAATTACGACTGCCATGCATATCATTAATAGATCACCCTGTAGTACCATTGATTTTTAGGTTGTAGAGGAGGTATGGACAAGAAAGCCTCCCTCTTATGCGCATTTACGTATCTTTGGATGCGAGGCATTCTACCATGTGCCCAAGGACAAGCATAACAAGCTAGATCCTAAGATTGTTAAATGCATATTCCTTGGTTATGGAGATGTAGGAGAGATGGGTTATCATCTATGGGATCCGTAGGCATGGAAAATCATCTGCATCCATGATGTAGTCTTCCATGAAGACAAGATGCATAAGCAACTTGAGAGAGTCGTGGAGATACACAGGGTTATATTTCAGGAGGAGCCACAAGCTCCCGTATAGCCAGTTGGACGGCTTGCAGTAGCAGCAGATGCTCATGGCCAGGATATTGGACAGAATGTTGGATAGGCAACATAGCCTGCAATGCAGCGTTCTACTAGAGATAGATGCCCACTCGACAGATTTGAGCCCTCCATGCACTATATCTTGGTTACTGATACAGGAGAGCCTCTCACCTATGATGAGGCTATGCATAAGAATATGACTTGGGATTCGGTTTCCTTGCCTGCTAGCAAGAAGGCTCTGCCATGCAAATAGGTGTACAATATGAAAAGTACCCCTAGACATCCCAAGCCAGCATACAAGGCTAGATTGGTAGTAAAGGGTTTTAAGTAGGAGCATGGTGTTGACTTTGATGAGGTCTTCTCCCTTGTGGTTAAGATGACCATTAGTCTTGGCTTTGGTTGCACAGCTTGACTTGGACTTGTACCAAATGGATGTCAAGATGGCTTTCTTACATGGAGACTTGCATGATGAGATTTACATGGAGTAGCCTCAGGGCTTTGCAGAGCCTGGCAAGGAGCAACTAGTGTGCAAGTTGAAGAAGAGTCTTTATGGCTTGAAGCAGGCACCTAGGGAATGGTATCATAAGTTTGATGCCTTTATGCAGTCACAGGGCTACAACCGTAGTGCTATGGATCCGTGCTTGTATACGAAGAAAGCCCGTGATGGTTCTTTGCTTATTTTGGTACTCTATGTGGATGACATGCTATTAGTAGGGGAAGCTCATGATGAGCTAGATGCTCTTAAGGCTCAACTCAAGAAGAGCTTTGAGATGAAGGATCTAGGATAGACCTCTCACATACTCGGTGTGTGCATTAGATGCGACACGCATCAGGGACTCCTCTACTTATCACAAAGGGAGTACATTCATAAAGTCCTTGAGGGCTTCTGCATGTAGGACGTCAAGGCTATTGGCTGTCCATTGCCTTCTTATGTGAATGTATCACATGCCAATTGTCTGCAAACCAGATGAACAGAGGGTCGAGATGGCCAAGATTCCCTATGCATCCGCAGTGGGCGATCTTATGTATGCCATGATAGCCACTCGTCTAGATATTGCCTTTGCAGTTAGTGTTGTGGCATGCTATATGGCTACACCTGGCAAGAAGCATTGGGATGTCGTGAAGGGTATCATGAGGTACCTGAAGGGCATTGCAGATATGTGCATATGCTATGATAGCCAGGATATAGGAGTCATGGGGTACATTGACTTTGATTATACATGTCATGCAGATAGTAGGAAGTCCACTTCTGGTTATGTGTTCACATATGTTGGAGGTGGTGTCTCTTGGATGTGCAGGTGGCAAGAAGCATTGGGATGTCGTGAAGGGTATCATGAGGTACCTGAAGGGCATTGCAGATATGTGCATATGCTATGATAGCCAGGATATAGGAGTCATGGGGTACATTGACTTTGATTATACATGTCATGCAGATAGTAGGAAGTCCACTTCTGGTTATGTGTTCACATATGTTGGAGGTGGTGTCTCTTGGATGTCCAGGGTGCATAAGTGTATGGCTCCTTCCACCACTGCGGCCAAGTACATTGCAGCCACTAAGGCTTGCAAGGAGGCCATATGGTTAGGTTGTTTGGTTCATGACCTTGGTATTGATGCTATCCCTACACTGCATTCGGACTCTATGAGTGCTATTCAGTTAGCCAAGAATCCGGTCTTCAATGCGAAGAAGAAACACATTGAGGTGAGGTATCACTTCATACGTGGGGTTGTTGAGGACAAGTATGTTGACTTTGTCAAGATCGATTGACGAGAATCCTACAAATCTGCTCACCAAAAGCCTCTCTATGGAGTGCTTTGCCTTCCTCATGAGATTGATGGGCGTGGGATGAGATGACATCTTTCCTCATCCTGTTGTACATATGTACATGTTGTACTGTCTTTTCTTTTTCTTTTTCACTCCTCACTGGGGCAGATTCGCCTTTAAGTGAGAGGTTGTTGGGGGTAAAGGCGCCTCCGCCCTAGCTGCCCGTGTATTACTACATTGACAGTACCTGCACCTACTATTCTTTATTATTTTAGTGCCAGATGAATAAAGGGAACGTCAGTCACACATTGATTGTTGAAGTTCCCACATTGTGAGTCTCTCTCTCTCTTGCTCTTGCTCTCCCGCCATAGCTCTCCTGTGCAAGCTTCGATCCTTCTCACCTTTCAAAATGGACTCTCAAAAAGGCCTTTAAAAATGTCATATTTTAAGAGTTGTCCCTTTGGATATTATCAAATAAAAGAAAGGATGTTGATATCTATGACATGTGTGTGTGTGTGTGTGTGTGTGTGTGTGTGTGTGTGTGTGTGTGTGTGTGTCCTTACTTTCATTTTTTTATTTTTGATTCTGAAAGGGGTAATTAACGTTTTTGACCAAAAAAGTTGTGATTAAGATCTTGCATGGATTTTGAGTAGCTCCCTCCACTTTCCCTCTTTTTATTCAATCTTCAATTTTAAATTTTCTCCCATACCCCAACTCAATATGGCTTAAGAATTTAGGAGCATAGTCCTCTTATGCTCTTCTCTACTAAGTTTTTATTGGCTTTCAACTTCTTGTCTAAGAGAAGTCAAGATTTTGAGTGTTGCACCAAACTGTTCAATTTCTTATACTTATAACAGTAGATCTAGGACAAAATGCAAACCCATCCTTCTCATGTAAATATATTCATCAAGTTTTCAACATGGTTTGATAATGGGTTTGTGAGTATTCACCATTTTTTAAAGCACTAAAGTAATTGGTTTCTTCTATGTATAAGTATAATGTTAAGGCATACTCAAGCATCTACTCCTATTGAAGGAGATTCTTTTCTCAAGTGCTAATCAAGTCTTTCAAGATGCTTTCAAGGTTTAACTCTTAGCTTTACACCCTTGTATTCTCCTACTCTCTATTGACCTCAATTTCTCTCCATGAGCTTTCTATTACACTCATTGAGGGTTTTAATTGCTTGTTGATTGCTTGCATTGAACCACACACTAATAGGCCAATTTTGAAGATGTCTTATTTGATCACTAGCTCGTGCAAAGCCCTCATCATTGCACCAATGCTCGTATTGAACTACACCTCATCATGGTCGGGACAACGTGTGAGATGAAAAATGTCAAGTAATCAAAATGCAAGATGAAGGGTTGTACCTTGTGGCCTAGAGTGGAAAAATAGCGAATAATGAAGGAGGAGCATTATGGTTGAAGGAAATAGACTACATTGTGTTGCCATTGCTTTTGGTAGCTACAAAGAGAGAGAGAGAGAGAGAGAGAGAGAGAGAGAGAGAGAGAGAGAGAGAGAGAGAGAGAGAGAGAGAGCCAAAGCCAAAGGAGGGAGATGGGAGTATAATCCCTTCTAAAGAGGGTTGTCACAACCCTCCATTTCCTCTTCACATTCCCAAATTGACTTATGTTATATCTAATGGACAAAGGAAGAAGGTTGCTTGAAGAAAGGAAGGGGATCAAGTGCATTAATGCACTAAATCTATTACTATTCATCAAGAAAGGGAGGAGAGAGAGGGGGACACACACACACACACACACACACACAGCACTCTTAAATCTTGATTCTTTCTCAACTTACCATACTCAAAGACTCTTCTACACTTAGGTTATTCCCGCCTTATATTTTTTATGGGAATTTCAGTTATTCCTAACAAAGGTAAGAGCTTTCAAGGTTTAGGGAAGCTTTTGGTGCTTCAGAAAGAGAGGCTTGATAAAGCTTTGTATAATATATAGAAAAGTTATAAAGGGGCCTCAAAGACCTTAGCTTGATTGCCTTAATCATCCACTCATCCTCACAACAACCAATTGCCCTCCTCAACTCTCTCTCTCTCTCTCTCTCTCTCTCTCTCTCTCTCTCTCTCTCTCTCTCTCTCTCTCTCTCTCTCTCTCTCTCTCTCTCTCTCTCTCTCTCTCTCTCTCTCTCTCTCTCTCTCTCTCTCTCTCTCTCTCTCTCTCTCTCTCTGTGTGTGTTCCTAGCATTAAAAAACTATTCTTCTTCTTCTTCTACCCTCACTTGTCACTAGCACTATGCAAGCAAGGAGAGTGTGGAGGAATCTTTGTGAGGGGAGGAGCATCAGATAGTGAGCCTACACCTCATCATACTAGCTAAAACTCAGCTAGAGACCTCATGATCACAAAATGCCACTCGAATACCTTCATTTCCCATGTTGCCAAAGTGCTCTTGATGTAAGCAATAAATTCTATATGGCTTTGTTTAACAGTGATAATTCCACACCCAAAATCAATTTATTGTAGCATAGGTTTTATTGTTTGTGTATTAAGTAAGTAAGTAAGTAAGTAAGTAAGTAATGTTTGGAAAGGGATGGTTTCATATGTTAGAAAGGTGCATCAAATCTCTCATTTTCATGCTTAAATTGCAATGGAAATACGTGTTGATTTGACTCTAGATACTAAACTCTCATTGGCTTGTGTTGCTAGAGTGATAATTGTGTTGTATTTGAGGTGTCTCTCTAGCCTTGGAGTAGGACAACATCTATAATGTGGACTGTGCAGTCAAGATGAGTGAGCCGTGTTTTTATCAAGGTGAATGGGTTGTATTTTTGAGAGACTCTCTAGCATCATGGATACACGATATATCATAGAAACCCCAATCTTGATGTGTAGTGTTCCTCAAAGAAGTGAAAAAGGTCAAGTCTTAGGTATGGGGAGTGTTATTGGTGAGCTAATCATCTTATCAATTGATTAGCCAAGTTGTACCATCCCTTAGGCATACACTTAGTGGTGGATTAGGTGATTAACAATGGATTGGTGGCCAAATCCTAGATTACTAGTCTATTTTATGTAGCCATGGTGCTTGGTAATGTTTCTTATAAATATTATTATATAAATAGAAGTGGATTTGGTTGTAGGAAAGGACTGTTTATGCATCCTTGTTTGCTTAAAGGTATTACTTGAACAAACCAATGCTAAGGATGCCACGAAGGAATGTGTATGTCAAACCCAACATTGGTAGTAATAAGCTAACTAAAAAATACCGTGTGAGTGGATGGAAAATGAGAGGGTGGAGCTCCTAATAACACCATCCTATGGATGGGTAGACTTAAATATTTGGGTGGCTTTCTACATTATTGCAAGGTCGAGTGATCATGGGCCTTAGGTTAGATAGAACCCAACTAATATTGTTTTAGGGGAAGAGAGTGTTGTATTGTATCAGCTGAGGCTATTGAGGTTTAAAAGACTACCCCAATCTATACAAACCAAGTATAGTGTTGGCCACTCTCATCTTTGATTAGTTGTGCATCATTCACTATTAGGACCAAAACTCTTATATTCAACTATGTCCATCATTCCCAAAAGAGGGACCAGATGGCATTGCTTCTAGAACCATTGCATTTTGATTAACTACCAAAAAGAAGACCCTCTAAGATTCTAACAAGGGGTATCTCACAAGTCACATGGTGTGCTTGAAAAAGTTAAAATTATTGCCCACTTGGACACTTGGTTGGTCCTCCTCCTTGGTGGGGTCATTGAGGAGGAGGGTCTCATTATGATTAAGCTTTGATGTTCATTAAGCTTATATCTCTCTCATATGTACATGAGAGTAGCACAAGCATGGATCTTACCTATTATCTTGGCTAATGTTTGGATGGAAGGTATCCCCTTATGATCTCTTGGGTGCATGCCTCCCATCTTAGGAAAAAGAGTGAAAAGAGTTCTATCCGCTGTGCAGTTTCATATGCATCTTATCCTCATGGAAGATAACATCATGACTATGGCGATAACCTTTTGAGCCTACAGATCTTAAAGATGATAGCCCATCTCACATACATCCCCATATCCAAGAAAGATGCATTTGATCTATCTTATTGTGCTTGTCTTTGGGAATATGGCAAAAACCTCACACCCAAAGACTCACAAGTGTGCATATGAGGTAGGTTTCCCAAACCATATCTCCTATGCAACTCTACGACCAAGACTAATGCATGGGGATCTATTAATGAGATGCACAACAATAGTAACTGCCTCATGATAAAAGTAGTATGGTAAGCCTACCTAACTAAGCATACTATGAACTCTGTCTTGAATAATCCTATTCATGTGCTATGCAATACCATTTTGGGGTGGATGTATGGGGCAGTCAATTGATGCTTAATACCCTTCTCATCACATAGCTACTCAAAAGCCTTAGAGATATACTCACCCCCATTGTCAAACCATAGGCATTTCAACCTATACCCAAACTAGCAAGAAAGTGTTGAAATGTAGACAAACCATCTACTTTATGCTTAATGCTATAGGTCCAAGACTTATGCAAAAAGTCCATCTATGAACACAACAAAATACTTCATGCCATCTAAGGATTGATAGGGCATGGGGCCACAAACATCTAAATGTACAAGAACCAAAGGCTCACCCGCATGTGTAGAACCAAACTTTTGATGTGAGTTATGAGTCTGCCTACCATAAACACAATAATAATCCAAGGATGAGAGATACTACAAATGGGTCAAGTCTTTCATTCCTTTCACAAAGACATGTGTCTAAGGTGAAGATGCCATAAAGATACATGTGGAAGATCAGTGGCGTAACCATACATGGTCAATAGACCCAAAAACAAGCAAAGGGCAAAGGTTGCCAACCTTGGTACCTCACCAAAGTGCCATGGTTGAATCTTCCATGAAGAATCACCAAAGGATACATGGTACCTAGGATTATACAATTGTCTAGTTGAAATAAGGCTTTTTGTCAAAGTCTGGACATGGTGTACATCATGAGGCACAAACGGAGCACCAACACATGTAGTATGACATCACTTATGCTAATAATATCAAATACAATGTCATTTCCCAATCTTACAGAACTCATATAACAATACAATAGCTGTGGAACCAATGGTAATGTGGGGTAGCATAAAAGGAAGTTCTTGAATCAAGAAGCCAATATTGAGAGTAAGTAGACGCGGTGCATTGGCCAACCAAGTAGTATGAAGTAATGAAACTACAAGAATATTATCATCATAACTATACTCCAATACATTTATCTCCTCTATCTTCACACTAGACTTAGATATTATATTAATGGACTTTACATTTTCATGTATTTTTCCCTTGCCTTTCTCATTGCACCTATCATTGCGCATTTTATGGCATTGCAGCCTAATATGACCCTACTACCAACAATAATGATATGACAAATAGGAGTTGCATCCATGAGACTTATTGCAAGATTGCCCATGAGACTAAGACTTGCCCCTATTGTGATGTGAGTCTCTACCACGATTATTAATGCCATTACCACCATTTATGCCTCTAACAGTCAATACATGAAAAGTGCAAGTTGCATCATTGTTCTTTGTGTTTACTTCTTCTATTAATAGAGCACTCTCTACATCGCTATATTTAAAAACACTCTTAGGGGAATTAGCACTCATAGTAGTACGAAAAATGACCCATGACTCAGGTAGTGTAACAAGCAAAAACAAAGAGTTGATATTATCTTTAAATTGAATGCCTTGAAAGATAAGCTAGTTGAAAATGGAATGGAACTCACTTAAATGAGTAGACATAATCATACCCTCCTTGATGTAAAGATCCACAAGCTTCTTCAACTGATATACGTGAGATGTAGGACTTTGCTTGTCATAAATATCACAAATCTTTTTTATTAATGTATAGGCACCACCCTTAATATCAATGACATTTAAATACACCTATTTAAGACTCAAACATCACCATACACACATCTTAGCATACATAGTAGTGCCAAGCATTCACACAAGCATGTGACATACCCGAGAAGCATGCATGCCTTCAATACATAGATCTTTCCTAGACTCTAGTTAAATGCTTACTGCCCAAACAATGTACAATAGTAAACCCTCCAAACATTAAGCTATTCAAGCTCAAATGAAGCTAATAAACACTCAATACATCCTCATGATATCCAACAATGATCCGGGCACTAAATAGGCATCAATAGAAGCATATATGAGCTCCAAACACTGAAGAGACCAATGTTCTAGTCCTATAGCATCAAGTCTATTGTAAATAACAACAAATAATAGATATTGGGGGGGGGGGGGGGGGGTCCAATGATGCCCAAGTGGAAACCTTCAACGCATGGAGAAGTTTCCAAGTACTTAACTAAGTTCTCAAGCGGTCCTTGAGCTAGAGTGATGAAGCAGATCAAGAAAGGGGCACTAAATACTAGGCACACAAATAGTGTGTTTGTTGCTATACTATTGATGCCTTCACCTTTACTAAGGTACTTGTAGAGCTCCAAACAAGCCTTGGGAAGCCCCTAAAGTAGGCCTTAACAAATTGAAAGCAAGCTGGAAGAGTTAAGCTCAAAGTATACCTTCAAGGATTGAAGCTCCAATGATGCCCAAGAGAAAGCCTTGAATGCATGGGAAAGTTGCCAAGTACTTGACCAAGTCCCTAAGGATACTTGGAGTTGGACAAGTGATGAAGTAGATTATGAAAGGGGGACTAAATACCAGGTGTGCATGCAGTGTGTTTGTTGCTATACTAAATGCTGATGCCTTTGCCTTTAATAAGGCACTTGGATAGCTCCAAACAAGCCTTGGAAAGCCCCTAAATTAGGCCTTAACAAACTAAAAGCAAGCTAGAAGAAATAAAGCTCAAAGCATACCTTGAAGGGCTAAAGCAATGGTTGCCATAGAAACAATGAATAAAACTTTATCACCAGTTGAAGCCATTGAAGAAGAAGCTCCTCAAATGGTAGGCTCTAATACTAGTTGAAAGGTAGAACCCGAGTGGAAGCACACAAACGAAAGTAAGAGTGAAGCAGGAGCTATGGCAGATGAAGAGAGAGAGAGAGAGAGAGAGAGAGAGAGAGAGAGAGAGAGAGAGAGAGAGAGAGAGGGTATGTGGGAACTCCAACTAACCCAAGGTGTGACTTGGCTTTCCTTATTCTATTTGTCACTAAAAGTTAAAAGATTAAAGTGATAGTGATGGGTGCCTACCACATGGAGTGTATATATCCACCAATGATCTAGGTACTAAATAGGCATCAATAGTGTTAACCGTCAGACAAACAAGGTGGAAAATCTGGAAAAGCTAAAGTAGAAGACAAAGGCCAAGGCAAAGTGAAACGGAAGATGAAGGCATGCCAAGAAAAATCTAGAAACATAAGAAGCACAGAAAAGTCATAAATAAAGAAAAAATGTGCACAAGGAAAAGCGCAAGTCAATACTTTTGTAAAAGAGCGCGTGCATCATAATTTAATTTAAGGAGCGCCGGGTTCTCACCCGTGCAATTTGTAAATGTAGACGGGCGGTGAAAAGGAAACTAGGAAGATAGAAGGACAATGGAAAAAAGGGCCTAGGCCACTGCCGGCCATGTAAAAAAGGGAATAAGGGGATGACCACCCAAAAGGGATTTAGGGTTTTGTATATAAAGTTGAAAAGTGAATGAGAAGCTTATTCTTGTGTGTGGCCAAAAGTAGCTCTCTTCTTGTTCTTGTTCTTGCTTGCTTGAGCTTGTGCTTGAGAGAGGGAGTGTGAGAGTGTGAGAGAGTGAGTGTGTGAGGGCGAGGGACGGAGAAGCTCTCCATCTTCTCCTCTCTTCTTCTCTTCTCTTCTCTTCTCTTCTCTTGTCTTACTCGGGGCTATGGAGCTTGGAGCGTGGATCTTGAGGATGGAGCTTGCTTGAAGCTTGCACTTGGATCGTGGAGCTACTGGAGTGTGCGGGAGAGGAGCTAACTCGATCGGCATGGAGGTAAGCTCACTACACCCGTAGATATGGATGGTGCATCGGCTATGTGAGAGGTAGCCATTAGTGCTCGGCTTGGAACGCTTGAAGCAATAAGCGGTCCATGGGTCTTGGCGGTTGAGCGAAGGCTCCCACAAATAGAAACATATATGATCTCCATACAGTGAAGAGACCACTACTCCAATCCTATATTGGAAGGTCTGTTGTAAACAATATCAAATAATATAGACGGGGAGGGCTCCGATTATGCCCGTGAGGAAGCCTTCAATGCATGGGAAAGTTTCCAAGTACTTGATCAAGTTTCCAAGGGGTCTTGGAGCTAGAGGAGTGATGAAGCAGATCAAGAAAGGGGGACTGAATACTAGGAGCACAAATGTGTTTGTTGCTATACAAAATGTTGATGTCTTTGCCTTTAATAAGGCACTTAGAGAGCTCAAAGCAAGCCTTGGGAAGCCGTTGAAGTATGCATTAACAAACTAAAAGCAAGTTGGAAGAGTTAAGCTCAAAGCATACCTTGAAGGGCTGAAGCAATGGCTACCATGGAAACTTTGAATGAAACTTTATTAGAGGCTAAAGCCATTGAAGAAGAAGCTCCCCAAATGGTAGGCTTTGATACTAGTTGAAAGGTAGAGCCGAAGTGGAAGCACACAAGTGGAAGCAAGAGTGAAGCAAGAGCTATGGCCAGATGGAGTAAGAGAGCACGAGAGAGAGAGAGACATAATATGTGGAAACTCCAACAGTCACAATATGTGACTTGCATCTTATTCTATTTGTCATTAAAATAATAAAGTTTAAATTAACAATGATGCCACCTATGGTGTTCATCCATCAATGATCCATATACTAAATAGGCATCAATAGAAGCATATACGAGCACCAAACACTAAAGAGACCATTGTTCCAATCCTATAGGTGTAGGTTTGCTATAAATAATGGCAAATAAGATAGATCGGGGGACTCCAATGATGCCCAAGAGGAAGCCTTCAATGCATTGGAAAGTTGCCAAGTACTCAACCCAAGTTCCCAACGAGTCATGGGAGAGTAGATCAGGAAAGGGGAATTGAATATCAAGCGCGTAAACAACATGTTTGTTACTATACTACATACTGATCCTTTACCTTTAATAAGGCACTTTGAGAGCTCTAAACAAGCCTTGGGAAGGCCCTAAAGTAGGCCATAACAAACTAAAAGAAAGATGGAAGAGTTAATCTCAAAGGATACCTTGAAGGGTTGGAGCAATGGTTGCCATAGAAATAGTGAATGAAACTTTATCACAGGCTGAAGCCATTGAAAAAGAAGCTCCTTAAATTGTAGGCTCTAATACTAGTTGAAAGGTAGAGTCCGAGTGGAACATAAGTGAAAGCAAGAATGAAGTAAGAGCTATGGTAGAGAGAGAGAGAGAGAGAGAGAGAGTATGTGGGAACTCCAACAGCCACAATGTGTGACTTGCCTTTTTTTATTCTATTTGTCACTACAAGAATAAATATTAAAGTGATAGTGATGGGTGCTCACCACCTACAGTGTATGTCCACCAATAATCCGAGTACTAAATAGCCATTAATAGAAGCATATATGAGCTCCAAACACTAAAGAGACCACTATTCTAGTCCTGTAATAGCAAGTTTATTGTAAATAACAAAGATGAGGGAGCTACAATGATGCCCAAGAGGAAGCCTTCAATGCATGGGGAAGCTGCCAAGTACTTGACCAAGTTCCCAAGGGGTCTTGGATCTGGAGGAGTGATGAAGCAAATCAAGAAAGGGGAGCTAAATATTAGGCATGCAAATAGTGTGTTTGTTGCTATACTAAAGGATGATGCCTTTGCCTTTAGTAAGGCACTTGGAGAGCTCCTTGGGAAGCCCTTGAGGTACGCCTTAACAAACTAAAAGCAAGCTAGAAGAGTTAAGCTCAAAACATACCTCTTGAAGGGTTGGAGAAATGGTTGGCATAAAAACAATGAATGAAACTTTATCACAGGTTGAAGCCATTGAAAAAGAAGCTCCTTGAATGGTAGGCTCTAATACTAGTTGAATGGTAGAGCCCAAGTGGAAGCACATAAGTGAAATAATGAATGAAGTAAGAGCTATGGTAGATGGAGCTATTCCAGTCCTATAGCAGCAAGTTTGTTGTAAATAACAAAAAATAACAAAGAAGAGGAGCTAAAATGATGCCCAAGAGGAATCCTTCAATGCATGTTGAAGTTGTCAAGTACTTGACCAAGTTCCCAAGGGGTCTTGGAGCTGGGGGAGTGATGAAGTAGATAGGGAAAGGGTAACTGAATACCAGGCATGCGAACAGTGTGTTTGTTGCTATACTAAATGCTAATGCCTTAGCCTTTAGTAAGGCACTTGGACAACTCCTTGGAAAGCCCTTGAAGTAGGCCTTAAAAAACTAAAAGCAAGCTAGAAGAGTTAAGCTCAAAGCATACCTTGAAGAGATGAAGCAATGGTTGCCATAGAAATGGTAAATGAAACTTTATCACAAGCTAAAGCAATTGAACAAGAAGCTTCTTGAATGGTAGGCTCTGATACTAGTTGAAAGGTAGAGCCCGAGTGAAAGCACACAAGTGGAAGCAAGAGTGAAGTAAGAGCTATGGCAGATTGAGCAAGAGAGCAAGAGAGCAAGAGAGAGAGAGACACATAGTATGTGGGAACTCGAATAATCACAATGTGTGACTTGCCTTTCCTTATTCCATTTGTCACTAAAAGAATAAAGATTAAAGTGATAGTGATGGGTGCCTACCACCTGCAGTTTGTAGGTGTGCGGGTCTATATACAATAAATGTAGGTAGCTAGGCACATGTAACGTTTAATCCCAATGTGAGAGAGAGAGAGAGAGAGAGAGAGAGAGAGAGAGAGAGAGAGAGAGAGAGAGAGAGAGAGAGAGAGAGAGAGAGAGAGAGAGAGAGAGAGAGAGAGAGAGAGAGAGAGAGAGAGAGAGAGAGAGATGAAATGAAATAGTAGCATCTGCAAAAGGCCAAAGTGACCTATGAGACAATGAGTTATAATCATCTGCATAAACATATGACTGCTTGAAGAGAACAACACATGAAAACTATAATGAACAATACAAAAAAGCTATAACCTAACAAAAATAAAGAGCTCTAGCTAATAGGTGTAGAGAGCCTACCGAGCTATGATCTCCTATATCACCTTTTATGTAGCCATTGTAGCACATATTATTTGTCATGCTTCAACTCTTGTATTTTTTCTTTGAGCCTTCTCTTAACCTTAGCTTTCTAAGCAGGAGGGGCTTGGTCACCTTCCCAACCACTTTTTAGGTATCTATTTGAAGATATTTACGGGCAATATATAAGAGGGAAGCTCAAGTGGATGATGATGATGATGATTTGACATTCATTATGGATTGTTCACCCAATAGATGTTTATAAAGAAGTTGCAATCAAGGGAGATTATTTGCAAAGGATATGGCCTCCCCATGATTGACATGCTTTCTAGTATTGATTATTTATAGTTTAATAGCATCAAATGGTGGTTAAATAGAATAAGCACTTGACACGTCATGCACATGCATGTGGAAGTGCTTTTGGCTCTCCTAACATCTAGAATATTTAGGTTTATTAGGGAGTGATTTGAGTATATCTAAGATGACATTCCCTAAGGTGAGGCTCTTCTAGGGCAAGGTTGTTGGTACTATGGCAACCTACTAGGTCCCCCTTTAGTCTACCAGTGTGATTGTTATTTTTCAAAATCCTTTTGGTCCAAATTTTTATTGATTGAGGTGAGCGTATAAAATAATTTTGAGTTGCTAATAATAAAGTCTATTGAACATCAAAGCTTGCAAACTCATTTCAATCAATTAGAGAATACCTGAAGCAATATGACATGTGTGGGTGAGTAAAGAGGCATGCTATGTGGCAATTGTCGATAGCTCGTCACACAATTCTTGCATATGCTATTTCAAAATAGTCCAACTTATGCATAATCAAGATGGATGGTTCCTCTTGTAAGGATTTGCTCATGTATGCCACCATCGAATCATTTCAAGGGTACCAATCAAAAGATTTGGAGCACCTATGTTAGAAGATAGAGATGAAGATCTAATGTTGCATATCACTCACTCCACAGAACATCCTAATATTATGTTCGTAAAAAAAAAGAAGTAGTCCTTTTGTTGAGCAAGATAACTATTATGGATTGTTTATCTGTACATTGAATTTGAGTTGTTTAACTAACTAAGCAGTGCAAAATTTTTCATGATGGGAGATCTTAGGTAGGGATAGCAAAATGCATATATAAGGATGATAATTTTGTAGAAGATACACATACAATCATTACAAGTTTGCAATTATGTTTTTTTTGATTGAGCAAGGTTCTAACTCCATGTTTTAACCTCATGAATTGTGTAATCTTTGGGTTTTTCCATGATGATGTACTTGTATTAGTGCACCTATATCAAACACTTCATGTGGAAAACATGTAGATTAAAATTGCTTTCTATACCAAGGAATCCAAGGGTGATGTTAAGAAAGTTAGGATAAGTAGTCTTTGAGTGTCTCTAAACTAACTTTAATCAAGACTCCCTTAAAGTTGCTTAAACCTTTAAACTTTGACAACTTAGTTGAGTTAGATGACTCACATGTGAACCCTTAGATGAGTATATGATAGTTGAATTGCAACTTAGATTTGCAATCAACTAAGTCTTAACTCTTGGACTTTTGTAATGAACTTCAATAATGTGGATGCTCCAATGGACATCTACAACAAATTCATAGCCATTTTTACGTTCACACCTTAAAGACAAGAAATAATCGGTATAAGAGCATCTAAGTAAGTTCCTTTTTAGTTCTAGGCACAGTGTATTATCTTAATTTATCCACATATCTATGACTCCTAGATGCTAGACATTCCCATTGCGTTAGGTAAGAAGGATCAACAATAAGCAATTACCATCAATTTTAAAATCAAGAACATGCACGAGGTATTCGCATATAATGTACCCCCCTTGGCATCCTTTAAAAATTTATAAAATAAGTCAAGGATGTTACATATTATATTGCACATAAGTGAACATCTAGATAAATAATGCTTGGGGGTATTGAAGATCTTACTCTTATTGACTTTTTTGAGATATTGGTGGAATTCTTGATATGAAAACATGGAGATTGAATGTTGGTTAAAAATTTGTAAAACACACACAATAAAGTAATAGAATTATAGAGCCCATCACCACAATCACAAGGTTGAAATGGATTAAAGCGTATGGCTATTTTAAGTTCTATCTAATGTGCAAGAATTTTTACTCATGAGGAACATGCAAGTGCAAAAAGATTGTGTTTTTGCCTTTTTTGGACTCTTAAATTCAAAAAAACATGGATACTCTCAAATCTAAGAAAAAATACCTCAAAAAACCACTTAAATTAGGCAACTTTTGTGTTTTTGTCATTGATGATGTAAGCTGCAAATGCTAAAAGCAACCCCCCTCTCCCTCCCCTCCCCAACTAGTATATATAAAAGGGAAGATGATACCACATAGACACATAACTCTCTAGGAGGAGACACCACTCTATGAGTGCAAATGAAGTTAGAGGGACACACACACACACACACACACACACACACACACACACACACACACACACACACACACACACACACACACACACACACACACACACACACACACACACACACACACACACACACACACACACACACACACACACACACACACACACACACACACACACACACACACACACAGAGCTTCTCCCCCCTTCACATTTGTGTGGAAGCTCTTCGAAATTCACTGGGCTTCTCCCATCTTCTCCATGCTTGTGTGGAAGCTCTGCCAGAATCCATTGAGCTTGTTTGCTCTTCTTCACACCTTGAGCGGAAGCTTTGCCAAAATCTATCAAGATTTTCCTCTCATCTCCGCACTAGTGTGGAAGATTTGTCGAAATCTGTTGAGTTTCTTCCTCTTCTCTACACTTGTGTAGGAGCTCTATTGGAATCCACCAAGCTTGTTCACTCTTCTTCACACCTTGTGTGGAAGTCTTGTTGAAATTTGCCAAGCTTTTTCTTTCTCCTTCACAATTGTGTAGAAGCTATGTGAAATTTAATTCAAGAAGATGCCCCCCAAGAACCATTGTAAAGGAATGGAAGTCATCAAAGACTGCACTTCTAAAGAATTTTACTTGTTTTCATGTATGTGCTCTAAAGGCAAGAAACAAACATGCGCTAAATGGTTAATTTAGAAAGTTGATTTTGAATGTCCAAATAAAATGTGCTAGGATCCTAATTAGAAAACTAAAGATATTTTGGGTGTGTGTGGGAAGTGGAAGGATAACTTCTCCAATGGGAGTTGTCTTATGGCTAGGTGGACTCGATGGCTCCTCAACAATTAGAGTTTAGAGCTGAACAATGACTTCTTAGGGTCTAGGTCTTAGATTATGCCATAGCACTATTTTAGGGGGCTAGTGTGAGACTATGCCTTATAGGCAAATGGATTGACATTCTACTCTCCCTCATTTCTCACTCTCTTTGAACCAAGTGCAATGCTTGCTCGCTCCAAGTTTTGATTGATCACAAGTGGCTTTCTTAACTTGATGCTAGAATGCTATAGAGATTGTATTAGAGTCATTAGGAACCTTAGGTTGATCCTTGTGGGTCAAGTCGAATGCTCCCCTATGAGGTAGACCTAGAAGCAACCTAACCATCTAAGGCTGTGTGTTCCATCGTATCTAGGTGGTGACACTTAGGATGAGCAATTGGGCAACTACCCAATGCTATTCCTTGGATTTTCTAGTGTGACACATCTCACATTCAAATTCCAAAAACACACATTCATCCAATGATAAGCCAAGAAGTATAAAGTGCTGAAGGTTCATTAGAAGTTTAATCTCAAAGCACAATAGCATGCTAAGCCAAGGATTAAAGTGGTAATCTAATTAATCAAGAGTTCTAATTAGAATAGGACTCCATTGCTCTAAAGGAGGTGGAGAGAGGGATTAAGAACGTTGCAAGTTATACCTATTTAAAAGCACCTCATCAATGAAAATTAAGTGTGTTGCATCAAGTATTTCTTTCTCTTTTTTCATCAATGGCTCCATCTCATATTGATATTCGTTAGTTTCTATTCATTTAGGATAATAAGATCAACAATCAATAATCAAAATGAGAGATGACTTGCCGATGTACCATAGAAAGTACATAGAGAATAAGGGTTGAATTGTATTGGAGTTTGTAGTCTTAGGTTTAAAAATTAGGGTTAAGTCCACCTTCTAACTTCTAAGCCTTGGGCCTCAACCCTTAGGCGGTGGTTGCACCTTTGGCCTTTGAAAGACAATGATACGGATGCAATTATTATATATTGATAATAATTTATAAGGTTTTGTTTTGTTTTTTCTTTTTGGCCTTCTGTCGAAGGTCAAAATGCTCCGCATTGGTGGATATGTAATCTCGTGGGCGGCGCCTGGCACCAGTGGCGCCCAGCTCTAGACTTTCTCAATGGCCAGGCCGAGCAGTCCCGTCGTGGTGATGGCGGCAGGAAGTCGAGAGTGTCCCCTGTGTGCTGCCCTCTGCACTCACCATTGTCGGATCAAGTACCCGCCTGTGCTCCCGCATATGACACGATGCACTTCTGTAAATTAGATCATTTCTTATCGTCTTCTCGGCTGTGACCTGCAAGTGAAAAGGAAAGGTAGGCCATGGCAGAGGATGCAGGATTGTAACGCTGAGTCGCTAGGAGAGGAAGACGATGAAGAATCTCCTAGACGGACAAGAAGAAGCAGGCACTCGAGATACGGCGGAATTCGAATATAGCAGACCTTGGGATGTTTGCCCAATATGAGAGAGAGAGAGAGAGAGAGAGAGAGAGAGAGAGAGAGAGAGAGAGAGAGAGAGAGAGACAGACGTAGAAAAGAAACGTACTTCCAAATCACACTTTCTTTTGCCATATACGGCTGGGTTGATCGTGACATCAGGCTTGGACCAGTCCTTTTATGGTTATACATATAGATTATACATACATTGCCATATATACGGCTGGGTTGATCGTGACATCAGGCTTGGACCAGTCCTTTTATGGTTATACATATAGATTATGCAGACATTGATGCTAGATGAGACCTGATTCCCTTACACCTCTTGACCTGTGCGCACAGACAAGTGAGATTATGGGAAGACAGGAAGATTTGGATCGGACAAGAGAGATTATGAGAAGACAGGAAGATTTGGATATGCTGTCGTGTGCAGCATCAGCTTGCAAGCTGTCAGCTGTGCCTGTAAGCTGCGCTCTGGAGTGGATTAACTTAGCTGCAGATCATTCGAAACCATGTCTCTCTAGGAGAGATCATGGTTGCCGCACAAGGTTCTATCCACACAAATCACATGGCTTCAGCATAAGCTTACTGATGGTCAGTTATAAGTCCATCAGGGGTAGGGAGTTCACAGCAAAGCTTGAGAGGAGGAGAAAATGAGCACGATCAAAATGAAAATGCAGGATGATGTTCGTTGCCGGCACACTCTTGTTGCCTCTCTTAGAGCTTGTGCCAAGACAAAGGATTTAGTGAAGGGATGCAACATTCATGCCCGCATTGCTCGAACGGGGTTGCTTGAAAAGCATGTATCTGTTGCCAACAGTTTGATAAATATGTATGCGAAGTGTGGCTTGCTCGCAAGAGCACAGCAAGTGTTTGACAAGCTTCCTGACCGAGACGTAGTGTCATGGAATGCACTAATAACAGGTTATGCACAACATGGACATGGCGATGAAGCACTGAAATGTTTTGAGCGTATGCAATCGCAAGGCATGTCTGCCAATGCAATCACATATTTGAGCTGTTTGAAGGGCTGCGGAAGCATAAGAGCTATACATAAGGGTGAAGAAATACATGCTGAGATTGAGAGAAGTGGATTGTTGGAAAAAGATATTCTTGTGGGCACTGCACTGGTCGATATGTATGCCAAATGTGGTTTTCTGTCTAAAGCACAAGAAGTATTTGACAAACTTCCAGTTAGAAATGTAGTTACATGGAGTGTGCTAATTGCAGGATATGCACAGCATGGACATGGTAGGCAAGCACTCAACTGTTTTGAACAAATGCAGTTGAAGGGTATCTTTTCAAGTGCAGTCACATTTGTTTGTACTTTAAAAGCCTGTGGCAGCATAGGAGCCATAGACAAGGGCAGAGAACTGCATGAAGAGATTGAGAGAAGAGGGTTGCTGCAATCAAACACCATTGTTGGCAATGCATTGGTCGATATGTATGCCAAATGTGGTGCACTTGCAAAAGTGCAAGAAGTCTTCAATAAGCTTCCCATTCGAGATATTATATCATGGACTTCATTAATAACTGGATATACTCAACATGGGTGTGCTGAGGCAGCAGTGAGCTGTCATGGACAGATGCAACTTGAGGGTATCTGTCCAACCAAAGTTACGTTTATTTGCATCTTGAAGGCTTGTGGCAGTGTAGCAGCCACAGGTAAAGGTCAAGAAATACATGCTGAGGTTGTGAGAAATGGGTTGTTAGAAAAAGATCCAGCCATTGGGACTGCATTGGTCGATATGTATGCCAAATGCGGCATGCTTACAAAAGCACAAGGAGTGTTTGATAAGCTAGCAGACAGGGATGTAGTCACGTGGAGCGCACTAATTGCTGGCTATGTCCAATATGGGTGGGGTGAGGAGGCAATTAACTGCTATGGACGGATGCAGTTGGATGGCGTTCTGCCAAATGAAGTCACTTTTGTTTGCATCTTGAAAGCTTGTGGAAGCTTAAGAGCCATAGACAAGGGCCAAGAAATTCATGCTGAAATTGTCAAAAAACAGTTGTTAGAAGGAGAGCTTGTTGTTGGCAATGCATTGGTTGATATGTATGCTAAATGTGGCTGGCTCGAAAAAGCACAGGAAGTGCTTGAAAAACTACCAAGTCGAGATGTTTATACATGGAGTGCACTTATCTCTGGATATGTGCAACATGGTTGTGGAGAGGAGGCGGTGACCTGTTTAGGGAGGATGCAGCTGGAGGGCATCTGTCCAAATGCCTTTGCTTACATCTGTTGTTTGAAGGCATGTAGCAGCATAGGTGCTGTAGACAAGGGCCAGGAGATGCATGCTGAGATTGCAAAAGCTGGGCTACTGGAAAAAGATATCATTGTTGGCAATTCATTGGTTGATATGTATGCTAAATGTGGCTTGCTTTTCAAAGCACAAGAAGTGTTCAACAAACTGCCAGTCCGAAATGCTGTCTCATGGAATGCACTAATTGGAGGATATGCCCAACTTGCACAGGAAGAAAATGTTTTTGTTACTTTTAATAAAATGATAGGCCAAGGTATAAAGCCAGATCTGGTCACCTTTGTTAGTGTGCTTAACACATGCAGTCACGCAGGTTTATTGGAGAAGGGCCTGATGTATTTTGAAAGCATGAGCAAAGATTATGACTTAGAGCCAACTTGTGAACACTATGTTTGCATACTTGATCTTCTTGGTCGTGCAGGTCAACTAGGCAATGCGATATCAATGGTCAAGAAGATGCCATTTCATGCTAATCCTGTGGTGTGGCATATTATCTTGGGTGCCTGTCGAAAATGGGGTAATGTGAATCTTGGAAGGTATGCCTTTGAACATGCACTGCAGCAGAACGAGAAGGACTTTGCAGCTTATGTTTGCATGTACAACATTTATGCTGATGCTGGTATGCAAGAGGATGCAGATAAGGTTGAGGCTATGAGAGTTGAAAAGAAAGCATGGAAGAGGTCAGGACACTGTTGAACAAATGCAGCAGGTTCTGCCTTCCATTCTTTTTTCTTATTCAAATTTTTGAAAGCTGAAATACAAAGGCTTCAAAGGTTCAGCCCAAAGGTATAAGTGTGTAATGTATTTACATCTTTATAATTTTGAAACGCATTGTGTTGACCCATGAAAGCCGCTGAGTCAGGTCATAACCTTGTGGAGGACATGGGAGTTACTGATCAGCAAGCTGTCACATTCAGGTCTTAGCTGCAAAGGTTGGACTTCCTTCACATATTAGTAGTCTTTATGATTGCTTTCTTTCTTATCCATTTCTCCGTGATATGCTGTAAGCAAACAATTATTCGCAAGTCAAATACTGATGTACCTTCTTTATTTAACTTTCCACGTCAGGGGGCCTTGAGGTCACGTTTTTGGACTGTTGGACCTGTTTGGATGCTAGAAGGCTTTGCATGGTGAGACTGACCTTTTCGAAATTTATTCAATTTTCCATTTTCCAAACCATTTTTCTTGTCTAATGGTTTTAGCAAAATAATATTGGGTGAGGTGCTGCTATTACACTAAGGTAGTGACTTGTTTGTTTTGATTGACACTAGTGATACTGCATTAACATTCTTGAATGTAGCTAATAAAGACCTTTAATGGTGTGATTCTCAGTTAGGCATGACTCCTACTTAATTATTGATTTCACACTTACACAAAACTCTATCAAACAACATGAGTAATGCAACATGCCTATATTGAGCCTTTAAGGTGATGGCTTCATATAATTGATCTCAGTTATTCTTGAACTATATTTGGTTGTGAACTCTTATCATAGTCAGAGTGCCATTTACAGCCATTCTAGCCTACATTTTCAAGGAAGTGTTGACAAACTTGATGCCTAGACCCATACCCGAGAGGGACCAAGGGATAAGATATTCTCAAGCCTGTGATAGGCTTGCTCAAAATCAATCTGAAGAAAACTTAGTCCTAATTGGCTTTTGGAGCATGTTGCATAACTTTTTGCGAGTAAAATGGCAGCAAGAATGTATCTACCTTTTATATGTTGAAATGTCAAATCCTTTGGCATGTGCACTGCATAATAGGAACATTAGTATCTACCCCACTAGTTTAGGAGATTCACCTAGATACCATTTATGTGAAACTACACCTACTAAACCACTCTCACAAACCACTGTCTGGAATGCCTTAATAAAGGTCCATTCACGTTTGAATAAACAATGGTTTTATGTTCTCTTTATCAGCTGCAACTGTGTACTCCCTACTTGCCTCTTTGCTTCCATGCCTCTGCTTATTTCTATCATGATATCAGAGCACTTCGAGTTATGGATCCATGGTGCTGTCCTGTTTCAGTAGTTGGTGCTCACTCTAATCATTGGCTCAGAAGACACAGATGCTCCTACTCTCTACTAGTTCTGAGCTGGAATAAAGAACTCCAGCTGCCATTGTTATGCTGAAGGCATAGCTCTTATGAGAGAGCTACTCTGCTACTACTCAGAGAGCACCATGGCCGTTGAAATGGGCTGTTTTCTGCTGCCTATTGTTAGAGATTTATTTATCCCCTGAACAGGCATTGGCAGGTTATTGTTGTACAATTAGCACTCTTGGGCACATTTACGCATTTCCTATTTATCAGGTTGGAGAGTTCTATGCAGTCTACAGGCCATTATCAGCATTTCTGAGCAGTCGGGCATGCTAGACAGACCACATAGGGTGCCACTTGGCAGCTTGTTTTTATTGTGCATCATTTCAGCATTATTTTATTCAGTGGTTGTACCTGTGCAGCAGTCCACCAGTTTTTTACTGGCCGGCGTGATTATTTTATTGCTTTTATTCATGCCTATTTATAGGCTGCCTGCCCCGGTCATTCTTCACTTGTCATTTCAGATGGAGAGAGAGATTGGCGTGCAGAGATACTTTGACAACCTGTGTATAAATCTGCCCTCTTCATTTTAGCATTCATCTACTGCAGATTTCTACATGTGACAGCCTATTAAGAAACAATGTGACTTGATCATCAAAGGACCTAGGAGTCCCTGTAGTGGAGAATTCGGCAAGGAGACACCAATACTCAGCCAACTTGACTTTCAAGTCATCCCGGTCAAAGATTTTGAAGTTTTGAAGCTCATGGTTAAGATTTATTCGATGGGTCCTATTCTGAGCCACATAACGGTCAGTCAAGTGTGCCCATTGCTTTGATGCTAAGTCAAAATGTTGAAGCTGAGAATGAAACTCATGCAATAAGCCCTGCATCAACTCGACAATAGTGGAGGCATTCCTAGCCTTCCATGAGCGGACGATCTCATATGGAACAAGTGCGGGATTGGGTTGGGTTTCCAACCCTTGCACAAGATCCCATAGGTTTTGTGATTCAAGGACATGTCTCATCAAGTTTGACCAAGTTGTAAAGTTTGACCCGTTAAAATGAGTCTTGCCATTGAATGCATGCTTGGCGGAACATGAGATAGAATCATGAGGTGTTGGGAATGTGGGGTAAGATGGATATGGAGGATTAGATGGTGGTGGTGGTGTCTAATAAGGAGGGGGAAGAGGTGGGTAGGCAGAAATAGGCTTTGAGTGTCCAATGAGAGTCAATTGATGCGGAGGCATTGGAACATGAATGTTTCCATAAGGTGCCGGTGGAGATGGAGGCATTGGGACACGTAAGCCTTGTCTAAATGTCGGCTGGGACGACAGAGCATAATGACCACAGTGTCCACTAGGTAATGACATGGAGGCAGACTGTGGCATTAACTGATCCATACTTGGAAGAGATTGGGGGGAATACTCGAGCTGCAATGATCCCGAAAGTATGTGAGAGGTCCTAACGGTTGTGCCTAAGTTTGAAGACTCTCCTTGTGTGATGATTACAAGCAAGTGATCCTACATGAGAGGTAACATGAGGTGCACTTAATGGAGGCTGAAAGGATGTGGCAGTGGAATAAGAGAGTGGGATGGGAGGGAGATTAAATGGATTTGTGATAGATGTAGATGTGGGAAATAAAGTGGGTTTCTTTTGTCCATTAAATGCATTAAATTGAAATAATAATAATGAAGATGTACCTATTTCATTTTGACCTTTGAAAACAAAATTGTTTGAAGGAAAAGAAGAGGAAGGAGTACTCATAGTTTCTTGTTTCAATTGCTTATCTAGTTTTGAGTTCATAAAGAAATATTTGTCTTCCTCATTACTCATAAACCAAAAATTGATTTGCATACGTCCTTTATCATGAAAATCATCTATACTAATAGGAGAAGGAGAATCATCATTAATAGAATCTAAAATGGTAGATATACCTGGCACCGGAGAGAATAAGTATGAATGCAATGGAGTGTACTCTATGCAAGTTTCCACTTGTGGATGGCTAGTCCTAAGTGGAGATTCTGCCCTTTCTGCATGGTTAGTAGATTGGTGAATTGAATCTAAAGGGTGAAATTCAGACTTACCTTCTATCTGTTGTTGGGCTCTATGTATCAAAATGAGGTACTCAGTTACAGTGATATTGTAAGATTGTGGAACTCCATGGTAGTCCAATTTTTGTCCGGCCATGTCAAGAGCTTGTGAAGTAAGTTGTGAGGCCCACTTTGACTCGTTCCTTGATGGATTTGGCTCAAATGTGAGAAGTGGTGGGAAAGCAGTGCTCAAAGCCATTTGCTCTTCTGTTGTTCCTACTTCTTGTATAGAGCTTTCAGATCAAAGCCTAGGTTTCTCTTAGAGAACTCGGCTTTGATACCATGTGAAGAAATACCCTAGCATAAAAACAGAAATAACACCATATGACAAGGCATAGACTAATAGAACACTATTAGGGTTAGGGTAACTCAGAGACAATGAACACAAAGAATGAATGAAGTGATATGACTATTAAATATACAATGCTTATGCAGTAAATACACTATGTAGCGAATGAATATTGTACCTCGAACTCTTGTATCTCGAGGATCAGGTTAGGGGTAATGAGCTAGAGAGTATGTCGTACTCCAAATGGATCTCGAATCCTAGCAAGGCAGCCTTCGGATGTTGAACACCAGCAAAGGCTGAATTTGATGCAGATAGTAGTGCAGGAGAAGAGAGACTAAAAACGCAGGTGAGGAGAGAGAAAGACTAAAAACGTAGGTTGTAGGAGAGAGAAAGACTAAAAATGCAGGCTGTAGAAGAGAGAACAGCAAATGCAAAAACTTAGGTGAGGAGAGAGAAAGACAAATTGCAAAAAAAACCAGCAGCAGCAATCAATATTTTGAAATCAGCTCTAAATAGTGTGTGGTAGGTTGGAAATAGGCGTTAGACTGTTGTAGACAGCAATGGCCAGCTTGGATTGCGATGTCCTCTGTGTTTGGGGTATGGGCAGCAAGTTGAAATACTTGAAATCTGCAAAAATAAGATTAGGGCTAAATGGAGGGCAACATACCTATTTATAGAAAGTTTGGGCCCTCCCAAGTGGGTTTGTGCTTATGGAATACAGATACTCTCTAGGAACGCATTTCTTTTTAAACAAACAAGGTTTTTTTCTTAATTAAGCAGATTTTGGGGTTGTCTAAGTGAAGCTAATGCATTTGTAGCTCAATAGGAGCATATCAATAAGCTTTGATAATTGGAGATGCAAGTCTAGAACATTGGAAAGGTGATTACCTTGGAGGACATGGTGGTAACTCTTCTTTCATAGTTATTGCCCCGATTTAGTTCTTTCTATTTCACCTTGAATGCGTTAGGATGGACAGAGATCCTTAAGTGGGAAGAGTTGTTTTCGAGAGTCATGGACTAGAAGGAACAACTCAAAGATTAGAATGCTCCCAAGTCGGAGACGTTGACATTCTAGTCTTCCCAGAAGAAGGAGGAGGAAAAGGAGGAGGAGGAGGAGAGATGACTAGGCAAGATACTTGTCACGTTTGTGGTAAGACAAGTCATTGGAAGGATTGTCTCAACAAGGATAAGAAGGACATCGAGAACGAGAAAAATTTAAAGGACTCGGGAGCGGTGGTTGCTCCTTTATCAGCGGCCACTTTTCTTCATTTGGAGGTTATTGAGGATGCTCCTTTGGCGGTCAATGATGCAACGATATTGGCCCCCTAGTCTTGTGAATGGATTGTGGATAGTGGCACTTTCGTGCCATATGACTTCTCCTTTAGATGGTATTGTTCATATGCATATGATGCATGAGCAAATTCTCATAGGTGACAACTCTTCGGTCCCTATCAAAGGCAAAGGTGATATGAGGTTGATTCCAAATAGGCAAGGTGGTGTCCACATATGAGAAGTTCTCAAAGGGGCGGGTTTGGGATATGATATTCTTTTAGTGAGCAAGATTTGTGCTTTTGGTCTTATGGTTGAGTTTGGTAAGGACTCCTTTCTAGTTTTTAATGGAGATTCTTGACAGGTTCTTTGTGTAGGTCATGAGGAGAGTGGATCTACGAGGTGCAGACTTCATCAACCTTTACTTCTCTTATTCTCTCTTCTTAAGCTCAGACCGACCTATGGCATGCTTGGTTTGGCCACCGCAACTATGAGTACCTTTGGAAGGCACTCGTGGTTAGCTTGTGTGTGGATTGCAAGAGATTGGGGTGAGCCATTCGCCATGTGTATCTTGCATTTGTGGCAAGCAGCATACAAATGCGATTCCCTACAAGGCTTCACGTAGGGCTTAGCAACACTTGGAGATTGTTTCAATAGACTTATGTGGATCGAGATGGATGGAGTTCCTTACGTGCAGTCTATACTATATGCTAATTATTGATGATTTTAGCAGGATGACTCGGACGTATTTCTTGGAGCTGAAGTTTGAGGCTTTCTTACACTTCAAGGATTGGTTGATCTTTGAGGAGAACAGGTTTGATAGGAAACTCAAGACCCTATGTTCTGACAAAAGAGGGGAGCTTGTCTCCAATGAGCCAGCTTGGTTTTATGTAGCAGATTGTGGCATTCACTAGGAGTTTGCCAACACGAACATGTCTCTGGAGAATGGCATATTGGAGTGGAAGAATTGTACTGTGATCAAGATGACGTGAACTATGATGGAGTGTTATGTCCTGAGATATTTAGATGGGCACTAGTAGCATTGATCATGGTGGTTATGAAGTAATTTACTGCGAATGCACCAAGGACACTTCAAGGTTAGGGTAGCCAGTCCTATTTATAGGACTCAAGGCCTTATTGCGCACATTCAAGAGTGGTAATCACACAATGAATATGTACAATAGGGCCTTGAGTCCTATAAATAGGACTCGGCTGTGTTAGAAGTGGATGTAGCAATGAAAGCATGAAAGAATACTGAAATAAGCTGCTGAACACAAGACAAAAGAAAGAGGAAAGCAAAAACACAAGAACACTACAAAGGAGAACTCAGAGATGTGCTCGAGAAATCAAATTCATATACCAAACACGAGATAGTCTCATATCACAGTGAGTTACTGGCTGCATGGGCACTGGCAATGGCTTCCTCTCTCCACGAGGTATTCACTGGATTTGCAACAAGTGATGAATGAATGACAAAGTGACATGGAATGGCCATTTTCTAGCTTTCCGTCCCAATTTTAGCCTATTCTCAAACCTTCAATCCTGTCCCCTTTTTAGAGCCCCCTTTGATGGTGACAGGAAATGGCAATTCTAGTCCTTGTTCCTGTTCCTGTTCCCGTTTCCATTCCCAAAACCTATCCCATGTCACTATGACAAATGGATGTGGAGGAGGGAGTCAACATATACAGGTCAAAAGAATGCCATAAATAACATTAGGTTGGCCAATATAAAATGCCAAAATAAGCACCATAATGAACATTAAAAAATACCTAAAATGTCCTATAATGCCTGACACATCCCAGCAGACTCACACATGAGCTGACTAGACTACTAACAATCTCTCTCAAATCATGGGGGATCTGATAGAATACAATGATACAATGATAATGAGTCATCATAGTCCATACAACAAAGACTACTAGAATAGGACCATGGATATCCAAGTAGTGGGTGATCAAGCCACTATCAAGTGCCTTGGAGAGAATTTGAGTGTTGATGTTGATTGTACTAGAACCTGAAAATAGTGAAGAGTCATAGCATCTCTTTGTGTTCGTCATCAATGCTACTCATAGTAGCATACATGATCATCCTGTTAAAAATGCCTTTGAGAATATGTGAACATGGATTCCCCACCTTTGGCCAAGACTGCCAAACTCTCACACCTCTCTTCAGTCGTTCTTCACCACCTTCTTCAGTCACCACCACCTTCCTTCCCTCACCAACCCCTTTCGCTATCCTCACACTGTCCCCTCATGTGAGCTCAGACTAGGAGCCAATCTTGCTCTTTGTCAAGTAATAGCCTATCATAAACATGGATGTCAATCCTAGCTTCAGGATTTCAAAATCTATCAATTGATGCGTTAGGGAAGTCTCTCTCTAGAACTTGTGCTCCTATATACCTATATAGATGTGACTCACCCACCCCACCTCACCACCCTCTCACACTCCCTCTTTGGTATTGGAGAGTTGTGAGGGATGACTGCATCACTTGCACTAGAAAGTAGGAGGGGCTACAAAGCCCTTCTTGTGATTCGAAGAAGATGCCTCTTTTTATGCCTTGGCCTTGGCCTTGGTTTAAATATTCGAGTCAGAGTCAAAGGAGGCGGATGACTCAGCAAAGGAGTCCATATCTTGCTGCTGTTGTTTCTCCTTCTTCTTCCTCGAAGCTGCCAACTGTTTGTAATTCTTGCATAGATGTCCCTTCTTACCAAGTGATAGCATTGGGCCTTCAATTTCTTCTTCCTGTCACCTCTCTTTGAAGCTGCAAAGGCCTCACTGGAGCCCCCATATTGGGATGGAAAAAGATGCCTCATGCTCAAGCAGCATCAAGGATATATGGGTAAAGCTCAATTGTATTGATGATGTCTGGGCCTGCAAAGCATTGGTTGCTCCATCAAACTCCAAAGGGAGCTTGTAGAGCATAACCCCCACAAGATGAGCCTTTGGAAGGGTAGGTTACATGTATCGAAGTTGGTCCCATATTTGTGTAACACGAAGCAAGAACAATTGAATAGTATCCTTTGGTTCAAACTTCATCTACTAGAGCTGTGCATAAAGGGTAACTGCATGCATGGTCAAAGGAGCTTCGTAAAACACTTGAAGCTTTGCCCATATTGTTGAAGCAGTCTTGCAAGAGGTGACCGCGAGAAGAACTTTAGAGATACAGTGAAGAAGAGTAGATGATGCATGGGTATCATTATTATCCCATGTAAGCACAACTTTTTCATAGTTGTCCTCATCGAAATCAACTAGAAGAGGAGTATCCAAAAGATCCTTTGATTAATCTATGCCTTCATTCAAGGATATCATGTCTTTAGGGAGCTTTGTAAAGACCTCTCAAGATATACATAACATTTGGATGCCATCAGCAATGTATATAAGTTGGCAAGAGATTTGTTAGAGAAGGAAAATGCTTTCTTGAGGATAACATTAGAGCAATATAAGTATTGTTAGCAATCATGTGTGTCTTGTGTGGTCATCTCTTGCGTGAGCTTTAGTTTGAGTCATACGAGGACATTAGGAGCTTTTGACATCGTATTTGTCTGACATTTTATCTGTTTTAGACACTTTAGATGGAGGGCACATTAGTGCATTTCTTTTTGGGCACTTTTGGCCATTTTTAGGGCTTTGTCCATATTTAGGGTTTTGCCTTCTTTTTGCCTATATATAGGTGGTCTACCCTCCCACTTTCATCATCCATCATCCATCATCCATCATTGATCCTTCGTGATCAGCCACCCCTCCTCATTCTCTCATCCCCTTGCTACCATGTGGCGTTCACATTGATGTGTAGAGCTACGTGTTGGGGCTGACTGTTGCAGCCTTGTATCTTCAGCCATTGTAGTCACATTGTTCCTTCTCTCTCTTGTGTTCTCTCTTTGTCTTCTTCTCTCCATGTTTACTTTCCTCTCTTTGTTGCACTCTCTCCCACGGTATCAGAGCCACACGTGGGAGCCGGAGATCTCAAAGAGTGTGCTGTCCGCAACAAAACTTGCCGGGCTCCTTTGTATGTGCTTTAGACCTTGCGTTTGGAGTCAAACAGGGCAGGGCGGTCTGTTTCCAGCCTGTTACTACTGCATTTACTAGGAAACATTGTCGTTTTTTATGTTGGCTAGCTTCTAATGGGCTGGTAGAGTGGCGTTATTTCTGCCCTCAGCCAGCTTTTACAGACTGGGCAGCCTGTTTTCTGCCCATTCAGATTTCATTTCCGAAGGCAAATCCCATGTTTGCAGTATTTTTTGGGTCTGTTGGAATAGGCCTCTATATTACCTGTGTTTTTATGTAGGCAGCCCCTAACACACTCGCTGCAGGAACAGGCCTACATTGTCTGTATTTTTTGTAGGCAGCCCCCCCTGAATCTGCATTTTGCTGTTGGGCAGCCTCCTTTCTGTTGGGTTGCAGCCTTTAAGGCTAGGCAGCAGCTCTTCTATGCTGGGTAGCACTGTTCTTGACTGGGTGGCCTGTTTACAGCAGGTGGACAGCATCCTCTCTTTGCTACGTTTCAGGCTGATTGGTCTTTTCTGACCGAGGCAACTTATTCTAGGTGTTGGGCAGCCTCTCTTTTTCAGGCTAGCAGCAGGGTAGATTTGTGTTTATTTCAGGTACACCATTTTTGGACACTGCTGGTACATTACTAACATCTTTTTACTTCGCATTTATTGTTCCATCTTTTTGCCCGGCATTGTGTGTTCCCTTCGGCATCGGATACTCTCCGTATACCTTGCCTCGGCCAATCACCCCGATTATCTCGAGGACACCTCTTATTGGTTGCTTTCATTCTAGTGGCAGCATCTTCTTTGTTTTCTTGGAGGTACTTATTGAAGGACATCTATGGCTGACATGTATGCTGTGGGGGATTGTGTGAGATCATTCAGATCGACCACCATCCTAGCCCTCTTTCCGGTTATATTCTTCTAGGGTTTCCAATTCCTAATTGGCATTGATGGCATCTCTTGAGCATGTGCTAGTCCTACCCTCTCTATACATATCTAACAAGTTGGATGCGACAAACTACCCTCTATGGTCGTGTCGTACGGAGTGTCTCCTCGACGATCATGACCTTCGGGATTTTGTTACTCTTGGACTCTTGGCATGTTGGTCAATGCATCCATACACTAGGATGGTGTGGGTTGGTGGTATGGGATGATAACTCTTTGGATGCGGTTGTTACCCGGAGTGTTGCTAGCTCGGAGGCTTGGGAGTCGAGCTTGTTTGGCTCTATGGTTGGGAGGCGAGTCTGATGTCCAATCGCTTTTATTGTGAGTTTACCTTGCATTGTGTCTTGTGTGTAGATTGGATCCAAGGGGGATGTTTCATGGAGCATCAGGAGACAACTTAGTGTCTATGGGCCAAAGCCATGGCCACTGTTGTCCACATCCTTAATTGAGCCCCTACATCGACTATGGTTGGTATGACACCTTTTGAGGCTTACTTTGGGCACAAGCCGAATGTCTCTATTTCAGAGTTTGGGTGTGATGCTTATGTTTGTATCTTGAAGAAACAAAGGGATAAGTTTGAGCTGGCTTTCAAACGATAGGTTTTCATGGGTTATAGCTCGTAGTCCCAATTATAGAGGCTTTATGATCCCGTCTCAGGCAAGTATATATGAGTCGAGATGTTTGGTTCATAGAGTTTCCAGCTTCAGAGGGGGTGTTGAGCATCCCATACTTGGAGATCCAAGTGATAGTTGGGCACTTGATTTAGTGCCTTTGGTGTTAGAGATTAGTCATCCCTTGGAGTAGCATTTCTCAGGTTACCATTGATGCAGTTAGTTCTCTCGGAGGGCATTATTCATTATTGCTGTCAGTCAATGGGCATTTTCAGTAGGCACAGTGTACAGATAGTTTGTTAGGTAGGCATGATGCCACATGGCAGCTGGAGGATCGATTGCTGATTATTTTGTTCACTTGTGCTGTAGTTAGCAGTTTTTTGACCATGTTAGCTAGTTTTGCCAGTCGTTTGCATTAAGTTTATTGCATTATTTCCTCCTATTTAGGCCTAGGTAGTAGCTTGCCCTCCTCACTTGCTTTTCAGTTGCTGGTGGGAGAGAGATGGCTTGAGGAGATACATCAATGGCCTTGTATATCTGCCCTCTTCATTTCAGCATTCACTGACTGTAGATTTTTGCGTTCTTTTGTCTCCTCTCTCTCTCTCTGCCTTTTTCTCATGTTCATTTTCTTTCAGTCTTGTCTATACATTTTTGCATTTGCTGCACTCTGACATGGTATCAAAGTAGCATAGAAGGGCTGATTGATCATGGATAGAGCTGATCGAGAGTATTCTTCATGACAAAAGTTTGAGTTTTCAGCCTTTGGAGGTTGTGGTGAATAGGTTGCGCATAGAGGAGCGAAGTTGTTTTTTGCAGGCCCTTCTATTCATAAAGGAGAAAGGGCTGCGTTTTCAGCCTTTTGCTGTAGATTTTGAGTTTTCATCGCCTTCGATAGGTGAAACTCTTTGAGGACGAGTGGAGGAAGCTCTAGCAGGCATTGACACTGTGCACGGAGTTTTCATCGCCTGCAACAGGTGAAACTCTTTGACGATGAGTGGAGGAAGCCCTAGCAGGCATCGACACTATGCACGGAGTTAGAGGAGGCTGCCCTTGTTTTTGTTTAGGTCATCCTATTTACAATGTCAACCAAAATTGACGTGGAGTTTTATGCTATTATGGACTGTAAGGTCCCCCTGTTTGCTGGCTCTTCCTTTAGATCAAAAGCTTGATGGGGAGAACTACCGCACATGGGGCGTAATGATGCTTGCCATCTTGGAGTCTTATGATTTGGCGGAGCTCGTGATCGAGGCTATAGCTCGTGATGCCTCCAAGTTTTCTTTTGTTATTTCGTGGAGTAGCAAGAAGCAACCCACTGTTGCCCTTTCTTCTAGGCTTTGAAGGTTACTAGGAGTCCTCAAATAGGTCATACGATACTTCATTACGACAACAAGAGTTGTATTGCTTTGGCACGGAACCTTTCATGCTAGGTTGAAGAAAATTGAGATTTAGTACCATTTCATTCAGGAGAAGATCTTGGATGAGACCATTGATGTGGTTTATTGCGTGATGGAGGATAATCTTGTAGATTTGTTTATGAAGGCGCTTCCTCAACTTCTTCTTCGACAACACTCCATATCCCTTAGCCTTATGTTGTGTCTAGGATTTGAGAGGGGGTGTTAGCCCTGGAAGAGGCAAAGCAAGTAGAGGAGTATGAGTCTCCTTGTTGGACATGTGTTACACTTTCTGGTACAGGGATTGAGGGAGTTCCCGAGGATTGGCAGCCATAGGATGGCCCGTAGTAATCTCAAAGGACTACTCTTTGATGTGTTGTGCCATGCATGATAGAGAGCCCAATGCCATGAAGGAGGTTTTGTAGTCACAACATTGAAAGAAGGCTATGAAACAAGAGTTGGATGTGATTGAGTAGAATGACACTTGGGATCTTGTGCCTTAGTCTACTCATAGAAATGTAATTGGAACCTATGGACGTGATGCATAAGTCCAAGGGACTAAGAGATCTAGAGGATGCTAGCCTAGAGTTACCGAAGGTACCTAGAGAGATGCTAGTATAAGGATGTGGCCATGAATGTGTTCTTTCATCAGCAGGTCTTTGCCAATCAAACACATGATGAGGTGGGGAAGTATGTCTAGGGTGGGGTTTAGGAGACCCCAGAATGGTTGTAGAGAGTGCAATGGGTGAGAAACCAACAGACCAATTAACTAAATCTTCGGCGGTAGTAAAAGGTATGGGCTCTTGATAGTTGAGGCTATTGTGTGCCACATATCCAATGGCAACAACTGGGCTAGGAGCAGCAGACGGGGTAGTAGTGGGAGGCATAGCCTCACTGGATTGTAGCAAGCCTAGGAGTCTAGGCAATCGCAATGGTCTGCTATGGTTTCTTAGGTGGGAGACCGTGGGCCTTGATACGATGCTCCTTGTTCATATGGCTTAATGTGTGTAAAACTTGTTCTTCTTAGGGAGTTAGAAAGTTGAGAATTGGGGCAACGAGATAATGTGTTGGATGAAGTAGAAATACTTTTCAAGAAGCTTGTTAAAAAAGAATGTAACCTGATTGTCATTTGAGTTTGGTGAGCTAATAGTGGCAAACTTAGCACGAATAACAATCGATATTTGGCCATCTTGACTTTCAGGTCATGCTTTTCTTAATGGAAAACTCTGAAAGCTCAAGGCGAGATTGATATGTTGAGTATGATCTCGTGCCACATAGTGGTCAATGAGATGACTCCAGTGCTCACATGCGAGGGGAAAATGTTGTAGTTGAGCGTGGAACTTAGGAAGCAACCCTTGCATTAACTCAACGTTGGCTTAGGCATTGTGGGTTCTCCATTGACGGATGTGATCAGGGTGAGCTAGTCGAGGGTCTAGCATAGGCTCTAGACTAACAACTAGGTTTCAAAGACCTTGAGATTCAAGCACTTGTTGGATGAAGTTCGACCAGGTGGTGAAATTTGATTCATTAAAATGAATCTTATCTATGAAGACATTCTTGGCGTAGCAACATGAGTGGTAGTGTTGTAGGATGGGAAGGGTAGGGAAGTGGAATACACTTGGGAATGGATACCAAAGTATCCACCATGCATGTGTGAAGTGTGTATAGTGGATCCAAAAGTGGGAATGGATTGACTAGGCATGGCATGGTGACCGCATGAGTAGCCCATGGAGGAGGGTAGGGACACGTGGGGCAGAGGATGGAATACCTCGCTTGGGAGTGATCTATGGAGTATAGTGCACCGAGGATGGAAACTTCTATGTTTGAGATGTCGATAGATGGGGAGATGAGTGTCTAGAGAAAGTCAAGGGGATATTGAAACTAGTCTTTCTTTTGGATAGGGTGGTAATAACTTGATTAATCAACAATTACAACAAGCATAAAATTCATATAAATTGAAAATGCACACTTTGCCACTTCAATCTTAGACAATGAACAGCTTGTTAGTCCCAAAATTGGCACCCCGTGCAATGTTTCTTTAGCTTTTATTGTAAATGGATGGAGTACAATTGAGATTCTTTAATCTGCTCCATTAATTCAAGTGCCTTTTGTTATCAAACTGACTAGCAAGTCTTCAAACCAATTTGCCCCTTGGTTTGCTTGGGCTTCTTGAATCTCCCTGAAATTCTTTGATTTCAAATGCTGAAATTAAGTCCTAAGCTTCTCAATTTTGAGCATGCATCTTGAGATGGGTGTCAAAACCCTGATTTTAATCAATTGAGATTCTTTGATTTGCTCCACTAATCCAAGTATCTTTTGTTGTTAAAACTGACTAGCAAGTCTTCAAACCAATTTGCCCCTTTGTTTGCTTGGGCCTCTTGAATCTCCTTGAAATTCTTCGATTTCAGATGTTGAAGTTAAGTCCTAGACTCCTCAATTTTGAGCATGTATCTTGAGATGGCGTCAAAACCCTAAATTTAATTGTAAACTAGGGTTTTAATTGAGATATCTTCATCTTTGATGATTCAAATGGTTGGATTTTGTTGAGATGACTTGAGAGATGGCTGTAGGATGAGAGAGAATATTGTAGAGAGAAATTTCAGAGTTTCATTGCGAGAAAAGCTGAAAAACTATTATTGCCTTGCTCAAACAATCATGAAAACTGTCATCTATAGCTTTGGACCACTAGAAAAGCTACTGTCCCCTCCTGTATGCTGTCACCTAGACTAAAAGAACCTTGGGCTACTGTCACCTAATTTTGGAGGGCTCCAAATTGCTATTACCTACTGTAGGATTAGTACTCGAGTGACATTGCTATTTTAACTCTAAATATGTGTTCTATTATCTATAATCCAAAATAACCAAGTTTTTGTTTTGTTTTTTTCGTACTAATATCGTACCGTACTTATAAAATCATAAGGTACCAATTAGTACCATATTTTATCATACCGTACCGTATCGTACATTTTGTACATGACAACCTTATTTGTAGCTATTGTACTTGCTGGATATTAGATCCCAAGATTAGGGGTCCCCCGTAGGAACCGCAAAATCCTTTGAACAGTCTACTAATGCACCATCTCGGATTCACTCATGAACCCGACCAGCATACCTATAGCATAACATAAGTCAACATGAGTATTAAGAAGCCAGATCAAGGAGCCAACCAACTGCTTATAACAGGTAACATCCATCAAAGGGGAATGGAAATGAGTTGCAACCTTCCAATTTGGGTCCATAGGAGTTGTAAGAGACGTTTATCTGTAATAAAGCATAAATGCCTTAGTCTAGAATAAGTATAAAAGGTGGAGGTGTAATATGTGAACCATCTTTTTGCCATTTTATAAACATTACTTGTTTGAAGTCTCAACCTCCCACCATCTAAGAGGGTGAATACTCTTGGCCACCATAGCTTGGGGTGCATATCTTGCTGCAGGCACTCATCATTTGATTCTCAGCCAACATTGGTAATATCATTTCATGCCTAGCCACCTTGGCTATGGTTTCTTGGCATTTTATGTCTATTTATTGTATTTTCAGTTTAATGGTTTGCTGTGGAAATTAGCTTCTTTACAATATCCCTACATCTTATACGTAGTCAAGAGCTCGTGTACATATTGCTAATGGGAAATAAAGATCCCCCTCGGAGTTTGATAGATCTCATGATCCAGAAAGAAATGAAGAAGTCCTAGATTCATCATCTCAAACTTCTCATTCATAATCTCAAACTTATCATGAAGTGTTGCCTTCATTTGCTTGACCATCTGAGTATGGTCACCTGTCACAATCAAGTTGTCCACATAAAACACAAACAACACATGACCTCCACCTAAGGTGTGAACGTAAAGCTGGGGTCAGCTTTGGAATGCTAATATCCCAATTTCTCTTGGAGAAACAAGTCAATATTCTTATTCCAAGCATAGGGAGGTTGCTTAAGGCCATAGAGTACCTTCCGCAACTTGTACACCTTACCATCAGAAGAACCGAAGCGTGAAGGTTGCTCAACATAGATCTCCTCCTTTAACTCCCTATTTAAGGAGGTTGACTTCACATCCAACTGATAGACCGGCCATCTCCTATGTGTTATGAAAGCAATAGACTAGATGTAAGATTTGTTACAATAATTTTGATTACAAGATAATCTTGCATAGGGCACAAGGTACAATGCTAACAAGATACAGAAAATTCCACAATCTAGGATTGTAGGTATGGATACAAGATATTAAAATTACAAGATCTCCCTCGACGGGGATGAACAAAATACAAGATAGTACTAGACAAGATCTCATACTATGAGAATACAAGGTGATAAGACAACAGGAGCATAATGGAAGACAAGACAAGACTAGATACTATGACTAGACAAGAACTAGAATTGGAACTTGAAGTTACTTACTTGGAGGTCTGGACTCCTTGAGCTCCCAAGACTGGCATTGGTAAGACTGAGGAGGTCTATGGCGAGCCCATATTGGAGAGCGGCTAAAGATTTTCTAGAATATTCCATGTTGATATTATCGATGATGTAGGCGATGACATGGCATATCTTATAGAAGGTTCTATGATGACATTATCGATGATGCAAGCGATGACATGACATATTTTCTAGAAAGTTCTATGATGTCATAGCAAGGGTCGGTTTGCATGCTTGGCTCGAGGATGTCTTGTTAAGGGTGTGCTTGCATGTGATGTGGATTTATATGGCATGAGCAAGAATTAATCTGTACACTTGATCGTGACATGTCTGTGACATCACCCTCTCCTCTAGCGATGAGTTCTAGGAGTGGCTTAGTGGTTTGGTCTAAGTTTCTTTGGATTTCTCTTACAAAATTCTTTAACTTTGAGAGGTGCTCTTTGGAGATATTTTGTAGGTTCCCAAGTGCAAGCATTGATGTCATATCCTTTCTCATGAACAAGGTATTCCAATCGACTTTGGGAGATCCTTGGCCTAAGACATGCTTGATCTCAAAATTTTTATGATTTTCAATCTGGACAGGTAGTGAGAGATTCAATCTCTCCCCTCATAGTGGTGAGCTATGATATGGCTCGAGCAAGGAAACTTGGAAGACTGGGTGGATCTTCATGGTGTTGGGGAGTTGGAGTTGGTAAGCAACTGGGTTGATTAGGGCTACGATAGTGAAGGGCCCAAATCTTTGGTCGTTTAGCTTGGTGGAGGATCTTGTTGTTTGGAGGTTATGCTTGAGTAACCATGACGATACTGGTCCGCATAGTGCTTGTACTAATTCTCAGCCTTTGGGATTTGTTGCTTGAGTTATCGGTGTATATCTGCTAGGTATTGAGCTTTATCTTGAGCGGCAAGGTTCTTTACTTGATTGGAGAGATGTACATCCATCCTTGGAAGCTAGCCATAGTTTGCAAAGAAATGAGTTTACTTGGTAGATGCATGGATACTATTATTATAAGAAAATTTTGCAAAGGGCAAGAGCTCAAACCAATGATGGTGTAGCGGAGATATTGTTCCAAGACTATTTACTCATTTTGTTTGACTATCAATTTTTGGATGATTGGTTGTGGATAACTTAACTTGGACTCCAAGGAGGTTGCAAAGGCTCTTTCAAAAACTAGATATGAATTGGGGAGCCTGATCATTGATGATGTTGTCTAGGAATCCATGTAATCTGAAAATGTATCTAAGGAAGAGTCTAGCGGTAGCTGTGCCTGTGATGGTCTTGGTGGTAGGGATGAAATGTGCCATTTTTGTGAACCTATCTACCACAATAAGAATAGAGTCATATTTGTTTGATTCGGAAACATTTGTTATGAAATCCATGGACAAAGAAGACCAGGGTTGCACTGGAATGGGCAAGGGTTGCAGGTGGCCATGTGGTTTGTGATGAGGTACCTTGGCCTTGTTGTAGACATCTTATGATTTTATATATTTCTTAACTTCTTTCTATATCTAGGGCCACCAAAAATATCTTGAAATAAGCTCTAAGGTCTTTTTAACTCCAAAATGTCGTGCTGTTGGGGTATCATGGTGTTGTTGGAGTACTTGGAGTCTCGGCTTTCCTAGAGGGATGTAAAGTAGATCCTTAAAGCATAACAATCCATTAGTTTCTTGAAACTCACAAACTTTATTTCCTTTTTCCTCTTGAGTTTTTCTCTTGACATTGGCCATTATCATGCGGCAAGGCTTCATATATTAACTAGATTAAGGTAAGGTCATCTTGGTGATGACAACTAGAGATGGTTGCTAGCTGGAGGTGCTCTGGCTTGAGCAATATTGCTCGTTGATCAAAAGCTTCTTCTCCCTTCTTAGGTGCCAGGTAGGATCTTCTTGATAAAGTATCTGATCGGCATTGTTGGTGTCCTGGGCGATAGGCGATGACAAAATCAAACCTAAATAAGAAGTTACTCCAGTGGGATTGTCTTTTGGGACAAGATGGCTCCTAAGGCATAGTTTGATGCATTGGTCTCCAAGAAAAATGGCTTGGTAGGATGTAGGTGGACTAGGATTGTCTTTCGGGTTTGGAAGGTCTTCTTGGCTTCTGGGGTCCATGAGAACTTTGAGTTTCTTGTGAGTCTAGTGAGTGGTGTGACCATCTTTGAGTAATCCTTGATAAATATCTTGTAGAAGTTGGCAAAGCCAAGGAAACATTGGACATTGCGGATACATGTGGGTGTTTGCCAATCAATAATAGTCTCGATCTTCTTGGGTCCATGAAGATTCCTCTTTGGGAGACATTGTACCCCAAGAAATCTTCTTCTATCGGATGGAAACATTGTATCCCAAGAATTCTACTTCTGTTTGATGGAAACATTGTACCCCAAGAATTCCCCAAGTTTTGTATATAGTCATTTTTCTCTGAGCTTTTCCAAAACTAATTTTACATGGTGCAGCGTGCTCATGCTCATTTGGATCTTTTGAGAATATCAAGATATTATCCAAGTATATAACTACAAAATCATCTAGATGCTCTCGGAAGATATCATTCATAATATGTTTAAACACTGTAGGAGCATTGGTGAGACCGAATGACACAACAACATACACGAAGTGACTATACCTTGTGCAAAACGTTGTCTTCCATTCATCTTCTTCTCTAATCCATACAAGATTGTGAGTCGCTTGTAGATCAATCTTTGTGAAGATCTTGGCTTTTCCAAGGCATTCCAAGAGCTTTGGCATTAATGGAAAAGGGTATTGATTCTTGACTGTTATCTTGTTGAGTCCTCGATAATCCACAAACATTCGAAGTGACCTGTCTTTTTTCTTCATGAACAAGATTGGGGCTCTAGCAGGAGACTTCGAGTGCTTAATGGAACCCTTGGCTAAGTTCTCATAAACGTTCTTGCATAGTTCAGCTAGTTCATTAGGGAATAGCCTATAGATGGGTCCAAAAGGTGGTTGAGTCTCCTCATGGATATCTAGAGCACAATCACATGGTCAGTGTTCAGGCAAGAGATCTGCATTCTTTTTTTCAAAGACATCTTGGAATTCTTGATACTGGCTCGGTAGCTTGATTGACTCATTCTTACTAGATTCTTGAGCTGGTATATGATATATCATGTAGGTTGGTTCCTTCCTTCCTGTGTACCTAAAGGCTTTGGCTCTTAGATGTACCGACTTTCCTTGATTTTCACGACGTGTAATCTTTTGCTTAACCCAATCAATTTTTGGGTTGTGTTTCTTTAGCCACGACATCCCAAGGTTGATTGGATTTGTGGGACTAGATATGACATTAAAGTATACACGAGATTTGTGATTGCCAAGAATTACCATGAGTGGTCGGGTTTCTTTGGTAATATCTCCAGATACTAGGGGTCTTCCATCCATGACTTCAGCTGGTGTAGGATTGGTCTTTTGGAGTACTGGAATCTGGTATCTATTCACAAAGCCACTTTTTCTTGGCAAGATCATTTGGATAGTGACAAGGAAAGTTTCCATGGATGTGGCTGGGATCAAGAGACTCTTTCTCATATCAAGGTCCAGTTTTACGGTCTCATTTATAAGTGAACATTCTTGTTTTCCTGCTTGAGGATGATTGTAACAACACTCCGGGTTCTTGTCCTCTTATTTGGGTAATTTAGGACGATGTGCCTAGGGCTTCCACAATATAGGCATAGACAATTCTCTCTTCATCTTTGCTTTTCTTGTGGGGTCAAGGACTGGAATTTGGTATTATCTATTTGCATCGGTTCTTACTTGGTTTCTTCTCTAATTGGATCTTTGATTGGGGTTGGGTTCCATTGGCGAGGCCTTAATTCTTCTCGCCTGTTTTGTTGCCTCTCGAACAATCTATTATCACACTGGATGGCTTGTGTGATATAATCATTTGAGTGTTTTTTTCTCAGACATAGTAAGCATGAGATCCTTAATATCATCTTGAAGACCCCATCTGAATTGGTTGATAAAATACTTCTCATGCCAAGTGAGGTCACAAATTAATTACCTAAATTCAAATGCATAAGTAGAGGCAGGGTGTTTACCTTGGCGTAGCTTCCGAATTTTTGTTTTTGCTACTTGACAAGTGTCTGCATCTCCAAATGTGGAAGTAAGCTCACAAAGAAATGTCTCGTAGTTATGAAGTACTGGCATATTTTTTTAAAAAATTAGGGCGAACCATGATAAAGCTTGACCACCTTGGAAGCATAATTTGGATACCTATCTGGTCGCATGCGGATATAGAGCTTTAATTGTTGCAGGAATCCCTTGAACTTTGAATAGTCATTGAACTTCTTTGGCATGTTGACCTTGGGTTCTCTTGTTGGGGGTTGATAAACATGTGGAATCATCTGATTACTTCCTCTATTGTTCAAGAAGTCTTGGATTTGGTCTTGCATCTCTTGAAGCGCAAAATCTAGATGTGTAAGGTGTGCTATTTGAAGTTGCAATTGTCGTTCATTCAAGTCTTGAATTTGTGATTGGAGGTTTTGGAGGGAGGCCACAATTCTTTCAAGGGTTGCCTCCATGGTGCTCAGCAGGGCTAGAAAGCAGTCTTGCCAAACTATTATGGGAGTACTAGACTAGATGTAAGCTTTGTTATAAGAATTTTGATTACAAGATAATCCCGCAGGGCACAAGCTACAATAATAATAAGATATAGAAAATCCCACAACCCAGGACCGTAGATATAGACAATAGGACTCGATAGGACATGAATGATCCCACAATCGGGGACCATAGGTATGGATACAAGATATCAGAATTACAAGATCTCCCTCGACAGGGATGAACAAGATACAAGATAGTACTAGATAAGATCTCGTACTACGAAATTACAAGGTGACAAGACAACATAAATATAATGGAAGACAAGACAAGACTAGATAAGAACTAGAACTGGAACTCGAAGTTACTTACTTAGAGGTCTCGACTCCTTGAGTCCCCAAGATTGGCATTGGCAAGATTGAGGAGCTCTATGGCAAGCCCCTCCTTTCATAGGTGTTGGAGGGCGGCTAAAGATCTTCTAGAATATTCCATGATGACTTCATCGATGATACAAGCGATGACATGGCATATCTTCTAGAAGGTTGTATGATGACATTTCAAGGGTGGGTTTGCATGGCTGGCTCAAGGATGTCCTAGTAAGGATGCGTTCGCATGGGGTGTGGATTCATATGACATGAGCAAGAATTAATTTGTACACTTTATCATGGCATGTCCATGACACTATGGCTAGACAAGGCAAGAATTGTGCGAATAGTAGCCATTTGAGCTGTAAGGGCAAAAGTATCATGGAAATCAATGCTTTGGCATTGTGCAAAACCTTTAGCAACAAGGTAGGCCTTGTGCTTGTTCAATGTGCCATCACTGTGGTACTTGGTCTTGAAGACCCATTTGACTTCAATGAAATTATGAGGAGGCTTCGGCACAAGGTATCAAGTGCCATTTCTCTCAATTGACTGCAGCTCCTGCTTCATCGCTCTTTGCCAATGATCATGCTGTAAAGCCTCCTTCACGGAGGTGGGATTCTGTTTCTGTATGATACGAGTTATCAAACAGTAATTAGTGTAAAAAAGCTCGGTGTGGTGTGCCTAGTTCCTTTGAGAATGCCTCAGGACATCCTGCAGTTGCTACTCCTCATAGACCCCCTCAATCCTTGCATCACGAAGAGTGTCACGAGCCTAACAAGGTCAGATCTCACCTCGTCGCTTGCCATTTGTTGAAGTTTGTGAAAGGTCCACTGATAGCTGGGGCACAATTGGTGAGTTTGGTGGCTGAGAACTAAGCTTCTCATTCGAAGAAGAGTCCTCTAGGGGCATAGACTCTAGAGGAACAGTCACTAGCGCCCAGTTTGCATTAGAATCTCCAAGAACAAGGTGTTTCTCACTCCCCTCTGAGGTTGGAACTTCCACGAACTAAACATCACGACTCGTGTAGACATCTCTCTTAACGTGATGATACAATTGGTAGCCTTGAGATTGTGAGCTATAGTCCAAAAACACCTATCTTTTGGAAGCCGCTTCAAATTTATCACGCTGTGTGTTCGAGATGTGAACATAGGCATCACATCCAAAAACCATGAAATAAGAAATATTTGGCTTAGACCCAAAGTATGCCTCATAAGGGGTCATACCAACAACAACAACGGAAGTAGGGGATCGATTAAGGATGTGAACTGTAGTAGCCATAGTCTTAGCTCATAGGCATTGAGGTGTCTGAGGATCCTCCATCATGGTACGAGCCATCTTGATCACACTGCGATTCTTCCACTCCAATATGCCATTCTCTTGAGGGATGTTTGTATTGGCAAACTCCTAGTGAATACCACGATTTGCACAAAAACAAGCAATCTCATTAGAAACAAATTCTCAGCTCTTATCTGATTGCAAGACCATGTCATCTTGCTATAATCATCCACAATGAGCATGAAATACAAGCTCGTGTTGGGAATAAAGGCTCACCGTGCCTTTTTACTGAGTTCAGGTGTGAATGCACCCTTCACTTGTTGTACTTTATATACATATTCAAAACCTAAAAATGGTACACTAGTCTTTGTACTGAACATCAAGTATTTTGCTCACTCTCTCTCTACTGCTCTCAACTCTTTGCACCTTCACTCTCAGCTCCAAAATCCTTACATCAAACTGGTATCAGAGCACAAGGAGTGCACACTTCTCGAAGTTGGACAGGTTAGTCACGCAACCTCAAGTGAGAGGTGTCGGCAGCAATTATTAGCGTTAGGAGGTGCAAGAGAGACAGTTGGATTAGTAGGTGTAGCAAACAGGGGATGGGCGGCATCTTTATGAGCGCCTGTTGCAGGCGATAGGTTGACGTAGGCCAAACGGGACTTGCACGCGACCAGGCTTAGCACAGATGAGAAGGTCTCAGTGGGCGCTCCGACTGGACAGGCGGTGACATGTTCGACATGTCACCCGTGACTAGGCGGGTCATGAATTTGATTCGACAGTCAACGTTGTCATTTTTTAAATATTTGTTTCAAATTTATTTCCCTCCCACAATTGGGTGTTTGCGCACACATGCATAGTGTGCTAGCCTGACCTGAAAAATTGGGGTTTTTCTCGGATTTGGGGACTTTAATGGTAGAACTAGACAATTTGACTCAGAAATTGCAAAATCTGTGCACATTTGTCCATGAAATTTTGGGGCTTTTCACATTTTAGTGATTAAAATAAAAAAATCACTGAAATTTGTGCACATCAGACCCGAGAAAATTGGAGCTTTTGCAGAATTTCATCAATTTGTGCAACAAATGTTTGGCATATGCACTTGGGTACGTGTTGTGACATTAATGTGACATTAAAAGGGATATTTAATGTCACATTAAGGTCATAAGTGGGGAATGTGACATTAAAAGGGATATTTAATGTTACATTAAGGTAAATTTAGGGGAACATGCACGAGAATGACCGTCCGGGCTCTTGGGCGCCCGAACGGGGTCAAGGGGAGCCTAGAGAGTAAGGGAGTCCAGAAATAGTAGGACTCCAGCAAGTTGACGGCTGGCAAAGAGATAAGCTTGAAGGCCAGCACTTATCTAGGCGTGGCTGGGAGGTGAAGAACACTCGTGCTTCCATCAGTCTGAAGAAATCTATCTCCCGTAATCTAACACGTGTATTGATGCAATATGGATGGATTATCCTCTAAAATTTTGGAGCTTTTGATCCAAACTGTCAAATTTGTGCTCGAGAATGCCTTTGGAGCAGAAATTGCAATGAAATTTTGGGGATTTCACATGTAACTGGTGGCTTGGTCTCTAACTTGAGGAATGTAGCAAAATACAATTTTTAATTCTGAAAATCTATTTGCAAATCTGAAATTTTTGCAATCTTGGAATTTTCATTGCTGGTTGGTACTCTTGTGTATTGTGGTCACTTGTGTCACATTTGAGCTTGCCTTTGGTGACTGATGAGTTAATTTGGGACTGCAAATTATGGCTGGAAACAGTGACAGTAGTAATCTTTTGCACATTAAGAAGATTGAGGGTGCACATAATTTTGCAATTTGGCAAAAACAATGCTACAATGTCGTGGTGCATAAGAAACATGTAAAGCTCATCAAAACAAAGGGAATCAAACCAGCAGACATGGAACAAGACGAGTGGGATGACTTGGACAAGCTTGCTTGCTCTACCATTGAGCTCTCAGTGTCAGACAACTTGCTCTTCAACATTGAGAAGCTGAATTCAGCATATGCAGTGTGGCAAAGGCTTGAAGAATTGTATGCCTAGAAAAGTGCAGCCAACAAGGTTTATTGGCTGAAAAAACAGATGGACTTTTGCATGAAAGAGGGTACGGCCATGTCTATACATTTGAATGAGTTTAACTCAACTTTCAGTTAGCGGATTGCTTTGGATTTCCATATTGATGAAGAGTTCAAAGCTACCTTCTTGCTATGCACTCTACCTGAAAGTTGGGATACTTTCAAGATACCTTTGAGTAATTCGAATGCTCAGCTGTTATACTTTGATGTGGAGAGTTCCTTGCTAATTGAAAAACTCAATAGGCAAAATAACTTAGCAAATAAGTCTTCAAATGCATTACACACTAGAGGTAGATTTCAGCATAAGAGCAGTTCTGAAAACAGAGCACTCAGTAAATTTCGTGGAAAAAATATGGATTGCCATCATTGAGGCAATAAAGGGAACTACAAAGGGGATTGCTTTCAACTGAAGAAAGCGCAAGGTAAAAACAAAAACAATGAAGCCAACAAGGTTGAAAATAAGGACAACCAACTTGCCAAAAAGAGCAATGTGAAAATAGAAGAGGTTAATGTAGTCACTCATGATAATGACAGTGATGGTGATGTAGTTCTTGCTTCTTCTTTGGATGCACATGCATTGATTGTAGATTCTAAGGATGATATGCATACTTGGATACTCGATTCAGGTGCGTCCTTTCATGTCACACCACATCATGAGTGGTTCTCTGACTACAATGGTGGTGTATGTGGTGTTGTCCACTTGGGGGATAACTATGCATGTAAAGTTGCAGTCATTGGCAGTGTGAAACTGCAATTTCAGCATGGCTCCGTGTTTATTTTGCATAATGTGAGACATGTACCTCAGCTCAAGATGATGAAGACTATCACACCACCTTTGGGGATAGCAAATGAAAAATCTATAAGGGCTTCCGCATTGTTGCCAAGGGGTCCAAAAGTGATACATTGTATCCTTTGTATGTATCTAGTGTGCGTGACCATGTTGTTGCCATGATTGAGCAGCCAAGCGTTTCTTGTGGCATAGCCGGTTGGGACACGAGTCGATCTGGAATGAAAGTGCTCTCTCATTTGGGTTATTTACCGTCTTTGAGATATGTTGATTTTGAACCGGACAATCAATGTATTTATGGTAAACATGCTTAAACGTCACACAAAAAATCTCTTTCTCTAAAGTCTTCTCTCTTAGAGTTGGTACATTCAAATGCATGTCAAATGCTAGGATTATCTTTAGGGAGGAAGAAGTATTTCATTACCTTTGTTGATGATGCCACACGCAAAGAATGGGTTTATTCAATCCGTTGCAAATACAGGGCCTTGGATAAATTAAAAAATTTCATGGCACTTGCTGAAAATCAGACTAGCAAGATGCCAAAATGCCTTTGCTTTGACAATGGTGGGGAATATGTGTCCAAAGCCTTTCAAAACATTTGTGATAGTCAAGGGATTAAAAGGGAGCTTATTGCTCCTCATAATCCACCCCAAAATGGTGTTGCAAAGCGTATGAATAGGATCATTCAAGACAAGTTCCTTACAATGGTGGTAGAGGTTGCTATGACAGCTGTACACTTGATTAATCGGTCACCAAACAGGTTTTTTGGGGGGGGGGGGAGTCCCTTAAGAAACGTGGTTGGGCAAGCCACCTTCGTATGCACACTTGAAAGTGTTTGGCTGAAAGGCATTTGTGCACATACGGAAGGAAGAATGCAACAAACTTGAGCCAAAGTCCTGTAAATGTATTTTCTTAGGATATGGTGATGAAGGTGAAATGGGATATAGATTATGGGATCTCGAGAAAAGAAAAGTAGTACACAGCAATGATGTCATCTTCCGGGAGATTGTATGCACAAACAACCTGAAAGAACAGAGAAGGCCAGAAGGGTTATATTTTGGGAGGATGTACCAATAGGACAACAAAGAATGCCCGTTAGACAGTAGTAAATGCTTGCTGAAAATGTCCCTGAAAATGCAAGGAATGATGCTGAAAATGATTAGCAGGATCTTGCTCATGATGTCCCACAAATTCAGCAAGAACATTTGCACCTGGAACAATATGAACAAGCTATACAATATGCTGAACCTACAGAACAACAAGCTGTTATTGCAGATTTGTAGGTTGAACATCCATCACATTTTGACCACTAGGTCCATCGGTTAACCAGAGTGCAAAAACAGCCAAATAGATTTGTTCCTGGTGTAAACTATGTGGCTGATTATGTCATGTTAATAGATTGTGGTGAATTGTCATGCTTCCAAGAAGCAATGGACAAACAGGATAGTAACAAATGGCAAAAAGCAGTGCTATTAGAGATGGAATCTCTCATGAAGAATGGCACTTGGGATTTGGTACATTTACCAAAAGGAAAAAAATGCTATCCTGCAAATGGGTTTACAAAATGAAACTCACTTATGGTTCTTTACCAAAGTACAAGGTACACCTGGTTGCTAAAGGATACAAGCAAAAACATGGAATTGATTTTGTTGAAATCTTTTCTCCTATAGTCAAAATGACTACTTTGCAAACCATCTTGGGCTTGGTTGCATCTGAGGACATAGAACTCATACAAATGGATGTAAAAACTGCCTTCTTACATGGTGATCTGCATGAGGAAATCTATATGCAACAGTTTGACGGTTTTGTTGCAAAGGGAAAAGAGCACATGGTATGTAAACTCAACAAAAGTCTGTACGGATTGAAGCAGACACCATGAGAATGGTATCACAAATTTGATACATTCATGCAATCTCAGGGATTTCGTCGTTCTCAAGTTGATCGCTGCTTATATACCAAGAAGGTAGCAGATGGCAGCCTTCTTCTCTTGGTTCTGTATGTGGATGACATGCTAATTGCAGGCAAGGATGTTCATGCCTTGGACTCCTTGAAGTAGAGTTTACACAATAGCTTTGATATGAAAGATCTTGGTGAGACAAATCACATTCTTGGCATGTGTATACTTAGAGACAGATCAAAGGGTCTTCTTTCTTTGTCACAACAGGAGTGTATTACGAAAGTTCTACAACATTTCAATATGGAGAGGGGAAAGCTATTAGTGTACCATTGCCTCCATATGTGAAACTTAGTGCAGATGACAACCCTCCATCAGATGATGTAAAGGCTGAAATGGCCAAGATACCCTATGCTTCAGCTGTTGGTAGCTTGATATATGGTATGGTTGCTACACGTCCTGACATTGCATTTGCGGTGGGAGTGGTTAGCAGATACATTGCATATGTTAGCAAAAAGCATTGGGAAGTAGTGAAGGGTATCATGAGATACCTTAAGGGCACGAAGAATTTGCGTATTTGCTTTGGTAAGCAGAAGTCATCTGTTGTCGGTTTCATGGATGCAGCCTATGCTGGCCATCTTGACTATACGAAGTCTACTTTAGGATATGTGTTCATGTTCACAGAAGGAGCAATCTCTTGGATATCTAGGCTGCAAAAGTGTGTTGCATTGTCTACTACAGAGGCAAATTTATGGCTTTCACGTATGGTGAGAGAGCTTGGGATTATAGAGGTTCCTATCCTCCATTGTGATAGTCAGGAGTGCTATCATGCTAGCACGGAATCCTATCTTTCATGCAAAGACAAAGCACATACATGTAAGTATCACTTTATCAAGGATGTACTTGACAACAAAGACATTGAGCTTGTTAAGGTACATACAAATGATAATTCTACAAACCTTACGAAGAGTCTTCCAGCCGAGCGGTTTACTCAGTGCCACCAGATGATGGGGATTGGATAGTATACGTGTCTTTCAGCTTTGTACATACATAGGCTTAGTTGATTCTTTCCTCTACCTTTAGGCACATTGCCTTTAGGTGGGAGGTTGTTGGGAATAAAGGCTCACTGTACCTTTTTACTGAGTTGGAGTGTGTGAGTGTGAATGCACCCTTCACTTGTACTTTATATATATATTTAAGACCTAAAAGTGGTACGCTAGTCTTTGTACCGAACATCAACTTCGTGCTCACTCTCTTACTCTACTGCTCTTAACTCTCTGCACCTTCACTCTCAGCTCCGAAATCCTTACATCAGCTCCCTTGAAGGGACTCAGTTCGCATTGGTTCACAAAGATCAGTAGAAACAAGCACCAAGGGTATTGAAGACCTCCTTGAAGCCTTGCTGGGAATAACACCACGAGTTTGCTTCCCACGGATGCAGGATACACAAGGTTGCTTGCTCACTACAATATTCGGCAAACCTCAAATAAGCTTTTCAAACGGAGCATGCCAAATGGATCATAGTTAAGGTGGCCAAATTGAGCTTGCCAAAGCTCGGACTGAGTTTGAGAGGTAAGAAGAGAAGAAGTCAAGGTAGAAGAAGACCGCAACCTATAGACTACATACTCCTCATATCCTGAAGAAAGGATCTATCTCGATCCACGATTAAGAATTCGAAAAGAATCCACATCAAAATCAACCAAAAGAGGGAGGGCATAAATCTTGTGCACCGAAAGTAGATGGTATCGCAAGGCCAGCACATAAAGCGCCTTAGATATATGGGCACCACCTTGCCCATTTGGAATAAGATGCTTGTCACTTGTCCTTCAATAGGAATAGACGAACTATCACGAATGAGAATCTAGCCATGCGAAGGCCGCAAATGAGCAATACTTGCTAAAGAAGGGGTCATGTGCCGTGAGGCACCATTGTCAACAATCCACTCACGAGTGTATGGGGCCATCAATGTAGCATCCTAAGCTATCAAGGTCGATTCCTCAAGCACCTCTAGGTGGAGGAAAGAAGCTGATGAGAGAGCAACCACCGCTCTGGAATCCTTCGAAGATTTCTCCTCCTCCTTTTCCTTCTCCTTGTCGGGGCAATCCTTCTTCCAGTGACTTGTCTTGCCACAGACGTGACAAGTGGACTCCTTTTCCTCGTCCTTCTGGGATTTGTTGGCCTCTTGCTTTTGGTCCTTTTTTTGAGAGAATTGACCAAGGCCTTAGATTTAGAAGCATTGGTCCCTTTCAACTGCTCCTCTTGGTCCAAGACCATAGAAACCAACTCATGTCTTTATAAGTGATTACCTTACGTGCGTTTTGTACTTGCATTTGAAGCTGCCTTAGCTTGTTAATATGCTCCCGCATAGAAGATGACTTGTTGATACTCATGGTCTTCATCTGTACTTCCAAAGAAACTCGTTTCATGACGGTCATATGATTGTACATCTGATTAAGCTCCAACCATATCTCTCGGGCCATCAATAAATGCTCAGCATGAAAGATGACAATTGTATTGCATGAGAGAAATAAAAACAAGCGAATGGGAGCATTGAGTTTGTCCCAGTGTACTCGAGCCTTTGCCAACTCCATCTGATCACTAGAAGAGAGTATGGACTTGTCTCGAGAAGGACGATGATGAATAGCCACTGTAACAAGCTCCACTAAATCATAAGACTCTAAAATGGCAAGCATCATAACCCGCCAGATGCTCTAGTTCTTGCCATCAAACTTTTGATCTGATGGAAGAGCCGGTAACACCGGCACCTTCCATTCCATGATCGCCTATCTGAGGCTTAGAAAACATCTTCACCTATAATGCCTATACAAAACACAAAAAGTAGCCCCCTCTGGCTGTGTGAATGCAGCCTAAAGACATTTTCACCTACAATGCCTATACAAAACACAAAAAGTAGCCCCCTCTGGCTGTGTGAATGCAGCCTACTAGGGCTCTTCGCCGCTCGTCTCACTCCTTCACTCTCCAGATGAAAAGATAAAATCCGCACTTGAAGGCCCAAAATACAGCCTTCTTTTCTCTCTGACAACAAAAACCAGTAGCAGGTTCAGTAAATCTTCTCCTTTCTCGCACGCCTGCGCTTGCCTTAGCCTTGTTCTGATGCGCAGCCCTCTTGCTCGCCCTTGAATGGTAAAAAAATGCAACCTTGTGTCACACTGAAATATTCTCTTTAGGTAGGTCCACCCTTGGTCAATCCTTCAATGCTTTGATACCATGTCAGAGTGAAGTAGTGCGAAAGCGTATGACCAAGACAAATAGTGAACAGAGAGAGGAGAGAGAGAGGGAGAGAGACAGTGAAACACAAAAATTCTGTAATAAAGAATGTTGTGTAAGGATGCATGTATATTCACGGGTGTAGAGAGAATGCTTGCGTATGTCTCCACCTTGAAGATCTCTCTTCGTGAATCCCGAGGGTAGTCTTCACTATTTGTAGCTTGAAAACTGAGAGCACAATTGTAAAAGAGTGTGGAAATTGGGGCCAATAGATAGGCCCACAAATAATGTAGGTCGGTTGCATTAAATGCAATTGATTTGATAGAAAACAATCCAACTTGCATAGTTCGATTGTAGCCCCTCTGTTCGACTTGACACATTTCTCTTGTCGAGTAAGTCACTTGCTGACGTTATCTAACATGTGGATTGCCTGCTGCACTTGCCTATCTAGGGAATGCCAATCTCTAACAGGTACCACCTAGTACCTGTCAAACATAACTTATTACAACTTTTACCTTTGGAACCAACTAATGCAAAAAGAGTATCAAAATATTAAGCAATTTGTTTAAGGCTTTGAGATCTCATGAAAATGTTGGGTAAAGGCTATGGGTGAGGAAAAACCAAAGGGCTTCACTCCAATTGTAGGTATATGAATTGCAAGTTGAAGTATGAGCCATAATCCTCATTAATTTATGAATTATAGGCATGCATCATTCATGTTAAAAAATACACGATTAATCTTAGGTTGGTGGTGAAGTGCAAGAATGCTTTGAAGCGTATGGTAGTGGATTAGGAGTGGTTGGATTGGTTAAAATTATTTGCTTTGGAAGTCATAGATATGACTCACACAATTTATAACAATGAGTTTCAGATAGATGCATATAGATTATGGTGTACATTACTTTCTAGCACCAACTAATGCAAAAAGAGTATCAAAATATTAAGCAACTTGTTTAAGGCTTTGAGATCTCGTGAAAATGTTGGGTAAAGGCTATGGGTGAGGAAAAACCAAAGGGCTTCACTCCAACTGCAGGTATATGAATTGCAAGTTGAAGTATGAGCCATAATCCTCATTAATTTATGAATTATAGGCATGCATCATTCATTTAAAAAAATACATGATTAATCTTAGGTTGGTGGTGAAGTGCAAGAATGCTTTGAAGCACATAGTAGTGGATTAGGAGTGGTTGAATTGGTTAAAATTATTTGCTTTGGAAGTCATAGATATGACACACACAATTTATAACAATGAGTTTCAAATAGATGTAGATAGATTATGGTGTATGTTACTTTCTAAAGTGCTAGTGTTATAGTGATTGAGTTGACATGAGCCTTTTATATGAGTTCATATGGAGGCTTCACAATGCTATTTGGAACTGCATTGCATTATCAATTGACAAGTAAGAAAAGACGAGTTAACATATTATTAGTTATTATTTATGATATCTTGACAATGTGATATTTTACATTAGTATCGCAATAATTATTGAATATTCATGACTTACAAGTTTTGATTGTTGCATCTTTCAATTGTATTTTGTGCAAGGTATTTATATATCTCGAGTATTTTAGCATAGATGGAATTGGTTTCGACTTCCTATCCATTATGTTGTGCGTATTCTTCACCTTGTGTGGAGAAAAGACTCTTTAGTTTATAGATTTGATATTGTTGTCAAGGTGGAGATATTACTAAGAGGGAGAGAGTTGAATATTTGCTATACAAAATAGTATTAAGGATGACCTCAGCCTATATGGGAAATGTGAATATGCAATCCACAAGATAAATGGCAAAAGACAAACAATCTTGCTCTTAGAGTGTCTTGTTGGGAGAAGCTTGGGGATTAACCCCAACTCTTTAAACAATAACTACATATATATTATCACATCATGCTAGTTATTTGATAATCGAGCATCTTTGGAGTATTATGGGTGATATATATGCCAAAGAAAGCAATAGTAACAATCAATGCAAGTCTTCAAAATTACCTACTATGACTTAAAAAGCAATTTGAACATTGTTTTTTTTTTTGGTAATATGTTTTTTAAAAAGGTGCCAAGAACCCCCCATATGGGTGAGGTATACAACTTGTCCATCCCTAGGATTTGAACACATTTGGAACGCATGCGCAGAGAGCTAGCATAGACCAGCAAGCCCTTTAGGTCATTGGCTAAAAAACATTAAAATGCTTAGAATGTAATGTGGGTTTTTGGCCAACTAAGGTTAGGGGTAAAGTTTCCATGCGTTATTCAATGAAGTCCTAGGATTGTTTTATCTATAGATATGAATGGATGTAGGAGAGTATTAGGTAGATTATAGTTAGTGTTGTATATTACCTTGATGTGTTTTAGTTGGGGTCGACTTTGGATTGTGCTCATTTAAGTTCAACAAAGCATAGAGTTAGAAGTATTGTGTAATGCTAAAGGGAAAGGTTGCATTTCCATTCTTTTTGTGATGGAAAATTGATACATCGAGTGGATCTTAGAGGTACTTAGTTTGCATCTAGGATATTGTTGATAGCATATTTGCCTTTAGGATCACTATTTTAGTGTCCCAACAATCATGGTTTGATATGTAGATGGGTATATAACTTGTACCATAACTATACTTTTACAAGGCATGTATAGAATACATGGAATGTATATTGAGACATGATGTCATTTGCAAGATATGGGATACATGGGTGGCGCGAATATACATTTACAGGTGATGCAAAAAAAAAAAAAAACATAAGTTACATTTTGATATATAGACGATATACTTTGGCATGGGTTATTTGTGACATATATGATTTGGGTGACGTGGGATTTGTCTTAGTTTGAGGCAAGTGTTCATATTAGGTGCTGGTATCACTTTGCCTTGGTTTGATCAAAGTGGTGTCTTGGTACATTACCATTGGTTTTGACAATTGTTATGATTCATTTGTGTGGTTTGTAAGAGGTGTAAGTGGTTCAAATCTTAGACATGTAAAGGGCATGCATATGGTTAAGCAGTAGATGCACATATTATTTGATTATAATGTTGCATGTATTTCTTGTGGTAATTGATACCTTTGTGTTGCCAATAGACAACTGAGGATGATTGTGTGGTTATCAGGGGAGAAGTCTATCATGGGTTTGTGCATATGTGAGGTGCATATGTGAGATTAAGTTGAATGTATGTCATTGTGATTAATAATCCTAGCTTGGATAGTGGGGGATATTGGTAGAAGTTGTGTGGACAAGTATCAATTGGGTGGTTAGAGATAGATCTTGCTTAGGGATGTTGAATACCCCCTTGCATATGACTTTTGGTCTTTTGAACGAATGTAAACGATTTAAGGTCCTAGACTGAAAGTTGGGAAAAGTTTCTATACTTTTTGATTCCAAGGACTTTAAGAATTTAAAATTGGGGATAGTAGACGACATGATTTTGACATTGTTTGGAAATAATTGTTTCTCTCTTATTTTAACAACTATTGATTTGTTGGATTTAGATCTACTTATGATAATTAGGGTTTTCAATCGTCTTGAGAACCATGACATTAAATCTTAACCATTGAAGAAAGGGACTTACTGCAAATCTAAGAAATCATAATAGATGTGAAGAAGATTTTCATCTATAATTAAATTGACTTGCATCCAAATGTGGGAGATCCAATTTGCGCGAGTGCTTAGAATCAATGAGTAATTTGGGAATTTATGTATTGGTAATTTGCAACAATGCAACATTTCAAAGTTTTTAAGCAGATGGGTCCAATTAATAGAGAAAGTGGAGACTCAAAAATCATATAATTTGAGTTTTTTAAAATCATTTTTTTGAATTTTTAAGAGTGGAAACTTGATAGCCTTGGTTGAGATTGGTATTTCCTTGTTGGATAGGCTTTGGAGCTATAGTTGGTTGATAGTTGCCAAACATCTTGAAACAAGTATATTACTTATCTATATTCTTGACTCATTCTTGCACATGACAGGGATTGTGGGTTCATGACACGGGGGATTTACTAGTAGTAATAACGAGATGTCACATGTGTGCAAGAAATATATGAAAATATCCCTTATCTACCCCCTATTTATGGGACCTTACCTGATAAAATGTACCTTTCTTCCCTTAAATAGCCCCCCTTCCTTAACCTCACGTGGTATCATACGGTAAACCCTAGTGGACCCCTCCGGGTTCATGAGCACTTCACATTGCACTCATCATGATGTGTATATATTTGCGAGGATATTGAGAGAATGAGATATCAAACTCAATCCTCTACACATCGACATCGTGAAGTTATAGAGTCATTTATTATAGCCATTGCTTGTTCTTCATCATCGTGCATGGAGAGACCTCAAGACTTTGACATTGACTTTGAGTATATTTGAGTGTGACAATGTGAGTAATGATAGTTCTAATGAGGATATAAGAAACTAATTAGTAGTACTTTTGAGAATTGAGAATTAAAATTTGGGATATTGAACTATTCTTTTTAAAGAAGCATGTATTGTAATTTGTTTTTGATCACAATTTTTCATTCTTAAGACTTGAGCCTCATCTTGGAACTTTATCTTGATTTGTAATTTGTATGTTGATGGCTTATTATTTATGATTTGTGTTATTTAGGTCTTTAATAGATTCATAAATCAAATTCATAGTGTATCTAAACTAATAAGTTGCTTGAACTTGGTTTAATATCTTGACCCTCAACTCTTAAGCTTATAATTGTTAAAAGTTTTTTATTAGTGCAAATTGAAAATGCTTGTATATAATGATTCTTGAGTCTTAATACTTGTATAAATCATTATTGATGCTTGTAAAAATGTATATTTAATGTTTATTCAAATGTTTCATTTGGCCTTCACTTGGGATGTTTTTGGAGATGAAACATTTCAAGGTAAAATGCGTTGTTTCAGGGGTGAAATGTTTTACAATTACCTTCATCAACTGGTGCAGGCTCATTATAGTTTAGGAGGTCAACTATGTTTTCATCTCCTTAAATTGTTTGGAAGCAATGACCAGAAGCTTTGAGAGATGGGCCCTCTATCATAGCACTTTACTCCACTAATTATGATAGATGACACGATACGTTGCAAAAGATGAGGGTGATAAAGGATTGAAGCTTCATGCTCTTATCAAGTTGTGGCTTAGTGATGGTGGAAATTCTCAAGCTTAACTTTATGTTATGTGCATATAGTTGTTAAAATTATAAAAAAATTGGTAAAATACATTGTATTAGATGATTTATATAGCTAATATTGTTCAATGCCACATTGTTAAATATTTTGACCTTTTATGAGATGTTTAGTTTTTTGTAGTTTGTGATGTATATTTATTGTGATATTTAAGTCTGAATAGGCTTGTGGAAAATCCAAAATTTATTAGGGTTGAAATCTCATTTGATAGGGCATTATTTTCAATCTACTTTAGAGAATAGTTAAGTGTGCAATATATAACACATTGTCTTATATAGCATATATTTCTAAATCAATCGTATTATCAATTAGGTAATGTCCTTTTGGTTTGTGGATATGTAGTAGTTTGTCTGCTATATTTTTGTGCCTATAGTAGGTTAAGTAAAAATTCTTTATCTATAATAAACAACAATTGCAAACTGCAAGCCATGCATAATGGAGAGAGAAAACATAAGATGATATTTGATATTAACCTTGAAATTAGGAGTAGAAAAGTATATAAGAAGTGATGAAATGACACCTAAACTACTAGCATGTGGGCACATGTACAAGTCCTACACTCAATGTGTCACATGGAATTGAGTTAATATAGCTTCATTCAAGGCTAAATAGAATAATGAACCTGTTTTTGTTATGAAAAACTTGATGAGTCTCATAAGTAGAATTTGGATATATGCCTTTGGTGTATTCACTAGTAGATGGAACTAATCGGTACCTTGGACTTCGTACCACTAAGTAATAATATAATATTTCTTAGTTTTTATTACATATTTCGACTTATCCATTTGTGTTTCTTGTTTTTGTGAAATGTATCATAGGAAGTAGCAATCAACTTGTCACCAGAATGTTTTTTCAAGCTCAAGTTTAATATGTAATTAGTTCTTATCTCTTTAGAAAAGTAAGATGTTGCATAAGTTGTACAGGACATGGACATGCCCATTAGTTGCAAGGGTTCAATAATTGAGTCTCATTAATTACTTATTTAATTTAATGTGCAAGTTGGAAGTATACATTGAGATGATTGGTGCATTTCGAACTTTAGTGCCAAAGTTTTAGTTAGAATTGCATATTTGGGCAGTAGGGCCAAGATTTTGACCTTGATATTAGAATGTAATATTTTTGGATTAAAACATGTTTTTATTTTGATATGCTATCATGAAGAAAAAAGTTGAAAAATCATAAGTTAAGTTTGTATGTCCATCTTGAGTAGATGGAGGAACTTTTTGATCCATTCATGGCACACAAGGTAGTGTTCGTGGTTTTGTTCACGTTATATTGTCAGTTTCTCTCTCTTCTTGTGAGTATGTTTGCAAAGACATGTTACCTTCTCATCTTCTTGAAGCATACTCAAGGTGAATATTAGAATGCAAGGTTGAAAGTGTGAAAGTGCATGATGGAAGAGAGACACAAACATGAAGAGGAAAGAGAGGAGAGATAGTAGAAGAGGAGAAATCTACGCTGAATTAGAAATGAATGTTGAATATAAAGAGGGACTAATTAGTCCTTGCATGCAACCCAAAGTATTATTGAAGGTGTGGAATCGGGTTGATGATGATGGCAGTATGGGATAGCATCGGGGATGGAGAAGATATGGTGGAGTCAAAATGTGCAACCTATAGAATAGAAGAGTGCTTTGTCCCAATTTTGTGGCTAGCTATATATAGCCATAAATGATAAATTGGCCAAATAGAGGCAAAAAAGGTATAGCTGATTGATAAAAAAATTGGTTGACTATTTGCCTTGCAATGAAAACACTGATGTAGTGATTTAAACAAGTCGACTTGATCAGAATTTTGAATATATAGTAGTTTAACCACTAATAGAAGTTGAATAATTGGCTATATGCACAGTGTGAACACACCTGATACTTATGGAGAACAAAACGCACACAAACTAAACGATCTAAAGCAATTAGAGCTCTAATGTCTTGATCCCAAAATTTGATAAAGCCCACAACCACGAGATGACTCAGCGACAAAATGGTGGGCAAACATTTCCTATCAAATTTTGGGAGTATCAAAAGATTCAATGATCTCATGTGATGAAGCATAGAAGCATGTGGGAAAGGCTTTGTGAAAGGATATGCTGCATTGTTCTCCATGGGATAATAGGCCAATGCTAACTTGGAATCGACCATCTACTCTTTTACGAAATGATATTGAACCTTTATGTGCTTTATGGGAGCATGAAACATAGGTTTCTTTGTTAGAGCTAAGACACTAGTTATCCATGCGCAACTGTGTGGGTCCTTTTGTAGAAAGCCAATCTTTGTCAAGAAGTGATAGAGCTAAATTGCCTCTTGAGTAGTAGAACAAAGTGCTCAATACTCAACCTACATGAAGATAAGGCCATGGTAGATTGGTTCTTATTGCTTCATGAGAGAGTTCTCAATCCAAGGGAGAAAGCAAAAATTGTAGTGGAGTGTTGAGATTGCACATCACTTGTCCAATTTGAGTCGCTCCATCCAAAAAGAGTGGCACCTAGGCAAGCAATTAAAGATCCAAAAAGTTAGTTGATTCTATCCCTAAACAAACACCTTCAGATGTTGCATCAATTGTGCGCATGTCCTTTGTGCCTTGCATCTATCCTAGAATATGTGGACCAACATCTCTTCTTTCACACATGCATAATTGTCATTATTATGCCTCTTTTTTAAAGCTTACTATTGCCCCCATTGCCACCTTCCAGAGAAAAACCCAATCTTTGAGTGGAACGCTTTGCAACTAGGTGTTGTCAAAGCTATCCTTGAAGATCCTCGCTAGCACATTGGTGTTCAATTATTGAAATACTTGGATAAATAAAGATTGCATGTCCCCCATATTTCTTTCAAAGTTTTTGTATTTTTGGCTTTTCGTGCAATAACTAAATTGAATATATTTCAACCCTACAAGTATATGTATATAAATTTGATCAAAATTAGACCCCTTGTCTACTTATTGACCTTGTGAGCTATTGATTTTTCTTGATTTCTTCCAATTCCTTTTTGGGCTAAATTGACTCTTCCTCTCCTAAATACCTCAACAAGATGGGGTTGGAATACCCAATGAACAATAGGTATTCTTCCCGAAGTACATCTTTTGGAACTTCCATTGGATTTGGTTTTGCTCAAAATTTCTTTCCATGATTGAAGAAGGCTTGCTATGATTTAAATTACTCACTTCCCTTATTGCTTTGTGTATTAGCTCCTATCCTCTAGACCCCAAGTAGTACATAACTTTGGATTCCTCCATTCCTGTAAATCCATTAGTATTGCACTCCATGGGGTCTCTTCATTCACACATCTATCAAGAAGGTTTCCTCTAAGAGATATACATCTCTTGCTAGGGTTGACCAACCCCTCCCATTTCTTTTGGGATTTTGAGGGTTTTCATGAAAATTGGGGCCAAATATTTGTTCTTGAGTAGCTTTCTCACAAAAATCAACCAACTAAAGAGTTGCATTGCCTTTAGAACTTGCTATTTCTATCCACGAGGGGTAGATAGAAAGTGAGTGTCAGATAAATGAAGATGCTTAGAATTTTGAGCTTCACATGCAAATGGCCAACATAACCTATTCCATTTCTTAACCTTGGCTCTGAGCTTGTACATCATCCACCACGAAGCTCTGTTGCTTTCCAATACATTTATCCCTAGAGGATGCCCCAAGTATATGAATATGTTGCCCTTTTTTGTGATTTCTCCTTTCAAGTTCAATTTGTATAGATTATTTTATGCTATAATAATTAGGGTGGGCCTGTTTTAATTGATGGCAAACCTAGTTGCTTACTCATCACCTCCAAAAAATTTAATGGTTTCTCTAGATTGTCCCTCTTCACTTCCATCCCCACAAGAAGTTCATTAGAAAAACCTTGTCTTGTAAAATGCTTTCCCTTGTATTTTATACCAACAACCTCTCCTAACATTGCAACTTTCTCAAGAAGACAAAGGGGGGTGGGTTGTTATTGCTAAGACTAGGGGACTTAGGCAACCTTGGCTTGCTCCTATACTAATGCAAATCTTGTTTAGAAGAGGTTCATTAAGTGAAACATGGGCTTTTCCTCCTTTGGTCAACATGAAGGGAAAATTCGCTATTTTCTTATTGAATCCCATATTCAACATTACACCTTTGATTAAGCCCCATTTTACTCTATTAGAGGCTTTTTCTATGTCTAATTACAAGAATACTACCTTTTGATTTGTGGATTTTGCCCACTTCGCAACCATCATTATGCTTAAATTGTTGTCATAAATGATTCTACCTTTCATTTTACTATGTTTAATAATTTTTATGTAGGCATTGAAACCTGATTTTGCATTCTCTATATTTGGGTTTTGATTTTTATTGCATTTAGAGTAGGATAGGAGCAAGAAATCGAAGGAAAAAACTTTAGGGTTTTTGCTGTAAAATAGGCCCAAACAGGGCACAAACAAGGGAGAAATAGGGGAAAAGAGTGCTTAGATGTGTTAATGTAGCAACACGGGGGATTCACTATAGTAATAAGGAGACGTCACCTGCGTGTAAGAAATATATGAAAATATCCCTTATCTACCCCCTCTATTTATGGGACCTTACTTTATAAAATGTACATTCCTTGCCTTAAATAACCCCCTCCCTTACACTCATGTGGTACTATACGGTAAACCCTAGTGGACCCTTGGGTGTAGCAAGGGGAGTAATCAGGAAGGTCTGGGTAAGGGTTTAAGACCTAAGAGGACAAGGGAGAGCTCATTTGCAATAGTAGCACATAGAGAGAGAGAGAGAGAGAGAGAGAGAGAGAGAGAGAGAGAGAGAGAGAGAGAGAGAGAGAGAGAGAGAGAGAGAGAGAGAGAGAGAGAGAGAGAGAGAGGGGGAGGGAGTAAATTCTTGCTGTGGATTGATGGAATTTTTTTGGAGGTCTGAATTGAATGATTGACCATCTGGCCCACCTTGCCATGTGGCATTCGAATGGCCCTACATTTGTCCCTTAGACAATTAGCCCTCAACTTCAACTGTGATATCATCCAGTCCTAGGTCACTTGGGCAGCGGGGTGAATTCGACACTTGGACCCTGCAATTCAAACTAGCTGGGTTGAATCTAGAATTTGTTATAGACTTGACATCTGTACACCCTGACTAACTTGAACTATAGCCGAATGAACCCCCAAGAGTGATACAAATGAATGGAACACCTTTCTGGCACAAGAAACGAGAGAACCACTGAATTGTTGATCTATCAGTGATGCTAGCTAACTTGCTAGTTGTCCACCCCGCTAAGAGCGCCAAACTCAACCATAGACACTGAGTTGGACTTTGACTGAGCAGAAGCACACAACGCAGGCCCTAAAGAGTAGTGAGAGTAGCTAGCGACCAAACTTAAAGCCGTATTAGATCGAGAACATAGAGAGGAGTGATGAAGCTACATTTACCATTCTGCATTGCACCCCACATTGTGTTTTGACACTTGAAGTGCACTTAAAGAAAAGCTGAAAGCCTGATTTCACACAGTGCACAGAAAAAAGCACGCACGCACGCGTGCGTGTGCACACACACACACACACACACACACATAGTGATGGTAAATTGAGGATTGTCTACAGATAAAACAAGGACTTACTTAGACTTAAGAAATTGAATGAACCCACTAGTAAGAGAAGACCCTGGAACTTAGACGAGGTAATCGAGAATCCTAAGTGAGAGTACCCAAGAAGGAGCCTACAATGCCACTTTGTATGATGGCCGGAAGTTCTTGTAGCCAATCTAAATCTATCACATTCCATGTTCCATGTCCCTAGCAATATTAGGCTAGAACTCCACAAGGTCTTGAAGTACATGATGGGCAACTTAGGAGGCAACCTCGCCGCTAACTTGATACCTTACCAAGGATGCAACCCATGTGATAGTAAGAAAAGGCTGAGGGCTTGTGCCCGTCTTGTCCCTTCTACTACCAGCATTGCAGATGGGCTATGGTCACCTATGAGCTCAAAGACAATGATCAAAAGTAGCCGGTTGACCATGATAGGCTCTCATGGAAGCAAGAGAAGGAAGCGAGCAACAGTAACGAGCAAAAGTAAGCTGCCTTGGATTAGGTTGCATGCAAGAACACGCCAGCAGGTAGCATGCAAGGTCCTCAAATGCAGCATGAAGTACTACACAGATAGTCGAGGCGATCATTGCTGTGTGACACTCTGATATGCACGACCCCGAAGCTTCTGGCCAAGAACAGTGTAAAATCTGCATCTGGCAGGTAATGGAGTCGAAGATTCGTTCTGGTTCTAGATCTGCGGAACATTATCTTACCAGTGAGCTGAGAGAGAGCCACAAGGACGCCCTGAGGGAAGACGAAAGAGGTGAAGGTGTAACAAAAGCTATGGAGCAGGCACACACTATTCATGTTGATAGGCAAGGCATATATCACTGCCCATGGCCAGCGAAGTAGGCGCAATATGATAGGTGGCAAGCTCAGCGCGAGGAAGCATTGATGATGCTTCCCTCCTTTAAGTCCAGGGTTCAACGTTCATCCCCATCGGCGACAACTGTAGTCCATTGCTCATCTGGGGATGAGGTCTGAGCAAAAGCAGAGAATCTGAAGAAGAAGACGCAGCCTAGGCGAAGAAGATGAAGCAGCCATGTAGCCCATGCATGATCACATTATCTTTCTTTTAAAAAGCACAACTTATTTCTAAAATATTAGCTCAGTCTTGGCCTTGTAAAGCCCGTCCACACATCGAAGATGTATTGTGTATTGTAAATCTCATTGGAGATGACGTTCATACATGTGCTACCCTTGCTTAACAAAATTCAAGATGTCAAGAGATATTCAGTCATGTATTATGGGTAACTATACCCTAGTTGAATGAGAATGATGTATCAATCACCCTATCGCATGAGGGTTCTCCTTACCTAGGCCACGTAGAGCTCAAAGGCAATTATTTTTATGCATGCAAATCTCGACATGTGTTCGAGAAGATAAGGCTCCACAACAATTGGCTTGTGCGAGAGGTTCTCTACTTGAGATTGAGATCTCAAAAGGAATTTGTGAGTGCGTGGTGTGCAGAACATGCACACGGTCGTTGCACATGTGGGTTTGTCATTATACCTTTCTCGAATGTTGGGATTGTTAAAAAAGGATGGGGTAGGTTCACCCGAGCAAGTGGTGCTCGAAGAAACATTGGTACACACACATGAAGCATGCATATGGTGGACTAGATGTGTCTAGTCATGTAAACAATCCAATATAGCATTGAGGGAGAGTGTTGAGATATTGAGAGCTAGCAATTGCGGTTGTGCAAGGCTCCATTGGATGGGTGACAAGATAAAAGGTAACACCTCATTTAGGAGGGGGTGTTGAGAATGTAGGCTTGGTTTGTCCGTATGTGTGTGTGAAAGCACTCTATGTGCTTAAGATTATATGGCGTATGGATATGGATGAGAGATGCGGAGTAAAGTGTGCCACCTAGGGCACAGATGTAAAGTGTGGGTTGTATGGTATCACATGAGGACACACATGGAAAGTGTGAGGGATCATTGATGGAGCATCTCCTTCTTTGTATATGTAACTAGTTTATGCAATAAAAGAAGATATCATTTGTTGAGTGTGCATAATATGTGCCTTCCCTCTATAGCCATGGAGTTTCTTGTCTATTACAATCCACCATAATTATGCGTCAAACTTTTTGTACTACACACCACGATCAACTCCACATTAGGATTCATGACATTGTACTTAATGCTCATTAATGAAATTGGTCTCCACCACTGACCTAATCTGGTGCATTGAGCTTTGTTTAGACATGAGAGTCATTATGCTTTTAGTCTAGGATATGGGCAATAAATCTTTTTCCTAGTAATCATTGATCAAATCCATGACAAATGGGCCAACTAAGCTTTAGTTGTATTTGACAATTTCTACACATGTATCATCGAAGCCTAGGAACTTTTTGCATCTCAATTTATTTAAGGTGGCCTCCTTTAGCTCTTCTGCTTCAAAGGATCTTAAGAGGCCCTAATTTACTTCTTGTATGATGATTGTTTCTGTACACCCTTTCTAAAGTTTGGATTCAATTGTAAATCTAGTTTCATGTAGATAAAATTTTCCATCATTGAAGAAGATCAATATTTTATCCAAAACATCCTTATATGTTTTGTAGTCTTTGCATTCATGCTTTGTTCTATCACACCAAATCATACATATGTGCACAAAGCCTTTATGAGTTTGAAACTTTAGTGTAGACCACCCTTTTCTTCTAGTTTTGCAAATTTGAGTTGTAAGTCTCACATGCTTTTACCAACTCATATCTTACATCTTCCTTTGTATTTGGCCTTTCACATTGGATTCACCAAAGATATCAAAGGATTTTCCAATGTATAGCCCAAAGTCACAGAGACTTAGGTAAGTAGAGCTCTCGGTAGGGAGAAAGAAGTTCCAGACTTGTAACAAGTAAGGAAAGAGATGATTGTTATGGAATAAGGATTCAAGAAGTAGGGCTCAAAGCTAATCTATATTTCATAGAAGAATCTAAGATTCATAAATCTACATCATAATTAGCATATACATTAGTTATGGGGTCCATATTTCATCATGGTCATGGCCAATATTTTGCCAGAATCCATGCATATCATTATGGTTATGAGTAGACAACATACAAATTTTTAATTTAAAAACAATCTTGCTCTATAACAACCCATATACGTATAAAAATTCTTATATAAGAGAAAGGTAAACCCACCAAATCTTCGCAAAGCCTTGCTTTTATCTTTTCGGCAGCATAAATACAAGAAAACTTAAAAACAATCCACCTGATCTTCTCAAAACACGGAATTCATTAGCGTGTAACTATAAGGGAGCAATTATGATAGTAGTGTTGCCCCATTTCGTGAGTATATAATAGTAAATCTTCACATACAACAACCTTGTTTCATTGCATATATGGCATTGAATGGGTTGTGTAGTACATATGTAGTTTTCCTTGAAGTATGCTCCTTCCCTTGTCTTTAATGAGCATTCTTCTACCCTCACAAGACCTATCAAGATCTAGTCATGTTGCTTTAGAAATAAGAGACAAATTGCACTGAACTATAGCCCCCCCTCTTATCTCATCCACATGATTCCCTTTCGCAAAAAAAGCGCCTCTTATCTCCAAAAACAATTTCTTCTCATATCCTTTGAACAAGCTAAGGTGAGAACTTGGAAAAAGATTTAGTACCCTGCCAACATGTTGGTTCTTTGCAAAGGACATGTTACCATGTTGATTCAAGACCTTATGAAATAAGGCAGTCAGTATCTTGTGCACATACTGTTGAAAAAATTGTGTAGATGAACTTTTTCACGACTTTCATTGACTATACTTGTAGCCACATGATGGTGTATAATCACTAGCTTGGCTATGTAATGACCCTTGCATTGATGGTCCTAAGTCATATGTAGTATAAGAAGTTGGCATTCTTTATAAAGATTAATCAAAATGTAAGACCCTTGTTATGCAACAAGCAAGATATACTAGAAAATAAGGGGAAAATATTGGTCGTCTTGACGGTATTTAAGGTGTAAGAGGGTTAGGTCAATTATCATGCATTAATCAAGAAACTCTCCCTTCACCTTCACAACTTCCATAACTTCCTTCCTCTTCTTTCTCTCTTTCTCTCTCTCTCTCTTCTTCTAGTCGTTCTCTCTCCTCAGCACTCTTTTCTCTCTCTTTTGCACTCTTTCTTCTCTCTCTTAGGTCCTGTTACGTTCACTTCATTACAGTTGGTATCAGAGCACCGGTTGATCCTTCTTTTCTCTAGATGGTTAACCCCCTAAAAATTAACAATTTTTGGAATAATCCATCAATTCCAAAAAATAGAAGAGGTTGGATTAATAACTGTGCTCGGCTCAACCAGATTCCCTTAGAGAAACTCAAAATTAAGTTTCCTAGAAGGTGGCATGCAAAAATCTAGTTAACCCCCTACAAATTAACAATTTTTGCAATAAGCCATCAATTCCAAAAAATAGTAGAGTTTTGATTAATAAGTGTGCTCGGCTCAACCATATTCTCTTAGAGAAACTCAACATTAAGTTTCCAAGTAGGTGGCATGCAAAAATCTAGGTTATCTCTAAACGATTCATAGTAAGGTAGTGCAATGAATAGTAATCCAACTTGGTTTGCAACTCAATTTAACACTAGAGGTCAACTGTGGCAAAAGCAAGTGGTTCAAAGATCACTCATAGAAAGAATATGGGGATAAAAGCTACCATGACCTGGCAACTTCAACAAAAAAACATGCCAGCAATGATGAAGAATATGGATCAAATTAAACTTACTACCATCAACACAAAATGGCTAAATGATGAGGTAAAGATAGCAATATTTTGGCAATGGAAATCCAAACATAGATATCTTCATTGTGCAAGGACAGAAATTGCATGTGGAGTGACTCCAACTTCCAACTTAAGCACAACACTTGCTTCTAGGGGGAATGAAGGATGGCAATTTGGGTGGGTTAACTACTACTAAGTCTGAATAGGGAGTTAGAATGCACTTACATGTTTGATGATGCTATCATTCTAACAATCTATGTTGAATAGGGTGAGAAGAAAATAAATGTCACAAATGTCTATGATGCCAATGCTAGTAGAATTACTTCTAAATATGCCAATGGTGAGAAGAAAATATATGTCACAAATGTCTATGATGCCAATGGTAGTAGAATTACTTCTAAATATTCCTCTAGGACTAAGATTTCTCATAGGAATTTTAACAAGGTTAGTGATCAATGGGACGCTCTTTCTCTATCCTAAGCTTGATGGGAAAGGAATTACAAAATTGGAAGGAAGTAGTTGAGTTTTGGGGGCTAGAAAAATATCACAAATGCGACAATTCCCTAATCCACCATTCATCTATAACTCATTGTGCTATAAGAGATATTGGGCTTGCTTGGATAGGTTTGGCACCGTAGTGATCTAGGTACATAACTACTAGCCATCATCACTATGGAAGTTGACTTTGATTTCCTACTTTGTGTGATCGTTTACCTATTGTCTTACAGCTCAACCAATGGATTTCAAACACTACAAGAAATTGAGGGCACTGGTGATTGGGTTGGCGGGCCATGGAGGTTAATCAATAGACATGGCATATGTGACATAACGCTACGAGCATCATGTAAGCAACTAAGATTTTCATTGCAAATAGGTGAAAATTTGCCAATTCTTGAATGATGCTTTGAGCGATCTTAATAGCAATCTTTGCAAATTGGAAGTCCATTTGATAAGCAACACTTTGTAAACTATGTTCCATAAGCAATACTTTGAGGGAAAATATTTCATGAGATCCAAAACCTGCAACTCATCATCATCATCATCATCATCATCATCATCATCATCATCATCATCATCATCATCATCATCATCATTATTCATTGTTGTTGTCAATTGAGTAGCTATGGAGCTATGCCCTACTGCAAGCTTCTAGGTAAGCACTCTCCAAACTCTATTATTCTTTTTCTCCCTCACTTTCATAATATATTTTCTAAATCTTTGAGTATGAATATGAAATGTATATTTCCATTAGTCACTACAACATATTGGGCATATGGTGAGGCATTTAGCGACATTTGTAGACTATTAAAAAAAAACCCATAGTCGTTATTAGCATTACCATAGAAGTGTGACTATCAATGTTACTATTTACATAGCTAAATAATGGCACTAATAACGATGTCAATAGTGACAATTACAAAAAATTAGCGATGCAAATTGTGGCATTTATAGTTGAATTAGTAACACTAATAGCAACAATTGCATTAGAAAAAAATTTGGGTGGAAGACTCCAACCTTGTATGGGCCATGACCAAGCAAGGGAGGCGTCTCCCAATTATCGAGAGACCCCATATTGCTTAGTGGTGACCCTCATGTGTATTAAAGCCCCACCAAGTGAGGGAGGACTCTTCCAATTGCAAAGAGTCCTCGTATCACTTGGTAGTGACCCTTGTGTATGGTGAAATCCAAACGGGTCACAAATAAGCAAGGGAGGCCCCTCCCACTCATAGAGTGCCCTCGTATCACTTGGTGGTGCCCTTCACATACAGTGAAGTACCCTACATGGGTAACTACCAAGTGAGAAAGGCCCTCCCAATTGCAAAGAGACATTGTACCACTTCGTAGTAACCCTTGTGTGTGGTGAAGCCCCCAAGGGTCACCATTGAGCAAGGGAGATCAAGTTACGAAGAAATTCCATATTGTTTTGGTAGTGACCCTTGTATGTGATGAAGCCCCTGTGGGTCACCATCAAGCAAGGGAGGCCCCTCCTAATTTCAGATAAACCCCTACCACTTGATAATGACCCTTATGTGTAGTGAAGCCCACATGGATCACAAACAAGCAAGGGTGGCTCCTCCCACTCATGGAGGGCTGCCATATGGATTGGTGGTGGCTCTCATTTATGGTGTGGGTGAGAATTTACTCGAGAGGTTTCTTTAGAATAGGAAATAAGATGAAGTATGAGCTGGAGTTTAAGGATGATGTAGATGAAACCCCAGTGCTCCAGAGTTGTCGCATATGTTTACTTTGCCACTTTGTATTGAGAATGTTTTGTATTCTTGTATCAATGCGTTGAGTGTCCATATGGAGGAATAACAAAAAATAACTTCAAGTGGGACATTGACTGTAGAGGCATAGTAATATGTGCATATACTAATGACTTTGCAACTAACAAAGTCACGAAGAGAAAGTTAGCTAGGGTGGTGCATAAATTACCTGGAAAATGTACACAAGGACATAGAGAACTTTCCAATATACTCAAAGAGGTGTCATCTTTTATAATCCTCCTCCGTGTTTCTTTGCTATTTGCATCTCCTATGGGGTAAGAATAACTTACAAGGGACTTCACAAGGATCACATGATGAGAATAGAAATAGCTTGCCATTACAATTAGAGAGGTTGATGAGGAAGATGAGATGATACCCTTTGACACAAAGGAGGAGAGAGAAAATGATACTCTATAGATTTTTGATCGAGCCCTAGCTACCCTTGACAATCGAGAGGGTGTGCAATTGGTCAAAGCATGTGAAGAAATAAGCTTGCCTATCTCATGTCTGCCTATATTTACAATGTTAGATGGCCAATAATATATTTTGTTAGTCAAAATAATGAATTCACTAGACATCCATGAGGATTAAAATCTTGCTAGCTTAGCACAATTTAGTGGGGTTGACTTAGGGTGGGCAATGGACTAGATAGATCTACATCTCTTGGCTAATTCTATGGTCAAAGATGCAAAGTTTGTTATATGGGTGGGTAGATCCTTGGACGCATAAAGGACATGACTTATGAATGGTGACAATTGCCTACTAAAGAAGATAGAGTTTCAATAGTTGAAAGCTAAGCTAGCCCCAACATGGGAGACTAAGAGGCATGAGAGCCGCACATGAAGATGCGAGTGGCATGATCCCACTGTGGCTGCCATGTTTACTTGAAAGCAATGAAAATAAATCAATATTTAGTTTGTGCTCTCCTCGTTCTTGGTCAATAATAGTTCTTTGTTTTCTTTTCTGAGATTGCATCTTTGCAACTAGGTCTTAGTATACATGGATGACTTCCTCACTTGAGCAGGGGGGCCAGTAGCTCCAACTCAACAAGCCACAAAACATATTTGGCTCTTTCACAATATATGGGCAAATTGGATCATATAAAGCTACATGCATATGTGCAAACACTATGTCCTACAATGTAATTTAGAGAAATATTGTATCAATTTAAATAAATTATGAACATTATGTTTGTTGTTACAATTTGTAATTTTTAACAATGAGTATTCTCTAGAAAATGCAAGGCTCTCCCATTTTGTGATGAAGGTGCTAATCAAGTTTTGTAAAGGCTATGCCCTTCAATCCAATGCAAAGAAAATAATTTTAGTTGAAAAGCAATTTGCATTGTGGGCTTTTGGCATCCAGTATGGATGCCAATATCTAAGGACCCCTTACTACATATCATTTTTTGTTCATGCCATTGTAGGAGACCAGGGCTCAATGATGTGTGTAATTTGAGTCATTATTTAAAAAGAAATTATTTATAGAAGATGAAAGGTAGGGTTCATGTGGACTCACTTCCTCCAATAGTACCATCACCACTTACATAGTTGCCAACCTCAAAAAATCATGATGATGGAGATAATAAAATGCTTGTAAAGAACATGAAACCATCATGTAGCCACAAATAAAAGCTTTGATATCCACTCTTTGAGCCCCATCTCTAGTCTTTCCTCTCCCTTGAGCCCAGCCATTGTAAAAATTTTTCATTCACACGAGTTATTGTATGCTTCTTGTTCTTTTGTTTTCATATTTGTAATGTAATTGAAGTACCCATCCCTTGCTTGGTAATGAGACTTCTCCATTCCTTGTGCGGACCAAATCAATAGACTCGCATATCAAGCAAGGACTAGGTACTAAGAAATGTTGAGAATCTTGAAGCAAGGCTTGAATGTTACTTATGTTGCATTATCATTACATTTTTAAACTACTTAAAGAGGATTTTGGAAATTTCTATTAGATACTTTCAATCTACAACAAGTATTAACATGATCTCATATGTTTAAATGAACTCTGAATACACTTTAGGGAAACAAATAGGATAGATTCAATAGAAGATTAGTTACTATTATAAGTTGGAACTATCTAATAAAAATTTCAACAAAGCCTCTTTACATAGAGTCCTCTCTTAAACATGTTCATACTATACAAGCTCCACTCACACCTTGTGACCAAGACCCTTCTCACTACACTCAAAGGCAATCACTTTCAAGAGTAGGAACAAGGATTAACCTTGGTCTACCTATCTAAAGCATATCAATTATTAAGGCATATATGGTGGAACTAAAACAAAAACCATTAAACCTCTCTCTCTCTCTCTCTCCACACACACACACACACGCACGCGCGCCCACACACACACACACACACACACACACACACACACACACACACACACACACACACACACACACACACACACACACACACACACACACACACACACACACACACACACACACACACACACACACACACACACACACACACACACACACACACACACACACACACACACACACACACACACACACACACACACACACACACACACACACACACACACACACACACACACACACATGCACGCACATTAACAACAATGTAGAAAGGATAGAGGGAGAGGAGGCATGGGTAGCAGATGTTGATGCCAAAGCTTTAATGAAATATACCTACTTGTTGTAGATTGGAATTTTCTAATTGAAATTTCAAAATATGTCTCTTTAAGAAGAGTTTCAGAATGGCATGATAAGGAAACATAACCAGTACCAAGCTTTGCTTCAAGCCTCTTATTACCATATTCAGAGGCCAAGACATTCCTTCAATACTTTGTAGATGAAATTATCACATGAATGATCTTAGATACTCATTTTGGTACATGTGTATCATCATTTCCTTGTGGGAGATCCTCTCTCATTGGAATATTGTACATGGCTAAATAAGTTGGTAGACTTTATTATTGTTAATCTAAGTGCATGGCCCTTCTTAAACACCTTCTAATTGACTCTCTTATTGTGATTTTTTGCAAAAAATGTAAGATGAATCGTGATATTTTCCTAGCCTAAATGATAATTAGAGACTTGATTCAAAGGTCGATCAAGGAATTTTCTAATTCAAAACGGAGGGGAAGTGCCCTCCATTAGCCTATACGAAAAATTTTATGATAGAAAAATTTATGAATTGGATGTGAACAACTTTCAGTGGATGTGCAGAGGGGGGCTGTAGCCTATCCTGCAGGACCACATCACACAAAAGTGGCTATAACTCTCCAATGGGAGCTCCCATTGGGGAGCTTTCTAGCTCTGCTTGAAGGGGATGAAGCCCTCTTCGAAATGAGAAATCCTACACCTTGTCTAATAGTCTCTTGTCTCGGTCCAAATCAACACTATTTGACCTTGTTATGATGCAAAATCCTTAGACAACTAAGTATATCATATACATAACCTCGAGAGCATACCATAGCATCCATACATGGCCTGTGACTGCCTTCAATGATTTGGGAGACTCAACAAGAGTCCTAGGTAGCATACATTCAATTCACTACTAATACATGTGCGACATACATCCCATTTACATTTCCAATGTTCTTCAAATTATCTTCAAGGTAGGGATGGATTGCATCTAGATGTGCAAATAAGTTCTTGGGCTCCGAGACTCAAGGGAAATGCAAAGTTCCACCTTGAGCTGGATTGTGCACCCCTTCAAGGTTGTTAATGGCAAGGTGGGGGGGGGGGGGGTCACCCCACTATTGTCTTACCATCTCCGTTAGCAACAAGCACTAGCCTGTATTACATCAGTCAGGAAGAGACATAGCAAGAGCATTCTAAGATAATAAACTTGCATGAAATGTATATTTTGGAAATATTATTTCATCTTTAATGAGATGCAAGGTGTAATAGAAAAATTGGATGCGGAAGGGTGTTACCTTAACAACTTAGTGACTCACTAATTTCTTACTTACCCCCCTTTGACAAAATTTTTTGGGGTTTACTTTCAAAATCATAGCCAACAAGATGGTTATGGTTAGGAGTATGTTGCTTAGCTAAAGAAGAGAGGGATTAATTGAACCACAAACATGAATGCATTCCATAAATAATTGTGTAGATGAAGAAGTAGGCCAATACATTCCTTAATTCAATCAATGCCAAGAGAGGGATGATTCTATGATCTCTCTCAAATAAGAGGATAGAGCTCAACAAATGGATGAAGAGAGAGGCCAAGAACTATGAGACATACCTCAAACATGTTTGAAGGAGTGGTGGAAGCTTGCCCGAATCAAGAACCCATGCTTCTTCTTCTCTAATTCAACCTGTGGATGGAAGGTATTCAATCCTTTGAGACCTTCAAGGGGAAGAGTCTTAGCTACTCCTAGTGGTTCTTAGGGGCAAGAAATTGAAGATTCTTCAAGAGAGTTTGAGCTATAGGGAAGGTGCCATGGCTGCCATTGATGTTGTCCACTTCAAGGTTTTAGGAGAGTACCAAGATCAGAGATCTCATTCAAGAGGGCTGAATGTTGCTCAAATGAGTGCCAAGAGCTAGGGAATGAAGTTGGAGATCAGTGCCAAGTGTTAGAGTAGGATGAGAATGACCAGAGATCTTCATGTAAAATGCACCAAAAATTGTAGGGCTACTTCTAGAGGCTCTAGGTAGGTGGGGTGTAGCACATGGGTTCTCTACATGCTGCCCAAAGTGTGAAGAAAATAATGGGAGATGGCACTCAAGCTCAAGGAGAGAGAGGAGGCAGATCTAGGGAGTTCTCGGGCTAGAGAATCCATGGCCGCCTCAAGAAACTATGGATAGGCCAAGTCACCCACTTTCTTGAATATCTTATATGGCCCATACTAGTAGTGTGCCAACTTATTGCATGAGCTATCCTTGAGTATGGCATATCGAGATTTGGGGACCTTGAGAAGTACCAACTCACCTTCTTGAAACTCAAGAGAGCGCCTCCTTTCATCAGTATAGAGCTTCATGTAATCTTGGGCCTTCTTAAGGTTCACTTTGCACTACTGAAGCAAGACTTGCATGCAGTTTAATTCCTCTTTCCCATGTGGATTGAGCTTTTCACTAAAGATGACTATAGGAAGGGGCACCCGAGAGAGAGAGAGAGAGAGAGAGAGAGAGAGAGAGAGAGAGAGAGAGAGAGAGAGAGAGAGAGAGAGAGAGAGAGAGAGAGAGAGAGAGAGAGAGAGAGAGAGAGAGAGAGAGAGAGAGAGAGAGAGAGAGAGAGAGAGAGAGAGAGAGAGAGAGAGAGAGAGAGAGAGAGAGAGAGTGGCAAGGGAGACTTCATTTTGCATTTTTATGGATCCAAGTATGTAAGGATCTTCTTTATATGCCATTGATGTGATCTGGAAAGTGTGATAGGGGGCCGTGATGAGCGCTAGGAGAAATCGACCAAAATCATCTCGTTGTGTTGTAGGGTTCGCCGTCGGTGGACCATTGTGTCTTGGTCCCCGACTCCCAGAGTCGGACAGTTGGACCATCAGACTGGGAGCATTGGACCATTTGAATCCACGAGTTGGACTGCCACCCCAGGTCCAATCGGACCAATCGTCTAGCCAGACACTCTTTGACAGTCAGTGGATCAAGCCCTTTGGTCAGATCGGACCGACTGTTCGATCGGATACCCAACCGTCTAATCGGGCAACCTTCCCTAACTAGAGCACCCATCCAATTGGACACCCCATTTGTCCAGTGTCAGACGCACACAACAATCAAATCACTCTATAGTTGGCAGACCAACCATTGGACTCGGATGACCCAACTACCAATCAGACCACTCTTCGGAATCAGACCTAGTCTAGTCGCGGACCATTTGACTCTAAAAGTCAGACCACCTAGAATCAAATAGTTCGATTCTGGGAATCAGACCAACAAACCAGAACAAGAAAATACAGACCCAGAGACCATATAAAGTCGAAAGCACATTATAGATCTATCATTGGGCTAGAAACTAGAGCAAGTGGTTCAAAATTCTGTTACAGATGACAGTTCTTCAAATCATGCATGGTGTTTAGCATAACAACCCTGCGGGCCGAGGGGATTGCCCCCTCAGACTCCCACAAAGGGGATTGTGTCCCCTCTACACCTCCCCCAAGTAGGTTGGAGAGAAAACACACACTGTGACATATCCTCCAAATTAGATCCTAGTAAGGGCTCTGTACAAGCATAGATTCTCACTTGCAAAACAACAAGCAAAAGCCCATACCCAAACAAAGGCAAACAGAGACCCTAGAATCTCAATGGGCCAATCTAGCCAACAAAGGAAAAAAGGCCATACCACAAAAAGCTGTATAGGTTGCGTCTGAATTGCATCTAGTCAAAACAGAATGCAACAACATCCAGCTACTGCGAGGATGGCCAGATGTGATAGTCCTAACGATAGATGCACCTTGAACAACACTGCACAGATGACCCAAGATATCAGTAGAGAATCCAAATCTAGCTGTGTAGTTGGGTACTCAAGGGCATGTATTAGAAGGCTTGAATCTATAAGCCAAGACCTAGAAGATGAAGACATAGTACCGCTTGCTTATCTTAGGGTCAAAATCACTGCAAAGAGAGAGTATAGTGTCGATGTTCTCATCGATGAAGGAGTTAATTTTAATATATTGACATATGAAAAGCATGGATCCTACTAGGCCAACCAGAGCTCACACCGACTAATGCAACTCTTAGTTCCTATGAGGGACACCCACAAGCACTTATAGGGAAGTGTAAAATCCTTGTAACTATTGAAACTAAAAGCTTTCCTATCCTATTCCATGTTCCTCCAAATAGTGCAAATTGTGGAAAGGAAACCCTCCTAGGAGGACCCTTCAAAAGGGTGACGAAGTGTGAGGTTGATTATGTAGCATAGACGATACACTTGACACTACCAGGTGTGAGGATAATCACAACCTTTAGCAAGGGTGACCTCATCAAACCTCAAGGGAAAGACAAGAAACATTCGGACATACAAGGCAAGCCTAGTGATGAGAGCAAGGACTTGTTGAAAGAGTTGATACAAGTGCATGTTGAACAGAGAGAACCGATGAGCGAGGTCAGCAGGCTTGAAACGAGAAGGTCAAGAGACAATACCAAGGATAGGCTTTGGACTTACAAATAGCATAGAAGACCACAAAAGAAGCCCAAGCCTTATAGAGGAAGGTATCGATGGAGAGCTAGCACAACACATCAATGGATATCCAAAGTGTTGCTACATGCTCAAGGGTATTATGCAGGCAATTGATGGATTTGGGTGCCAAAAGCCCATGCTAAACCAACTTTGTCAACAATTGAAGGCCATATCGTATCAAAAGCAAAGAAGCACAAGAGAAAAGCTAAACGAAAATCCAAGTCTTCACTCAACAAGGTTGGAGCATGTGCGAGGGGTTCACAATTGGCTTGTGCGAGGGGTTCTCTACTCAAGATTGAGATCTCAAAAGGAATTTGTGAGTGCGTGGTGTGTAGAGCATGCATACAATCATTGCACATGTGGGTTTGTCATTATATCTTTCTCGAACATTGTGATTGTTCAAAAAGGATGGGGTAGGTTCACCCGAGCAAGTGGTACTCGAACAAACATTGGTACACACACATGAAGCATGCATATGGTGGACTAGATGTGTCTAGTCATGTAAACAATCCAATATAGAATTCAGGGAGAGTGTTGAGCAATTGCAGTCGTGCAAGGATACATTGGATGGGTGACAAGATAAAAGGTAACACCTCATTTAGGAGGGGGTGTTGAGAATGTAGGCTTGGTTTGTCCATATGTGTGTGTGTAAGCACTCTATGTGCTTAAGATTATATGGTGTATGGATATGGACAAGAGATGCAGAGTAAAGTGTGCCACCTAGGGCACAGATGTAAAGTGTGGGTTTGGTATCACATGGGGACACACATGGAAAGTGTGAGGGATCATTGATGGAGCATCTCCTTCTTTGTATATGCAACTAGTTTATGCAATGAAAGAAGATATCATTTGTTGAGTGTGCATAATATGTGCCTTCCCTCTATAGCCATGGAGTTATTTACAATCCACCATAATTATGCATCAAACTTTTTGTACTACACACCACGATCAACTCAACATTGGGATTCATGACATTGTACATAATGCTCATTAATGAAATTGGTATCCACCACTGACCTAATGTGGTGCATTGAGCTTTGTTTAGACATGAAAGTGATTATTCTTTTAGTCCAGGATACGGGCAAGAAATCTTTTTCCTAGTAATCATTGATAAATTCCATGACAAATGGGCCAACTAAGCTTTAGTTGTATTTGAAAAATTCTACACATGTACCATCAAAGCCTAGGAACTTTTTGCATCTCAATTTATTTAAGGCTGCCTCCTTTAGCTCTTCTGCTTCAAAGGATCTTAAGAAGCCCTAATTTTCTTCTTCTATGATGATTGTTTATGTACACCCTTTCTAAAGTTTGGATTCAATGGTAAATCTAGTTTCATGTAGATAAACTTTTCCATCATTGAAGAAAATCAATATTTTATTCAAAACATCCTTATATGTTTTGTAGTCTTTGCATTCATGCTTTGTTCTATCACACCAAATAATACATATGTGCACAAAGCCTTTATGAGTTTGAAACTTTAGTGTAGACCACCCTTTTCTTCTAGTTTTGCAAATTTGAGTTGTAAGTCTCACATGTTTTTACCAACTCATATATTACATCTTCCTTTGTATTTGGCCTTTCACATTGGGTTCACCAAAGATATCAAAGGATTTTCCAATGTATAGCCAAAAGTCACAGAGACTTAGGTAAGTAGAGCTATCAGTAGGGAGAAAGAAGTTCCAGACTTGTAACAAGGAAGGAAAGAGATGATTGTTATGAAATAAGGATTCAAGAAGTAGGGCTCAAAGTTAATCTATATTTCATAGAAGAATCTAAGATTCATAAATATACATCATAATTAGCATATACATTAGTTATGGGGTCCATATTTCATCATGGTCATGGTCAATATTTTGCCAGAATCCATGTATACCATTATGGTTATGAGTAGACAACATACAAATTTTTAATTTTAGAAAAATATTGTTACGTATAAAAATTCTTACATAAGAGAAAGGTCAACCCATCAAATATTCGCAAAGCCTTGCTTTTATCTTTTGGGCAGCATAAATACAAGAAAACTTAAAAAAAATCCACCTGATCTTCTCAAAACACGGAATTGATTAGCATGTAACTGTAAGGGAACAATTATAATAGTAGTGTTGCCCCATTTTGTGAGTATATAATAGTAAATCTTCACATACAACAACCCTGTTTCATTGCATATACGGCACTGAATGGGTTGTGTAGTATATATGTAGTTTTCCTTGAAGTATGCTCTTTCCTTCCCTTGTCTTTAATGAGCATTCTTCTACCCTACAAGACCTATCAAGATCTAGTCATGTTGCTTTAGAAATAAGAGACAAATTGCACTGAACTATAGCCCCCCCTCTTATCTCATCCACATGATTCCCTTTTGCAAAAAAAGAGCCTCTTATCTCCAAAAACAATTTCTCCTCATATCCTTTGAACAAGCTAAGGCGAGAACTTGGAAAAGATTTAGTACCCTGCCAACATGTTGGTTCTTTGCAAATGACATGTTACCATGTTGATTCAAGACCTTATGAAATAAGGCAGTCAGTATCTTGTGCACATACTGTTGAAAAAATTGTGTAGATGAACTTTTTCACGACTTTCATTGACTATACTTGTAGCCACATGATGGTGTATAATCACTAGCTTGGCTATGTAATGACCCTTGCATTGATGGTCCTAAGTCATATGTAGTATAAGAAGTTGGCATTCTTTATAAAGATTAATCAAAATGTAAGACCCTTGTTATGCAACAAGCAGGATATACTAGAAAATAAGGGGGAAATACTGGTCACCTTGACGGTATTTAAGGTGTAAGAGGGTTAGGTCTATTATCATGCATTAATCAATAAACTCTCCCTTTACCTTCACAACTTCCATAACTTCCTTCCTCTTCTTTCTCTCTTTCTCTCTCTCTCTCTTCTTCTAGTCGTTCTCTCTCCTCAGCACTCTTTTCTCTCTCTTTTGCACTCTTTCTTCTCTCTCTTAGGTCATGTTACGTTCACTTCATTACAGTTGGTATCAGAGCACCGGTTGATCCTTCTTTTCTCTAGATGGTTAACCCCCTAAAAATTAACAATTTTTGGAATAATCCATCAATTCCAAAAAATAGAAGAGGTTGGATTAATAACTGTGCTCGGCTCAACCAGATTCCCTTAGAGAAACTCAAAATTAAGTTTCCTAGAAGGTGGCATGCAAAAATCTAGTTAACCCCCTACAAATTAACAATTTTTGCAATAAGCCATCAATTCCAAAAAATAGTAGAGTTTTGATTAATAATTGTGCTCGGCTCAACCATATTCTCTTAGAGAAACTCAACATTAAGTTTCCAAGTAGGTGGCATGCAAAAATCTAGGTTATCTCTAAACGATTCATAGTAAGGTAGTGCAATGAATAGTAATCCAACTTGGTTTGCAACTCAATTTAACACTAGAGGTCAACTGTGGCAAAAGCAAGTGGTTCAAAGATCACTCATAGAAAGAATATGGGGATAAAAGCTACCATGACCTGGCAACTTCAACAAAAAAACATGCCAGCAATGATGAAGAATATGGATCAAATTAAACTTACTACCATCAACACAAAATGGCTAAATGATGAGGTAAAGATAGCAATATTTTGGCAATGGAAATCCAAACATAGATATCTTCATTGTGCAAGGACAGAAATTGCATGTGGAGTGACTCCAACTTCCAACTTAAGCACAACACTTGCTTCTAGGGGGAATGAAGGATGGCAATTTGGGTGGGTTAACTACTACTAAGTCTGAATAGGGAGTTAGAATGCACTTACATGTTTGATGATGCTATCATTCTAACAATCTATGTTGAATAGGGTGAGAAGAAAATAAATGTCACAAATGTCTATGATGCCAATGTTAGTAGAATTACTTCTAAATATGCCAATGGTGAGAAGAAAATATATGTCACAAATGTCTATGGTGCCAATGCTAGTAGAATTACTTCTAAATATTCCTCTAGGACTAAGATCTCTCACAGGAATTTCAACATGGTTAGTGACCAATGGGATGCTCTTTCTCTATCCTAAGCTTGATGGGAAAGGAATTACGAAATTGGAAGGAAGTAATTGAGTTTTGGGGGCTAGAAAAATATCACAGATGCTACAAATCCCTAATCCACCATTCATCTATAACTCATTGTGCTATAAGAGCTATTGGGCTTGCTTGGATAGGTTTGACACCATAGTAATCTAGGTACATAACAACTAGTCATCATCACTATGGAAGTTGACTTTGATTTCCTACTTTGTGTGATCATTTACCTACTTTATTACAACTCAACCAATGGATTTCAAATACTACAAGAAATTGAGGGCACTAGTGATTGGGTAGGTGGGCCATGGAGGTTAATAAACAGACATGGCATATGTGACATAACGCTATGAGCATCATGTAAGCAACTAAGATTTTCATTGCAAATAGGTGAAAATTTGCCAATTCGTGAATGATGCTTTGAGCAATGTTAATAGCAACCTTTGCAAATTGGAAGTCCATTCTATAAGCAACACTTTGTAAACTGTGTTCCATAAGCAATGCTTTGAGGGAAAATATGTTGTGAGATGCAAAACCTGCAACTCATCATTATCATCATCATTATTCATTGTTGTTGTCAATTGAGTAGCTATGGAGCTATGCCCTACTTCAAGCTTCTAGGTAAGCACTCTCCAAACTCTATTATTCTTTTTCTCCCTCACTTTCATAATATGTTTTCTAAAGCTTTGAGTATGAATATGAAATGTATATTTCCATTAGTCACTACAACATATTGGGCATATGGTGAGGCATTTAGTGACATTTGTAGACTATTTAAAAAAAACACATCGTCGTTATTAGCATTACCATAGAAGTGTGACTATCAATGTTACTATTTACATAGCTAAATAATGGCATTAATAGCGATGTCAATAGTGACAATTACAAAAAATTAGTGATGCAAATTGTGGCATTTATAGTCGAATTAGTAACACTAATAGCAACAATTGTATTGGAAAAAAATTTGGGTGGAAGACTCCAACCTTGTATGGGTCATGACCAAGCAAGGGAGGCCTCTCCCAATTATCGAGAGACCCCATATTGTTTAGTGGTGACCCTCATGTGTATTGAAGCCCCACTAAGTGAGGGAGGACTCTTCCAATTGCAAAGAGTCCCCGTATCACTTGGTAGTGACGCTTGTGTATGGTGAAATCTAAACGGGTCACAAATAAGCAAGGGAGGCCCCTCCCACTCATAGAGTGCCCTCGTATCACTTGGTGGTTCCCTTCACATATAGTGAAGTACCCTACATGGGTAACTACCAAGTGAGAAAGGCCCTCCCAATTGCAAAGAGACCTTGTACCACTTCGTAGTAACCCTTGTGTGTGGTGAAGCCCCCAAGGGTCACCATTGAGCAAGGGAGACCAAGTTACAAAGAACTTCCATATCATTTTGGCAGTGATCCTCATATGTGATGAAGCCCCCGTGGGTCACCATCAAGCAAGGGAGGCCCCTCCTAATTTTAGATAAACCCCTACCACTTGATAATGATCCTTATGTGTAGTGAAGCCCACATGGGTCACAATTAAGCAAGGGTGGCTCCTCCCACTTATGGAGGGCTCCCATATGGATTGGTGGTGGCTCTCATTTATGGTGCGGGTGTGAATTTACTCGAGAGGTTTCTTTAGAATAGGAAATAAGATGAAGTATGAGCTGGAGTTTAAGGATGTTGTAGATGAAACCCCATATGAGAAGCTTTTTATGTTCCTCTACAATGCACGCTCTCATTTCCATGCTCCGGAGTTGTCGCATATGTTTACTTTGCCACTTCCTATTGAGAATGTTTTGTATTCTTGTATGAATGCATTGAGTATCCATATGGAGGAGTAACAAAGAAACTTCAAGTGGCACATTGACTATAGAGGCATAGGAATATGTGCATATACTAATGACTTTGCAACTAACAAAGTCATGAAGAGAAAGTTAGCTAGGGTGGTGCATAAATTGCCTGGAAAATGTACACAAGGACATAGATAACTTTCCAATATACTCAAAGAGGTGTCATATTTTATAATCCTCCTCCGTGTTTCTTTGCTATTTGCATCTACTATGGGGTAAGAATAACTTACAAGGGACTTCACAAGGATCACATGATGAGAATAGAAATAGCTTGCCATTACAATTAGAGAGGCTGACAAGGAAGATGAGATGATACCCTTTGACACAAAGGAGGAGAGAGAAAAGGCTACTCTATAGATTTTTGATTGAGCCATAGCTACCCTTGACAACCTAGAGGGTGTGCAATTGGTTAATGCATGTGAGGAAATAAGCTTGTCTATCTCATGTCTGCCTATATTTACAATGTTAGATGGCCAATAATATCTTTTGTTAGTAGAAATAATGAATTCACTAGACATCCATGAGGATTAAAATCTTGCTAGCTTAGCACAATTTAGTGGGGTTGACTCAGGGTGGGCAATGGACGAGATAGATCTACATCTCTTGGCTAATTCTATGGTCAAAGATGCAAAGTTTGTTATATGGGTGGGTAGATCCTTGGAAGCATAAAGGCCATGACATATGAATTGTGACAATTTCCTACTAAAGAAGATAGAGTTTCAATAGTTGAAAGCTTAACCTAGCCCCAACATGGAAAAGTATGAGGCATGAGAACCGCACATGAAGATGGGAGTGGTACAATCCCACTGTGGTTGCCATGTTTACTTGAAAGCAATGAAAATCAATCAATATTTAGTTTATGCTCTCCTTGTTCTTGGTCAATAATAGTTCTTGGTTTTCTTTTCTGAGATTGCATCTTTGCAACCAGGTCCTAGTATACATCGATGACTTCCTCACTTGAGTAGGGGGGCCAATAGCTCCAACTCAACAAGTCACAAAAAAGATGTGGCTCTTTCACAATATATGGGCA